>NW_027526466.1:0-600000 GCF_048455015.1 Haemaphysalis longicornis | reverse complement strand
ATGGCACTCAACAGGTTAAGGTCTGCACTCACTTAAATGTTAACATGGAGAAAGGTTAACTGCTCGACATGTTCGGGGAGCAGTGACAACCTCCTGCTCGTCACGACTCCACCAGATACCGAAAGCAGCCGCTCACTTGAGACACTAGTGGCTGGCATGCCCGAGCCTGTGCACATTGCCGCGCGCTGATACAGTAAAATCTCGATGATACTAATCTCGCGGGACCGCGAAAAATATTCGTATCATCCGAAATTCGTATGAATTAACACAGACCAAAAAATTGAGCGCTGAAAAAAGTTTTTGTTTATTTCTTCTCTTACTTTCGCATGAAGAAATTCGTGATTTTTTCTCCTTTTTTTAACCCCCGTGTCGCAAAGCAGTCCTTTCTGGAGCACGTAAAGCTTCGCGCTCGTCTCCTCACTCGCTGTGCCCAAGCTCGCTACACGCCGCAACAGTCAAGCGTGAACCGCATGGTGCGTTTTTGCACGCGATTCGCTCACCTCGGCTCTGCGAGCGCTGTATTTTCACGCCCGCATCGACGATTTCGCGCCCGCGGTAGCGCCTACCTCGGTCAGAAAATGACGCACGACGCGCACGGCAGAATGGAGGAGCGTGACTACTTGCGATGAGATCGAGACAGCCGGCTTGGCTCCGCCGGAGATGGTTAGGCTTAGCACGTCAGCAAATATTTTACGGGCGCTTTCTAGCGGCGCGGATGATGTTTCATAGTACCGTTTTCGCATGCATTATCAGCTCCTTTACCGCACAAGCAACTTCGTGTCTCCCTTGAGCCGCATTTTAAAGAGTGGTTAAAAACGGTCGCTCGAGCGCCCGCGCCACTTCGCGGCTGGAGCCGACGCCATGTTGACGCCGCCGGCCGCGCAGCGCGCAGCGTGGGGGTGGTTTCCCGGCGGTGTCAGCGCGCGTTGGACGTGCGCAGAGCGTTTTCGCGAGCAGAAAACAACAGCCTGGCCGTTTCTGGAGAAAAAGTGACAAACAGGGAAGCGAGAGCCGTCGCTTGCTCGTAGGCAGTCGGGTGCCTCGCCGGTTCGTTCGTATCTTCCGCCGGGCCGCCCAGGTCCGTTCGTAACAGCCGAAATTTTTCCCATTGCAAACTATGCAATTTCGCCGGGACTTTTCGGAAATTCGTATCATCCCGAAATTCGCACCCCCGGAATCATATCATCGAGAGTCCACTGTAACTACGAATAAACACCAATACAGTCTGCGAAAGCACGTACCGTTCGCGTGAATATGCTTCGCGACTTGCTGCAGAGACACGCTCTGAATTTATTTTTTTTTAGTTTTGGATGGTTCGAATATTTCGAACCATAAAAGTGTCGTTCGAATCGAATCGAATACCAAAAAATTCGAATCGAATATTCGAAGTTTTGAATATTCGCACACCCCTACTTATCACATGGCTCTTGAGATTTTACCTCGCAAACTCCGAACAAATTTTTTTCTTTATTTTCTGCACTGCATGCTGCACAGTGTATTTCTTTTACTCTTCACAACAATATTTTGTAACGGTACTGAGGAACCTCATTTAGGCAATCCAATCCGATCCATGGCATTGCAAATGGCTGCGTTTTTTGTGGTGTCGACATAGTGAAACATCCCATTTTATGATCTATCGCGTGTACTAATTGGAGCAACCCTGTCCTGTGACTCCTGTCACAAGTTAATTAGCGACGAAGCGTTTTCGCGTCAGCTCGCACGCCTGCAGTGGTTCTTGCTGGAGGCAGCCATCTTGCCTACCTGTTGACGGAATGGGCGGAAACAGTGGGGAAGCAAACACCGGCAGCCTCTGGCCTCTGCAGGCGAGCGGCTAATTAACTTGCGACACTAGTCACAGGACAGGGTTGCTCCGGTTAGTACAAGCGATGGGTTGGGAAATAGGCATTTCACCACGTCGACACCACAACAAATGCAGCCATTTGCAACGCCATGGATCTGATTGGATCGGCTAAATGAGGTTCCCCAGTACTGTTACAAAGTATTGTTGCAAAGAGTGAAAAAAATATACTGTGCAACATGCAGCGCTGAAAATAATTGGAGGAAAAAATTTTTGGATTTCGTGAGGCAACATTTTAAGGGGAAATGCGGGTCTTAGAATCCCGAAATTTCGCTAAAAAATCGATTTTTCAAAATCGCCATTTTTGGAAAATAGAGCTATTTTTCTTCTGATCATCCATATATCCAGACGCAGGAGTATGTAGTTGAGCCATACTATCAATTTATAGCACCGACTAGAGATGGGTAAAACTGCTCACTTCAGTGAGCGGCTCAGAACGGCTCAGTTCACTGAAGTAAACCGGTTCATTTGAACGGTTCAGCGGTTCATTTAGGTCTGTAACCTATTACTTTATTGTTATTGACACATTTCTTTTGCGAAAACATCCGGTGTATTTGTACAGAAAAGAATTGGCCTCATTATCATTACAAAAGTTTTTGTGTCAGTGGTATTTCAAGATCACTCTCGGTTGATATACGAAGAAAAAAATAGTTTTTTTTTTGTCATATTTATTAGCTCACGAACACGCTCCCTGGTAGTGAGCTGTGACGCCAGGAAAAATGATTCTGGAAAACACGATACAAGAATCTGATTTCAATACATGAAATGTAAATTGTGGTTTATGAACAATACCTTGCTGAGTTTATATTCGAAGCGAGACGGGTCCGCTTTTTGGCACCGATCATAGATGATGCCAAAGTTGCACACAAGACCCGGCTGGGTCGGCTGATAGGTTTCTACTAACTCTACCGGAGCGTGCCGACGTGATTCGTCCAGAGCGATGTTCAGCACGGTTCTCTGATTGAGCGAGCAGCCGTTGAGCGGCGGTTCTATGGAGAGCCGGGAGGCTAGAATCGCCGCTGAACTGGGTGGCTCAGAAGATCCGGCTTGTTCCTGACTCGGACAACAGCTGAACGCACAAATGTAACTGTTGTGAATCATATGGTCACAGGACTTTATTTTCCTATTGCTTTGAAAATGCAGACGCAGTTCGTTCACTGCTGCCGCGGTCTCTTAACCGCTGTTCCCAAAGGGCGCCTCAGAAGATCCGCTCCGCGAAGAGCGGCTCTCGAAAAGAGGGGGTCAGAAGATCCGAAGATCCAGCTCGCCTTACTCGAACTGTCTGCTCCCGCAAAAGGAGGCGCTGGAGGAATTTTGAAAATTAGCCCCACCTGAGGGCACACACGGCACAAACCACTGCAGCATCACGATGCCCAGTGAGGCTATGCGGCCCCTGCACAGGGATCTACTTTGCATCCACAGAGCAGAAAGGAACAGCCACACAGCTGCCCTGCAGCCCTTACCACCGACTACTCGTAATGTGTTTGGGAATAAAGTCCTATTATTCCAGCAACCTCCTCCCGCAAGAATTACGAAAATACGGTCAGTATCACCAAAGCTACGCACGATGACAAATTGCGCATAATCGTCCCCTCAACTCAACCGTGGACAATGCAACGAAAGCTGCGCGCTCTCTCCCAGAGAGGAGGGCCGCTTGTGGCGTTCTCTTCGGCGGCCTTTAATAGATCACAGGCCGGGGAGTTTTCTCCGTTTCTCCGCAGTGTGGAGGGCTCTATTTCCATTCTCGTGCAACAAAGGAACAGGCATGGCTGCCTGCTCGCAAGCGCGCGCTCTGGCTGGAGGGGCGTTTTTGAAGCAGTAAACATTTGCTGCCGAGTGGTCTGGTTGGAAGGGAACGGAAGAGGGGAACCCCTGTTCCCTCCGTGCAGGCGGCCGCCTCCTCGGAGCCGGTGCTGGACCGGCGCCTGTCGGAGCAGCAGCTGGCTGAGGTGCAGCTGGCCGAGGCCCGGCTGGACCAGCTGAAGCGGTGCCTCGACCACCAGGTGGGGACCGCTCTCGCTTGCTTTTCTGCTGGCCGCCTGGGGGGGGGGGGAGCAGGTCACGTGCCAGGCCCTGCCCCTGCGAGGAGGCTAACTTCTTCGCTGGTCGATTTTATTCACCTGATGGAGGCGGGGAACCTCCTAACGTCTGGGAAACGAGACCTGTTCAGCAGTGTGCGAGGTTGGCTTCGCAGTAAAGAGGGGCACTGAAATGTGAGGGAGGGCCATTGTTTCTGCCTGAAACTCCCACGGTCCTTGCTCGCGCCACAGCAGGTGCAGGCCATGGGAGTGTTCCCTCGAGCTGGGCAGTGTTGACCATGTGTGTGTTTGGCAGGCGGCCGAGAAGAGCAGAGCGGAGGCAGCTGCTGCAGGAGGAGCCCCCCCTCAGGGATCACACCAGGTGGGCATGCCGGGTGCTCGGCGGGGAAGCCGTCAAGCCACCACTGCTGGGCTGTCAACAGTGGACGCTTGGGAGTGCATGGGCAGCATGCAAGCTTGGCACGCTCGGCTAACACTGACCAAAGGGCGGCATGCTGCATGGTGCGGCAGGCCATATTTCAACTAACGGCCCCGCAAACAAGTGTTAACACCTTTTTGGGGGGTTGCATGGAAGAGGTGCAACAGGGAACCGTGGTTGTTCCCACTTGCAGTGCCTTTTGGGGTGAAGAATTACTCCTTTGGTGCATTGCAACTGCTTGGTTGTTCAGGGTTCGCAGAGGTCTTTGAAAACCTTGAAAACCCTTGAATTTAGAAGTGTCAATTTCAAGGCCTGGAAAGTCCTGGAATTTTTTAGCGGTCCTTGAAAACCCTTGATTTTTCCGGAGAGAATCAATGGCCCTGTCTTTTCACAAGAATTTAAAGTGTTTGTCATGGGTTTTAGGTGTTAACAAATGTAAAGAAACATTGTAACAATCAAGTTTCAGTGTATTGCGTGAAATTACAAGTTTGGTTGATTTTCATTATTACAAGGCAACATTGGGAGCAGGCACTTGTCAATCCAATCCATATCACGATACAGTCCAGTAAAAGCCAGCTTCTGTTCTCTATCTTGCATCTAGTCTGTGGACGGCCTTTCATTGCATGTTTGCTGTGCCTCATACGCTCCATCTGCGTTTGCTTTTACATGCAAATGGTGGACGTGTACATAGTTCATCCTGCCTTGAAGCAACACTTGCTCGATTTAATTGCAGCTGATACTCTTGCTGACAAAGCAGGAGATACAGGCAACATTAACCAAGTTTTGAAATCAAACAGCCTCAGCAAAACACCAAGAAAAAAGAAAAACTTGTAAATACCAGCCATGAAATCAGAAAAATAAAGCTGGGGGAGTATTTACAAACCCATTAGCACCTATCTAGATGTGCACTAATGTGCTTGGGTATTGTGCAATAAAAAACTTTTGCATTGTGTTGGAAAAGTTATAAATAATCCCAGATAAAACATTAGATGGGGACCTTGAAAATGTGTTTTCTGGTCCTTGAAAGTCCTTGAAAATCCTTGAATTTTTGCTTTTGAAGCCTGTACGAACCCTGTTCTTACCCTAATGGCACTGCCACTTGTGCCACTGTTCAATAAGAGAATCAGTTTCTTGATGCACCACTTGGAACTAATTTTACAGCTCATTAAACCTTGGTGGCACCAGTGGCAAGGGACCGTTTTGGATGCCCATTTCAAACACCAAAGTTTAACGAGCTGTAAAATTAGTTCCAAGTGGTGCGTCAAGAGACCGATTCTTTTATTTCATTGGAAAATATAAAAATTGCAGTTTTATCGCTAACACTGTGTTGCCTATTGTTTCTCCAAAAATTGCTTGTTATCTCTCGTTATCTTGGTAACTAATTGACTGACTCAAGAAATAATGCCAGATTTGAAGTCAGTGGGAAAAAAGCAGCAAGACTGACAAAGTTTCACAGAGTTTACTTGAAAATTAAAAGAACCACGTCCCCCCTTAATTTAACATTGCCAATTAGCTTTTTTAAATGGCCTAGCCACGAGAAATGTGGACCGATAATAAGCCATGTACCTTCACCTGGAACCAGTTGTGGGCTGTGTGAATGTCTTTGCTAATTCTGATATGCATGACCGCTTTCAACACGAGTGGGACCTTGCTGAACCGGGAATCGCCAATGAGCAGCACCCAGCTTTCATGCTAACCTGGCACTCGTATCATGGCATCGTGTTAACTGGTTCTTTTTATTTTAAAGCCATAATTTGTGTTAGGCCGAATGCATTTGTATGCTGCCTCGTCCTGCACAGATGTGTTCTTTGGGGACTCCCACTGCAGTTGTAGTCGCCACTTTTCAGGTTATTCAACTGTTTCTGTCGAGGCTGCATCATATTTGGCTTCATCATATCTGTCTTCATCATTGCACAAAGGAAACGGGGGAATGAAAAGTGCTTGATATGGTACAACACGTTTTAGTGCCGGAAGCATTGCTGCACTCATTGCGGGGAATTTGTGGCCTGTGCCTCTGTGTCCTCCTGGTGGTGGGTTTAGTGCAGCTTTGTGCCTGTTCTGTGCCTTTGTGCAGTTGTGTGCCTTTGTGCCCAGTGAAGCCCTAAACGTGACGTAACCATCTGAGGGTTACTAGCGCATCCACTTGCATAATGGATATGGCACCTTTTTACCCCCCAGAATGGTGGGGTGTTTGGTAGTGAGCACTGTTGCATTTTCTTTCTTTACTGTGCCAGTTTCAGGCTTGCATCCCCTTGGAGATGAGTGGAGCCACTTTTCTGGTTTGTTCTGTGGACTCCCCATCGTTGTGAAGTGCAGAGGTGCAATTCCTCGGCCACCGCATGGTGCCAAATTTGTTCAAAAACACTGCCCACTTCGATTGTGCATTGAGATACTTTTGTTTGGTGCTCTTTGCCCCAGCTGGCCTTGCGCCAAAAAAACTCCAACCATCATCATCATCATCGATTGTGCATTGGCAGAAGCCACTCGAAAGCAGAAACAGAGGGGTTCAGTGGCGGCAGCTGCTGCCAGTGTTCGGCACTGTCGAACAGCTGCCACCGCAGGAGGGCTAGCGGCAAGTGGGCTGTGCTGGAGCAAGAATAGATAGGAGGCGAAACGGCCCATTGCGGCAAGCGCGGGCAAGTGACCTCATAATGTCGCAATGAAGACCAAGGCGGACTGCCAAGCTCCATAGCTTCAATGGCAGAGGAGAGGGTAGCGGCACCTGATGGATGAAATGATAGCGGCCGCAATTCATTCCCTGACTGTGCAGTGCAATGCCGATCGCAGTGGCCCTCCAGTTTCTTCGCACGCAGCAGATGCCGCTAGCTTAACCCCTGACGAGCACTTGTGGCGTTATCTGGCTGCGCTAGGAAGCTTCGTTTCCCCTCCTACCTTATTCCTGCTCCGTGGTTCCAGCCAGTGATGCACTGGTGCTACAACCCGGCACACGTGCACCGTGCAGGTGCAGCGCCTGCAGGCACAGCTGGAGGCGGAGCGGCTGCGGTCGGAGCGGCTGTCGGAGCGGGAGCGGGCACTGGAGGCGCAGCTGCGCGAGGCGCTCTCCCGGGCACACGCCCTGGCCACCGAGGGCCAACGGCTGCGGTCAGTGTGCGCTGCACCAGCAGGCTGTGGCTGTGCTGCGTTTTCACACGCGGCACTAGGAAGCGTCGCCACCCCATTGGCACTAAGCGTCCCGTTGAAGCAAGTGCACCAGTTCTTCGCGTTTGTTCTTTCAAGAAACGCATGCAATACCTGGCCAACTGGCGGTGGTGGTATCAGGTGGTGCACCTTGCAGCCGGCATTTGGCTGTTACGCTAAGAGCACAAAGGAGGCAGGTGCAGCCCTCAAAGTTACACCGAGTCTGTTGTTCTTGGGCAGATTTGTTCAGTGTATGCAGCGCTCCCCATATATCGGACATGTTGAAATGCACTCCCTCCTTTGCCCCCTTCCCCTGCTTTGGAGAGGCCGCTGCCCTCACTAGCCCGCCACCTGTCAACGCAGAGTTGGAGCAGTCGGCTACTTTCGAGGCAGGTATTGTCAAACGAGTGGTGCAATTCATCGTGGCACAGCACAGGTGCAGCGGCTTTCACTCCCCACATGCCGTGCAGGTGTGCTTGTTACTTTTCGCCCTTCTTGCCAAGGCAGGGCCAGAATAATTCTCAGAGTTTAGTGGCTGGTGCATAGCTTCCCCCAATGCAATGCCTGCTCGGCTAGCCGGCCGGAATGGGTGATCGTCTGTGTGGACGACACGGCTCGGCCTCTTTAGGCACTCTTCCCACGTGGTAGCGATTTGGCCCAGTTGGTGCACCTGGTGCGGCAGGACACGCGCAGGCGGTGTCCTGTGACCCTGCCAGTTGCAGCAGCTGGCTTTGCCTGCAGGGCTGAGCGGGAGGCCCTGCAGCAGGAGAAGGACACCCTGGAGACCAAGTTCTCGGCCGTGGCCGTGCAGCTGGCCGAGTCGGAAGCCGCCAAGCAGCACCTGCACCAGCGGGTGAGGCTACTCCTCCTCTGGGGCTGGACAGGGCGCCAAGGGCTCCTCTGAGCACCCGAACGTCTCTTAATCGGCAGGGAAAAAAGATAGTCGTTGGGGCCTGCCACGAGGGCGTTACCCAGCACTAGTTGCACAGCCAGAGGTCTGGCTGTGCAACTAGTAAGCCCCGGCCTACTGAACACAGTGTCCTCACGAGAGACCAACACCTTTCAGCTGGGGAGAAGGTTGCCACGTCTTCACCCCATAAAATGATTGGCAGGCAGGGACACACTGGTGCTTCTTGTTTTTATCTAGGTGGTTAGTACCAGGAGCCTGTTGCCATTACTGGACATAGTGACGTACTGTAGAATCTCGATAGACGGTGTCATGTTCGAACCTCTCAGTCACTCACACACATCCAACCCACACAGATTCCACCGAACGACCCTTTATTAAGCCCGCCGCTCCCGGGCTCTCCCCACACTCTACTCTTCTCTTCCCTCAGTTCAGATGATGATGATGGCGCAGTCGCGTAACGCCCTCTCTCGGTGTCTACTGACACCACCCTCACAGGTCTCCCCCCCCCCCCCCCCTGAAACGTGAAGCCACCACTAAACATTTTCAGGAGCGGCAGCGGCGGCAGGATAGTTGGTGCCCGCCAGCACGTCGGCCCTCAAGGTGATGTCACGGCGGCGCGGGAAAGTGCGCTCGCTTGAAGGTCGCGCTTGCGGGAGGAGGAAAGGGGATACAAAGGATCCCCACAGTGTGTGGGACTCGAGCAGCATGAGTGCGCCAGGCGGGAAGTGAAAAACGCTGAACGTGATAAAAGCCGCCACATCGAGCCGTCCCTCGCATCAAAAAGATGCATCAACGTCCAATTACGAACTTCTTTGCATCTAAGCCTGTTTGACATATGAGTTATGTGTTTTGAACTGCCGTAAAGTAGGTGCGCAAATGTCCCTTGTTATCTTCGGAATGCAGTTACTTTGTTGTGCAGCGCCATGTGGCGCGATGCAGTTTTGCCCGCTATTTGTTTTGGGTGAGTACAGTCCCCATTATGTGCATAAATGCCTGCTACGGCTATAACGAAATATATTGGTTATGATGAGTAAATTGCGGCGCCCCTTCAGTGTTGTTATAATGAGGTTTAACTGTAATCCTTCTGCAACGTTTACAAATCACTTCAGTGTCCCTTTACCTGTTGGGGTGTGAGTGGCATTGTAGGTGCAAACCCCAATTGGTTGTGTACACGCGAGGGTGCCCCTCATTTTAGCCCCGCGTTTGTGTACAGTTTGGGTCTGCCCTGGCTTCAGTACGACCCTTGGGGTGCTGTCTTCTTGGCCCTCCCTGCAGAGTGCGCTTTTGTGGATCAACCTACAGCTGTCCACCAATGCACTGGGATGCTCGTCAGTGTGCGAGAGCAGCATCGTCGATGCGCGCACTGGGCCCTCGGTGTCTCAGCTCTTTCCGTGGTGCTTTCGGGAGGGTAGTGCCGTGCAGGAGGTCCTTGCAGGCCCGAAACTGCTGTCCCCGGTACCCTGCCGGGTGGGGGAGTTTGGAAGCGCCTCATGCCTCCCCTTTGGTGCAGCGGAGTGGAGCGGCCAGCAGGGACGACAGCCTGCGGCGGCAGAACGAGTGGCTGGAGAAGGAGCTGGGCCGCGTGCGGCACCAGCTGTCGCGCACCGTCGACGTCATGTTTGCCCAGCCACGCACCAGCACCCCCGTGAGTGCCACAGGGCGCGTGGCCTACACAAGTGGCATCCCACAAATAGGACTGTACCTTCGCTTCACATGATGTGCTGGGAACGTTTGCATTACAAAACCGCAAATTATTTGCCTAATTAGCTTCATAAAATGGGTGAGGAAATCCGGAGGTTTGCACTTTAAGTTATCTTCAAGTGGACTTTTGAAGCCTTCGTGGGGAGCTGCTGCACTGGTGCATCTAGTGGCTCCAGTAGCACTCCTTCTGGAAGCAGGCCAGCCAGTGTGTAGAGCGCTGTTGCAGTTGCTGGTGCACGGGCTTTTAGGTGCTCATCTATATAATGCACCAAATCACACTGAGTGCCCGCAAAGTATTGTTGCTCTTTGGCCTGCATGCCGTGACTTTACAGGGAGTTAGAAAAAATAAGGGCCGGGGTGGGAGTCACACGCGACAGTCTGAGTGGTTAAAAGAGCGCATCATTTGTTGTGGTACCCCCAGTGTGGCTTGGCAAAGCATTCCAAATGGCAGGTTAGGGTAGCAAACTTGGGTCATACTGTCTGGAAATGGTAATAGGGCCTGACACGCAAGCTGAACCCATACCCATGCTGCAAACCTCGGGCAGGGCTGTATAGAAACAAGCAGTCGCTTAAAAGGAGGGCCACGAACACAGAGTACCAGTTGGGCTCATTCAAAGGCTCCTCTGTCCCGACAGCAGCGGTGCCGATCTCACTGCAGACCAGTAATGGAGACGGTATTGGGAAGTACAGGTGAAGCAGGGGGCAACACCGTGGCCACGTTCTGGCCAGGGTATTTCTACGACATCACGGAATCTTGTTCCTGCTCTGACCTAAGCCGATGCCATGAAATGATTGTGATGGGGCTTAACTGCAATTAACATACTGATGTCTTCATTGCTGGCCTCAACTGCATCACTGCTGCTCGTATCGCATCACTGCGGCAGAAAATTTGAAAGCATGTCTTGCACTGTTTTTAAAGTGCCTTTCATTGCTGGGGCTGAGCTGAGTGATTTACCGACAGCTCACTCTTTCAAATCGAACGCTTTACTTTCATGGCCTCTTCTTCACGATGGGTAGGGAGAAAGAACGCAGAAACAAGCACTCGTCTTGTCCATTCCTCATCTGCTGTTGGCACAAGGAAGCGCTTGCCTTGCCTGTTCTTCGAGGGGCCAGGAAGACAAAACACAAGTTTGGTTCATTCGAAAGGTTGGTCTCGTTAGAGCCAGGCTGACACCACTTTTCACGTAAACTTCGCTCAAATAAGCTATATACAGTTAAACCTCGTTATAGCGAGACGGGCTATAACGAAATAATGGATATAGCGAGCAAATCGTAATTCCCCTTGAAAGTCCCCATAGAAACCAATGTATTTAAAACCTCGTTTTAACGAGGTAAAATTTCCCCGTTACGGGATATAACGAACAAATTTCGTTAAGAAATCAAATTTTGAGCTAATTTTACAACAGTGCGCAACGCGGATTTGAGACAGTGCGTGACGCGGCAACTGTATTAGCAGTTCAAAACTCCCGCCACGCGCGCGAAGCTGGCTGGCGCGCCATGCGGACGCTGCGCCCGCGAAGCCCCCACCCTCCTCTCGCTGCGCACGGCATGCAGACAATGGGGCCCTTCGATTAACAGTGTTGGACTCACCGCGGGCTCCCCGAGAAGCAGTTCAACGTTCGATTTTCTCACGTATCCCTATGGCTTCGGGGAATCCGCGGACTATCCGCGGTGAGCCCGAGAAGAACCCCAATGCACACGGCGCGCGCAGTTGCGTCGCCTTCCTCTCTCCCCCCCCTCCTCTTTTCGCATCGCCGGCGTCGCTGCGTAGTTGTGTGTGCGTGGGTTTTGGCATATCTTTTATCGTACTGCCGGCGTGATTACAACACCGCGAGTGCGACAGGCGGGAAGCGAAAGCGAAAGACTATCACGCTTGAACAGAAAACGGCTATGATAAAAGCCGTCGCATAGGGCGCGAAGGAAGGTGCACCCCGTCAAGGTGGCAAAGAGACTTTGACTTGTGGACGAGTACGCTGTCCACCATCGTGAGCAACCGAGTCCATCGTCAGCGCTGTTGCACATGGCTTGAAAAGAAGCGCTAAGGACGGCGTCGGAGGCTGATGCGGTGGACGTGCTGCGTCGCTACTTCGGCACGCACGAGGGCGGCGAAGATGGCGTGAACGTAGCGACCGCAGCTGAGGGAGCAATCGCTCGCATCAGGAAGGTGCATCAATGTCCATTTACGGACTTCTTCGTAGCCAAGTCTGTTCGAAATACGAGTTTTGAACTGCAATAAAGTAGGTTCGTGACTTTTCCTTTTTACCTCCGGAATGTGTTTATTTTACTGACTATCGCCGTGCAGCAAGATGCTATTTCGCCTGCTTTTTGTTTTAGGTAACTACAATGCATAATATTTGCAGTAAATGTCGGCTACGGCTATAACGAAATATTGGCTATAACGAGCAAATCGCGGCGCCCCTTCAATTTCGTTATAACGAGGTTTAACTGTAGTTAGGCCATGCGGCCCACTAGCTCATTTTTCGCAACAGAACCCATGATGTTATGCCAGCCTACTCTGCGATTGGCAGAGGCTGGCAAAACCAAACACAAATCAGGCAGAGCGTATAAGCTTGCTGAACGAGCTTTTTTGCGCTTACATTTAGGGCACATTCTTTTTATAGCAGTACGAATGGGGGGATAAACAGGGGAAGTTACAAAAGCACACGCAAACATAGAAGTATCGATGCGTACTGTTGTTGGTACAGTGTGCACTATGCTTGTTTTAGCTGCACAGCAGTCCATCGCTATCGAGTTGTCTTACACGCACCGGCCGATTGGCATAAGCGACGTTGTCTTACGTGACCCTGTTTGTCGAGGATACCCCATGTTTCACAAAACGATTACTTTCTACTGTAACAAACACAAGCCAGGTGCAAATATGCTCAGAAAACAAAGCAACGGCAGACATTGGTCCGTGCATGAGTATGTTATCACCATCAGGGAAGACTGACGGCAAGCAGCGTTGCAGCCGAATCACGCAGTGCAAGTTCGTTTGTGTACGCGCGCTTATGACTGCATTGCTGGCGTCCAGAAAACGAATGATTTGGTGGGAGAACCAAAATTTTAACCTAAATTGATTAATTTCTCAGTGGATACGGCGTCATTTGCTCTCGGGCAAGCACTAGGAGCTCTGTAGAAGACGAAATCTTTAGAATAAAACAAACTTGTGTTTGGTCCTCGTGGCCCCTTCAAGCAGCAGGGCTAGTGGGTGCAAGCGAGGCCAACAGTTACAGACTGTGCTGGGATGCCCTGGGCAGCTTCGAGGGATCCTGGTGGCCAGCGTGGTTGAAGGCCCCTTTTCCAGAGCACGGAAAATGAGGCAGTCTCACTACGTTGGAGCTGCCCGTGGTTCAGTTAGTCAATGACATTTGTCCACTTCCGGCTCGGTGTGGCGTAGGGGAGTGACATGCAGTCTCTATGAACCATTGCTGGCCGCACTGTGCGGGCATCTCAGTAGTGTATCTGAAACGAGAGGAATAAACAATCACTCGAGGTGAACACCCAGCACCCTTGAAATGCCAAAGGAACTGTCACAGCCAACCATTCCTATGACTGACTGCTGCGATTATTTAACGCAAAAAAGATGGGAGCGAAGAAGGAGGTAATTTTCAGAGCTTGTATCAGTTTTTGACGAGCATGGGCATGCCCAGGATGCAGCCATGGTGGCTGAGGACCACTGGCTCGACTGCTGCTGCTGATTGCAGGACACGGCTTCCATCCCGGCTGCTGCACGTGGCTGCTTTTGTGGTGCAGGCACAAAGTCAACACGACGCCCGTGTGTGTCGAGTCTTCAGGTGGTCTGAATAAGTCTAGAGCGTGGAAAATGTCGCACCTGGCAAGATATATTTTGAGCTTGCTTAGTGAGCAACTGAACATTTTCTTGCCAACCAGTCACGCTGAAATTAAATTGCACGGATAGCTATGTGTGTATAAGCAGTGCATTGCGGGGCACAGACATTGTCCGGTTAGCTGTAGTTAGTGCTTGGCCTTGCACGGTTAATTTAAGCAACCACCAAAAATGGAGTGGCTGCCCAGAGAGGGGACCCAGGGCTGAAGTGCGTGGAGGGGGCCATCGACCTGCAGTGGACGGTGTACGACAGCAGGTCACGCTCAGGAGCACTGCAGCCACCTGGTGTGAGCTGGGCATGGAACTTTGATGGCGCAAGATTGGCTGGGCCACTTGCGGCAGGCCTCGCACGGCTCTTGGGTATGCCAGATCGCTGGGCCCTGTTTCACGTGTGTCTGTGCGACAGCTTTTGCGATGCCCGTGAGTGTGTGGCAATTAGTGGTGCGACCTTCCTGCAGAAGCCCCGGGAGGCCCCCGAGGGCGACAGCCTGGCCACCGGCCCCCCTCCTCCGCCGTCCATGCAGCAGCAGCTCGAGGCTCGCCTGCACACCAGCCTCAAGGTGGGCCTCGCTCATCACCCGCCCACGGGCAGCAGCACTGGCTAGCTGGCTCACATTGGGAACCGTTCTGAACAGAGGGCGTTCCTCGTTGCCCCACATACCCGGTGGCACGTGGAAACTCCTTCGCTCAGGGCTTCCCATGTCTCAGCCGTGCGCGCTTCACTTGTGTGCTGGTCCTGCCTGTCTTTAGCCTGGCACTATACTCGGTTGCAACTCCAGAACGGCACCACCTCATGTAGTGTATCACTGTGCCAAAGCGCCGGACCCGTGGTGTCAGTGCGCGCGCGTTTTGAAAGGGGTTTGCTATGAATGCGTGATATCGTCTGCCTTGTCTCATGCAGTTTGTTTGTCGTCACTGGAGTCGTTTATAAGCATATTAAGTCCAAAAAAATCATGGGAACAGCTCACGTTATGTTCAAAATATTCCCAGTAACGCCCTACTTGTGCCGCGCGGAGAAACATCCGGCTACGGTGATAAGGCACAGCGGCAACTTCCGGTGCCGTTCTAAAGTTGTCACCAAGTACATATAGCACTGCTTGCCAAGAGAAAATCCTGTGAGCGCAACACGTGCCAGAGGCCGCGGAGCTGTGCAGCAGCAGCAGTGGGCAGCAAAGAAGCGGGAGTCATGGCACTCACCTTTGGCAGCGGTGTGCACACTGGCCTGGGCCCACTCACATTCGAAGCCTAGATTGCACAGTACGTGCACATGTGGGTCCCTACTCTATGTCATACAATGCTCAAATAGTTTTGGTGGGCTTTAACGTAATGGCGAGTGTTGTTTAAACGTACAGTAACGGCTGATTGAAATTTTATTTCACTGGAAAGATCGCACATTTCATAGCTCTCTCAGCTTCTGTCCACGGCAAACGATGCTTTGTTTGTTTAAAGACAAGCTGGAATTCCTCTTTCTTGTTTCCTTTCCGTTTTTATGTCACACAAAAGAGCACGTCACACGTCGTAAAGCCTGCAAAGGCATTCAAGCAACAGAAGCAACACAATGCCTGCGCAATTTTTCTGCTAGGCGGCTAATGGCTGGAAACGTCATGTAGATGATTGTAATAGTGGTCTCATTCCCCAGTGTGCGACAGTGACAAACATTCGGCCAAAATTAGGGGTGTGCGATTATCGAGATTTTCAAATGCGAATCGAATACGAATAAGGCAAAAAAGTGTCTTTGAATATCGAATCAAATGTGTGTGTAGTTGTAGTGATTAAAGGATGCAAATGTGAAGTAACTAGGGATGGGCGAATATTCGGTATTGTCGAATATTCGATCGAATAGCTCTCTATTCGTTATTCGCTTCGATCCGAATGCAGGTATTCGATATTTTCGAATTATTCGATGCTCCCGAATTGGCAGCTAAAAGCCAAGCCTTTCGGTCAAGCTTTCCGAGAGTTACCCCAGGCTTGGCTCAAGACCCACCAACACGGACATTTCTGTTATCAGTGCCGGCACTGCCGAGTTGCTGCCTTGCCTAGAGGTTCGACGAAGCCCTCGGCCGCCAGCACACTTTAGGATAAAAAAAAAGGCGGCACTGAAACGACACCGCTCTGAACATAGCGGCACCAAGCCAGCAGACTTGTACAGGCCGCCATTTTGAATAGGCATGCCGCCATTTTGAATAGGCTCGCTCAGTGTGGCAGTACGCCGCACTAAGCGAGCCTATTCAAAATGGCGGCCAGCCAGGCTACGGCCGAGAATACTAGTGGCTACAATACTTCTTTTTTTAGCGGAGCTTCTAGGCGGCGCTTAACTCTGCGAGTTTCTAGGTGGTGCTTAAACTTGTGAATGAGCAGCCGGCGGAAACTGCTGCACCTAGAGCATGTGGCGCAACAGGCATTTCTTCATGAAAACTTGTGAATACAGCAAAGGAAAGCTGTGTGTAAGATTTTGCAATAAATGTTCAACTGGTAATAGTTTTACACAATGCTGTGCCTACGTGAGTTCTAATTATTAGAAAAAATTGTGTACATTAGTCAGGTCACAAGTTGCTCATTTGTCTTTGTGATTTGCAATGTGTACTATTCGAACTATTCGATTCGAAATTATTCGACCAAATCACTATTCGCTTCGAATTCGCTTCGAACCTCAAAATCTATATTCGCCCATCCCTAGAAGTAACAATAGCTTTTGCTGGCCGCTTCACACAAACTGTGGCGTTTCACGACGTGCACTGCAGAATTAACCAGGCGGGACGGGGGCAATGCGCTCGCAACAAATTATTGCGCAAGAGGATCCCGATTTGGCTGCTGTGCACTTCCTGCGTGCCCTGACAACACTTTTGCGAAAAGAAAACGATAAAAATAGAAAAGTGCAGAAGTTTTCTTCCGAAGGCAAGCAGTTTACGGATTCAAGAACTTCATTTATCAGCGCACTAGGACGGTTTCCGCCACCCTCAAATCGCAGCATGCTGCGCGTTGGGAGCGGGCTGCTTCCGAACTTCAGAGGCCAAAACTCGGAAAAACAAACCGGAAGTGTACAGTGACAGGCTGTGAGAAAGTGGCACTCCCTTCACTTGTAGAAAGGGGCACACTGCAAGATGCTACGTCAGCTGCTGTGATCTCTTTCGATGGGGAAAAGCAGGGACTCTTGGTGCTGGCAACAGTTTCTTCTTTATTCACTCAAGCATTCGCAGGGCCCCATGGAGCCCGCCTCCTCCCCTAACAACGGCAGCGGGCGACTTTGGCAGCTTGCACATTGCACACCTGCACCCACTGAAAGTGCATCTTTTTTGTTGGTGCCCGTGTGCGTGCATGTGCATTCATGTACACACGCACCCAGTGTGTGATATACCGTACACAGGGGTGGAGCAGCTGCGCCATTTGCGCCATTGAGCGCCAAACTCGTTCACCTGCGCCATTCTGCGCCGAACCGCTCTTGTTGCGCCAAACTCATTCATCAGTGCCGTCGTACGACGCAGCACCTGAATTGAGCCACGACTGCCATGATGCCCAGCGCCCGAAAACTTGGCTGAAACATCGTGTTTTCAGTTTCATCAAGACGTTTATGGTTTTGGTTTCATCAAGGCTATGAGTTGCTATGGAACTTTGCTTTGGCTCAGCCGTAATGCCGCAGGGACTACGCATTAGCTGCTTAAATTTCCGTGTGTTGCATTTGCACGGTTCTGTTTGCTGGTATCGGCCGCTGCGCCATAACCAATGGAAAATGACCAAAAGTAAAATGGTTTTGTGTCTCATCACAAACAGATAGAATAATGTCCGCATTAAAGGCTGTAGTTTATTGGCGATCCCAGCTGGCTTTGCTGCCCACAACTTTCCATTGCTGCATGTTTGCTGCAACGAAATTCTGGTCGAGGCACGTTTTATTTTGCCTCTCAGACCCTACATTGAAAAAAATTCAGTACTTGCATTGACTCTTGAAAGGCTAAAATGAAAGAAAAGCGGTGAAATCTATGGTTAACAAATATTAAAAGCAAAGAAAGAAGCTGCTCAAAAACCGTTAGCAGTCATGGATGGTTTAATAGTGCGGCCACCATTTTGACGTCTCCATCGTTGCCTACGCCAGCGGCCTCCATGCTTAGGCTGTCGAAGCCTACTTCAAGCTCTTTTTCTACGTGTCATTGCTCACGGTGCTGCTGCTCTAGGTTGTGCTCGCTGATAACCACATTGATATTTTGTTCGTGCATCGTTAGGTAAGTCTTGTAAGCAGCATGAGCACTCCAAGGGAAAGAAAAGTGTTCCGAACAAGAGCCTGAGGGATTTGGGATTTCGTTCCCGCCAAGGACCTTTTGTTAATAAGCTAAGTGAAGCACGTATAGATGCTCTTGACAGCTTTGTGTGCAGCAAGTGAAGCTGACCGACTATGGCTTCTTTTCTGTGACGTACAACCTCGCGTAGTACGACCTTGCTTGCATGTGAATAAAACGTTTTGAGCTCTATTTCGTCTTTTTCTCTCACAACTTGCTTATAACAACTGTCGAATTTTCTTGCCACTTGGACATTGTTGTAAGTGGACTAGACTGTATTTTGAGAGAGAAGGGGCATTTCAGTGTGGTTGATTTCTATTTGTGTGAGTGCAGGCGGGGTGGTATGGGTATGCGTCTGGTGCTCTAATGCTTCTCTGCGTTGTGGCTGCTGCCACTGCTCGTTTCTGGGGGCAGCGCCTTCGCATTGCTCCCCACGAGTGCGGTGTCGCTCTGGCACCTGGTGGCAGCCATGCGCACAGACAGTGTCCATGTGTGGTGGCGGCTTGGCGGTGCCCGCGTGTAGCCCTGCTGCTAACCTTGTCTTCTCCCCGGACGAACGCAGGTGGAGCTCGGCCACAGCCACCAGGAGGGGGAGCACTCGTTCCAGCAGGTGAGCGCTTTCGGTCCCTGGTGGACACACGGGGTCTCTAGTGGACACAGGGTACAGGCAGGGTCACAACCTTTGGGCTCCAACCTAGCAGCTGAGCTTATTCAGTGAAGCCTGTGTTCAGCATGGGTTGCAGGCAGTGCACGCACACGTTCGACTGTTCCGTGTCCGTGCTACGAGGTATTCTCAGTCATTCCAGTGCTGATGGTGCATGCTCTTTGCTGGTTTCTCTGGCATCAGCTGTGCACGTTCGACAGCAAGGCTGTTCGAAGACAGCCTTAATTCTCACTCGGCCGCGGGGCCGTTTTGGGCGCTTTTCAAAGCATGCTGTGCCAGCCTCAGCGTGGCTGGCTCAGCTGTCACCGACATCTGTGGAGGGGACAACTGCCACGGCGGAGTCACCAAGACCATCTTTAGGACTGCGCGACGTGTGATTCATGCTCTGAATCCGATCACTCTATCATTAACCCTTTCACTGTCACCGACGTACCGGTATGTTTTCGTGTTCCCCCCCTCCCCCCCCTCGTGTCACTGATGTACCAGTGTGTTCTCTATTGTGCATTCAAAAATGCGCGCTGAAGCCTGCCTGGACTAGTCGCGCCATCTGTCGAATTTTTCTGGAAGCTCATATTTTTGCCGTATATGTATTAAAGAGTACGGAGTGACCACGCCCACCCTTGGTTGCTGGGGGCATGGTTGCTCTGCGCGCTCTACTCTCTTGGGCTGAGTGACTGTGCAGCATGCATGTGATTACTGTAGTTGTTCTGCCACGTGCCACAGGTTTGTAGGTTTTTTTTATTCTGTTCAAGCGTCTGCTACGGCGCACCAAGTTAGGCGCAAGCACCGTTGCCTCTCCAATCGACAAAATATGGCTCGGTTGTGGCTTTATCTCACTTTCCACACCCTCGCTTGCCGCTGTAGGCAGGAAACGTGGCTGTTGTATCCACTTTCCATCTCTGTCTGCCTTCTTGATTTCATAAAGTGCCATCTCTGTGCGTTGTGTGGGCAACTGAAAGTTCTCCTTGCGCAATGATACTTTCGGATGGCTGGCCACGCGGGCCCTCAGACTGCGTACTGGAGTGATGGCTGTTCCAATTCCTTGGATTCTGATTCTGAGAGCATCTCATCCGAGGGAGGGCTGAGTTCCGCTGCGTCAGATTGTGATGATCTTCCCAGAAGCGTGCGTGGCAAACCAAAAATATGCGGTAGGAAGGCGATTTCTCATCCACAGCTTCCTTTCAATGCGTCACGTTCTGAATGCAAACATAATCAAATCAATCACTATGCTTGTTCCCTGATATGCATTGTCTGATGCAATGCAATGCATTGCATTAGTTGCATTGTTCTCAGACTCCAGACAAAAAGTGTCCAGTAACATTTTTCTGCACCAATGCGAATAATGCAACGCATTAGTTTTTATTTTTTCTTTGGGGGGAGGGGGGGGAGGGGGGGTAACATTCTTCCACCGCCATATTGAATTTTGGGGCAGTTCTGAACAGGGGCCCCGTCCCCAAAATTCCCTGAACTATCCCCACGTCAAGGGAGGGGTAGGGCTTGGTCGGTATTTTGCTGTAGATGCTGTGTGTTTGCTTTGTCTATGATGGCTCAGTGAAAAACTGTGAGTTGTTTCTTTATCTCTTTTGCATGTGTGTTGTACTTCGTGCAACTTTTCAATCTGTTTTGTGATTCTAGGCCTGTCATTCAGTTGTGTTCATTATTTGTTGTTGTTGTTTTTATTGTCGAGTTCAGTAGTAGCCGAAACAGCGCTTCTTGGCCTTTTGGTTCAGATGAAAGTGTAAACGAATGGATGAATGGAAACGAACAGGGTTCCAACTAAACGTGGCCGTTGCTTTTCTTTCATTGTAGTAAATGTTAACTCAGCAGCTTATATGCACGGTCGATTGGACAGCAGGCCAGCCCCCCGGGGTGCTCAACAAAGCGCGATACGTTCTATCAGAAGCCAGCAGCCAGGGAGTTTGGGGAAGCACGGCTGACTCGACCCAGGCTGAGGGAACTGCTTGAATACCACATTTGGGTGTCGCTACACAGCACTGCTGCTGCTTCACTTACTCCTGTCTTGTCCTGATGCAAGTCTGCCAGTTCCAGTTGCTATGAGGGAAGGAGTTGCGCTTAGTTTGCTACTGTTCAACAATTGCGGCAACTCTGGCCGCTAAGAATGGACTTTCATTTGAGAGAGAGTTGCTGGCCTGTCCGCAGTGGGGGCACGTCTTCCATAATTGCACAGCACTCCCCTTATACCAACCATACACTCCTATATACAAACCACACCGTATAGAAACTCAGCAAGAGAGGTCCTTCCATCTGAAGCAAGCTTCCTAGTCTTCCTGGATGTCTGTCACACCTCCGAGGTCCAACCCCAGGTGTCATGAGGCACTACACAAGTCCGATACTGCAGAAGGAAACACTTCCTCGAATCACCGCATCTTCAGCTGCACTTGCAAGTAGAAAGCTGCGGTCCTGTGGGGTGCGTTCCCATTCGACGTCACAGCTAAAGAAGTTGCCTTGTTCTGACGGAGGCTGCAAGCAATACTGACATCATGGTTCTGAAGCTTTATCCCTACATTACACTTTATTTGTATCAGATTTAGAAATTTCTTCTCCTTGTGCACAAATCAGCCATGCCAGGCTTCGTAAGATACAAAATCAGTGAAATGCACGGGTGGCTCCCACTTCCTTGCACCTGTCGTCCTCGCAACAGCATCGCTTTCAAACTGGCACTGATCCACTGGCCACATTCCCAGGCAGCCTTCGCATGTGTGGTGCACTTCCCTGAGGCGTCGTGAAGGCACTTGCCAAGCGCTGGGCACTTGCTTGGTACCCGGTACTCCTCACCAGGGGCAGAAAAACCGACAAAGCACTGATGAATTCTCTGTCTTGTGTGCAGCTCCATCTGATTTTCCCAAATTGCTGAAGAGTACCCCGCACGAATTTTCTCAAGCTTGCACCATCAGCTTTTGTGTAGGGATGGGCGAATATTCGGTATTGTCGAATATTCGATCGAATAGCTCTCTATTCGTTATTCGCTTCGATCCGAATGCAGGTATTCGATATTTCCGAATTATTCGATGCTCCCGAATAGGCAGCTAAAAGCCAAGCTTTTCGGTCAAGCTTTCCGAGAGTTACCCCAGGCTTGGCTTAAGACCCACCAACGCGGACATTTCTATTATCAGTGCCGGCACTGCCGAGTTGCTGCCTTGCCTAGAGGTTCGACGAAGCTCTCGGCCGCCAGCACACTCTAGGTCAAAAAAAAAGGCGGCACTGAAACGACACCGCTCCGAACATAGCGGCACCAAGCCAGCAGATTTGTACAGGCCGCCATTTTGAATAGGCATGCCGCCATTTTGAATAGGCTCGCTCAGTGCGGCAGTACGCCACACTAAGTGAGCCTATTCAAAATGGCGGCCAGCCACTTGCGCTTTGCTTGGCTACGGCCGAGGATACTAGTGGCTACAATACTTCTTTTTTTAGCGGAGCTCCTAGGCGGCGCTTAACTCTGCGAGTTTCTAGGCGGCGCTTAAACTTGTGAATGAGCAGCCGGCGGAAACTGCTGCACCTAGAGCATGTGGCGCAACAGGCATTTCTTCATGAAAACTTGTGAATACAGCAAAGGAAAGCTGTGTGTAAGATTTTGCAATAAATGTTCAACTGGTAATAGTTTTACACAATGCTGTGCCTACGCGAGTTCTAATTATTAGAAAAAATTGTGTACATTAGTCAGGTCACAAGTTGCTCATTTGTCTTTGTGGTTTGCAATGTGTACTATTCGAACTATTCGATTCGAAATTATTCGACCAAAACACTATTCGCTTCGAATTCGCTTCGAACCTCAAAATCTATATTCGCCCATCCCTACTTTTGTGCTTTGTGAGCAGACGATTTTGGCAAAGACATTCCGTCTGACATGTCCCTTTGATGCGATCACTCTAAGCACTTGGTGCCGTTTTTCTGCAAAGTAGAGGCGCGCGATTATCGAATTTAGGACTGCAAGCCACATGCTATTTTCAAGTAAGAATATCCTTTAGAGGTGTGCAAATATGCCTATTTTTGGTTTCGAAGTCAATGCAATTTAGCGAATACATTGATTTTGTTCAGATAGTTGTGAATTGAAACGAACATTTTTGAATCAAAGTGAATATTTTGTGATTTCCAGGAGGAAAACTGAAGTTTGCCATTTCTGCAGCATTCTTCAGTAACTCTACCATGTAGGAAAATAAAAGGCTCGTTGAGAAGGGTTTGCCGAATCTTTTTATGGCATCAGACAAAGTACGGAAGGTTTCCTGCAGCTTTTATTTTTATTTATGATATTATATATTTATGTATGGGGTCAACTTTCATCATGCGTGGTGGCCTCAACCACGAACGTTCAGTATTGGTGGGAGGATGTATACTATGTCCTAACCAGCTGGGGCTAACACATTCCTCATTCAAAAAAAAAAAATAATAATAATAATAGACAGCACTTTCTGGTATGCTCATGTTCTAAAAAACGAAACCTGGTGCACAGGCATGAAAAACTGAGCTCATTTTTAAACCCCCCTCTGCGTGCCTCTGTGGTGTGGTGCTAACCATCCCCGCTTTGCGCTTTCTTGTGGGGCCGGCTTGCCATAGAAAAGGGGAAGTTTTGTGGGAACACTAGCACTCGCTCACGCACTGCCTGGAGGCAATTTCAAGGTGAGGGCTGAACATGTGCCATGGACAGGTTGTTGGTACTGGTTTTGAGGACAGGATTAGCAGCCATTCTTCAAGAAGGGAATGAGTTCGCAGGGATTGTTCAAGAACAGTAGACGAAAAAGGGCATCCACTGGCACGGTGTTTCAGAAATATCGTTTGTATTCTGGCAGTGTGTGCTGTTTTACAGGGACAAAAGACACGTTTGGGTGATTCGAAAGATTGCCACATTAGAACAACACTGACGCCATTTTTAAAGTAAACTTCGCTGAAATACATGATATATGGCTGAACCTTGTTATAAGAGGCATGGATGGAAGAGACAATAAGAGACGCTGTTCACCCACCTGGTTGGCTGCCCTATCTTTCCCACTTATAACAGACAGTGGATGCACAAGATAGTTGGTTGTAACGGGCAAGTTTGGTCAACAGTCTCGCTTGTAACAGACACTTCAACTTTGCATGTGGTGTCACCAGTCACTAACTGCTGTTGCATCTGCTGTGGAAACAAAGGGGACAACAGATTGGCGCAGTCACTGTTTATTATAACTTCGCCAGCACACAGTGGTTCATTCAGCTATGAAACAACAACGAGAAGCCCTGGCAATGGAAGTGCAGTGTACAGAAGTGGTCAAAGCTCGTTGCCAAGCATGCGGGATTCTGTGCGAGCCAAGAATGCCACGAGTGCACGGTGGGCGCTCCCGATCACGTAGCTCCCAATCAAGGGGCATCGCAGATGCTGAGTCCTGCAAGTGTGATGAATAGGCTTGTGAACTTGATATCTACGATGCTTCCTCCTCTGCAGACAGTGAAAGAAGAGAAAGCTGTCATAAAAAACAGTGCAAATGCAGCCATAAAGCAAATAAATATTCAGGACTATTTCATGAATTCTGGGGGCAAAACATGAATTAAAACGAATCTTTTGCAACAGGCTGTTGCGTTCTTTTGTGCTCATTTTAGTCATGCAGTGCCCGCATTGAACTAGGGGTTGACTAGTAAGTGAAAACATGGTTCCCTGCTTATAAGGGGCCTCTCATATAGGGGCCTCTCATATAGTTCTCCCTGGTAGGCGGTTCTTACAATGTTGTTCAACTGTAATGAGGAAATCAGAGAATAGACATGCGACTCTACTTTCCCAAGCTGAACTTATGACACGATTGGCTGAGGCCAACAAAATGCAACACAATTTAGACAGTGGTTAGAACAGGCTATTCGTCCTTCCAGGTAGCGCATACTATTCAAGTTCATAACAATGCAAGTTACGCACCAACATGTAAATGTTGTTAGTGGAGCACTTTGCCGGGGGACACAGCCGTTGGGCGTGTTGGGCTTCTCTGGCACGACACCTGCAAACTGGCATAAGCCACCCCGTTTGTCGAGTCATATGCAATGTTTCACAAAACGATTACAGTCAAATCTCGCAATAACAAATTCCCATGAGTGGACAATTCCCGCGGCGACGAAATATTTTCAGATCCCCAATAAACGTCCGTAGAAGCACATATAGTTCATATTTTGTGGCAACGAAATGTTTTTGAAAAGTGATCCCGTATTAACAAAATTCACTGCAAGTCCGGTCAGTATTTTATCTGCCCATTTGAAGCTAACAGTGTCCAAAATGTGCTCAAGGGCATTTTTTTTTGTCGGGACTCAAAGTGTGTGAACTGCCACACCGTGCTTGCATGGCCGCCACCATATTTGTCCGCAAAAAAGACCGTGCAGCAGGCAGCCGTGGAGGCAGCCTTGCAGCGACACCCCCAGGAGCTTTGGCTTGGGCTATGCTAGCCGGCTACTGCTGAACAGCACGCGTGCGTTCGTTGTGTGCGTGGTGATTGGCACATTTGCTCTCGTAATGTGCCTGCCTCTTCCAGCCCAAAAGCGGAAGTTGTTATCACTACAAGATAGGGCAGCCATCATTGCCCAAGCCAGTGGCCCAAGTGGAAGAAGGGAGTTTGGGACCACCTGCAGTTCGCCCCACCATTTTGAAGAGCAAGGACGCCACTCTTTAGTGGCGCATGTGTGCAAAACAAAAAACAATGACGGCTGTGCCTTTCCAGACGTCAACAAAGCGGTGCTCACTTGGTTTTGCATTGGAACAACGAGATGCCACGCTGTGGCACAGTTTTCCGACAGAGGAAGATGCTTGGTGCCAAGCACCAAGGAGAAAAGTGTGCCGAGAAGTGAACCCGCGGGATGTTTTGGATGCGCTTGACACGATTAGGTCGTTCTTAGGCACACACGCGGCATGATGAGCAGCAGTGAACCATTGCTTGTAGTTTGAGAGCTTAGCTGTGAAGTTGCATAACCGACCCGCAGAAATAAATTTTTGGTTTGCGGGTAATTTTTCTGTCATTTGTTTCATCTCGTGGCAATGAAATTCCTGCAAAAGTGAGTTTTTCCCTGGCGGTTTTGTTATTGCGGGGTTTGTCTGTATAATCAACCATAACAGAAATGGGCTGGGTAGAAATTTGGTCACAAGGAAAGCAAGTGCAGACAGCGGTCCTGAGCGGTATCGCTGTGCTATCCAGAAAGGCGTACAGTAACCGAGGTAACAAAGGATAGCGGCAGCCTCAGTCAACATACCAGCTTTCATTTTAGGTGTACCGGCCATTACTGATGTCACAATACATACGAAGAAGCGGGAGAATTGAAATCTTGGCTTATATTGTTTAATTTCTCAGTGAATACAGCATCGTTTGGTGCCAGACAAGTGCTAAGGGCACTGTAAAACGCCAAATCTTTTGAATAACAGAAACCTGTATTTTGTCTTCATAACCCTTTCAACGATACGTGACAGAAATACAGGTGTCTGCAGCCAGTAAAAATAAAGTTTTAACTGCAGTATTTGATTAGAAACCATTCTAGCATAATAACTAAGCTGTGTTTTTTCTCCTTTAAAGTAAGAGAGATGTCCATGTACAAAGTAGCACCGATGGGCGATTTGAAACATATGTATCGCAATTAATGGATGGATTCAAAAGATGTCGTTTGGATATAGTATGAGAGAAACATAAAGGCACCAACTTAAGATGTTTGCACAGATGTCCAAAAACAGATATTTGAAAGAAAAAAAATTGCATTGCATGCATGATGCGGCATTGTGACTAGAAAATGGTGGCTGGGGCTCTTGAGAAGTCGGTCTGGGAGAAGTGCAGATGTTAGGGCATGCACGTACACGTGCAGGTTGTTCAGAATGCACGATCGGTGGCGAGCGGCTGCCCGGGTGAGGATTTGCCCGCACTGCGGTCGAGTGGGTGGTGGCGTGGGGTCGGCGGCCGGGCAGTGCTGGGCCTGTGCACGCTGGAGACGGCGCTGCTGCTGCTCCTGCTGGCGGCAGCGCTGGCCCAGGCACTGGTGGGGCCCGCTCCCGAGGCGCCCCTGCCCTACGGCGAGGCCTGCGGCTGCTGCGGCTGACCAGGGAGCCAGAGGAGGCACCGCGGACGCGTCGAGCCAGAGTGCCGGTGTGGGGACTGCCACCAGGGTGGGGCTGCTATCAGCTGCTGCCATGGCGGGGGACAGCCCTGGGACTCCTGGGGGAACGAGCCCTGTGCGGTTTCCCTTTGTGCATTAGATCCCGCTGTAGAAACTCCATGTGGTGCAAAGCGTACCCTTTAAAACAGTTTTCGTGGGGGAGAGAATGTACTGCTCTAGTCGTGCTGCGTTGCCACAGCTTTGCTTTGTCAAGCGCATCATTGCCACCAAGTGTTTGCATGCATACCCTAGTCAGCACATGTGGCAACAGCTGGTGGTGGTAGACTGCGCTAGTTACACTGTCGGCACTGGATTCGTGTGACCCTTGGTGCCCTTTTGCACTGTGGGGGCAGCGGCCTTTGTGTTAATTGACGCAATGATGGTGTTCGACTGCGCTGTCATTAGTGACGATGTGTTTGCCATCTTTTGCACTGTATGAAAAGGGAGCACCGTACCAACTGTGTTCTTTCAGCTGAACATCTTTACAGCCATGGTTCTTTGTTGCATTCTAGGAGGCAGTGCTGTCACTGGTATCCCATGGACGTGTGTGACTGATTGTTTTTGAGCCATTTCCTATTGCAATTTTGTTAGTGCAAACTCTGTCCTCTCTTTCAATGATGACACTTTACCCCTGGTCTCCCCCTTCCTCATGTACAAAGTGGTCCAGAAAATTTCTAGTTTGAACTGAGCATCTACTGAACAAAACTGTACGAGAAAACTGGGCCGCATGAGAAGCTGTTCGTGCATGCCTGTGTGACAAATGCTGTAAAGCACTCGTGTACAACCCACAGTATACTGATGCCAGATGTAGACATTGTGGCAGCAGTTTTCCGCAAGTGCTTTCCGCAACAATGTGCAGAAGCATACTTCAAGTATATACCTATTTATTTGTGACAAAAGTGCAGCTTTATTTGTGTATTTGTTCGCTTACCCTGTGGGCACAAACAGGGGAGTGGGTACCTGATGCATTCGAGTAAAAGAAAGATAACAGCAACAGGGAAATGCAATCAAGCAACATCGCCTGACGCAAGGCATGAAGCAAGGGCGACCTACAAAAAGGGTTGGTGAAGGTATTTTTAAACAAATCGGAACCTGATACCGTACATCATTCGGATGCGCTTGGCACAAACAAGCCTTGAAAACACTTGGTATGAGCCGATAAAACTCCTACTTTGTGAACAATGTGTGTAAAAGGTTAAAAAACGTCGGTAGAGTGGGAACAATATTGATGTGTTCTGGACGCGGCTTTCAACTTCGGAAAAAGGACCAAAACATCGTTTTTTTTTTAAACCCACATGCGTCTGAAAACATGAAAACCTCTATGCGTCTGCAAAGTTTTTCCACTGAAAAGCATTGCAAAGTGGCATAAAAAAATACTTTTGTCAGGCGTGGTGACAAACTACCAGCGCAAAAGGGCGAAAAAATGGCAATTTTCGGAGCGCTCTATCTCCGCAACCATGGAGGAAAGAATACTCAGGAGAGGCCCCTAGCATATGAGCATTGCAAAAAGTGTGGAGGAAGTGACGTCGTTTTTCTTGAGCCCATAGATAGTGTTGCCTAGTTTCTTACGGCTGCGGCGGCTAAACCTGGCAAAATGCCGCGGACAATTTTTTACGGCGCTTTGACTGTGGCTTCCTCGCTACGTTGGCAACACAGCGCGGCAGCCGCTGGGGCGTCGTCGTCATCTGCAATCTGTGCACTACAGCTGATTTCGCAGCGTTTCTTCTACTGCCATCTCCTTTGTGGTCTAGTGTTCCTTCGAAGGCAACACCCGATGGTTAATAATTGGCGTGGTCGGTGAGCATAGTTGCCGTTATCTTGTGGCAATATCTCGTCGATTCGCGCAGTGGTTTTCCATCCTTATCGGTCTGCCGGTGAAAAGGTGCGCGTTGGCAGCTTCGGCAGCGGGGACCCACTTTCTGCAGCGATTTGCTTCAGTTGGGAATCTTCTCAACGAACGTGAAACAAAGTGAGGCAGACATGTAGTGCTTCCGTTTTGCTCGACAAATAGCACATGGGCAAATATACTTACCTGTGAACCGCATGTGCGACCGGCAACCCTGCACGCAACAGTGAGGCATCTTGCAAACCACTGCAGCCACTTATTCACGTGAAGTGAGATTAGACAGTTTTAGTTTCACGAGTGTACAGAGTTCATGTGTGCAAACGTGAAAAACGTACGTAGTCCACACGCATCTAGTTTGCAACTCGTGCGCGACGCTCGCTGCGCGTAGGGTGCCTTAGAGTTCCTGTATATCGCGTAGCGCAAGGGTTGCGCGTCTGATTGCCACATGCCGTGGGTTCTAGTTCGGCAGGAAAGCCCGCTTTCAGTGCTGCACACAAAACCCCGTATTCCGTCAGTTCTGGTCAACTGAGCATCGGCAGTTGCGGCGGCAGCGCCAGCCGATCAGCTGATAAGCAGCCGAGAATCGTGCGGCAGTTTTTGTCCGCAGCACTCCTCACCACTCCTCCTCACCCCTGCCGCTGGTGCAGCGGCCCGGCGGCAGCTCGCACATGAGAGACGAGTGGCTTTCCCGCATGACATGGAACACAAGATGGCGGATGAACGCGCAACTCTGCTCCCCTAGGGGAGCTATATACAGGAACTCTAGGGCGCCTGGATTCCTAGCGCCATCTACGAACAGACACTGCAGTAGCCACTCGTGATTCCGCGAGCCTGTTGCTATGATGACGACAAACGCTACTTTGCCAGGCTTAAGAGTTGAAAAATCGTCCTTCTATCTCAAAAACGAAGGCCGTTTTTCGATAGAAACTTTGGGTGAGGGTTAGAATGGGCAAATTGAAGGCGAAATCAATAGCTTAGAACATGACATCGCACCGAGGAATTAGCGACGAAGCTGTTTTCGCTGTGAAGCGGGAGGGCAGGGCAACGCCATGTTAGTCAAATCAAACTGGAAACAGCAGAGGATAGTGGGAACAAGTGCGGTGGCTGTGGCTTCACAAATGTGACGTCCGGGCCTCTCCTAACCTTTTCTTTCCTCCGTGTCCGCAACGGTGCTATGGTGGCTAGAAGGGGAGGTGTCAGCATCGGCGCGCCGGAGAGGCAACGAGAATTCATCCCGATGCGGTGGCACTGCTGTTGGCTCCGAGATGCCCGCGCGAGCCACGCGCGTAGCAGACGCCGCAGCTGTTTCACGGTAATGTGGTTGTAGCGGGTCCTACAATAAAGGCTAGTTGTCACACTCTCCTCACTGCTTGCTGCAAAACGTGTACTGGCCCTGGAAACTAACGTCTTGAACTCTTGTATGTCAGCTGCGTGCGACGCTCGCATCATGAAGCGCTGGAGGATAGCGAGTCAAGTGACTTGCCGTGAGTTCGTCACCAAAACAACATCCGTGCCGTTTTCGCTTGGGTTCCAAGTGTTCAAGCAATGTATTAGTTTAGATTAACACGCAGCAGGAAACATACTAGAAACGGTTCGTTTGAAGGAATTGGAGGTCGAAAAGTAAGTTCTCTTTCGTACAAGCTTTTATGTATATTGTACACAGACTCCCAAGATTTTATTGGCTAAAAACACCCTCAGGAGGAAACGTAGGTAGAAAATGTGCATCAACATTGAAAACTAGGCTGTCGCAAGTAAAGACACAGTCAGTATTTATTTAGCAAACACAGATCAAGTCATAACATTCAGTATCCGGAACCTATACCTATTTCAAAAATCACCAGATCAGGATATTAAGTATACGAATGAGACTAACTCCACGATGAGACTAACTCCACAACGTCTAACTCCACAACGTTCAATTCCCGCCGATAGAGGTACGAAAAGGCTGCAAGTCAGCCTGCTGTCCCGCCATCCATCTAGCTCTGTGCGAAGATTGCTTGCTTTCGCAATTCAAACACGTTCCTCTACACTGATGAGCCCCACACTGGTGGTCGATTCTTCGTACTTGTGTACGCTGAAGCCACTGACCAAAGAACTGAAGTGCACGGCACGTTGCCTGCCAGCCCAGCGGGCCGGCGGGCCTCGCTGCCGTTTGGAGTGCCGGATGTCAAAAAACGTTCCGTTTCCAGCTACGTCAGCTGACTCCGCAGCCACAATTGGCTACCCGGTTTTGCGATGTTGTTGCACGACGAGGGATTTTGTTCCGAAAACAATCGGCTTCGCTATCGCAAGGCGACGATTAAAAGCAACGGCCGGCTCATCGCTTTGCAACATCGCGCAACGTCACGCAACGTCACCAGTGGGAATTTGCCTTTAAGCAATTGACACACCCGATACACTTCCTCGTGAAGAGAAAGGATTAAGAAGAAAGGTTTATTTTCATATTTAGAAATGGTGTCAGTAGCATCTGCATTCATAGCCACAAGGCTAGTTCTGAATCCACACAAGAATTTGGCTTTTTGTTTTTTTTTCATCCAAGTCGAGAATTCTGCAAAAACAAAACCGCGTACGGAGGTACGATTTGAGTGACCACAAGATTCATGGGTAGAACAATGTGAAACAAAATACCAGGGTGCGAACAAAACAGATACTGAGTGTTAGTCCATGTTGCCCCCTTGGCCAGTATTGTTGATTTGTAATCTCGAGCTTAGTTTAACTGCATCATGTTCAGTTCCTTACAAATTGGCGAAGATGGTGCAGTTCTCAGCACTGATGCTATTATGTGCACAGCAATTTTTTGTAATAAATTAATAGGTGTGCAGCATGATGTATAAGTGTGGCCTCATGACTCCATGCAGTCATAGAGTTTCATACAAATAACTAGAGGGGAAACTGGCGCTAGTGTCAACGCGAACATGGCAGCGGCGCTTACGCTTCAATGGGAATGATGGGTAGTTTTGGAACCGGATTGCGTAGGATCAAAACGGGCTTATGGCTGCGCAAATTGTGTTTTTTGACAAAAAAATTCTTATTGCCCGGTTCTCCGTTTACAAATTACATGGCGAACAAAAAAGTTAGTGACAAAAAACCGGTTTTGTACGAAATAAAACGGCGTGTTTAAATAAAAAGCAGACGCGGAGTCGAAGAGGTTTGTAGCAGGTTTGTCATTTTTCGCCAACTACAGCAAGACGCGGACTTCTTTAAAAACTACTTGTAAAAGTTTCAGCACTGGTGGTTTGTAATAGTAAGAGAAGTTTTGTGCTCATAAGAAAAAGAAACCGATTACCTTTGGAGAAGTTATTCTTGCGTGAATTAGTGACATCCATCAAGCTGCGTTCCTATCAGCCGCCGGTGCTGTTGTTCTACGCCGTAGGAGCCGGCGTTCGCAAGAAAGGTGTGGCTGTTCCAAGCGATTCGCAACCGTCGTCAGCTTTGACAATACATTGCTCTGCGGAATGAGAAGCGCCGCAACTCCTAATTAGCAGACAACTTCGCCGCACACAGCGCTGTCATTTGTGTTTTCATGCTCGCTGTGCGGCAATGCATTGATAACCCACCCAATTCGCAACTATGGTTGTAAAAAATTCCACTCAGGGTGGCGTCAGTGCACGCGAGGCATGCAGTTCAAGGAGAAACGTATTTTTGATCACTCCTCCCAACACCCCGCCTAGGCAAATGCGTTCATGCAAATCCAAAACGAAAACAAAACTGCCTGCAATCCATAGTAAGTTCCACGAGCAATCAAGCGCCAATCCGAATCCACAACTACCCATCACGCCCATTGAGGCGTACGATCGCAGCGCCAGTTTCCCCTCTAGTTATATTGTAAGAAACTCTATGCATGCAGTAAGTTAAATGCGAGTGAAAAATACTAGAGTAAATAATACGCAGTGCTTCCATGCTTGAATCAGGGTGAAGTGTTTGAAAGACAGCTTTTTTCAAACTGCTTTTCTGTGTTGTGCCCAGTGCATTGATGTTAAACTTCTGTATTTAAGTGCTTTGCCAACCGCTTGCAGCTTACACGCATTGGATAATTGCTTTTGACGTGAAGGAAAAATCAAGAATTTTGCATTTTTTAATACAGTGTAGACCGCTTATAACGTATGTCGCGGGAGCCGCAAAAATCCGCACTATAAGCGGTACCGCACTATAACCAAAACACGCGCGAATTCAACCACATCGCCACCTATCTCTCAAGTCAACCTATATTTATCATCACTCAAACGCACAGCGCTTAAAAACGAAGGCACGGTCTATATTTCGTATTATTTTTAACATCAGCCGCTGCTGCAGGGCAAAAGCGCAGTCTCAAAACGGTGAGCGCGGCTTTAACTTCCGTTGTGTTTGTTTTGAAAGAACATGGCTGCGTTTTTAGCGTCTATGAACAGATGCCGCAAGACGTGATAAGAACGCCAGCGGGATTTTTTTTTTTACCCCACCTTGTGTTCACGATGCCGTAGGCGGCTGCTTATCAGCGCAACGTACTGGTGGTGGAAATCTTCTTCGGCTTCACGCGGCTCGAATGTTCGGAAAGGGAAAGAGCGGTGGCTTATCTGCAACAACGTTCTAAAGCGTGAACCGAGTGGTAGATTTGGTATCGCGAAAACGTGCAGTGCACGCCAGCGCGGATACAACTGCCGTGGTGTGGGCGGCGCGGTAAGAGGCGGCAACATGGCGCCGGCACTGTCCATGAAGCGGTGCAGGCATGCAGTTCCAGTAAGTTCCAGCGACCGCTTCTAACCGCTCGCTGAAATGCCGCACGGGGCACAAGCGAAGATGCTCATGCAAGAAAAGAGCTAATAATGTGGGCGAAAAAAGGAATATAAACTGCCATCCACGCTGCTTGTGAAAGCGCTCATCAAAAAATACCGCGGTGGTAAGCCTAAACATCTCTGGCGCCGGCTCGGAGTGCTTCGAATCTCCCGCCATTAGGTGCGCGTCTCCCCATTGGTGCAAGTCGTCAGGCTCCTCCCACTGCCACGCGAAGAAGCCACCGCGAGCGCGGAATCGTCGATACGAGCATGGAAAAAAAAAAAAAAAAAAAAAAACACTCGCAACGCTGATGTGCACGATTCGTGCGCGAAAACGGGCCATGCGGTTCACGAATAAAATCAACTTGCCGCGCGCGGATCTTGTCTGTCGCTATCTTCCGAAGTGCATCAAGCAAGGTCGGTTGTGGTTATCAGGTACGCGCGAACTAAAGGGTGCCTATTTTTTTTTTTTTTTTTCTGGGTGTCTACGTTAGAGGAGGGCAAGGGGTGCACGCTGCGTCAGATGGCAGATTTCATCCTTTCTTTTTTCTTTTGCTACCCTAAAATGATGCCTCAGCTGCGCCAGTCGATCAGCAGACCCGCCGAAAAACCGCGCTGTAAATGGTATTGTGCTTCGGCCAACTGCACCTTAAGCGGTATGCTTATGCATTGAGTTCTATGGGAGGCAAACCGGCGGTCGCAAAAACCCGCGTTATATCCGGTCCCGCACTATAAGCGGTTACGTTATAAATGGTCTACACTGTATTCAGCACTACCGTAATTTGTTGGCGTTGAACCACCTTATCATTTCTGTGAGATCCTCATTAGCTTCTGCAACAGAGTTGCAGCTGATTAATAGCGCCGTGTCATCAGCGTCCAGGATTGCTTTTGCGTAGCTAAAGAAAGGACCCATCCACTTGTTAGATATTTTCTGGAGAATGAAATTGTCGGACCTTGGAACCCATGGCACTCTAGCTTTTTCCGCAAAATGTTGGAACCCATGGACCTTGGTCCTTGGAACCCATGGCGCTCTAGGTTTTTCCGCAAAGGGGAACATTGTTCCCCTTTATCGGCAGGGTTCGCACAGGTCCTTGAAAACCTTGAAAACCCTTGAATTTAGAAGTGTCAATTTCAAGGCCTGGAAAGTCCTGGAATTTTTAAATGGTCCTTGAAAACCCTTGATTTTTTCAGAGAGAATCAATGGCCCTGTCTTTTCACAAGAATTTAAAGTGTTTGTCGTGGATTTTAGGTGCTAACAAATGCAAAGAAACATTGTAACAATCAAGTTTCAGTGTATTGCGTGAAATTACAAGTTTGGTGGATTTTCATTATTACAAGGCAGCATTGGGAGCAGGCACTTGTCAATCCAATCCATATCGCGATACAATCCAGTGAAAGCCAGCTTCTCTTCTCTATCTTGCATCTTCCATCAAGTCTGTGGACGCTCGCTCATTGCATGTTTGTTGTGCCTCATACGCTCCATATGCGTTTGCTTTTACGTGCAAATGGTGGACGTGTGCATTGTTCATCCTGCCTTGCAGCAACACTGGCTGATCCAATTTCAGCTGATACTCTTGCTGGCAAAGCAGGAGATGCAGGCAACATTAACAAAGTTTTGAAATCAAACAGCTTCAGCAAACACAAAGAAAAGAGAAAAACCTCTAAATACCAGCCATAAAATGAAAAATAAAGCTGGGGGAGCATTTGTGAACCCATTAGCACCTATCTAAATGTGCACTAATGTGCTTAGGCATTGTGCAATAAAAAACTTTTGTATTATGTTGGAGAAGTTATAAATAATCCCAGATAAAACGTTAGATTCGGACCTTGAAAATGTGTTCTCTGGTCCTTGAAAGTCCTTGAAAACCCTTGAATTTTTGCTTTTGAAGCCTGTACGAACCCTGATTGGGTCGAGTTCACTAAGTAGTCAAACAACAGTCCGGTTCTCGTCCTTTCACCTCCTCTTCTTCCTCCTCCTCTGGCTGCTGCCCGGCTCCTCGTCGACCTCTTCCTGTTACACAGGCCACCCCTCTGTTGTCCACCCTCCTGGGTTGATACGGCACCACGTTGCACATAGACGCAGCTTCCACGGTGTTATTAGGTCCATTGTAGCATATGTACTTCAAAAATTCCTCGTTTGCGAGCAGTCTTCACAACCATGTAGGGCCCTGAAAAAGGAGCCTTTGAACCCTGCAAGCCTGTGGCCACAGGCTCGCTCCATCCCTTTCTCTGGGCTGGCTCGCCACCACTGTCCACTGAAGTGGACTTCACTGACGACGTTCACTATTTGCAATAGCAGCTGATCACACTCCCTCGCAACACTCTGCTCCACAGCACACTCGCAATGCATCATTGAAATCAATAATAATCTGATATTCGACAACACTCTTTCTCAATCTGAACTTCACAGCTAACTCATTTATACATATTAAACACTCACATATATAGTCATATGCATGCAGTCCCCTTGCTCTACCCGAGTACACGACTTGTCGTTTATCTTTGCGAGTCGCAGTGTTCTCCGTGTTTTCAGTCGGGATTGTTGTCCACCTCTTCCGTCCGGCACCCCGCACTGCTCACGTGCCACTGGCCTGAGGAGCCTTGCGATTTGACCTTCTCTTTGACCTCAAGCCCCTTGGCGCATCACGTCCTCTGTGCCGTGAGCTGGCCGTGCTCACTGCGAGAGCTTTGGTCAACCCTCTCCTCTTGGCCCCGCTCCGTATCTGAACTGGGCGATTTTTCCAGCCTCGGGGATTTTGCTCCCGGACAATGGCTGAGCAACTGTGCCGCCTCCCTGCGCTCTTTTGCTTCAGGCTGGCCCTTGCAGCAGTGTGCCTCTGCTTGCCAGTTCGCAGCCCCCAATTCCTTCTTGCCTGGGACCACTGGCCCCTGCATCCCAGCCACACCCCTCCAGTCCTGGCTCTTCATTGAGGGGGCTCGTTGCGTGGCTCTACACTGCTGCCTCCTGTCGCAATCTCTGATGCTCAAGTGTCCGTTTTAGTTGCACCCCCGGAGCTTGCACCACCCTTGTCAGAGGCTTTTCTGAATTGCCCAAACTGGAGCCTTCGGTTCCACAAGTTCAAGCTTCTTTCGCAACACTTTTATGCCGGCATCCAATCTCTCATGCTCTTTGCGGCTTCCTTCTTCAATTAACTGGAATGCCTGTTCCTTGTGTTTACTGGGAACACCTGCACCTAGTGTCTGAACCAATGTCAACATGTTCCCAATTGAATCCTCCAAGGTGGCGACACGCATTAAATAGTACCGGGATGAGGATAATTCAATCCTGGTGGGCTCGCCAATTGTTTTGTCACGTAGTGTCTCTACTGGCCAACAGGATGGACGAGGGCAGCTCATTGGCTGGTTGGACAAACTGCGCATTTATTCCAAGTCACCAAACCCTAAAGCACGCCACACTGCACAAAACCAAAGCACGCTGAACGCCACAAGGACACACACACTCAACCCGAACCAAAAGTCACCACAATGAAGTTTCTGCATAGTCAAATCCAAAAGCCCCTAATTGTCCGCTACTACCAACCTCTTTACAATGTCTTATGTGGGAAACCTCTAACAACTGTTGTACGACTGTGCCCCTAGTGGACGCCAGCACTGATGCGCCAGTAGCTGCAGCCAGTGTCGCCGTTGGGAGGACAGCGTCAGCACCGCGTGTCCCAACGTTACTCCTGTGGTAGCCAGGCATTCCCTGTCCTGGGGACCGTGGCGGCAGCAGCTAGGAAGCACCTGGGAGGATCCCTCGCCATCTGGGAGTGTGGCCGTAACCGGTGGGGCCACCGATTGCCAGGTCAGCCCACTCCAGCCCGGGCCTCCGTGTCTCTCCTCCTCCTCGGTCTGCGTGTCCCAGGCTTCAATTCATCCTCCCGGAGGTCGCGGCATTCCTTGATCGGCTCCTTTGCTCAGCCCTGTGGGTCGATGTTCCATTCGCCACTGCCTCGCGTCGGTTCTTTGCGGTGTTTCACGATTGGTCCGCTTTTTGGGGGCCACAATCCTCCTCTTCGTTTGCCCTTCGTTTGGGGATGGCCCCTTCACCCGTGACACCCCTCATGCCCCATTTCGTGGTCGAGGAACAGAAGTGGACTCCTCTTGACAGATTTTGCACAAAAGTCACATTTCCTGGCCCAGTTCCTTGAATGCCGACATTTGCAGTCAAACTTGCCTGGGTATTAAGAAATGAAAGAAAGACAGCATTCACCACGGTCAGTGGGGAGTGCACGCCTAGCAGCTGCACTGCTGTGCACACGGGGCATCTCATTTCGTGCAGGAAAGGACCCCGGATGCATTGAGTGAAGCCCTTGATGGGTGCCAGGCTCTGTGGGGCGTGCTCTGCCAGTCCTGACTTGTGCTCTATCGCGGGAAGCAGGTGGTGGCCGTGAAGGGTGACTGACCATGGCCATTGCAGGGCCGGGGTGACGGCCTGAGTGCGGAGCTGGAGCGGTCCCTGCAGGCGGTCGCTGAGCGACCCGACCGGCTGCGTTCCGAGTCCCGGCGCCTGGAGCGAGCCATCGAAGAGACGCTGCCGCCCAGCCCACCTAGTCCTAGCCGCTCGCTGCAAGGGCCGGGAAGACAGGGCTGAGGAAGTCCTCTCGGGGAGGTTGCCTGCCATGCACGGGCCGACTGGAGCCAGTTGACGCATGGATGCCATGTTTAGCGAGCATGCTGTATCCTTGGGCACAGTGTAACAAGGGACCACACAATAGGCTTGCAGGAAGGCCCAAATTTCACTCACCGTTTACGACGTTCCTCAGAGGCCAAATGGAAAATTGTGCTTCACTGATGAGTTTGCAGGAGAAATCGCCTGCATGCCCCTGGTGAAATGCTTCTCTGGCAGCCTTCCTTTTAACATTCTCGACCTGCACATCATGGCTGCCAATTTCAGCTTGTTTTGGCTAGCGTTAACATTTTTGACAATTGTAGTTTAGAACAAATGCTTTGCTCAATAAGCGCAATCTACAATTTTTAATGTATTTGTGGAAATGCTGAGATTATAAGTATGTGCAGTATTTGTACATAGTTCATCCAGGCAGGCTAGTTATGTTGAAATTAGACCTCCTGGCATATTTTACTGAGTGATATTTAAATTTCTTGATGTGCAAGCAGTTATTTTCATAAATGAATAAATACGTGTTTGAAATACTACTTGTTTTTAGTTGCCTGTTGTGTAGAAAAACTGTGGTGTCCAATGACTACTCTAAGCAAGTTCATCTTTTCCTGCGCGTTCTGTATGTTTGCTTCAACTGCCTCATTCTGGGCTTGGTGTGCCACCGTTTGTGTCACGATTTGGCCCCCATTCGGGAACATGGGAGGGTTGCGGCACCCTCCAGCCAAGTGACGACCTGCAGCGTGCTGGTGGTGACGGTGACTGCGGGTTGTCACTCGGCTGGAGGGTGCCGCAATCCTCCCACGTGCACCAACGGGGGTCAAATCGTGACAGGTTGCCTTTGAGTCCTTATCACCACGAAACGTTACGGACCCTCTGGAAGCAATGCTTCCAAAATAAATGAGGCAAAATCACACTTAGGTGTGCCATCATTGACCGGCAAAGGTATACCCCGGTTATTCAACAATTTCAATCTCTGTTGTTAGTTCGCAATTGGAGGCTTTGGTGAAAGTGAAACTTCCATATTCTGTTGCTTTTTGGCAGACGTAACGTGGCTCTGTCGGCTGCTGCTCCGCATGCCAAGCCTGGTTCTTGTGGAGATACAGGGCACATTCTCCCCTGTGGCCAGCAGTGCTGCCTGTGTGAGGCAGGGTGATGCATTTTTGAAAATTTTGTGCATGCGTGCACTGCTAGCAGGGATTTGGGGAGTAAAACGCACCCATGGTCAGGGCTGTGGTTCTGAAGCAGGACACGATTCCTCTCCTAACCAGACGGTGCTTTTTGTGTGTGGTTTACAAGCTGCACAGACGTGCAGCAGGTCTAGAGAAAAGGTACTTTAACAGAACGTGCTGTTGGGCTAGTTGGTACATACTGAATGGGAGGCTTAGCGCAAAAAAAGACGACGACGGTGGCAAACGTGACAGGCGCTACTAACAACCGAGTTTATTTCGAAAGGCACAAACATATATATAACAGGCATGCACGGAATAAAAAAGAAAGGAGGGGAAAAAGTATGCATCACGGGTATCTGGCGAACATCAGAAAAAAGTATGTAGAAATGCACTTTCCTTATCATAAATAGATAGCGACGATACACTTACGCACATGGGCCCTTTTCTTTTTATGAAAAATGCCTCGGCAACCTCACGTGTGGTAGCATCTCTGCTCCTTTCGATTATATTTTTGTTTTGTCCACATCGGGTTTACAGACAATGTTGTTGCAAGTGTGAACCAGTTCCATTTTTCATCGACAGGGCATGTTCTCTGAGGCGGTCATTAATGCATTGGCCGGTTTGGCCGATATACACTTTACCACAAATCAGAGGGATCTCGTACACAACACCAATCGCGCACTTAATAAAAGGCGTGACGTGCTTCTTCTCACATTTTTTGCGTTTCAGCTCCGGCGCTATTCTTGAGCACAGCGTGGCAGGTTTCAAGGGCGCTGAAAACACAACCGGTACGTTGTACTTGGAAGTGACCTTCTTAAGGTTGTGTGCTACTCGGTGCGAGTCCGGTATGACCACAGGCCTTGGCTCATTTTGCAAGTGCTCAGCATTAGCCCTTTGAGGAGCACCTTTCGTTTCCTTTAGCAAACCCTCCGCCACGGCGGTAAGGGTTGATTGAGCCCGGAAAGCCAGCAGCCTGAAGCGTGGCCATTTGATGGTCAAAACTGCTTCCCATAGCATGCTCACACGATTTGTACAGGGCAGACTGAAGGCACATAGTGGCGATGGCACGCTTTACAGTTTTAGAGTGAGCGGAATCAAAAGGCAACAGTTCCTTGGAGGTTCTAGGTGAGTATTCCCAGCAAACGTGGTCGTCCATAAAAGTTAGGTTAATGTCTAAAAACTGGACTCTACTCTAAAGGGGTAGCTCATGTGTAAAATTTAAACCCTTCCCGCCCTGATGAAAATGACTTAAAACTTCCGTGACTGTGTTAGCATAGGTTACTTGGTCCTGTTTTTTCAAAAGGACCAAAAAATCGTCAGCATATCTGAAAACCTTAAAAACTTTGTTCCCGTCGAGCAATTGACTCAGATGCCGATCAATGCCTGCCAGGAAAATGTTGCAATGTGTGGCGCTACACAAGAACCAATGCAAATACCCTTGCAGTGTTGGTCATCTTCTAGTACTATGAATGTAATAATCGAATCAGTTTTTTTATGCATCGGTTGGAACTAATTTTACAGCTCATTAAACTCCGGTAGCACCAGTGGCAAGGAGCCATTTCTAACACCAATTTCAAACACCAAAGTTTAATGAGCTGGTGCAGCCGTCTAACTTGTCTTCACAAAACAATATCACGGGAGCTTCGTTCGGCGGGTGGGTCACCACCAAGTTGATCGCGGTCAGCACCTTACGGCGGTATAAAGCAGCAAAACAAGCGAGCTCGCGAGGTAGGTCACATGCACAGATAGATTCCGCCAATGCAACCGTCATTTGCTAGGCTGCCCTTTCCGCTGGTAATCAGTTGCCTGCACACACTATCGCTGTCACCCACCCGTGACCATGCAAACTTGTGGAATACAGTACAGCTGCCCTGCTTCAACCACCCGCCATCGCCGACTAGCACGCACAAAACAAACGCTTCGCCGCATAATCGGCATAATCGTCTACTTCGCTAAAGTCACGGTAACGCGCCTGGGTCAAGCAAAGTTCGAAAAAATTACGCCCACCTCCCCTCACGGGAACCCTGGTGTGATGCGACGCTGAGGGGGGTTCAAGCGCAAGCGGAGAGCAACCGTCGACCGAAAGGCCGCTGGAGAGCGGCACACCGGTTATATGCGCAGCGCGCCCGAAGGAGAGGAGACCGCGGAGAGAGAGAGTACTGCACCGCGCGCAGCGCCGCCCACTGGCGGAGTGAGAGCACACTGGGCCGCACACCCGCAGATGTTGAGAGAGTGTGTTCGCTCTCACCTGGGCACGCGCCGGCGCCAGTGCGTCTGCCGCGGCTATGACGCAACACAATCCACTTTAATCCAAGGCAAGCCAATCCATTAGAATCCGATCCAATGCCCCTCGCGAGAGAGTGTTCGCTATCGGAGGGGAGAGGGGGAGAGTAGAAAGGCTGCGGACAACAACGGACGCACGCAGGAAGGACAGGGCCGCCGACAAGAGATGCTCTCAGCGTCGCATCTAAAATCGCGCATCCTCCAAGCATGGCCGCCTCCCTAACAACCCCCCTTCCCCTAACTTCCCCCAACTACCTCAACACCATCTTCTCCTCCTTTCACGACGAGGTCAGCCTATCAAACACCCTCTTCTTTGCTGAAGAAGCTCGGAAGCTCACTAGTCTCCACATACTGCCGTCACAGGACCGCTCGGAAACTCCGCTACGACAGCCGACAACAGGAAATTCGTACTCGCGAGGAGACGCTCTGGACACCTCAGCGACAGCATGGACTGTGCAAAAACATTAAGTCAGCCCATTCGTGGTATTTGACCGACTTACTAGTTGTCTGAACTATGTCATGTTCAGCTTACTGTTTGGGGACGGCGTAGTCGCAGAACTCGAGTGGCTCATGTACGTTGCTTGAAACGCTTTGAACCACGTGACGCTCACTGACTTGCAGAGAGGGCTGCATCCGCATCTTTGATGGGGGGAAATGTTATGGCCTCCAAGCCCTTGTGATATTGGCCGCCTTAAACTTTTTTGACACCAGCGAGGAAGAAGATGTCACCTTACAATACTCAGATACTTACAGTCAAGAAGGAAGACGACAAATCTCGCTGGTATACTAGGTTACAACTCAAGAACGGCACCATACTCCTCCCTGTTCTGTGACGGCACCACTTCATGTAGTGTATCACTCCGGCAAAGCGCCGGACCCGTGACGTCAGTGCGCGCGCGTTTTGAAAGGGGTTTGCTATGAATGCGTGATATCGTCTGCCTTGTCTCACGCAGTTTGTTTGTCGTCACTGGAGTCGTTTATAAGCATATTAAGTCCAAAAAATCACGGGAACGGCTCACGCCATGTTCAAAATATCCCCAGTAACGAGCTACTTGCGCCGCGCGGAGAAACATCCGGCTACGGTGATAAGGCACAGCGGCAACTTCCGGTGTTCTTGGACATTAAAGGGGCATATGACAACGTAAACAGAGAACGGCTGTGGAGAATGTTGAAACTCCAGGGATTAGATGATGAATTGGTAAGCTCCTTATAGCAATCTATAAAGACAATAGAGTGCACCTTACTTGGGAAGGACAGAAATGCGCCCAACAGGTCAACATCCATCGGGGACTGAAACAGGGATGCCCTTTGAGCCCAATACTGTTCATGCTTTACATGGCAGGGTTAGAAAAGAAACTGGAAGAAAGTCAAGTAGGGTTTAGCCTAACCCATATGCTGCAAGGCGAAGTGGTACAACAACATATTCCGGGAATATGTTATACGCAGACGACATTGTTCTTTTAGCTGATAAGCAAACCAATATGCAGCGGCTACTAAATATTAGTGGCCAGGAAGCCACCGACCTCGGTTTAAATTTCAGTGCAGAAAAATCAGGAATAATGGTTTTCAATGATGCTACCACTGACGTAGTGCTATCCAGCAAGGCGAATTACCTAGAGTGAAGGAATATAAATATTTGGGAGTGTGTACGAAGGGGATAACTACTTAAGAACTCACGAGGAGCAATTTAAGGTTAAGGGAAAGCGAAACGCAGCTATAATGAAGCATAGAGCTATGTGGGGGTATAACAAATATGAAGTAGTAAGAGGAATGTGGAAAGGAGTAATGGTTCCGGGTCTCACGTTTGCGAATGCTGTACTCTGCTTAAAATCAGACGTCCTATCAGGCCTTGAAGTAAACCAGAGAACGGTAGGACGTTTGGCCTTAGGCGCGCATGGAAAAACAACTAACGAAGCAGTCCAGGGAGATACGGGCTGGGCGTCGTTTGAAGTTAGAGAAGCTCAGAGTAAAATATGCTTTGAGATGAGGTTGAGGGCAATGGATCAACGAAGGTGGGCAGCTGAGGTTTTTAGGTACCTATACTTGAAAAGCGTGGACACGCAGTGGCTAAGGAAGACTAGAAGGCTAACGATGAAATACGGAAAGAACAGTGGAGAATCCAAAACAGCCAATTAAGGTAACCAAAAAAGAGGCAAGGCAGATTGAAACGAATAAATGGAGGGAAAAAATGGAAGCTAAAACGTCGTTAGAGATGTGCAGGGCTGAGAAGATGAACATCAGAAAGGAAAATTTCTACGATAATTCCCAGGGCAGTGCTTTGCTTTTTGAGGCTAGAGCAGGTTGCCTGCGAACTAAGAGCTTTGTGGGGAAGTATTCACAAAATGATGGGGTATGCGTGGTCTGCGGAAAAGAAACAGAAACTATGAGGCACATAGTGTTAGAATGTGAGGGTATCCATCCAAATCTACATGAAGGGAATATTGGACTTCCAGAAGCCCTAGGATTTAAGGGTATCACAGAGGAAGTTAACTTCAAGGCTGTCGAGGGGACGAAAAGAATATTAGAATGCTGGTGGACGAAAAGCAGAGAGGGGAATATACAGTTACCACCTGTAACAGGGGAAAGAAGTATTTCGTGCCTAATAAGCTTTAGTGCCTGCCCTAAGCAGAAGAGTGTAAAACATGGTTATATTAGTCCTTTTTGGTAAGATGACATGTCATCACCCCGCTTCAAAAGGGAAACCAATAGCAATCATCATCATCATCGGTGCCGTTCTTAAGTTGTCACCGAGTATAGCCCTATGCCATATTGGCTCGCCACCCCTTTGTGGATAAACGAGATTTTCACCGTAATGATAACGTGGTGGCTGAAGCAGGCTTTGATAAGTGGTCTTGGGCAAGCAAGAATGATCCAGCTTCGCATCATTAATCACTAGCCGAGACAGCATTCCACTCTTAACAGTTATGCTGAAAACGAAAATTTTTTCACCTCGAACAGCTAGGTACATCAGTGGCTGTGAGGGCGATGCATCCTCAACATATCACTCACCGAGTTTAAACAATGAATGCTGAATCAAGCTGCATTATCGCAACCGACCATGCAACTTCCAAGTGCAATCAGCAGTGTTTGATTGACAAACCAGAGCTTTATATTCAAACTTTACACACGAGCAAAGGTAACTGAGATGTTTGCGAGTCCGGGTCCGAGGCAAAATTGTTTATTGGAGCCAAGCGTACAGTATACATTGTGAGCGGGTGGGTCTCGAGAGAAGAGAGAGAAGCGAGAACATAAAGAGGGCACGAGCGTGCCAGCGGCGGGCTGTAACACGAGACGTGGCGTCGATGCGCCCGTGGAGTTCACGCAAACGGAGTGGCAGTATGCAGTTTTGGGGCTGCAGTCTGCGGGTACATAACACATGGAGGAAAAAAAGTTTTCTTCCTCCATTTTTCTTCCAACATTTTTCTTCCGCCATGCATAACACCCCTCCCCCATTGCTAGATAGACACACTACACGTAGTCCTGAAGATGCGAGGGGAACCTACGCTTGCGAGTGGAGCGGCGGGGAATGTCCTGCACTGATCGAGCGGGGACCGATACGTGATCCCGTGTTTGGAGATCCGTTGGTGTTATCCGTTTCGGAGCGGCCGTGTGCGCTTGCAGGTGCATCGCTAGTTGGGTCTGCGTTGGCTGTTGTGTCTGATTCACTGAAGAAATCGGGGAGATGTGCCGCAGGATCAGACCTGTGGCCTTGGAATTCGGGTAGGTTGTGGTTTCGCTTTCGAAGGTGGTCCACGTGTCTTCGCCAAAGCACACCGTCTGAAAGGCGGCCTTCATAGGAAAGAGGTCCTTTTCTTGAACAAACGATAGCGGGAAGCCACCGTGGTCCGGAAGAAAAGTTTCTGGTGAACACGGAGTCACTCGGTGAAAAAGTGCGAGTTGTTCGGACCGTAAACAATGAAACACGCCACAGCAGCCGCCAACACGAGCGTCACGAGTCGAGCTCGGCCGTGCAATATCTATCCCGAGTTTCCTCCGAGTTCTGTCAGTAACGCACCCCCAGCCCATTCGTGGGTGCGGCGTAGCGACCGAAGCCCCACCCAACTATGTACCATGGCGTCCACTTCGCCGGTGGGGTAGCGTCACAGCAACGAAATCACTTGCATTTGATGCTCCGGTCACAAAGCTTAGCAGCAAATAATGAACGAACGAAGTCCCCAATTCCAATTCCATGTCCCCCCCCCCCCCTTCCCCGTCAGAAGGAAAAAGAAAAAAATGTGGGGAACGAGACCTGCTCCAGCTAGGCTATTGCAGGTTTAAAGCCAATATAAACTAAACAAATAGGGCGAAAAGCCAACCAAACATTTTTACGAAAAAGCCAATTTGATGATTAAAAAAAAAATCCCCAATGTTCGTAACAGCAAGACGTCCAAGCAAAGTTTAAAAGTATAACTAAGCGCAAAGGAACATAAAACGGAGCGTAAGGAAGAAACTGTAACAGAGTAGTGAGCTGGGCAAGTTGGTATGGCGTCATTCTGGGCAACAGCGCGAAAAAAGACGTGGACGAAAGAAACGGACAGGACGAGCGCTGTCTCACAACTGGTTTATTCACGTGATCCGTGCGGAAAATAAACGTTTACAACAGAAGAGAGGGAGAGATAAAAAGACTTACCATTAACGCCTTATGGCATTCGCTTTTTGCCCGTAAACAATGATGGAGGCGTGCCCTATGATATGTTCATGGCACTTAGTCTGCATTCTATGTGAAAAAAATTGCCCGCGTATCTGCTCCTTTCGTTGCAAATGACGTCAAAAGACGATAGTCTTTATCGGCTTTTGCGAAGCAAATGCCTCCCTTCGCTTTACCGCTCACCTCTCATGTTGTTCCTCTTGCTTCGCGCTCCTCCCAAGGTAAAGACGCCAAATGTTTGCTTAAATCATTTTAAATTTTGCGCGTTCCACTGCTCCAAACCGGGTGTCTCGATGCGAACGCTGCCGTACGGCGAAGACGCGCGTTAATCGAGGCACCCTACTTCAACGTTTATAGAACCGCGTTTCCCTACTCCATGTGCGTTGCAAGCAGAACGTGGAAACTATCTAGTGGAACCTTGCGTAACTGTTGCCGGTTGATTTCTTAAAATGACGCCAGAAGCTATAGTGGCGCGGGCGACAGCAGGCGACGGCGGAGTGAATTCTTTTTCTGGAGTTGATGAAGTATTTAATTTCGCAAAAGTCAAGCATGTTTGAATTTTTATAAAGGAACACTGCAAATATCACTTCTGTATTGATTTGTTGTCTCATAATTGCGTAATGTCTTGTTCTTCTTCAACAATGTTGACAAGTATGAAGATTACACCGGACCAAGACGGGTAGATTTAGCTGTGACTATATATAAGACTATTGCGCAGACATTCTTTTGCTTTGGCCGGGTGGCTGAATCGAGTCACAGACAGACAGACGGACAGACAGACATACAGACAGACCAAAATTTCTGGGTTAGAGTAGCCCAAGAAAGACTATCGTCTTTAAAAATTCCCGCGCCTTCCCGCGAGGGGAACACGAGTAAATGCAGAGCATTGGGGGTCGTTAACGCCGCGTAAAGTCGCGTTAGGGTGGGTAGTTGGGTCGTAGTTGCGTTGGTGTTGGTTTGGGGTAGAGAGAGGAGAGTAAAGTCGTGTTAGGGTGGAGCGAGCGTCAACCAAGGAAGGAAGGAGCAACGCAGTGACTGAAGCACGAGCGACCGCTAGCCGCTTTATATTTGCAGCGCGCGCAGTAGAGGGAGAGCAGTACGGGGGGGAGAGCGCGCATGCGCAAGCAGCGCGCGCCCTTCCACGCCCCACCGCGCTGCTATCACGCACCTGTTACGCCGAGACCGCGACGGAGCAAACGGGGTGACTACGATGCATGCGCGCGCCAGCTGCTGTTGAGAGAGAGGAGGGAAGAAGGACAGGCGCACATGCTGCGGACGAGGAGCTGTGGACGCCGTCCCACGCAGGAAGAGGCGAGGCTAAGAAATGCTCTGCATTTAAAACACAAAAACATCCGAATCCAGCACACTCCCCCGGAACCCCTCTCTCCCACGTCGTCAGCGCTCAACACCTTTAAGGGGCACTGACACAAAATTTTGAAGGCGAGATAACTTCGGAGATAGATTGGTGGGAACACATATACATCATCTGCAAAATATCAGCGGTGAATACAGCCTAGAACATATTTAAAATCAATTTTGAAGTGTGCGAAACGCAACCGAGCGGCCAGCAGAGGACCACGCGCAAGTGTAAATAAACAACATCCAAACACGTCACGAGTTTGTGTTTGCCGCTTCCGCACTGCCGGCTCGCCGCTCCAATCGGAGGGCCGGAGGGCGGAGCTTCTGCTCTCGAGAACGATCGAACGACCCGATCGTTGGCGGCGGAGGCGCCGTGATTTCGTCAGCTCATCGGGCAGCTGGCCGCGACCAAAGTTCTACAGCGATTCCAGGCACTCTGTTTCTATTACTGTTTATTATCATTGGATGCGGAAACGCGCCGGAGGCACGAAAAGCCCACTCAGCAAGCCGCACGGTCGCTGTGCAGGCGGCGGCCACGGCCGCGAAGTGGCCCACTCCGGCGCAGGTAGCTCGAGTGATAGCTTGTTACCCTGCACGAAATTGTCCCCAAGTCCCGACCATGGTGGCTTACATGAGAAAGGAGTTAATGATGCCATGGCGGGTTGCATTAAAAATTGTCATCTGCACCGCTTACGAGAGCGGCACTCGAATATCCGCCGCAGTGCTAAGCCGAACACATCTGTAGGCGGATCTGTAGGCAGACCGGCCGGCTGCTCCCAGCGCGCGTCTTGCCACCCACCGTCTCGAGCGTCGCGCGTCGTTCGTTAGCCGCGGTAGCATTTGCACTCGCAGCGCCTGCGTCACATCCACGGTCGCTTTTTAATTAGGCGCCTCACGAGATCAGTACGGGGGGGCATTCGCAGAAACTGCCGTCGATGCGGATTCAACAGTGCTACGGCGGCTCTGCTCTGTAACTGTGATATCCCTCCGACGGTCACGTGGTCAGCTTTGTTCACACAAAATCCACAAAATACATCGTTTCGCGGCACTCGCTGAAACCGAAACTGCGACTGGCCGCATTGAAAATGCCTCTAATTAAACAACCGTCGCACGCTGAAGCAAATGAGGTTTCTACAGGTTATAAGTAGGTCACTAGCTACTTATCGCAACAAAAAAAACAAGATGCAAAATTTTTGTGTCAGTGCCCCTTTAACATGAAACTCTTGAAGAATAAACAGTGGGCCGCACCGGGATGATAACACGGATACAAAACAACGGAACATCACGAACCACAGCACGTTCTAGCTCAGCGCAATCGACGTTTGGCTAACACGGCTCCCAATCTCCTAATGTGAAAAGCTTCAATGATTTCCCGGCCTGTCTGCCTGGCGTGTCTAGAAAGAACGGTCGTTTCCTTAAGCAGAGGATAGCAGGCGCTCCCGCAGGCGCGCCTGTCAGCCTGGAGTAGGTGGTCGCTTTTAGCGACCTTCTATGCTCGCCTAGGCGAGTGTTGACACATCGGCCACTCTGGCCTACGTAGCTCTTGCCACAAGACAGCGGAAGCCAATAAACAACACCCGTCTTGCACGGAACAAACCTTGGCCTGTGCTTCACACCACAGCCACCCTCTGTGCGATTGCCCTCTGCGCGGCTGCGCACTTGAGCACACATCTTGGAAAGCTTATGAGGCGCAGAAAAAATCACACCGACACCACAGCGTTGCGCTACGTTTTACACCCATGGGACAGCCTATGTGCGTAGGGAGCAACAGCAAACCGATCAGGCTTCACTGCAGGGCCCAGAGGCGCCTCCTAGCCCAAGCCCAAAGCCGGGAGGCGCCTAACCAATTTTTCACATGCGCGTGAGAGTACATGGCGTGGGAGACCTGCGCATTGTAGCCGGTAAACTTGCTGTTGAAAGCTTTCTGGAATGCTGTGCGGCCACGACTTCGTTAGTGCAGCTTCGAGTGATGAAAAAGCTATACCTTGCTTAATTACCTTCGAGTGGCTAGAGGCGAACGGGAGCAGGGGTTTCTTAGCACGTGGCTTATAGCACCAGCACTCATGGGACGGCAGGAAGGACAGGCTCAACTCAAGAAACTGAAGCACCCCTTCTTGCAGAAATTCAACTGTAAATTGAAGCCCAAGGCCACACTCATGAAAAAGGGCGTGCTGAATTGGCCTAGTCCGCTGTTTTAAACATTACCAGAAAATCATCAACGTAGCGGAGCACGTGAACAACTTTTCCTTCTAGGCTGGCGGCAAGTTTCCTATCCACCCCACTTAAGAAAATTTCACTCAACACCGGGGCAACCCTGGACCCTATGCAAACCCCTTGCTTTTGAATACATAGTGCTCCTTCATAGCCAACAACTGTCGACTTGAGGTAGGAGGACAGGAGTTGCAGAAAAGACGGAATATAGGTAGGCCGCAGGAGTTCCTGAAGGTCTGTTCATCATTGCTTTCAAGGATGCATAAACGAACACTTTCCAACAGTTCATCGTGCGGCAAAGAGTAGAAAAGGTGAGTTACATCGACACTGATTGCGTGGCAGGGTCCCGGATTGTCCGCCTGAAGAAGGCGTACCAGCGCCTCTGAATTCATAATACGGAGGGGATCTTGCACCTTCAAAGAGTTCAAATGCTTTTGGACAAAGCCCGAGACCACGTAATGCCATGTGTTTCGTTCTGTAACAATTGCGCGGAACGGCACACCCCTCTTGTGGGTTTTGGCAGTAAGAAAGATGTCCAGACAAGTCTTTTCAGCCTTCTTAACCTCGGTTGCCATGCTTTCAAGTTTAAGTTCAATAAGCAGGGCAACAGCATTCTGCCTTCATTCTTCAGGCGGACAATCCGGGACCCTGCCACGCAATCAGTGTCGATGTAACTCACCTTTTCTACTCTTTGCCGCACGATGAACTGTTGGAAAGTGTTCGTTTATGCATCCTTGAAAGCAATGATGAACAGACCTTCAGGAACTCCTGCGGCCTACCTATATTCCGTCTTTTCTGCAACTCCTGTCCTCCTACCTCAAGTCGACAGTTGTTGGCTATGAAGGAGCACTATGTATTCAAAAGCAAGGGGTTTGCATAGGGTCCAGGGTTGCCCCGGTGTTGAGTGAAATTTTCTTAAGTGGGGTGGATAGGAAACTTGCCGCCAGCCTAGAAGGAAAAGTTGTTCACGTGCTCCGCTACGTTGATGATTTTCTGGTAATGTTTAAAACAGCGGACTAGGCCAATTCAGCACGCCCTTTTTCATGAGTGTGGCCTTGGGCTTCAATTTACAGTTGAATTTCTGCAAGAAGGGGTGCTTCAGTTTCTTGAGTTGAGCCTGTCCTTCCTGCCGTCCCATGAGTGCTGGTGCTATAAGCCACGTGCTAAGAAACCCCTGCTCCCGTTCGCCTCTAGCCACTCGAAGGTAATTAAGCAAGGTATAGCTTTTTCATCACTCGAAGCTGCACTAACGAAGTCGTGGCCGCACAGCATTCCAGAAAGCTTTCAACAGCAAGTTTACCGGCTACAATGCGCAGGTTTCCCACGCCATGTACTCTCACGCGCATGTGAAAAACTGGTTAGGCGCCTCCCGGCTTTGGGCTTGGCTGACGCTCTGGGCCCTGCAGTGAAGCCTGATCGGTTTGCTGTTGCTCCCTACGCACATAGGCTGTCCCATGGGTGTAAAACGTAGCGCAACGCTGTGGTGTCGGTGTGGTTTTTTCTGCGCCTCATAAGCTTTCCAAGATGTGTGCTCAAGTGCGCAGCCGCGCAGAGGGCAATCGCACAGAGGGTGGCTGTGGTGTGCAGCACAGGCCAAGGTTTGTTCCATGCAAGACGGGTGTTGTTTATTGGCTTCCGCTGTCTTGTGGCAAGAGCTACGTAGGCCAGAGTGGCCGATGTGTCAACACTCGCCTAGGCGAGCATAGAAGGTCGCTAAAAGCGACCACCTACTCCAGGCTGACAGGCGCGCCTGCGGGAGCGCCTGCTATCCTCTGCTTAAGGAAACGACCGTTCTTTCTAGACACGCCAGGCAGACAGGCCGGGAAATCATTGAAGCTTTTCACATTAGGAGATTGGGAGCCAATTGTGTTAGCCAAACGTCGATTGTGCTGAGCGACAAAGAATAGGCATACTTGGCTAGAACGTGCTGTTGTTCGTGATGTTCTGTATCTGTGTTATCAGCCCGGTGCGGCCCACTGTTTATTCTTCAAGAGTTTCATGTTAAGGTGTTGAGTGCTGACGATGTGGGAGAGAGGTGGTCCGGGGGAGTGTGTTGGATTCGGATGTTTTTGTGTTTTTCTCTCTCCCTCTCTTCTGTTGTAAACGTTTATTTTCCGCGCGGATCGCGTGAATAAAGCAGTTGCATGTGAGTCAGCACTTGTACTATCCGTTTCTTTCGTCCACGTCTTCGTTCACGCTGTTGCCCAGAATAAGGAAGAACGTTCTCAAGTCAGTTCGGCACAAAAGATCACACAACGCAGCAGTTCCACTCTCAAGTGTGTGTATGTCACAGAATTGCGCGAGGTAGTAATTTAGTGGCCGATGTCTCGGACGGGAGGCGCGACAAACAACTCCCCCCCTGGATACGAATAGAAATTGTGGTTCGGACCTGCTAACCGGCGATAGGTGCACGCCTGATTGGCCGCTGGCGTGAGGCACGAGACGGGGCTCGGGATAACCATTTAAAGCAAGGCACATTTACTTCTTCCACACACACAGGAAATACAGACTGACACAGAGGGTAATACAGACTCTCGGCTTAGGAAATAGGCGACCGTAACACGAGGGGAAGAGAAAGGCAGACAATAGGCGGGCTGGGGAGCTTCCCTCCAACCACGCTAACAATACTCCTGCTAGGCACACACACACTCACGTACACACAACACGGCACACTAAGAAGAGAGGATAATCAAGTCCGCGGAGTCGATGTGAAGGAGGAAGATAATAGCGAGGGCGATTTTAGAGTCTGCGGAAGAGTGGGGAAGGGGAGGAGGTCTTAGCTGGGTTTGGTCAGTGGTCTCGTCGGGGAAGATGCGTCGGCTCACCGGTCGTCTGCGATGAGTCCCGTTGATCGGCGACGCAATTCGGGTACACCTGGGCCGCGCACAGTCCCCTCCTCGAGGGGAATTCTCGGGGGCCGAGGTCGCCGCTGTCGTCGCACTCGGGGCTACAGCGCAGCCCACAGAACCGGCCGCCGCGTCCCAACCGCACCACCTTCCACCGCCACTGCCCGCTTCCTTCTCCCCGCGAGTCGTGAACCCCGCGCTGCACCGAGCACAGCCTTTCGGACCGCGCCTCTTCCGAGAACCAAGCGGGTGGGACCTCCGCTGGCCGCGGCACTCTCGCCCCTCTCTCTCCGAAACACATGGCCCACTGCCCCGTGAGCCGAAATGGCGGCGAAAACATTCCTGTTCCGCCGGGATCCCCCCGCTGGGTCCCAATATGGCGAGCGAAAAAAAAAAAAGAGACAGCCATGGAGGGACCCGAATTTCGCGACAGTGTAGCAACTTCAAAGAAAGCCCGATTCAGAGCTGAGGCGGCATTATCCACTCTCGCAGACACCAGGTCACACGCTGTAGCACAAGGGCCTTGGGCACACAATATCGCGGAAGTGCAGTCCATGGGTGGCCCGTATCTATAGGTGTTATCCAGTTCAACTAAAAAGGCGGCAAGTGGTGATGAAGGTATAAAAGAAACACACAAAAAAGAGTCACTGAACACACGTAGGCGTCACACCTCGGGCATAGATCTAGAAATAAAATCGGCAAGGTCCATAAGTATCTTCACGGCTGTTGAACTGTCCAAAAGGTCACGAAGCTGAGGCGGCTGTAACGGTGAACTCGACAGCCGACGAAGTCTCTGAATATAGCTGGCGGTTTTCGGGCATTCTATTAAATAGTGCCCAACGGAAGTGGCAGGCACACCGCAGAAGCACTGACAGTTCGGCGTGAGTTGTAGACGGTGAAAGTAATGAGGAAATCGACCGTGTCCGGTTATCAGGTTAGCTAGCTTCTTGGAAGGCGGGAAATAGAAAGGAAGGTCCAATACACTGGGGGTCCATCGATATAATTCAGTGTCGCAGTTGTTTGTACTCCACGTCTCCTTCCATACCAAATGACGGACCTTCATCAGCAAAGAGCGCACCCTGGTCTTCGACCACCTTCCACGAACCTCCTCGCCTCTTGTGGCAGCACTGCGGGCGACAGTATCCGCAAGCTCATTCTCCCACACACCAGAGTGAGCTGGCACGTGGTATATAGATACAGGCAGTACACTTGAGAGTAGGGAAATATTCTCTTTTAGGCGATGAATGGTAGCGGACTGATTAAATGGGTTATTGAGAGCAAATAAAAGCGAAAGACTGTCGAATAGATACCGACGGGGCAGGAAGGTATGTCGTCCAAGAGAAAGAGTACGAGTTGTTGCATGGCAATCACCTCGGCATCAAACGACGTGGTTGGACACGCCAGACGGAACCGCCTCACCGCATACACATGGTCTGTCCCTTTCAAAATAACAAAGGCTGCTCCTGATGCAGTCGACGTGTGTGATCCGTCTGTGAAGGCATGCAGAGTGGAGAAGTGCAGCCTGCGGTTTACTTCCGTTCTGGTCGTAACAGACACGACGTCGTCGCGCAGGGTGTGTGTCGACCTTGATGGGCAGGTCCACATCAGAAGGATCAAAAGATGCCGTGTTGAAGGTCACTGGCTGCTGGTGATGAAACAAGAGAAACATGCGCACTGTGATGTCTAGGTGGATGTGAAGCGGAAGCGCATGACTTCGAGGGCGGCGGTCCGTGTGGTAGTATACGCCCCGGTAACGGCGAATACTGAAGATCTTAGCAGCGCCTGTACCCGGGCTTTCAGTAGATGGTGTTGGTTGATGTGCCACCATGCAGGCGCTGCGTATGAGACTGCGGGAAGGACCACAAGGTGATGTAACTGACGGAGATGAGATGGACTGACTATGGTACGCATACGGGCAAATCTTGTGAGCGAAACTGCCATCTTCTCAACTATGAATTTCAAGTGGTTTGTGTGCGCTACGAATGTGAGGTGACTGTCGAAAATCACTCCGAGGAGTTTCATTTCCGTCACCTGCTTGATAACTGCGCCGTTGAGCTTGATGGTTGGTTTCATAATAGCCCCGCGGTCACCCTTGGAGACAAGGAGTCAATAGCATTTAGCGGGGTTCAACTTTAATTTTGCGGCTCCAGCCCAAGCAGTTATCCTAGAGAGGTCTACGTCAGCAGTCGCCCCGAATCGTCGACGCGTACGACCATGAATAATGATCACGGTGTCATCCGCATACGCTTGGATGTATGCATCTTGAGGCATGGGCAGGCAAAGCATATCATACACATATGCGTTCCACAAAAGTGGGCTGATAGGAGAGCCTTTTGAAGTGGCATGGGTAGTGCTTCCTGAAAATGTGTCAAAGGAGAGACTGTGCGACCCTTTAGAAACGATTCCAGGAGCTGGTAGATGTTGCGGGGACAATGATGAGATCGGAAAAAATGTAATACTCGGGGAGGCCAGATGCTATCAAATGCGCCTGTAAAGTCTAGTGAGATTACGAGTGAAAGTCCCCCACTGTCTTTATGCTGCTGCAGTCGATTGCGTAAAGCAAATAAGGCAGACGTTGTGCTTTGACCGGTAGTGAAGCTATATTGCTGTGGGTGAAGGAGGCGAGATCGTTGTAGGAAATAATATAAGCGGCCATTTACCATTCTTTCCAAAAGCTTGCCAATCATAGATGTCATGCATATTGTCCGGTACGAAGAAGGTGCAGTGGGTGAGCGTCCTGGTTTTAACAGAAAGGTGACACGTGCTTGTTTCCAGGGGGGGGGGGGGGTGAGGGGGGGGAAGTGGCCAATCGCGAGACAAAAGTTGAAAAGACAGATTAGGAATATGATGAACGAAAAGACGAACCATGGCAGTTGGGACACCGTGGAGACCTGGCGCTGCATTAGCATTTAAATTTCGAGATGCCAATTGCAGTTCTTCTAGCGTGAATGAATCATATCTTGTTCTTGCGCGGGGTATGGAGTTGAAGCCACTATGGTTCTCATTGCCATGTGGGCCAGGGTATCATCACGTTCATCAACACGAAAGTGAGTCTGCATGAGCAGATCCCCCGACTGTATTGTGGATGCTGTCGAAGTGTCGTCCGTCACATGTAGTGAAGGTAAAACAGAGGGCGCTCTAAGCTGGTGAAACCAGAGCAAGGCTCTGGTGAAACGCCACATTAAAAGGTGGTCCAAAAAGGTTCTTGCCGGACGCTCTAAAACACTCCTGACGCACAGCCTTGTCTTTCGCAAGCTGAATATTTCCCTGTACGCAGCAAGTTGCCGATAGTAAAGGTATTTATAATCCGCTCGTAAAAAGGGGTCACGACATTGCTGGTACCGGCGGCGCAACACTCGCACGGCTGACCTCTCTCTCACAATGGCGTCACTCTACCACATGTTTCCCTTGTGCTGCTTCGGAAGCCGCTCAAACTTTCTTTTGAGACAGTCCAGCTTAGCGTAAAATCTGTCCAATGACGAGTTGAGGAAGCTTGGTGTAGCAATATCTTGATAAGTGTAACCTTTAATCCAGTCATCACTTGCTAATTCTTCAACCAGATGTTGTAATGCGGCCTTGATTAAGCGTTTTTTCTGCGGTAATTGCACCATTCTGGGACCAAATACTACATATTTATGATCAGATAGAGTTGGTAACTTCCCACAAGGGGTTGCCATCCCAGATTGTTCCGGAAACGAGGGTAAGATCAATCCAAGACTCTGAATATACATTCTGAAATGTGGCTATGCACATGGGGTCGTTTAATATCGGAGTTGCGCCCCATGAATGAAATGAGCAAGTTGAATGCCACGAGAGTTGAGAACGGTGCCACCCCAAAGAGGATTCCTGGCATTAAAATCACCCGCCAGCAGCAAGTTCGGTACGCGGTGGCGCTGAAGAACGTCTTCAATACCGGACAACGTAAAGTCAAGCGGTACAGATGGAGCCGCGTAAAGGGCTATTAGGAGCAAGGTGAACTCCTGGTGCGGAAGACGGAGAGCCACGATGTATGGAGACACTGCCAACGGGAATACGTCGAATCTGTGCTTAGGTATGAGAACCATACAACGCGGGGTGGCTGAGTTAAGGAAACAGATCCAATTGGGCGGCACTCCGTGCACTGTTGATCCACGAGCGTAAGGGTCAGACACAATAGCCACATCGATCTGCTCCGCTTCGATGAAATCAACAAGGTGAGAAGTAGCTGCACGGGTGTGATCCAAATTTGCCTGAATAAATTTTAAGAAAGTCATTTGATATATTCTTGTGACAGTGAGCCGGAAACCAAAAGTTATTTCATGCAGAGACAACGGAGGAAGAGCAAGGTGCCTGGGCGCATTCATAAATGGTTTTTTGACGCATGCGTGAGATCCTTGATTCTACAGTGTAGCAGCAAGGCGCATTGAAGACGTGATCTGAACGACGCCCCGCTGCGCGACACTCCCTGCAAACAACCCTTTCCTTGTCAGCCAAAGTGCAGTCTGCAGCGGCATGCTCTTCGGCGCAGTGTGTGCAGCATACACTTTCGGAATTGCATCGTACCGCTATGTGACCGTAAGTACAGAAGCGGCTGCACGCTGCCACGTAAAAATTTTCCTTTATGGGACATGACGTCCATCCAACCAATAGCCGGTCCTTCTTTTTCAAGATGTTGCACACAGAAGGCGAAACTTCCACGATATGTACGTTGTTGCCCGTGCGGCATTTGAAATAAGTCCTGTGTTTGAAGTCTTCCTTTGGGATCTCTAATCCATTTCGAGCATTGATGTTCGTGTGGAGTAGGCCGGGAACAACGCTTGGGTCAACTCCACTGATCTTAAACCGGGGAAAGCGGCGTGGAGGGTGGGTGACTTTGACTGCAGCTTTCAATTGTACATTTCCTTCAATGGCTTTTTCCAAATTATCAATAGATTCGCGGTCTGCAGATATCACTGTGAGCCCTGAACGGTTGGGGATAAGTTTCACCTGTTTAACGCCAATTCCGAATGGTTCATTTCCGAAAGTCGCTTTTAACAACGTGATAGTTTCGGGGCCGGGATGAACTGAAGGAAGCAACGGAGTAATGTGCAGTACATGATTCGGATCCGAGGCGAAGCTCACGGCGTTATCTGGACGTTGTTGCGTGGGCTGAGGAGGAGCAATCGATGGTGCGCGACCCTGAGAGCCACGCAAGAGATTCTGGTGGTCTCTAACAGTGTGCACATAGGACCGCCGTGGCGTAGAAGGTTGTTGTGCGGCTTCACACCCTCGGCACTCAGCTAGTTGCGAACGAAGTTCGTCAATTGTTCCTTCGGCGCGAGAAAGCTTTGTGCGAAGCGCCATGAACATTGCCTGAATGTCAAAGAACACTTCTTTCTTTCACGCGAGGGACAAGCCACTTTGTGTTTGCTGTCGCTGAGAATATTAATTAGTAGCTTCCCTTTGTCACATAGAAGAGAGGTATCTTCCTCTTTTTCTGTGGATAATCCCTCCAAAAGGTGTGTTAAACATACCGGAGAACTTCCACCGCCAGTGGTACCAGCTGAGTACCAGGCCACCGTCCATCAAATGCTGCCACTGTCGCGGCGGTGGGGGGGTTCGGTCCGAACAAAGAGTAGCGGCTGAACGATAAGATCGGCCGAGACGACAAGATTTTCCCACGGCAGCTGTATTCATACACACACAAAAAAAAACAATCTAAGACAGATGACACAACTTCAACGTCTAAAACGCACTCGTAAAATGTTGAAATACCCGCCGTCCGCACGTAAACAATGCCGGTCACGTTTGGCAGTCGGGAGAAGGGCGCGTTCCTTTCGCTACAGCGAACTGCTTCGTTTTCTTGCTATGGGCCTGCACTGAGCTGCACTGGAGCCACCCTCAAACCATGTAGCAAACACAATTCAGTGGAAGAACAGAACACCGAGAAAATGGGAGCCGCCCGGCGCCGCTTTTAGAGGGTGGCTCTTTAAAAGAAGGCTGGGGCCAGGCTGGAGTTTTAAAATGAATAGATGGGTCATCTACTTTACGCAACGTAGTGCATATTCCAACGCGATTCTAGATGGTCTAGACGTCGCTCAAGACCTCGTCTTTTGCCCGTTGTTTCGAGAATGCTATAATCGCTATCTCTCCCATACAAGCAGGATCCGTTTATCGCGAGTCTGCTTGCTCGCGGTTGCGTCTCTTGTACGAAATGGTGTTTGTCGTGTGAGTCTCGATCGGAGCGCGGGTGCCGGTGATCTTGTTAATTCTGGCTCGGACATGCCGCATGCGCTGGCCGTGTCGTCGACGGACCTACTTGCACGAGTGTCATGTCGTTCGTCCGCTGGACTCGGGCGGAAGCAGCGGGTGTCGGAGAGCTCGTACTTTCCGGTAGGGTTGAACCGCGTGCGCTGGGTCTTTTGTTGCTTGTGGCCAGGTGATTTCTGCGGTTGTACCATTCGCTGGCCAAGTCCGGATAGCACCTGCAGTGGGAGCGGAGGATGTCGCGAACAGCAGTTTCCTCCGTGTGTGCTGCGGCTTGGTGGCGTTCCGTGCGTTGTGCATTTCGTTCTCCGTGGTCAGCTCCACTGGTTCAAGTTGGATGTCGTTCGTCACTTCTGGTGCGTTTCCTGCGCTGTGCGTCTCGTTTTATCTAGGAAACTCCCCTATAATTGGGGTGCGGTCGTTCGCCACGTATGGTGCATTTCGGGCGCCGTGCGTCTTGCTCGCTTGTCGTGGCCATATCCACCAATCCGGATGCGATGTCGTTGGTTGCGTGGACCCGCGCCGGGAGAGCACGTGCGGAAAATGTACGTACCGGCTCCATTGCGTTCTGTGCTCTCAGCGTTCCGTTCGTGTACGTCTGTAGCGGAAGAGCGGGTGCCAGGAACGTGGTGCCTTCTGGCTCGTGCGCGCTGCGTACGTTGCGCGTCTGGTTGCTCGTTGCTGGAATGACCTGCGCGTGGGCGGTAGCTCGTGGGCGATGTAGCAGAGCAACGTGTGTTCGTGATCTCGCCAGAAATGCACTGACCTTCGATGCGTCTCTGTAATCATGGCGATTACCTGGGAAAAGTCCGGTGAGCACGCAATCACAATTTTACATGCGTCGTCTCGTTCATGTGCGTGCCGTCGTGCATCCTGCCTGTGCTCGGATCTCGTGCAGTTCAGGCACCGGGGAAAACGTGCGGCCGACTCTCGCCAGTTGTCTCAGAAAACTTTCTCGTTCATCACGCAGCCTTCTGCTCTTAAACAGCGCCGCTCGCAGGGTCATCTGCCGTTTGTTGTCGGAGGCAGCCTGAAGTAGCGTTGGCACATTCGTTCGTTTGGAGAGATGGCGACGTTCTTCGTTGTCCTCTAGAAGACGCAAGATGATGTCGTCCTTACGGCCAGAGCAGGGTAGCCCTCGTAATCGTAGTGCGCTCACGAACTGCTGTTTCTTCGTAGAGCATAGGACGTAGCGTTCCGTTGAAGTCAGCACTGTGTCGACCACCGCTGGCGTGGAGTGCGTCGGTGCCCCATGTCTGCGTGCTGCACTCTCGTAGTCGTGGTTCGGTGCGGTCCGTCCAGGTTGTCCGTCCGTTCGTCCTCCCGTGGCCTTAAATCATGATCATGTCGGCTGCAACATCTTAGCTAGGTCGTGGCTCGAATGAAAGGCTAAACAGAAAAAATAAAATGTTTAACTAATTATAAATACTGAGATTACATATACATCAGGACAGAGGAGCCCGAGAAGAAAACGTCTTACACGGTGCATTGTCGTAGGGCTTCCCAATGCGCGAAGGCACGTACACGGGAGAGAGCGAAACGGGACGTACGCACCAGGGGGGTAAAGCGAGCTCCGAGACCGTACCAACCGTACGAATCGTGGGCGCTGACATGATACAATTCCTATGGTTGCCAGATCAATTGTATTCAGTTTTGTAAAGAGTTGTTCGTTAATTATTTAACTAAAATAAGGAACTGAAGCAAAACAGTTGCAAATAATTGCCTCAGTAATTAAAACTAGCTCTAAAAAAACTTTTAGTGTAGTTAAGCTCTAATTTGCGAACAAAAAGTAAGTCCGTAGCTCAGTTTTGGTTTCGATTTCTTTAAAGGGGCCCTGAAAGGCATTTTGAGCACACTAAATGAACTAGCGCAATCGCTAGATTGGGTCGCCAACGTCACCTGTGCCAAGTATTACTCTTTTACGCGCAGCGGAAAGCTCACACTTTTGTTGCAAAGTTTGTCGCTTTTTTCTCACTCTTTCCTTTGTGTTTTTGGACGCCGCCATCTTCACATGTCTACATCATCGATTCCCAGATGTTCGTCATGAGCTAGACATCCTGCTATTGGGCGGCTTTTTCACGCACTTCCGGCAAAGAGATGAGTCGTCTGCTCAGCGTCGGCTCGCCGGCTGATCTGCCAGCGGAGTGCCGGAGTGCTTTGACATTTTACGACAAACGAAACAAGTGTAAACAAACAAAATGCAACACGGCCATAACACGACGTGGATTTTATCTTACGTGAGTACGTACCATAAAGAAAGTCCCGTGGCACTTCTTTGGTGCAATCGCAGAGAACGCCCTGAGCCGAATGCCCGGGTTTGACGCGTACATTTTATTCAACGTCAAAACAATCCAGAGATGCGTTTCGAACGAACGCAACGTCACAACATGCGTTGCAAGTCTGAACCGCGATTGACAGACGATGAGTTGCCTCCTCCTGCCCGTCGTAAATACGGCACTCACCTCACACCCGGTTTGCGGGGACGAGCAGCAAGTCACAACTCTGGCGCGCAAGCGAGAAGGCTTTTAGCCAGGCACACTGCACATACCCCATGCGAGGTTGAGTGGTACGTCGTTCGAGAAAGATAATCCAGACCATGGGAAGCACTATCCACCCGCAGAAGTACAATGTCGCATTTCATCGCGAAACGAACGTGTCCACAACACACAGGAGGCGATGCACACACACACACACACAGCTTCGGTCGCTGCATTGGCTTAGCTGCAAGCTTCGTTCGGACAATCAGCGATGCTACGACGATACAGAGCTGCGTGAGGACGACGTGCTAACCACTTCACGTATTTAAAAACACAGGGGCAAAGAACTAGGTTCATCGGAAGCAAAAAATCTTTCCTCCATTATAGTGCCTGAAATATACTGGCTAGTGTGCCGAGGGCGGGCTCCAGGCGGGCGCCGGGAGCGATGTACGCGGCCGTCTGCCGCTTGGGGCGCTGCCGTGCGGGAGTGTGCGCGTTCATCCGGCCCGAGCAGATCGCGCGGTTACCTCCGAGCTGCGTAGCAGACGGCAGCGGCAGAACTTTCCATTCCCGCTTGCGACGAAAGCGAGCGAAAGCGACGGGAATTCTGTCGCGCAACCAAAATTTGTCCCGACCATTCGACAAAAACGATCGTCGCGCGACAAAGCGACGGAATTCCTGCCGCTCTCACTCGCTTTCGTCGCAAGTGCGAACGAGCCTTTATGCGCAATCTCCGCCCCACATAAAACAAGCTCTTGCTTGTCGCCTGAGCATACGGTTGATATCTGACTACGTTACACTGTGCTTGCCAGTGTATTTAAACGATGTCACTAGGTTTGAAACGTACGCGCTCGGCGTGCAGCTTTGTAAACGCAAGCGGTTTCACATACGCACGCTATTTTGCTGCTAATAGAGTTTTAGTACAGCGTTTGTGGCCTTTGCATACGCTAAACGCTAAATTTTTGCGTCCGGCTACGTGACACCGCGATGGGAGTTTCGCGTAGCGACACACTAATGCATACGGCGCCATCTGTCAAATGTTTTCCGAAATGTCTCGCCGGCTGATCTGCTAGCGGAGTGCCGGAGTGTTTGGACATTTTACGACTATCCAAACAAGTGCAAACAAACGCTTTCCCGTCAGTGTTGAATGCAACACATGGGTGCAGCTTGTCAGAACACGGGTTCTCGCTGATCGAGTGCAGCGTTGGTTTGCTCTTCGCCTTCACGTTCATCGCCGCTGATAAAGCGATCCGATCCGGCGCGTTTTGTGCACGGGTTCTGTGTCGGTTGAAAATGTCTTTTTTCACATGCCGCCGGTAATAGGAATTACAACCACCGCAAAACAACACCCGGCACCAGCGGGGCCACATCTGAGACCGCGCTTTTTGGATAAACAGTGCGCGGTGCACTAAAGGGAACGAGCGCACGATTCTCCCCACGCGGCTGCGAGTTCGCCGCCGATACCAACTGCAGCCCTACAGCTACGTACACCGCGAAAGGGCAAGGCCAGGCCGCACACATGCGGCCAGGTCATTCGTTCGCTTTTCCAGCCTGTGTCCATGGTGTCTACAGAGATGAAAAAGCCGAAAGAGCTGGCCCGTAGCAGACGGCAGTCTGTGGGAGCGCAATAGCGGAAGTACGTCACCGCTGAGGAGCGGAGCATCATGGGAGAGGAGGCCAACAGCGAAGAAACAGTTGAAAGGAGGAGGAAATACGGCGCGGCGATAATTCGCAGTTTTTGATTTACGATTTCTCAGCTAATACTCATCGCTTTAACAAAATTCTTGCAGGAGGAGATTGCTAATACATTGCTTTATTTGGTTACATGTACATCCATGCATCGGCGGAAGGCATTTCAGGACCCCTTTAAGTGTGCTAGGAAGTGGCGAGGCCCTTGCGCCTGACTTGCGCAGTGTGTGTGCGTGTGCAGTATCCAGCTCAGATCTGCGTGCGCGCAAAACGCGTACAACTGGTACAACTCGGACGCACGCGCTGAGCAAGTGCCTCCCCGGGCGCTTGCGAGGCTGTCATTCGTTTCTTCACGTTAAACAACCTGTCTATTGCCCCTGAACTGACGCCGGAACAGCGATTCCGATCTGACCCTGACGACCGCAAGTAAACTACAGGCTACGGAGTGGCAGCCAGCGATTGTTCCCGTTGGAAGAGAAATAAAAGGAACTTTTATAATTGTTCGGTTCCAGTTGTTTTATTCATGGAACTTCTTACAGCTCTCCGTGCTTCGAACTTTCGCGCAAACGTTCGTGAAGGTAGAACGAAAAAATAGCTGTAACGAAATGCGGTTTCTTTTTTAATCAATCTTTTAATTAATCTTTTTTGGTCAACAAGTCAATGTTCTCTCCTCGCGCGCTCTGTGCGGCAAATTACTGCCCATTCAATACTGCCCATTCAGTCCCGCAAGCTTTCCCTTTGAAGTGGTGGAAAGCAGCTAGAACTTGACGAATACAGACGGAAAGGAAAACGGGACACGTCGCTGACTGTATTTCGCATACTCCCTTGGCATGCATTCTGCCACTCCGTTGGCCTGCGATCGACCGCGCTCTTTCGTTCCTGTGCTTCAAAGGGCCGCGACTCACCGGCAATATCAGCGTTGGCCCATGCGATAACGTTTTTCTTTTGGTGTGTGTGTCAACAAAGGTTTTACATTCAGCTACAAAGCCACAGTTCTTCCCTTCACTTCATTTGAAAAGCATTGAGCGACTCGCAAAATGTCACAGAATGGCAAACAAAGCAGCACAGCGCAAAAATGCACGGAGATCATGACGGAGATTCATTTTTTCTGTGCGCCCCAGTACGGATCAGCTGATTCCTTGACGTCCTCGCGCATGCGATCAGTCGCATTCGAGCTTGCGCGCAAGTGTTGTGTGAGCGCTTGCTTAAATAGTCTCATATAAGTCACACGCTAAACCGAAAACACGTCGGTTACCTACCCACAGGAGATAAACTACGCAATGCTGTCGACGCCGCCTACACAAACTCCGCCTGGCCAGCGGTCCGCCATGTTACAATTAATCCCGGCATGCTTCGCTAGCCGGACGCGGAAACGAGAGCTTCGCCGCTGCGACATTCCGCAATAAAACACAATAAAAACAACGTAGTCTACTCTCGCTACCAGACCACTGCTCGGTCGTGATCTCTGCGCCCTCAAGCGTACTTTTTTTTTCTTCTTTTTTTTTTTGTCTCTCGCGTGATGGCGGTCTTGTTGTAGCGTAAGTGCGGTCGTCGTTTTTCAGCAGCGGCCGGTTAACCAACGGATCGCCAGCGATGCGACATGGTGAGTGTGGTGAATACATACGTCCAGTCTGTTACGGTTCAATGCTTTTAATACCTCTACGCTTCCTTCTTTGCTGTCGCGCCCCGAGACTGTTGTCGCGAGGTTTCACACTCGATCCGCGAGGACAAATTAAACGAACGATCCTTGGACTAATACGAGGAAGCGTCTACAGACTATGCACAATCGAAGAGCCCCAATAATATTCCATGTCCTGCTTCTTCCGCACAGTGCATCACATTCGTTGTGGTGTTGCAATGCATTCAGAGGCTGTTAAATATTACTGTTTATGCCTCTGCCAAATATAAACACGTGACAAATTTGTTGTCAAGGTGCGTGCGTATGACCAGTGTACCAAGCAGGTCCAATAATAATCACACCAGCAAACGAAGAAAACCAATTATTTATTTATGCATCAAAACATAGAAGCTGCGAATTGTCCAGGACTTTTTGCAGTATTAAATAGCGGCAACCCTGTTGCATGTTCTCCATATGAACATCTCATCATGATACAAGCACGTGATATTTTTCGAAAGTAATGGTGGAAGCGAGCGCCTGAATGAAAAATGTGCCGGCAATTTTTTCCTCCCTAAATCCTCCAGAGAGAAAAAAAACATCAGTAAAATAATGGCTGTGCCTTCCTAAAATATCGTTTTTCTGTTCACTATTTATCTACCTGACAATTAATGTTCTTACACATATAATTCAGTTCCTCCTCCGTCGGTTATCTTTGGGAAAATGCAGCAAGTGTAAAGCGAGCGACACGTTGAACAAGATCCCCAGCGCGCCCCAGAACTATCGCCCCGTCCGGCCTAAGATGTGAGCGAAACGGCTCTTGAAACCCAACAGGCAAGCCGACAGACACACGTCATAGAAGTGGGTGCAGCGTTCGTGACTCCAGAGCAGTGACGTAAGGCAAAATGTCCGCCGGCGCGCACCACATAGCGGATGAGTGGCTGAACTAAGCGTCCCTACCCTTCCTATTGAAAAGCACGCGACGTGTCAGGCAATGTTTATACAGGCGGCGTTGGGTGGTACTTACTACAAATTGATAAATGTGGCCGAGCTGAAGTGTGAGTACCGTTGGACTTTAATGAGTAACCCTGACCATTCCTTGATTTTTACAGGTGCCATTCTGTCACGGGGCATGGTGGACGAAAATTCCCATGGCTGACCATTGATGACAATGACGAGGGAGAAGCTGTGTGGGGGCGAAGCCAGCACTGACTCTCTCATGGCCATTTTGTAAATGATGTAAATAGATCGCTCGTAACCTTCAACCATGGTTCGTCTTATCTGATTACAGTTCTTTGCTAAGTTTCACAGTTGCTACAAATCCTGTTGTAGAGCAAACCTTTTATTCGCCTTAAAGGGGCCATTAGGACAAAATACCAGTTTCACTCACAACATTGGGTGTCTTATAGTGCCCCTACTGCTTGCCAAGCAGCGAATGATGCCTTATTCATTGAGAGATTACACAATTTAAGCCAAAGTTTCAATCCTCTCGCTAAATAGTGTCTTGTGATGTCAGCGACGATATATCCAGGGCAGGTATTTGAAATGAATGTTGAGCACGTTAACTAGGGCTGCAGCGGATAGGGAAACCTTGCCTTGCATCCAACAAGGATGCAACATCTTGCGGTGACAGGCCTCCGCGTAGGCGACGCAACTGCATACACTACATGGATACATGGGGCTCATCATCATTCCCTCTTGGACTTCATCTGCGAAGTGAACATTTTCATGTTCAATTAACTTTGGTCATCAACTCCTACTCCCTCATCTATGCCCTGTGGCAAAATAAATGCCTTATAACTTCATTTCTTCGTTAACCGCCCATCCTCTAGATGGCGCATGAATAGCACTCAGGCACACTGTCCATACTCACTTTGTTTTTGAGCGTATTTGCACCTTTGCACCTCGCTTGTATTTCTGGCTTGTCTTTGTTACAGCATGTAGTAATCGTTTCGTGAAATATAGGGTATGCTCAAGAAATAGGGTCATGTAAGACGATGTCGTTTACGCCAATCGGCCAGTGTTGTGAGAAAACTCCAAAGCGCCATACTGCTGAGCAGCTCTAACAAGCATAGTGTGCACAGTACAACAGTGCACACTGGTACTTTTGTTTAGTTTACATAAGTTTTTCAAGTTCCATTGTTCACCCGATTCTTACTATTAGAAAATGAAAAAAAAAAACTTGTTTTTCAAGCTCATAAGCCCTGCCTAACAACTTGCGTTTGCTTTTGCTGGCCTCAGCCAGTTGCACTGCGTCCCATAATGCGTGCCAGTGTCATACTAATGAGGCAGTCATCCAATGAACCAAACATTGATTTTTTCTTCATGAAAAAATGAAGAGTAAGCCCCTTTGAGTAACAGGGATTTACTTTTTCGTGGCATTTACAGTGAAACCTCATAAGAACTGAAAAGGTAGCTTTGTTATAGGTAGTCTACTAATAGTAACGTGATGAAAACAAATAACTTGCAACTCCTGTTGTATCCCTTACTCCATTATGGCTCATTTTGTCGCCTCGCATGACCTTGTCACACTTGCTGAGGAAGTGACACGGCAACACCAAAATGGTCAGAAATGGAAAGCCATTATTCTGCACTTCAGCCAGACAAATGATGACTAGCCGGGGATCACGGCATGTGTAACTTTGCCTATGTAATTTGCTTGTGTATGTAATTTGCTTGTGTACAACTGCTCATCCGTTATACTGCTCCTTGCGCGTCGTTTTATATTGTAACCGGACAATGGTGGCGGTGGTCAATCCCACGGGATATGTCCCAGGGGAAGACGAAGATGTGGCACGACATGGCCTGGATTAGAACATGGCCAACAGTGCTGGACGAGGTGTGCACAGCGTGACCTGCTGATGATCGGACCTTGGGGGAACGGGACTTCCAGTAAAGGTGTGGTTTTCCAGGGACTCCGTGTCTTTCTTGGGAACCACGGTCGGGTGAAAGGACCCTGGTACTAGAAAATAATGCCCTGCAATTACCTCTATGTGATGAATTTTGATTGGCCCATAAATCTCAAAGAAAAGTTTTCTGGTAGCACAGGTAACCATTCAACAGAAGTATTTCGTTATTAAAGTGTACAAATTTATTGCTCCATTTTTCTGCACATCCAAAGATGGCCCACTGTGTCGCAGTCACCGTGGCCATGGTCAGCTGCAAAAGAAGCAAAGTTTCACTTCAGATGATGGTCAGCTGAACTCTGAATTACATGCAGTAGCTACAGGGCCGTACCCAGAGGGGGGGGGGGTTTGGGGGGTTTGAACCCCTCCTGAAACCTTTTCCAGGCAGTATGTAAGCAATACTTACTGTTGCCTTCGGGAAAACTACCCCCTTCCCAAAATCCATAGCCCCCCCCCCCAAAAAAAAAAATCTGGCTATGGTCCTGAGTAGCTATAATGGGAAGCACAAATTGGGTGCCACATGAAGACAGCACCAAAGAATGGTTGATAAACCGGAAGGATAAGCAGTCTAATTTCGGGTTTAACACACCAAATGACACTTTCACCTGCCTGCCTAACTGATTTGCATGACTTGCACACACGCACACACACACGCACTACTTCTCAAGCAGCTCTTGGGTAGACAACAGGGGCCTTAGCAGTTGGCCAACAATAACTGAGCAGAAGGCTGTACAAGATGTTCTCCAAGCTGCGGGTGGGTCTGGTGGCCAGCACACAGCATTTGATCACACGTACTAAAGGGAGCACTAGTACTAGAGGCCTTCATACCAAAAAACTGAACCCTGAAATTTCTGTTATGACCAGCAGCATGTTTAATTTATTTGCATGAACGGAAAACAATGCAAACTTGTTTACCTTTTTACATTATTTTTTCTTCACCTGGTACAATGCTTGAATAATTGTTTGTGGGGTTTGTGCCAAAGCTACACCTTCGCTAAAGGCACACTGTAGTGGAGGGCTTGGGATTACTTTTGACCACCTGGGGATCTTTAGCGTGCACCGAATCTCGACCACACGGGCGTTTTTGCTTCCCGCCTCCATCAGAAAAGCAGCCGCCATGGCCGGGAATCGAACCTGCGTCCTTGGTCTCAGCAGCACAACACCATAGCCACTGCAGTGGGTCCCAGGTACATTGCAATGATGCCTGAATGGTTTACCCAATCTCAGCTCCACCCGCTGCAGTTAATCGAGCGATCGGCACAGTAGGGAGGTAGTTTTTATGCCGATTAGCAAACTTCAACAATTAAAAAATAAAAAGTAGAAGCAGCAAATACTCAAGACTGCATAAGACAGGTGTATTGGCGTGTATCACTTGCACCATCAGGCAGAGAAATTGAACTGAAATTCAATTTTGCAATGGTGCATGGGTTGATGGGTGTCTGAGCGTGCAGAATTAATCACACGTGATTACCCCTTTATTTGTTCTTTTTCTTTCTGCACAGTTTTATTTGTCCTTAGCTTGTTTTTAAAAAAGAGTGTCTGTATAATAAACTGCAGTTGTAGTAGCGCACTTGTGTTGTCCTTTCAGAGTCCCTGTCCATTTTATTGCCCTCCACTGTTCGAGCAATGGAATATCAACTAGGCCAACCCGTCACGTTACTAAATCATGCAGGGTTCTCAGTTTTGGTGAGACTGCCCTTGTACTTTCAAAAATGTTGCGGGTACCTTAAAGTCACTTGTCAAAAATGATAGCTAACTTAAACAGTTTTCCTTTCCCTCTTTGTCACTCCTTTATCCCTAGCTCCTTAACCACCGGTGATATAGTATGTACAGAGAGCAACACACTTATCTATAACACAACTGTCGTACTTCTAGCCTCATCCTTCCTCGCCCGAAAAGGATATAAAGAAAACTACTATGGCATGGCGTTCTTAAATCTTACCCACCACTTTTGGCCTTACAGTTTTTGTAAAAGCTTGTTTCCGCCGTTTTCAGAGGTAGTTCAATGAAGATGAACTCGCTGTTATAGACAAGTGTGTGGCACGTGCACTGTACTCTGTTTTATTGTGTGCTGGGTATAGCAGCGCCCCAGCATTATTTCCGAGTATGAGCCAAAGGGGTTGCGAAGTCTTTCATCGCGTGAAAATCCGTAGGCTTGACTTTAGCCGTACGAGTGCATACTAAGTTTAATGCCGCGACAATATGCCCTGCGAGGGACTGAAAAAAGCTGCGAGAGAAAGTGAGACGAAACAGCGTCGCGAACGATGTACAAAGCAACGTTTGTACCTTTCAGTTAAGGAACACATATTGCGAGAATGTGGTTTTAACGTGATGGATGGCGATCGCTATAGCTCATCAATTTTCTTGGTGCAAACATTTTCCTGTAATTAAATGCCAAGGCAGCCAGTTGTCTCATCCGAGTCGCTGGCTTCCTACCTACCTAATGTGTGCTGCGTTTTCATTCGTTTGCATTCAGGTTGAACAACCAGCTTGTCTGCGAAACACCAAAGACTGGCACTATTAACAGCTAATGCCAACGGATTCCTACAGTCATTAGATGCTGCGGTAAATTTACAATGATCGTCCGTTTAATTTGCCCTCGCGGATCGAGTGTGAAACCTCGCGACAACAGTTTAGGGCGGGACAGCAAAGAAGGAAGCGTAGAGGTATTAAAAGCATTGAATCGTAACAAACTGGCCGTATTTACTCACCACACTCACCATGTCGCATCGCTGGCGATCCGTTGGTTAACCCGCCGCTGCTGAAAAGCGACGACCGCACATACGTTACAACAAATCCGCCATCACGGGAAAGACAAAAAAAAAAAAAAGAAAGAAAAAAAAAATACGCTTGAGAGCGCAGAGATCACCACTGAGCAGTGGTCTGGTAGCGAGAGTAGAGTACGTTGTTTTTATTGTGTTTTATTGTGGAATGTCGCAGCGGCGAAGCTCTCGTGACGCGGAAACGCCACAGTAGCCTGTTGCCAGATTACAACCCATCGCTTTCGCCGTTTTTAGTAAGCAAAAACTGAGCTGGCAACCTTCAAATCGTTGTATCATGTCTGCCACTGTGTGTCGTACGGTTCCAATGCATTGGCTCAGCGGCGCGCTTTCCCTCTAGAGTCAGTATATTATCTCTATGGTACGGACTTGCGTTTTAAATCGCGGGCTGAATTGCGGCTGAATCGCGGGGCAGTTGGCCAGTTGTAGAGAGGGCGCATTATGTACATGAAGCTACTTAACGGCGACCCCAGTAGCTCCCATGTGTACAGCGGGGCGTGATATTAAATTGCAATAATGAATTATCTTTATGACGGACACAGACAGACAGACTGACAGGCCAACATCGTCGCGCTCAAGTGGCCAAAGAAAGACTATCGTCTTTAAAACCATCTGGAAAGAGACGCTGCCGCCGCTGTTCCGAATTCTGCGAACATTGCGCAACCGTACCCCTCGCAACCGCCGCCAGCCCGCAAAGTAAGAGATAAACAGAAAGACGAAAACCGGCTAGCGCGCGAAAAGCCGCGAAAAAGGGACAGGACGGGCACTACGCGTCGTTGTGTCTATTTCCGTTAACAGCCTGGCCAAAACCCACACGGGTCTGATCTTACTAATTTTTCTATGCGTGTTTGTGCGGTTAACCAGAGCGCCCGACACAAATTTCCTGCACCTGGCGACGCGCCGACGGTGGGCCCGATTCGCGCCTCGGTCAGCCAGCCCGCGGCAGACGTGCCGCAACTGGCGGCACACGGCGCCGCCGAGTCTACTCTCCTTTTCCCATCGAGACGGCCGCACCAAATCATGCTTGGGACGACCGGCCCGCAAAAGACACGCAGCGACGAGTAGACTCTGGAGACGGCGCCGCTGAGTCGCTTCCCCTTTCCCATTCGTGGCTCGGCTGACGCAACCACTTCTCCTGCATTCGCCGGATTCAAACTGCCGCTACTATATACTAAGTGGTTCAAGAGAAAAGGAAAGGAGATGCACTGGGGATATTATTGAGCCCAGCTGGGGGCTCACCTGCATACAACCCAGTGCGGGGGGGGGGGGGGGGGGGGAGAGAGGAGGGGTATATAAAGATTAGAGAGGAGAAAGGGAGTGATAAAGGGATAGGTAGGCGAGCAACAAGAGCGAGGAGTTCAAACTGCCGCCAGGGATAGTCCTGATTGGAAATATTCGAACTGCACGCGGCTGCGGCGGAACCCCGGGGGTATAAAACCAGCCCTGAAGCAGCGGCTGTGCGGCGGCATTTCATCGGAGGCACTGAGTTGAGAAGTGCCTTTGTGCGAGCCATGTAACGCTCTTGCTACCTTTGTATATATTGTATATGAATGCAGCTTAAAATCACTGTCGGCTCGACAACTTCATCGCTCTCCTCTGCGCCGCGTCGATGGCGGACTGAGCAGGGCAACGTCGCAACATCTATGCATCTGTATTGTTAACCTGTGGCTTTTACCTGTGGCTTTTTTTTTATTGTTAACCTGTGTGTGTGTGTTCGGGGGGGGGGGGGGGGGGGCGTGGAGAGGGTATCGGTCGCAGTCGAGGGCCGCAGGGCACCCAGTTGCTGCCGGTACTTGGCAGCCGTTACAGCAGCGTAGAACTGCTCTGCCGTGCTTTGTGTACTCGAGAACAAAGTTTGTAGACGCGTTTTTCGGAGGCGTGATAGCTTGCACTGACGTCACTGTATTGCCGTGTTGGTGGGTTGGTTGCACAGTGGAAATCTGCAGCTCTTATCTCGAGCAACGCGGATGAAGCTGACAGCGATCGATCAAAAAGTGCGGTGACGTCGTTATGTTCAATCCACATGTTTTACGAGACGTTCCAAGATGCGAGCTTAAGCGACCATCCCGGCGTCTGGCGTTGGCGTTTATCAATTCAAAACAATTCCTTCACGAGGCCTCTCACAGTGCGAGCTTAAACTCGGCGGTATAGTTGCTAGCGAGGGGTGGTCTGTAAACAGTAGTGAAGGTAGGGGAATAACAACCACCGAAATTCACCATCATCGTCAGCGCCCTCATTACACGGTGGCATAAACGAGAAGCGGCGAATCGGGTTGCCACTCGAAAGTAAAGCCATTCGAAAGCAAAACGCTCCTCCAGGGGCAAGATGACAGAGCTCTTCGACAAAATATGCGAGGCTAAACAAGGCGCCGCACGCGTTGAACTGGATAATATGATGTCCGATTCACAACTCACAAACGTGCTTAGGTGTACTCGGATATTTTATTTCCATTGCTGGGGCAAATTCCACCGCCGCGCCTGCACGCCGTAGTGCACGGTGGGGCTATATGCTCACTTGTAAATGGCCCTACACGAGACCATATTACTAGCGAACCTGAGCAAAATGTTTCAAAACGGGAACCTAATAAAACAATATGGGCGCACGTACATCAGCCAAACTGTCGCTTGAATACGCACAGCGAACGTTACAAACCACGCAGTCGGTTTGACGCGAGTTACGTAAATTAACTGCGGCTGTTGAAATGAGCGGTTCGGCTCACGAAACGACTACACAGCGTGACATGCGTCTACGGAAACTTCTGAAGACCGAAAAAGAGGGACTTCAGTACGCCTAGTTCGTGCGTTGTTAGCAGCCTCCACCGCCTCTCCCCTAAAACAATTGGAAGGCAGCAAGCGCAATGAAGCCGCCACGCGTTCACAGGCCGCGTCAACAAAAATAACTGCGGCAGTCAACAAGTCCCATCAGAGAAGAGCAACGGCGGGCGCGTTTACCGCCGGGCCCTCACCCCCTCCTTTTTCCCTCTTCACCGTGACCCCTTTGCGAGCGACCGCCGAAAAACGCTTACAGCGCCAAACAGGGACGGGAAAGGAGGGAGATGCAGTTTTTGTTGTCTAATTTTACCATGCGTGACAGTTAAGCTGCACAGCGGCACCGCTAAATGTTAGCGACTCGTACACGCGCGTCCGGACTCGAGCTCGTGATAAAACTTGTTTGCACTACTGTACTCAGCAGTGCATATACTCATGAATACACAGTTCTCATAAGTACACAGTATTCATGAGTATTGTACCCATGAGTGCTGTGTACTCATGAGTACTGTATACTCATGAGTACTGTGTACTCATGAGTACTGTGTATTCATGAGTACTGTGTACTCATGAGTACTGTGTACTCATGAGTACTCATACTCATTAGTACTCAAACTCATGAGTACTCATACTCATGAATACTGTACTCATGAGTACTCATACTCATGAGTAGTAGTACTGTACTCACGAGTAGTGGACTTACCCCTGTACTCACTCGTCATCGTACTCACTGTTTTTTTCTGGGTGTGTGATCACTCATCATCGTACTCACTCGTGAGTTTGAGTACAAATGAGTAAAAATGAGTGTACTCACGAGTGAGTACGCCGACCTATGCCTCCGGGCAGGGCAGGACACGGACACCCCAACTCCGGCACTCACATATAAAGAAATTACGAACGAATACAAAGACGAGCGGCGTACCCTCCCCGAGCCACACCGCACCCTGACCAGGGAGCAACAGACAATACTCAGGCGCATCCAGGCGGGGTCACTAGCCCACCCCGTCCTGTTGCATACATTTTACCCTGAACGCGAGGGGGACCGCTGCCCATTCTGTAAAACAAACAACGGCACGCTCGCACACATACTGGCGGAGTGCACTAAACTCAAGGCCCCTATACCCCCCACCCTCCCTCCAACCCCCCTACCCCACTCCACGAGCGATGGGAGACCAATTGCGATCCAGCCCCACCCTGCCGACCCAGCTCGCGCTGACGGCCAGGGGCCAGGAGCTGCTGGCCCAATACGGTTCCCGCGACCTGGGAACCGCTCCGTCTGGCGTCTGAAAACGCCTCGAGCTCAAATAAAGTTACTACTACTACTACTACTACTACTCCTGCATCACGGAAGAAGCGATCCATGGAAGCAACACTGCCTTCAATCAGTACTGAGGCCCCAATGCTCTGCATTTACTCGTGTTCCCCTCGCGGGAAGGCGCGGGAATTTTTCCATCAGGTGCTGCCACCGTTTCCTTCGCCGTCGTCGCGACGAAGTTTTGTGGACCGCGTTGGTTTTCATTGCGGTATTATCTAGTCGCTCGCCCACGCCAGCCGCAATGGGCCGTTTCATCTCCGATGTATTCTTTCTCCGTGTGTTTGGGTCGAAGCCCGAGGCTACGTCCCTCCACAGGGGCGTAATTTTAGCTCTTAATTCTGGCGTTGTGTCTGGCGGATAGTCTCGCTAGATTGTTGCTTTGTTCACCATTTTTTATATACCCACTGTTACGATTCAGCGCGCCGCTGTGCTGCAGGGTTTGAGCAGCGCCACTTTGCTTTGTGGCAGAGCCACCACTACGTGCGCCTTCCGCGTGGGCGCCTCTCTGTTGGTGACTCAAGCTTGCAGCGACAGCGAACAGATCCAAACAAGCCGCAGCGTGCCTGGGAAAGGTCGGATCGCTGGCGCCTCGCTGTCGGTGGGATTCAAACTTCGGCGGCGGCGAACTCGACGTGTGGATGCACGTCCGAAGGATGCAGAAGCCGCAGCGGGGAACCCCTCTCTCCCCCTGTCTCGGTCACAGCGTGCGCCGCTACTACCGACCCCTCACGAACTTTGGGAAGAGCGTTGTGTTTGTCTGTGCCATGTCGCGCTGTGTGCACAAAGCAGGGGGGGAAATCTGTTTGACCGTTAGCGCTTTGGAGGCAGAGCACAGAACTTCGTTCACTTTGGAGAAGGGAATCAATGCTGTCACTCTGCTCGAGTCCTGTACTCAAACTTCGCCCGGAGGGGAATTGTTCCTGTCTTGCTTCGTCTCATCTCTCGCCATTCAGTAAGCCAAATAAGTTTTCTTTTGGTTTCTGGTCGTCATCTCCAAGGAAGCGACATTTGCTGGCCGCTCGCCACCACGCTACCACACGCATTACGGAGGCGGCGGAGCCCGGTGCTAGAACTGCATTTTATTAGCGAAAAACAGACGCGGACGAAGAAGCACACAGGACACTCGCTAGTCCTGTGTACTTATTCTTCGTCCGCGTCTGTTTTTCGCTAGTAAAATGCAGTCGGATAACCAGGTGGTGGTGGTGGTGAAAACTTTATTTATACAAAGCTGTTAAGAAAGAGGCGCCGGCTGGGAGCACCGGCACACTACAGTCCCCTAGTCGACGGCCAGGAGCCCGTGGGCCCTAGCGGCGAGTTCGGCCAGCTGGATTACACACTCTTGCACTTGTGGGTTGGAGCTGATCAGCGTAGCCTCCCATTGCTCTAGCGTGTTAAGGGGCAGGGACAGAGTAGGATGGAGGGGGGTGTTGTGAACCGCAAGAAACCAGGATGCCAGGGTAGGGCAGAACTGGAAACGTACTTCCACCTCCTTTTATTTACTAATGAGGATAGTGTGCACGCCCCCTTCTTCCACCTTTACTTCCACAACATCCTCCCCCGGGCTCTTGACGATTTCCAGGGGATACAATTTTTGTACGGGACGCGTCAAGAACTGTCCCGCCGAAAGTCGAACTTTGCATGCACGAACTGCGTTGTCACGCCCAGGAAATGTCTGTTCTGTTACTCCCGTTTTCCACAATCCTATTGGGCCTCTTCCTTCTATAAGGACGACGTCTCCAATCTTGAGAGGTACAGAATTTTTGTATGGACATGATGAAACGATGAAAGCTGAAGCACATACTCCTCCTTCCATCGCAGCCAAAATGCGTTCATCAGAGCCTGCCGATGATACCATTTTTTGGCTATGTCGGTAACACGTTGTTCCAGGAGATCGAGTTGAACGGTGGGTAGGGCAGTCAGTCGTTTACCGATGAGAAAGTGAGCTGGGGTCAAAACTTTGGGTTCACCGATGGAATTGCTCACAAAAGTAAGCGGGTGGGACTTAACTACCGCTTCGATTTCGCACAGGATGGTGTTCAATTGCTCTGCATTCACCGAAGCTCTGCTGAGAACAGTTCGAAGAGCTCGCTTCACGCTGCCAACAAGACTCTCCCAAAAACCTCCCCACCAGTGTGCAGCTTCTGCGTTGAACTTCCAAGTTATCGCCTGTTTAGTGCAGTAGTCTTGAATTTCAGGTGAAGCGCAAACTCGGAAGAGTGATCGAAGCTCTCGGGTGGCGCTTCTATAAGATGGTACTGGGCACTCCTCTTCGCGCTATATATCGCTTGAATGCCAAGATGAATGAGTCTGTCTTAAAGGGACAGACAACCGATTTTTGTCGCGTATATGTTCTCTAGCTCATATGAAAGCCAGCGTTTTACATAGCCCGGTAACCACAAGCAATTTTTAAACAAACTGGCGGAAATAATTTTAATTTGGCAGCAAACTTCCTGAAATCGGAAGGGTGGCGGTTCGTAGTGTCGAAACTTGACACTACAATATGTGTCCCTGTCACGTGACCTGCAAACCTAGCAGCTAACTGCTGAAACTGCTGAAACGTTCATTTACGTACAGAAAACCTTTTAACACAAGTATTTGTACAAGCTTAAATAGTATATGTATTTCTAAATATTACTTTGAAAACTCTAAAAACACGCCGCCCGCCGCCGCTGAGTTGCTCTCAGTGTGGCTAACTGAGCCACCATGCCCAGATTCAACGGCAGCGTGTAGCAAACAGACCCAGCGAAGGAGCTGTGATGATTCTGTCTGGGTCAGGGGCGTTTGTTCTGCCAAAATATTTGATTTCAGTCTCCAAATACGCCAACGGCAGCTTAAAAAAAAAAAAAGAACGTCACGCCCGGGGTGAATCGAACTTCCCGCCTCCACAACGTGAAGACAGATTCTACCTATCGTTTATCCCAACAGATGGCGCATTCGTGCAAAATAGACCCTTGCATTAAAAAAACACAAAGAGGAACAGGAAAGCCTGCGATTCAAACTTTTTTAGCTGGGAACAAGTTTTTAAATATCTTTTTTCATTTCGTATACAGACAAAAGTATGTTGCCGAGCTACTTTATGTCATGGTTGCCAGCATTAGTTTTGGGAGGGACACATACGGCTCGTAGATCGAAACATTCTATTTAAAAAGTTCTAGAGCGTTATCAGCAAAACCGTTTCTCGTCAAGGTGCTTTAAGTGATGCCCTTTCATTTGGGATAGAGAATATATACTCGACAGAAATCGGTTGTCTGTCCCTTTAAGACTGGAAACTTGCTCCAAGTGTATGGCTCTCGTCACGGCACAAGTTACCAAGAGAATATACGTCTTTGTCACTCCGTCTTTAACCAGCAGTGGTCCAGCAAAGTCAATGCCGACGACGTCGAACGGACTTGACTTCCGAAGTCTGTCAGCTGGAACCGGTGGTGTAGAAGCAGGACCTGGATTCGCCTTGTATTTTCTACAAGTTGGGCATTTATAAATGATGGATTTTATGCGCTGACGGGCCTTTGGTACCCAGAATCGTTCGCGAAGGTCTATCAGGACGTCTCTGACCCCGCTGTGCAGGAGTCTACGGTGAGTAGCAGTAATTATTAGGTCCGTAAAATGGCTCTTCGTAGGTAGTATCACCGGGTTTTTAGTTTCTTCGATGACTTGAAAATTAGACAGTCGGCTTCGGGCGCGCATAAGGCCGTAGTCGTCAATGAATGGTTAAAGCGTCATGATAGGCGAAGTTTTGCAAATCCTCGATGTTTTTAAATCGGCGAGTTCTTGCTTGTAGTGTTTCTCTTGCTCTTGTTTTAGCAGAAACCGCTCCACTGACTGGAGTTCTCGTGTAGTGAGCGGACCTTTGGGACGCTCACGTGTCTTGAAACAGAACCGTAATACCCATGCCATCACTCTGATCAGCTTATGCAAGTCGCTGAATTTGTGAATATCTACGACGTCGGCTTCGATGGTTCGTGTGCAACCGGTGAGTACGACGTGTACAGTGTTTGGCATAGAATAGTCGGAGTGAACGCTGAGAATATTATCTGGCCATGCATTCGGAGTCAATCTCAGCCAGTCAGGACCTTTCCACCACAGTTGGTTTCCGAGTAGCTCTTCAGCCGAACAACCTCGCGTGATTAGATCGGCGGGGTTATTTGATCCAGGACAGTGTCTCCATTGTGAGGTATCAGTCATCCGACGAATTTCGGAAACTCAGTTAGTGACAAATGGTTCAAGCCTTTTGTTACCAGTTATCCATCCCAACTAGATTGACGAATCCGTCCAGTACCAAATGGTTGTGGTGCCATAGAAGACCTTCCTGTTCAGGTATTCACCAATTATTGCGGCTACGAGAGTTCCCATAAGTTCGAGTTTGGGCACTGTCAACTTTCGGATTGGTGCTACTCTCGACTTCCAAAACAAGAACGTAGTCTCTGCTGATGTGGTGTTGCTCAAAAAACGAGGGTACGCCACGGCGCCATAGGCTTGAGGACTCGCATAAGAAAATACATGTACCTTCAAGTTTCCAGGTGGTTTCTCATTCCCATGAAACAGGTAGCGTGGAATTCTGATGTCTTCTAGTTTGCAGACATTGTTCGACCAATTCGACCATTCTTCCTGCATGTGCGGAGGAAGAGGCAAATCCCAACTGATCTTTTCTGTCCAGAGTCGCTGAAATAGCATTTTGCCCTTGACGACGAGTGGATATCACTCCGAGTGGGTCGAAAACTCCTGCGATTGCTTGTAGCACAATCCGCTTTGTTGCTGGTGTTTTGTTCAATAAAGGTATTGTTGGCTTCATGCTGACATGAAGTGCATCGTCGTCATCCCGAGCAATGCCGAAAACCTTTCCGAATTAGAGACCTGGTTGTGCATTTCGAAAAGCTGAAAGCATTGCTTATGTACATTTTTTCAAAAATACTAGAAACAGGAAACATTCCGAGAGGAATGAAAATTTCATTGATTAGACCTGTCTTCAAACAGGGCAAAAAAGACCAATGCGAAAATTATAGGCCCATTGCTATATTGTCCTGCGTAGCCTGTATTCTGGAGAAAGCCATTTACAGGCGGATGATCTCTTTTTGCGAGGAGTTTCAGCTTCTGTCGGATGTACAACATGGCTTTCGTACTGGGAGAAGTACCATTACATTATTAGAGGATTTTGCAGATGGTGTAAACGAAGCAATTGATAGTAATAATATAGCCCTTGGATTATTTATAGACCTTAAAAACGCATTCGATACCATTGACCACAGTATTATCGTTAACAAATTATCATTGATCGGATTTCGCGGCATTTATACAAATTTGTTTAAAGATTACTTTGAAGACCGTTATCAACTTGTTAGAATCAACAGTACTGATAGTAACCGCTTACATCTCCGATATGGCGTGCCTCAGGGCTCTATTCTGGGACCATTACTTTTTAACGTGTACGTTAACGATATCTCAGACGTTAAGCTGCATTCTAAGATCTATCAGTACGCTGACGATACAGCCCTTGTATTAGCGGGGAAAAACGTATCCGAGGGAGTGGCATTGTTGCAAGAAGATATTAATAAACTAATAGCCTGGTTTGAAGATAATCACATCTATATTAACAAAGACAAAACCCAGCTTATTTGTTTTCACAGTCCGCATAGAAAAGTTGAACTCCATGTCCCTTTGTATTTACATAATAATCTATGTAGAAATTGCAAATGTGCTAGTGTGAATTTTTCGACAAAAGTAAAGTACCTGGGCCTAATATTCGATGAAACGTTTTCATGGACCAGCCATATCGAACACCTCGCAACTCGACTAAGACAGGTTTGTGCATCAATATATAAAATTAGATCGGTTTGTGACGGGAAATTGCGTAAAATTATATACAAAACATTAGGGGTATCGATATTGCGGTACGGTGTCTCAATATATGGGTTAGCTTCTCCGTATAAACTAAGTATATTGAACAAAATACTCCGCAGTATTACCAAAAATATAGCATATGGCACAAGGGAATTCTCGGATGATACAACGAAGCTTATGGCAGCACACTCAGTTTTCAGCGTGCAGCAGCTATTGTTGTCTGTAACACTTACAAAAAACGTTTTCTCGAATGACTTTAAAATAAAGAATGCGAAAATCCGAAACCTTCGCAAAACTGAACTGTATAAAATTCCAAAAGTGTACACCAACTATGGCAAAAGGACTAGAGCATTTTATTTGCCATTTTACTTTAATAAATTGCCGAATGACGCTCAAGTAGTCTCTATGAAAGACGCTCGAACGTTAATCCATGATTGGATTTCCGAGAATATTGCCTAAATAAACGCGACTGCAGAAGAAAATATCGAATCTGTGTTTGTGTGTGTGCGCGTATATATATGTATATGTGTGTGTACATTTGCGTATGTATATGAGTATATGCATATATATGTGTGTAGTAGGCGTACATATATGTATGTGTATGTATATGTATGTATGCATATATGTATGTGTATATATATATGTATATATGTATATATATATATATTTATATATATATATATATATATATATATATATATATATATATATATATATATATATATATATATATATATATATATAGATATATATATATATATATATATATATATATATATATTAGAAGGTCTATTTCATGTGCTCTATTATCACTTTGAGGCTTCTGTGGGCTCAGCTACGCATATAGTGCAAGATGTGGAATTCTACCCTACGGTTGATGTTTTTGCAATAGACTTGTGTTGTTATTGCATGGTACCTGTCTCCCTCTGAATATATATATATGTGTGTATGTGTAGATACATATGTGTATGTATATGTGTGTATATATATATGTATGTATATATATATATATTGTTTATTATAACAGTACAAGTTTTGGACGTTATTTCGATTTGATAGCAGAATGTATTGTGCCTTTATTATCTTTTTTTTTTCTCGAACCGACTGCCCTGCCCCGCATAAAAGCAGAGGTTGCTTACGCGGGCTGGCACTTGTATCTGTTTGTCATGAAGAGGAAATAAAATGTATGTATGTATGTATGTATGTATGTATGTATGTATCCTTTGATGGTAGGACTGGTTCCTCTTTGCTCAGTGCGGCCATTTGTTTCTCGTTGCTGTCGAATAAAATTTGTAGTTGACAGGAATTAGTTGACCACTTCTTAAGTAGCATCCCTCCATCTGCCATGATCTCGTTACTCTGTTTATAGATGCGTACAGCCTCCTCTTCGCTTTCGGCTCCGGTCAACAAATCATCAACATAGAACGATGATTTTAAGAGTTCTGTTGTTTCTTTCTTGTCTTCCGAAACTTGGCTAAGGGGGTGTCGAATCGTTGCGGAGAGCATAAAGGGGCTCGATGTTGCTCCAAACGGAACACGAGTCATGCGCCACTCTTCTAGGCAATCTAAAGTAGTTCCTGTCGGTACGCTCGAATACCAAAAAAGTCGAAAAGCATCCCGGTCCTTTTCTTGTATTCCGATTTGCAGAAAGGCTTTCTGAACATCGGCGCTAAGTCCGAATCTGTGTCGTCTGAACCTCAGTAAAAGTTCCAGAATGCCCGGATTCAAATTCACGCCCTTGTCCAAGCAGTCATTCAGGGAAAGGCTGGGTGGTCGGGACGAAGAGGCATCAAAGACCACTCGAAGTTTTGTGGTGACGCGGTCTTCTTTGAGAACCTCCCTATGGGGCATGTAGTATAGCGGCCTGTCTTCGCACGTGTCACGCTTTGGCACTACTTCAGCATGCCCGTCGACCAGATACTGCCGTATAGCCTTGTCATATCTTGCTAGCAAATCTGTTTTCTTCAAGAGTCGCCTAACTAGAAAATTCAAGCGTCGCAGGGCTTCGGATCTGTTGTCTTCAAGGGATTCCTTCGGATCAAACTTCCATGGTAAAGCCACTTCATATCGCCTGTCGACTTTCGAAATAGTAAGCTGAAAATCTTCCAATACTGTGCTTGTGTGGCGTTCTTGGTCGTCTCCCGGTATTCCCATTTTCTCAAGTTCCCAGAACGTGCGTCCAATCTTGTCTTCTGGGACTTCATGGTCTGCCGTTGTTGCATAGCTGTGCAAAACGCTATCCAAGCATGCGGGCGTGTAAGGCATGTGGTGTTGCGTCGGACCTTGAAATGTCCATCCAAACATTGTGTTGATGGCAACAAGGCTTGAGTTTGCATCTCTAGTCACCTCTGGAGTCATGATTAGCCACATCTGATTAGCGCCAATAAGCAGTCCGATACTGTTGTCTCCAACACTCCACCCAAAATTGTCACTATCCGCGATGTTTTTGCCTCTTTTTTGAAATTTCTTGACTAGTGGGATATCAGCTACATGGGAGTAGATATCTTGGCATATTTCTGGAATTTCTACGACGTCCAAGACACATTCACCGCTGTCGAATTGGCTTTGTAGTTTGAGTCGAACGATACGATATTTTCGGCTTTTAGTTCTCCGAGTGTTGCCGAACGTGTTGACGGCTCTCCGACAACCGGAAGTTTCAGCTTCTTGGATATATCTTCCCGAAGAAAGCTTCTCTGACTGCCCCCGTCAACGACAGCTCGCAAAAACATCCTGCTTTGGTCGGAAACAGCCCATACACGTATGGTCTGAAGAAGTACAGTGGGACCCTCTGTCATCATTTGGCTTGTCTCCGCAGATGTTTAATACGCATTTTCGGCGTCAGTCTTCGGCTGACCAGAGTAGATGTGCTCTGGACATCTTGAGAGACGTCGCGTGTCTTCGTTTGCAGTGTGAGCTCTCGATACGTCTCCGGCATTCGCTTGAGCGGTGCCCTTTGGCTGTGCAGCGAAAACAGCGTGCGTCCATGCGAAGAATCTCTTTTTTGTCAGTACTCGTCAGCTTGGCCGTACATTCCTCGCTGACATGTTGTCTGTTCTTGCAGAAAAGGCAAGGACTTTCTTTCGGCGGTGGCTTTCCTGCGTTGTTAAAGACAGCAACTTTCGGAGGACGTGGCTTGTGAGGGTCCTGGTTGCGCAATCCATACGTTTTGTCGAAGTTTCTTGACGCTTTGTCATTTGTCAAGCACTGGTTGTGATTTCTCACGGCTTTCAACCTCGATACGAATTGATTCCATGAGATCTTGCAGTCTCGTGTCAGCTGTTTGAGCACGCTCCCCAGAAGTAGATGTTGAAGTTTCAGCACAACGTCGATGGTACTGAACAACAGTGTCGGGAGGAAGACTCCGAAGCAGTATGTCCATAAGCATTGAGGCGTATGATGAAGTGGGCACCTTCAATACCGTCAAACCTCGAACTTGGCTCTGGAGGGCATCGTAGAGGCGGCGTAACCCAGTCACGTCGGAGGAAGACCGAAGAGCAGTTAGGGATCGTAGGCGGTAGAGATGTTCCTGTTCTATGCGGAACGGATCTCCAAACCTAGAGCGAAGCATCTCGATGGCACCCTTATAACATGCTTCGGTTGTCTCTGAATTGGCAATTGCTGATGCGGCCTCTCCGGAAAGGTAATTCCTGAGGTAGTGAAATTTCTCCGTTACGCTCAATGTCGGGTTCTTGTCGATAATTGCCTGAAACTGCTCCGAAAACGGCAGTCACTTGCTCATGTTACCGCGAACTGGCGTTATTTCCAATTGCGGAAGCCGGGGTCCTGTTGAACGGCTAAATGACTGAAGCGTCTCCCGTGACGAGCCGTCAATCAAAGTCGCAGATGCGGCAGCTGACGCAGTCGGGCTCTTTAGAGATTCTATGACTGTGTTGAGGCTTGATCTTCGTACTGTAGCACAGCCTCTAGCTCAGCTTCCAGTAATTCGGTAGGTATCAAAGGTTCCATCTCGGTATTGATCGCGCGGAGTTCCGCCTCGCAAGTTGTCAAGCGCTGGAGCACAGACTGCAAGCTCACCAAGTCTGGAGGCGTTGATTGGATCGCAGCCTTGGCTTCGTTCACCAGTTTCGTCAGAAGGGCCCGCCGTGACGTTCGCTTGGGCTTCAAACGTTCCATCGTCGTCTTTCAGGCACAATGGCTCGTCCGGACAATGCCGGGTGGTTGAAGACGGGTGATTTCGGCACCAAAGTTGTTGTGAACCGCAAGAAACCAGGACGCCAGGGTAGGGCCGAACTGGAAATGCACTTCCACCTCCTTTTATTTACTAATGATGATAGTGTGCACGCCCCCTTCCACCTCTCCTTCCACAACAGGAGGGTTTGGAGGGGCACGCGCCCACTATGTGGTGAAGGGAAGCGAAAGGCGCGCCGAACCATGTGCACGTGTGGCAGTATCGAGTGGGGAAGTGGAGGTGGCACAATGCAGGATGCCGGAAAGTGTTCGTCTGGAGTCGACGCCAATGAACGCCTCTCCACCTCCCGCCCGAGGTGGAGAGGCAGCATCCGAGGCATCCCAGCAGCAGAAATCTCGGGCTACCTCGTTAGCGCTCGTTACTCGGAAGGTACGAATGGGCCGGAGTCCATATCAGGCATGGACAATGTGCAGGCGGAGTCGGTGCTGTCTGCAGGATGCGTGCGGTGATGGGGGATACACGACCCATCTCAAAGTTCCGAAGAGCCGTCTGCGAGTCGGAGGTTATTGCGGTGGCCGGGGCAGCTGTAAGGGCCAGGGCAATGGCGACTTCTTCACCAACTTCAGGGTGACGCGTGGACACCGAGCACGAAGCAACAGTCTCCTCAGGCGTTGACTACTACGGCGACAAAGGCTGCACGGTCGGAATATTCCGCTGCGTCAACGTACAGGATGGTGGGGTGCGAAGCGTAGGCCTTGTGTAAGGCCTTGGCCCGGGCAAGGCGGCGTTCTTGGTGGAAGGCAGGGTTCATGTTCCGTGGGATGGGGGCCACACTGCAGAGGGATCGAAGAGGGTCACTCAAGCTGACCTTATCCCCGTGCTGCGTAGCAAACGAGATGCCCAGTTTCGTTAGGAGGGACCGACCCGTCGGAGTAAAGGCCAGACGGTGGAGTTGGCTGTCACGCTGGGCTTCAACCAGCTCTTCGAAAGTATTGTATATCTCGGTGTTCAGAGGCTTTTCAGTAGAGGTTTGAAGAGGGAGACCCGCAGCCAGCTCGACCGCCTTGCTGATGATGCATTGGAGGCGTCCAATTTCGATCTGAGTAAACTTCAGAAAGAGGGTGGCATATGTAACGCGACTGGTAATGAATGCTTGCACCAACCGAAGAAGGTTAGCTTCTTTGAGAACATGGTTGCGGTTTGCATTGCGGGCTATAAGTCTGCCAATCTGGTCGGCGGTGTTTTCGAGGGTGGGGATAATGTTGGTCCGAGTCCGAGAATGCGAATGGAGGGCACGTGCGGAATTAGGTTGCCTTGTAGCGTGACCTGAATATCAGGGGCACAGGCATCACGATGGCGACGCTTTCTCGAGTGGTAGAAGAAGATCTCAGACTTCTGCGGTGAGCAGCTGAGCCCCCGTTCGTGGGCGTAAGTGGCGATGATATTGGTAGCTTGCTGAAGGCGCTCCTAAATGTGACCATCGCTGCCCCCAGCTGTACACTCTTAATCTGGTTTCATATAAGTTCCAGTTAAAAAGGGTGATCCGTATATTTTATGTGGATCCGAACGAAAGAATGACTGGAACGAGCCATATAGGTGGATCTTATCTGGAACCGTCAGCTTGTTTTCTTTATGTTCGTTGTTTTTATCTGGAACGGAAGAAATGGGGTCATGCGATGTCGGCGGTTCCGGTTACTGTTCCACTTATGTCCCAGTAAACGGTTGGGGAGAGTGCGTTTGTATATTTTTTGCTCGTGTCTTGTTCCACATAACTCGTGCACGGCAGTGAAGTATGCACTCTTTCATGCATCAACTGGAATAATGAACCGCATATATATTAGGTGCTTCTTGACCCAAGATGCACGTGCGCGTTTAATATACACGCGCACACAGCACATAAAATTTAATGAACTTCGCCGACATCTATGAAACTGCATTGCAGCAGTTAACCTTCATAATACGGCTCAGCTGTAGTTTTAGTGATGTCCTTTGACAGAAAACTAAGTCCCACTTTTTTGTCAACGCCGTACAAAGCATTAAAAATGTCGAGAGGAGGATATCTTAGGCAAAAGAAGAAGTTGCAGGAACCCATTTCCAGGTGTTCTGCGGCACCCAAACCGCTTTCGTGAACATCGTATTTTTCTAATTTGAGGCGTCAAGTGCAAAATCAGCAGTGACTTAAATTTGAGAAGGACTAAACGTCTTCCCTTTCCCCAACTGCCGTTCGGGCAAAGCCATAGCTGCTATAGCGCTGAAGAATTCGTGGGACTTTTGTGAACATCTTCATTACGAAATACTTGTTGAGGCCATTACATTTTATGCATCTGGTTTACAAAGCTTCGCAGAAACGGCAGTTTTTGTTCAACACTCATTCATCATCTCGCTGTGGTGTAGTACGCGCTCAATTGTACTTAGTCCACGTTACTTATGTTGTGATGGGGTACATACATAATGGTAACCGACTGCGTTACATTTTACACCGCACACATCATGCTACGCATGCAGTTATATGCTAAGCAGTTCGTTTTTGTATTTTGTCTCGTCCCGGCTATTAATTTTCACAAGCAAAAACGAAAGCCTCTTTGCAGGAGGAGAACGACACAGAACACGGAGAACTAAATCTACCCCGCGGCATCTTCCTTACATTCTATATATTTATACTGAAATGTCATTCTTATTTCAAATTATGCAAATTATGCAGTATCGCGAGAATTCGCAGTGTTACCCTAATGTTGTTACTTGCCATAGTAATTCAAGTTCACCGAATGATCTGCCTTCTCCTGCTGGTCCCCCCGTTGCTCTTTTCCTGCACTATTGGTGTTGATGAAGAAAAACTGCTGGAAAACGGGCAGATGTATTATTACTCGCTAATTAGCGAGTAATCACACTAGATTCACTATGCGGAAGTATTTTTCTATAACGTGGGTATCAAAGAACGTCGCAGTATATATTATTGGTATTGGAAAGACTTGTTGTCAAGAGAACGCAGTCAATAAAGAAGCGTCGTTTTGTTTTCACTGCAAAGAACGAAATAAAGCTGTCATCAAAGTTTATGCACACATACCGCACGCACTCACGGCCCGCGGCGAGAAACAACTTTAGCCCAACTAACGTGTTAAATTGGCTAATGTCTGAACTCTTTGTTCCAGCCTCAGAGCCGCGTAGACGTCCGCTTAGAGGCCTACTCCCATTTTCCGAAGCAAATATAAGCGATCAAGGGTGCCGAACTTGTGATCTCTTCCGCGGACTGGTCACTGGCCATGGCGTGCATCGCCAAAGGCACGGAGGAAGAAAAAGTTGGCCGAAACGATTACGAAACGACCGCCACTTCAGTGCGGCATGCCGTGCGCATGCGTTGACAGCATGGAGGAAAGAATACAAGGCAGCGCCGCTTGCGTTGATGCATGGTATAGTGGACGGCAATGGGTACAACCATAGAGTGGTACAACGACGATGAGAGAAAAACGGGACTGCGTGAACACTTTTAACGACAGCAGCGCCCCTATGTCTCAACGTTCACGCAAGCTAGTTTTTGTTCGTCCGCATGCAGCGCCACCAGTGGCCTTCTATAGCGTTTTTCTCGAATGCTCGCGTTATGCGCCTGATGTACTAGATTAACTGGTGGTCAGACTGGCGGGAACGGTTACCAGTACGGTTGTGGCCTGAAACTGCGGAATTCTTCATGTCCTCGGGCGGTATTTACTGTTCAACGAAGTGAAGTTTTGCCGGGAGGCGCAAAAAAGGTCAGTGCTGCTTATTTATGTTCTAGTAACGGTTGTTGCTTTCTGACTTGTTCATCACTGCGTCCGATAAACGTGCCGCTCCGCTGCCTGTTCGATGCGAGAAACGTTTGCGGCCGTTATTCACTTAAGCTTGTGTGTTTGTGGGTCGGAGTCGGCTTGACATTTCTGACTCCGTACGTTAGCTAGTGCTATTTAGAAAGTGGCTGGTGCGCGCATTTCTCGAGTCTGCATCTTCCCTTATGGTGTGGTGTTGCTTAGTTGTATATTGACGGTTGCTGTACCTGTCAGCGGTACTGAACCTTCTCGGGTAGTCGCATGCTATTGTCTCGCGCGCACACACTGCAAAAATGTTAGTCGGAGCGTCTGTCATTAGACTTATCGGTATTTTCAAACTTCCGTGTTAATTGCGTTGCGTTTGTCTTCTGAGAGCCATAAATTTACTGTGCTAATCACGCTATTCCGCCTAATGTTGATGTGCGTTCAAGGCGTTGGCGGCAGCACTGCTTACGTATCTGTGCTGTGTGTGTAGTTGTTCCCTGTTTCTTCAAATGCCTTCGATGAATTCAGATGGTCTATTTACACCAGTCAACTATAGCTGGCTCCCTGACGTGTAGTTAAATGTAAGGGAAAGTGGTTGTCTGAGCAGTAGCGTAGTAACAAAACGTTCCTTTTGTGGAGGGGAAGGCAGGTGGAAACACGCAGAAAGTGTGGTGCAGTTTCTATGCTGTCAATGTCAGTGGTAACCTGAGACCTCAGAATAATTACCCATAAAACTCACGTGTGGACTATTAAAAGTTTTAACGTCACAAAGTAAGTTTTAAAATAATCCATTCCTGCCATTTTATGCTATCAATGTCAGTGGCAGCTCGAGAGTTGGAATAATTTTCAAAACGCTCGGGTGCAAAGTTGTTGCATCATGATGTGCACCAAACATTAATCCATTTCTGTTCTCCTTTGAACGTAGAAATTATACTGCAAAAGCAGATTGCTACATTCTGTATTCATACTCTATGACCTGTTCAGAAAGAGTATATGGCTGGCTGTGGAGACATTTGGCCCTCCACTGATAGGTTGTGACAAATGTTTTTGTTCCTCAGCAAAAAAATGAAAACAAATTCTTTCCTTTCTTTACAGGCTCCTGCGAAGTCATGGCTGTGGCATTCACTGGCTGAAGACATCTTTGGCATGCTGAAGGGTCGTCGGGGAGACTGTGGCGGATTATGAATGCCCTGTGGAGCTCATAAGCCACAAAAGAGTACTTTTTGAGTCGTGCATATTGTGCAGATATTCACCAGTTCGCATAGACCAAGGACAGGTGAGCTTAAAGTATGTTCAAATATTTTGATATCGCAAATTGTTTAGCAAGAAAAGATTACCAGGGCTTCCGCCGTAAAAAAGACATTCTTTCTTTCGTGTAACGAATCAGACATTGTTCAATATTATCTCGTGCGCCCTGGGTAAAGCAAGGCATAAATTTATTCTCTGATATTTTTGTACTGTTTATTTCCTAGGCAATAGGGTGAAGATAGACCTAAAACAGCGGTACAAGGAATGCATATGGCCATTTTAATTGTATTTGGACCCCTTCTTGGAAGTGTATCATCAGAAGGCAGCACATTAAAGCTCTTGCACAGGATGAAATCATTGCATTCTACCAGTAAGTACGCACTGCCATTTTTGGGTCTTTCATGGCGCGTTTTTAGGTAGTTTCTTTATAACTAATGGTTTCAAACTTCTTTTCAGTGACAGCTTGACCCGTGGCTCAAGGTGATAGTAGAAGCTTTTCGGAACACGTTGGCGAAACTTTCCTGGAAGTGCACTTTGAGACGGCCTTGGCAGAAACACCTGGGTCTTAATTTTGGTTGGGTAAGCTGGCATTTTGTTTTTGCGGGACTCAATTTCTCGGGGTATGTTCGTCCTTATAAAATCTCACTGTTAAGAAGTGATCGTGAACGCCAATATTGGCCATTGTGTTCACACTCCGCCTATTACGTATGCTCCAACAGTGGCAAAAAAACACACTATTTTGTATTTAAGTTTTGTAAATATTTAGCTTTTACACCTCAAGAGTTGTTGCTGTGATTTGCCAGCACCAGGGACACGCCCAACGCGGTTGCTGCTACAATACGGTGGCAACTGACGATTTAAATTTCCCGATTTTAATACGCCTGTAGCACCAATAATACTCTCGAATACAGGCGTAGCATGAGTAATGCTTGCATTGTGTTTGGACAGGTGGTTAAATAAGGGGTAATTTTTTAAGAGAATTGTTTAGAGCACAGAAAGTGACGTCTGCAAGAAAATGTGCTATAGTTGCGATTTATAAGAAAATTGTCCAACAGCCTAGCTCAGCATTAGTCAGCTCAACTTCTGCCTCATACCACTACGAACCATGGAGGTAATACATATCGAGAGGGAAATATTTTAGGTGGAACTAATTCCACAAAAAATTTCTGCCACAGTGCGATATTTATGATTTCCTATGACTGGCCATTTATTTCTTTGCGGTAGAAACATCGTTTAGTTGTAAGTTATATTAAGCCAGCCTCACTACAGCATTCTAGGGAGCACATTATACAGTACAGAGAACATTTTTTGCAGAGAGAAGGTGTGTAAAATATAATGCCGAAAGGTGATTATAGTAATTAGTATTTCATTAATAAACGAAACCTCTCAAGGATAAAAAAAACCTTAGATTCAGGATACCGAGGCACCAAGTTGGACACTTTCCAGAATCAGGGCGATTTCATTGATTGTCTGTGGTGATATTGTTTAGCGCACTTTCACCTTTAGTAGCACTCCCAGAAAAAACCCAAGAAAGCACTGATTTTAAATTAATTACTGTGTTATGAAAGGGACTAAGCAACTCATTTATTTAAAGCAACCATGTGACAAAATTTTCTTGTTTCCTTGAAGGTACATGAGGTGAGCAGTAAGTCTTCTCGAGGCCCGGTTATTCTGAGAGAAGGGACTGGCGGCATCAATATTGCCCGCAAGAAACACATCACGGATTGGCCGCCTGCATTATCACTTCAGGATGTGGTCATCCTCTTCGCCGCATATGTCATCTTTTTCATCGTGTCATCATGTTCATATGGTTGTGTGCCTTTGGAGAGTTCTTGGGACTTTTGCAGGGAGTTCTTGGAAAGCATGAGAAGTTTGACAGTGGCCTGGTGTCATTTAAGTTGGAGTCTCTGTTGAAATACCTGAAGTGTTCAGCTCTACTTGGGATTTTAAATTATTGGTAGAGGTTAAAGGAGCCATGAAGAGAAAACACAAGTTTGGTTAATTCAAAAGATTGTCTCGTTAGAATCATACTGACACCACTTTTAACGTAAACTTCGCTCAAATAAGCTACATAATTAGGAAAAACGGGAATGGTCATGCGACCCACCAGCTCATTTCCCGCAACAGAACCTGTGATGTCACATGAGCTAAGCTCTGCGATTGGCGGAGGCTGGTAGAAGCAGACGCAAATTAGGTAGAGCTTACAAACTAGACGGACGAGCGATTTGCGCTTAAATTTAGGGCACATTCTTTACAAAGCAATAAGAATGATGGGACAAACAGTGGAAGTTACGAAAGCACATGTAAACATAGAAGTACTGATGCGTTCCGCTGTTCGTACTGCGCACAGCATGCTTGCTTTAGCTACACAGCACTACGGGGCTTGGGGTTGTCTCAGACGACACTGGCCGATTGACGCAAGCAACGGTGTCTTACGTGACCCCATTTGTCGAGCGAGCACTGTTTCAGGGAACGAATATTTTCTCCCAGAACAAAAACAAGCCAGGTTTAAATGCGGGCAAAAACAAACCAAACGCTTGCCACGGTATGGTGGCGCCATCTAGGTTACGGAACGTAAAGAAACGCGGGAATAAACCAACACCGCTGTACAGGGTGGAGACAACCTTTGAACGGTCCCGTGCCGCCGCAATTGGGCCAACGGGCTCAACGCGTTATTCTTTCCGTTTCCCACGAGACCTAGCAACGCGAAACAGACAATATGATTCAAACTTCTTCAGTAAACCGCGTTGCGGCGATAATTTTAGCGCGGTTTTGACACAATGACTTGCTTCGGCGGCGAGCGAGCAACCGAAAATGGCGGCGCCAGCGTATACGTGTCTCTACCCTGTACGGCGGATGCGTGAATGAAGGTACTCTAGGCTGCAGAGCGGTCGGTTCCTGTGATGTCACTTGGGACCACGAAAACGCACGATTGAGCGGGAAAATCAAAATTTTAACCTAAATTGTTTAATTTCTCAGTGAATAAAGCACCGTTTGTATCCGGACAAGCGCTGGGGGCACTATAAAACACGAAATCTTTCGAATAAACCCAACTTGCATTTTCTCTTCATGGCTCCTTTAAAGTAACTCTTGAAAGGCATGAAGGAGGTCAGATGAAAGGCATGAAAGGGGTGAAATCAGATGAAGAGGTTTAAGTTACTGGCACATTGGCGCTCTTTGCCCTCGTCGGCCTTGCGCCATTAAACACCAACCATCATCAAGTTACTGGCACATGCAAGTTTCATGTCAACTGAACACTGAAGTCGTGCCTTATTTTTCATCATTTGCACAATGCGCAGGCTGCCTTTGAATCTATAGTTGTTGGTAATGTAGTTCATGGCACCGCATTGTAACGTCCTTATGATTCAAGTGTAGCTCATGAGATTTTTTTTCATGGCAGTGCTGCTGCTGATGCAAACGTGACAGTGATTATTTACGCAGATGGCTTCCGCCTTCATTGATAAATTTTAGTACCGGATGTGAACTGACACCCATCACCTAGAAGAATTGGAAATGTGCGTATTTGGCTTGAACAAGTTTTCTCCTGTGAACAAAGCTGCATTTCTTGCTTGGCAGAAGCAGGGCTTTGGTCACAATTACAATGATAGCAAGACGGGAGGGTTTTTATAGCACGCAACTGTGAATTTCACCTAAGGTAAAACGTTTAGGCTGGAAAAGATGCTTTCAAATCTGCTTTGTAAAACTGGTCACCTGTATGATTCAACGCTGGCTTGTTTGCTTCTTAAAGGAGCCATGAAGAGAAAATACAACTTTGTTTAATTTGAAAGAACTTGGATTCAGTATCTCACTCAGCTCCATTAGAGCCACAAGAGATGTTTTTTTAACGAAAAAAAGCAAGAAGTATTTAAAATCTTTCAAATTTTGCGCCACAGTGACGTGTTATGAGCAAGAATGACGTCATACGGGCCAACAATAAAACAATTTTCAGTGCGTTAACCGCACGTTAGCATTCAAGTGATGCGGTCAAATGGAACTAGAGGCCCCATTACAGACGTCCAGTCATGTGTCGTCGCGACAGGTCAGTTAGGCGGACGCCAATCGCACAAACAAGGTTCCGTGACGTCATGGAAAAGTTGCGGGAAATTGGCTAGGGGGTCGCCATGGCCTCACATATTTTCTTTAATATCTCCGTTATTTGTTCGAAGATTGCAATGATACTGGTATCATTGTTATCGAGACTAAGCAGTCTTTCTGATAAACCCAACTTGTATTTTGTCTTCATGGCTCCCTTAAGGATGTCTGACCTGTTCCCGCTTGAATTGATGACGTATATAATTAGTCTTGTTAAAGTTTAATATGTGTAACATGCTTCCAGCTACCTGGTTTGCAAAATTATATAAGATTCACGCTGGCTTTTGTGAGATTTCTTGGGATGAATTATTTTAAACAACTACAAATTGTTTGGGCAAGTAACGTGCCTTAAGTCAAAGGCGTTTTCAGGACGCTCATAAAGTCTATTTTGCCTACAAATAGCTTGATGTTACACTTACGTCTGGTGTCAGGAAACTACTATCTTTAGTAATCATGTTTTAATGGTGGCATACTGCTACATGTGACCTCTCGTGTCAAAATGTTTTATCGTTAATCTTGGCTCGAGCGTTGTTTCCTTAAAGGAGCCATGAAGACAAAATACAAGTTTGTGTTATTCGAAAGATTTCGTGTTTTGTAGTTCCCCCAGCGCTTGTTCGAATGCAAACGCTGCTTTATTTACTGAGAAATTAATCCATTTATGTTAAAATTTTGATTTTCCCGCTAAATCGTGTGTTTTCGTAGCTGCAATGACATCACAGACCGCTCGGCAGCCAAGGATCCCTTGATACGCGCGTCCGCTTTACAGAGCAGAGACACGTACACGCTGAGGCCGCCATTTTGGATCGCTCGCTCGCCGCCGAAGCAAAGTCATTGTATAAAAATCGCGCTAAAAGTATCGCCGCAACGCGGTTAACTGGCAAAGTTTGAATCAACTTATCTGTTTCGCGTTGCTGGGTCGCGTGGGAAACGAAACGAACAACGCGCTGAGCACGTTGACCCAATCACAGCGGCACGGGACTGTTCAAAGGGTGTCTCCACCCTGTTCGGCAGAGTTGGTATCGAGGTATTCGTGCGTTTGTTTACGTTACTGAACCTAGATGGCGCCACCATACCGTGGCGTGTCGTTTTCTGCCTTTTTTTTTCGTTCTGGGAGAAAATCGTTTCGTGAAACATACAGCTCGCTCGACAAATATCTTCACGCAAGACACCGTCGCGTCAATCAATCGGCCAGTGTCGTCTGAGACAACCCCAAAGCCCCGCAGTCCTGTGCAGCTAAACAAGAATAGTGCGCGCAGTACCAACAACTGCAGTACGCAGCGGTACTTATATGTTTATATGTGCTTTTGTAACTTACACTTACCACCATTCTTACGGCTTTAAAAAGAATGTGCCCTAAATTTAGGGCAAATAGCTCGTTCGGCAGGCTTATACTCTGCCTAATTTTCGTTTGCTTTTGCCGCCCTCCGCCAATCGCAGAGCTGTCTCGTGTGACATCATAGGTTCTGTTGCGGGAAATGAGCTAGTGGGTCGCATGGCCATTCCCTTTTTTCCAAATTATGTGGCTTATTTGAGCGAAGTTTACGTTAAGAGTGGGGTCAGTATGATTCTAACGAGGCAATCTTTTGAATGAACCAAACTTGTGTTTTCTCTTCATGGCTCCTTTAAACTCTTGCACTGCACTGTTGTAGGTTTGTGATTATACAATCGTGTATGGCTTGTTTTTAGGCCTTTCCCTACAATTTAATAGCAAACTGCATTTTCCCAAACAGTTATGCCTAAACATAGTATGGCAAGCGAATGGGTAATTCCGCCTTTGGATTACCTTGGTTTATCTGATAAGACAGCATATTTGATGGTCGCTGTTGTATAATGTCTGTGTCAGTGCCGTGGTAGACGCGCACGTCTATTTATTTGTGAAGCAGTGGCCCACCGTCTTTATTAACCATGTTTTTGAGTAAAGGTGAATATGCGAAAATGCCATTTGGAGCCTAGTGCAATCGTTATGGTATTTATTCCTTGTACGTTGGTCATTTTCTGTGCAATTTAAAATAGACAGCTATTCATATCTGAAATGTATCATACTAACACCCAATAAAGTTGTATAGTATGTTGAAAAGCAGTGTATGAGTCATAATAGTTGGTTTCGTGCGTATTTTAATGCAAGTATATTGTTTCTTTTACACGCAGCTAAAACCCAGCACAAGATTCTGCGGGTGAAGCCAAAGACTGTGTGCCGCTCTAGGTGCCTCAGACCAACTTTTATATACAACTGTGCTCCGATAGGCAACTGTTAGGAACTGTCAGGGACCACACTGCTGCTGTGGTTTCTGCTTTCCAATTGTTGGTATCACTGCGGGTCATATATCAAGGCTGTGTTAAAATGGTGCTTGCGGTTTCCTGCTGATACCAATGGATCCGTCAGCCTGGATTATGACCTCGGTGTATACCGACAGGAAAGCAGAAATATTGGAAAAGTGGAGTCCCATAGACAGCTTCCCAATGTCTATAGGAACACCGTTTTATATAAACAGCTGGCCTGAAGGTACCTGGAACGGCGCACCGGATAAATTCCATAATCATTTTACATGGATCAATGTTCCAGTAACTTAAACTACCCTTTTATTTGGAACAGTGATCCGCATACTTTTATTTGGAACACCGATCCACATAATTTAGTTGCAAAAATATGTGGTGCACTGTTCCACTTAATTTTCAGGATATGTGGAACACGGTTCCAAATATATAACTGAAACTTTTTTGCAAAAAAGTTCCAGTTACTAAGTGGATCGTACGTGGAACCAGATTAAGAGTGTACAGACGGTGATGTCATCCGCATAGGCGCTGTGGTGCAGGCCTGGGATGCATTCTAAGAGGGGAGGGAGCTGGAGCATAGCCACGTTGAATAGAAAAGGGGAAATGACTGACCCCTGAGGTGTGCCTTTACTGCCCAAGGATATGGAGTCTGATTCAAGGTCTTGGACTGCGAGGGTTGCTGTGCGACCAGTGAGAAAGTTGGTGATGTACTGGTATACACTCTTAATCGGGTTCCATATAGGTTCCAGTTAAAAAGGGTGATCCACATATTTTATGTGGATCCGAACGAAAAAATAACTGGAACGAGGGATATGGTGGATCTTATCTGGAACCATCAGCTTGTTTTCTTTATGTTTGTGGTTTTTATCTGGAACCGAAAAAATGGGGTCATGCGATGTCGGCGGTTCCGGTTACTGTTCCACTTTTGTTCCAGTAAACGATTGCGGAGAGTGCGTTTGTATATTTTTTGCTCGTGTCTGTTCCACATAACTCGTGCACGGCAGTGAAGTATGCACTCTTTCATGCATCAACTGGAACAATGCACCGCATATATATTTGGTCCTTCTTGACCGAGGATGCACTTGCATGTTTAATATACACGCGCACACCGCATATTATAATGGACTTCACCATCTATGAAACTGCCTTGCAGCAGTTAACTTTCATAATACGGCTAAGGTGTAGTTTTATTGATGACCTTTGACAGAAAACGAAATCGCACTTCTTTGTCAACGCTGTACAAAGCATTAAAAATGTCGAGAGAAGGCTATCTTAGAGAAAAGAAGAAATTGCAGGAACCCATTTTCAGGTGTTCTGTGGCACATCAAACCGCTTTCGTGAACATCTTAGTTTTCTAATTTGAGGCGTGAAGTACAAAATTACCAGTGACTTGAATTTGAGAAGGACTAAACGTCTTCCTTTTCCTCATTTGCCGTTCGGGCGAAGTGCTGCTATAGTGCTGCTATAGTGCTATAGTGCTGAATATTTCGTGGTGCTTTTGTGAGCACCTTCATAACGAAATACTTATTGAGGCTATTACATGTTATGCATCTGGTTTACAAAGCTTCGCAGAATCGGCAGTTTTTGTTCAACGCTCAGTCATCATATCGCTGTGGTGTAGTACGCGTTCAATGGTACTTAGTCCACGTTACTTATGTTGTGATGGGGTGCATACATAATGGTAACCGACTGCGTCACATTTTACACCGCACACATCATGCTACGCATGCAGTTATATGTTTAGAAGTTCGTTTTTGTATTTTGTCTCGTCTCGGCTGTTAATTTTCACAAGCAAAAACGAAAGCCTCTTTGCAGAAGGAGAACGACTAAAAACCTGGAGAACTAAATCTATCCCGCGGCATCTGCCTTACATTCTATATATTTATACTTAAATGGCATTCTTATTTCAAATTATTCATTGCAGTATCGGGAAATCCGCAGTGTTACCCTAATGTTGTTACTTGCCATAGTAATTCAAGTTCACCGAATGACCTGCCGTCTCCTGCTGGTCCCCCCGTTGCTGTTTTCCTGCACTATTGGTGTTAATGAAGAAAAACTGCTGGAAAACGGGCACATGTATTATTACTCGCTAATTAGCTATTTCACACTGGATTCACTATACGGAAGTAGTTTTCTATAACGTGGGTACAAAGAGCGTCGCAGTATATATTATTGATATTGGAAAGGCTTGTTGTCAGGAGAACTCAGTCAATAAAGAAGCGTCGTTTTGTTTTCACTCCAAACAACGAAGTAAAGTTGTCATCAAAGTTTATGCACACATACCGCACGCGCTCACGACCCGCGGCGAGAAACAACTTTAGCCCAACTAACGTGTTAAATTGGCTAATATCTGAGCTCTTTGTTCCAGCCTCAGAGCCGCGTAGACGTCCGCTTAGAGGCCTACTCCCATTTTCCGAAGCAAATAAAAGCGATCAAGGGTGCCGAGTTTGTGATCTCTTCCGCGGACTGGTCACTGGCCACGGCGTGCATCGCCCAAGCCACGGAGGAAGAAAAAGTTGGCCGAAACCATTACGAAATGACCGCCACTTCAGTGCGGCATGCCGTGCGCATGCGTTGGCAGCCGCAAGGCCACGCCGTTTGCGTTGATGCATGGTATAGTGGGACAGCAACGGGTACAACGACGATGAGTAAAAAAACAGGACTGCGTCAACCATTTAAGCGACAGCAGCGCCCCTATCTCTCAAGGTTTACTGCGCTAGCTTTACGTTCTTCTGCATGCAGCGCCACAAGTGGCGTTCTACAGCGGTTTTCTCGATTGCTCGCATGGAACTTTCCTCCATGATTGCTCGCGTCATGCGCCTGATGTACAAGAGGTATTGTCAATCAGAGTGGCGGGAACCGTTATGGTTATGGCAGTTTGGTTGTGGCGTGAAACTGCGGATTTCTTCATATCCTCGGGCTGTATTTACTGTTCGACGAAATGTAGTTTTGCCAGGAGGCTCAAAAAAGGTCAGTGCTGCTTATTTATGTTCTGGTAACTGTTGTTGTTCCTTGACTTGTTCATCACTGCGTCCGATAAACATGCCGCTCCGCTGCCTGTTGTTCGTGTTCAAGAAACGTTTGCTGCCGTTATTTACATAAGCTTGCGTGTTTGTGGGTCCGAGTCGGCTTGGCATTTCTGACTGCGTACGTAGGCTAGTGCTATTTAGAAAGTTGCTGCTGCGCGCATTTCTCGAGTCTGCATGTCCCCTTATGGTGTGGTGTTGCTTAGTTGCATATTGACGGTTGCTGTACCTGTCAGCGGTACTGAGTATTCTCGGGTTATTCGCTCGCTATTGCCTCGTGCGCACGCACTGAACAACTTGTAGCGTCTGTCTTTAGACTTATCGGCATTTTCAAACTTTCGTGTTAATTGCGTTCTGTTGGTCTGCTGAGAGCCGTAAATTTACTGTGCAAATCACGCTATTCCGCCTAACGGTTGATGTGCGTTGAAAATGTTAGCGGCAGCACTGCTTACGTTTATCTGTGCTGTGTCTGTAGTTGTTCCCGGTTTCTTCCCATGCCTTCGATGAATTCAGATGTTCTATTTACACTAGTCAACTTTAGTTGGCTCCCTGACGTGTAGTGAAATGCAAGGGAAAGTGGTTGTCTGAGCAGTAGCGTAGTGACAAAACGTTCCTTTTGTGGAGGGGAAGGCAGGTGGGAACATGCAGAAAGTGTGGTGCCGTTTCTATGCTGTCAATGTCAGTGGTAACCTGAGACCTCAAAATAATTACCCATAAAGCTCACGTGTGGACTATTAAAAGTTTTAACATCACCAAGTAAGTTTAAAAATAATCCATTCCTGCAATTTTATGCTATCAGTGTCAGTGGCAGCTCGAGAGTTGAAATAATTTTCAAAACGCTTAGGGTCAAAGTTGTTGCATCATGATGTGCACCAAACGTTAATCCATTTCTGTTCTCCTTTGAACGTAGAAATTATACTGCAAAAGCAGATTGCTACATTTTGTATTCATACTCTATGAAGTGTTCAGAAACAGTCTATGGCTGACTGTGTAGACATTTGGCCCTGCACTGATAGGTTGTGACAGTTATTTTTGTTCCTCTGCAAAAAAAAAAAAAACAATGAAAACAAATTATTTCCATTCCTGACATGCTCCTGCGAGGTCATGGCTGTGGAATTCACTATGGCTGAAGACATCTTCGGCATGCTGAAGGGTCGTTGGGGAGAGTGTGGCGGATTATGAATGCCAAGCCACAATAGAGTACGTTTTGAGTCGTGCATATTGTGCAGATATTCACCAGTTCGCATAGACAAAGGACAGGTGAGCTTAAAGTATGTTCAGATATTTTATATCTCAAATTGTTTAGCAAGAAAAGATTACCAGGGCTTCCGCTGTAAAAAAAACGTTCGAGTTTCGTGGAACGAATCAGACATTGTTCAATATTTTCTCGTGCTCCTTCAGTAAATCAAGGCATAAATTTATTCTCTGATATTTTTGTACTGTTTATTTTCTAGGCAACAGGCTGAAAATAGACCTAAAACAGCAGAAAAAGGAATGCATATGGCCATTTTAATTGTATTTGGACCCCTTCTTGGAAGTTATGATCACAAAGCAACACATTAAAGCACGGGATGAAATCATTGCATTCTACAAGTAAGTACGCACTGCCATTTTTGGGTCTTTTATGGCGCGTTTTTAGGTAGCTGCTTTATAAATAATGGTTTGAAACTTCTTTTCAGTGACAGCTTGGCCTGTGGTTCAAGGTGACAGTAGGAGCTTTTTGGAACACGTTAGCAAAACGTTTCTGGAAGTGCACTTTGAGGCGGCCCTGTCAGAAACACCCGGATCTTAATTTTGGTTGGGTAAGCTGGCATTTTGTTTTTGCGGGACTCAATTTCTGGGACTGTTGATCCTGTAAGGAAGACCATCGCCAACACCATACTCGTTTAAATAATGTAGGAGCGTGGACAGCACTGGTCATTCGCAATGCGTGGGTATGTGACACAGAAGCCACACATGGAAGAGGCACCAACTCGTGGATGTCCCATCGCCATCGCTGGGACGAAGAAGAAGTCTCGTCTCGTTGGCTCTCCGTCTCGACTTGCTGGTCAGCGCGACTTGGTGCTTCGGTGCTACCGCTGCTGCTGGTGCGGCTGAAGAATAAAGCCTGAAAACCCTCATAGTTTTGGTGGAGGTGCGGGGTCGAATCGTCGGGCACAGCCACAGCGACAACAGAATGAACGGTCTCGACATGGCCGACGCACTCTCCGCGTTGCAAGGTGCACGGACACGACCCGTAGTTGGAAAGGAGAAGTGTAGTTTGGCAGTTACGAATGGGAAGCAGGGAGAAAGGAAGCCGAAGACAACGTCGCTGGTGAAACAGGTCAGAAGGCGTAAAGAGTACTGTCGCATTGGACAGAAGTGGGCAGGATAAAGAAGCTAGCAATCCTAATAAAATCTCACTGTTAAGAAGTTATCCTGAACGCCAATATTATCGTGAACACCAATTCACATTCCGCCTAATACGGATTCTCCAACAGTGGCCAAAAAGTCCACTATTTTGTATTTAGTTTTGTAAATATTTAGCTTTTACACCTTGAGAGTTGTTGCGGGGATTTGCCAGCACCACGGACACGCCCAACGTGGTTGCGGCTACAACAATACGGTGGCAACTGAAGATTTAAATTTCCCTCTTTTAATACGGCCGTAGTACCAATAATACACCCAAATACAGGTGTAGCATGAGTAATGCTTGCATTGGATTTTGATAGGTGGCTAAATAAGGGGTAATTATTTTTTGAAGGAAATTGTTTAGAGTACAGAAAGTGAAGTCTGCAATCAAATGTGCTAGAGTTATGATTTATAATAAAATTGCAACAGCCTAGTTCAGCATTAGTCAGCTCAACTTCTGGCTCATAGCACTACGCATGGAGGAATATACATCGAGAGGGAAATATTTTAGGTGGAAATAATTCCCGAAAAAATTTCTGCCACAGTGCGATATTTATGATAACTGGCCATTTATTTCTTTGCGGTAGAAACGTCGTTTAGCTGTAAGTTGTATTAAGCCAGCCTCGCTACAGCATTCTAGGGAGCACATTGTACAGTACAGATAACATTTTTTTGCAGAGATAAGGTGTGTAAAATATACTGCCGAAAGGTGATAATAGTAATTATTATTTGATTAATAAACGAAACCTCTCAAGGATAAAAAACGCTATATTCGGGATGCCGAGGCAGCAAAGTGGGATACTTTCCAGAATCAGGACAATTTCATTGATTGTCTGTGGTGATATTGTTTAGCGCACTTTCACCTTTAGCAGCACTCCCAGAAAAAACCCAAGAAATCACTGATTTTAAATCAATTACTGTGTTATGAAAGGGCCTAAGCAACTCATTAATTTAAAGCAACCATGTAACAAAATTTTCTTGTTTCGTTGAAGGTACATGAGGTGAGGAGTAAGTCTTCTCGAGGCCCGGTTATTCTAAGAAGGGACTGGCGGCATCAATATTGCCCGCAAGAAACACATCACGGGTGCGCCGCCTGCATTGTCACTTCGGGATGTGGTCATCCTCTTCGCCGCATATGTCATCTTTTTCATCGTGTCATCATGTTCTTATGGTTATGCGCCTTTGGATAGTTCTTGGGACTTTTGCAGCGAGTTCTTGGAAAGCATAAGAATTTGACAGTGGCCTGGTGCCATTTAAGTTGGAGTCTCTTGAAATACTTTAAGTGTTCAGCTCTACTTGGGATTTTAAATTATTGGTAGAGGTTAAAGTATCTCTTGAAAGGCATGAAGGAGGTCAGATAAAAGGCATGAAGGGGGTGAGATCATATGAAGAGGTTTGAGTTACTGGCACATGCAAGTTTCATGTCAACTGAACACTGAAGTCGTGCTTTGCTTTACAATTTTTCATCATTGGCACAATGCACAGGCTGCCTTTTAATCTATAGTGGGTGTTAATGTAGTTCATGGTACCGCATTGTAACGTCCTTATTATTCAAGTGTAGCTCGTAAGATTTTTTCTTCGTGGCAGTGCTGCTGCTGATGATTATTTACCCAGATGCCTTCCGCCTGCATTGATAAATTTTAGTACTGTATGTGAGCCGACACCCATGCCGTAGAAGAATTTAAAATGTGCGTATTTGGCTTGAACAAGTTTTCTCCTTTGAACAAAGTTGCATTTCTTGCTTTGCAGAAGCAGGGCTTTGGTCGCAATTACACTGACAGCAAGACGGGAGGGTTTTTATAGCACGCAACTGTGAATTTTACCTAAGGTAAAATGTTGAGGCTGGAAAAAATGCTTTCAAGTCTGCTTTGTAAAACTGGTCACCTGTAGGATTCAACGCTGGCTTGTTTGCTTCTTAAGGATGTCTGACTTGTTCCCGCTTGAAGTGATGACGTATATAATTAGTCTGCTTCTTAAATTTTAATATGTGTAACATGCTCCCAGCTACCTGGTTTGAAAAATTATATAAGATTCACGTTGGCTTTTGTGAGATTTCTTGGGATGAATTATTTTAAACAACTACAAATTGTTTGGGCAAGTAACGTGCCTTAAGTCAAAGGACTTTTCAGGATGCTCATAAAGTATTTTGTCTACAAATAGCTTGATGTTACACTTACGTCTGGTGTCAGGAAGCTACTATCTTTAATAATCATGTTTTAATTGTGGCATACTGCCACATGTGACCTCTCGTGTCAAAATGTTTTATCGTTAATCTTGGCTCGAGCGTTCTTTTCCTAAGCTCTTGCATTGCACTGTTGTAGGTTTGTGATAATACAACCGTGTATGGCTTGTTTTTTTTCCAAACAGTTATGCGTAAACATAGTATGGCAAGTGCAATGGGTAATCCGCCTTTGAATCGCCGTGGTTTATCTGATAAGACAGCATATTTGATGCTCACTGTTGTATAATATCTGTGTCAGTGCCGCGGTAGACGCGCACGTCTATTTATTTATGAAGCAGTTGCCCGTAATACCGTCTTTATTAACCATGTTTTCGAGTAAAGGTGAATATGTGCAAATGCCACTTGGAGCCTAGTGCAATCGTTATGGTATTTATTCCTTGTACGTTGGTCATTTTCTGTGCAATTTAAAATAGACAGCTATTCATATCTGAAATGTATGCATACTAACACCCAATAAAGTTGTATAGTATATTGAAAAGCAGTGTATGAGTCATAATAGTTGGTTTCGTGCGTATTTTAATGTAAGTATATTGTTTCTTTTACACGCAGCTAAAACCCAGCACAAGATTCTGCGGGTGAAGCCAAAGACTGTGTGCCGCTCTAGGTGCCTCAGACCAACTTTTATATACAACTGTGCTCCGATAGGCAACTGTTAGGAACTGTCAGGGACCACACTGCTGCTGTGGTTTCTGCTTTCCAATTGTTGGTATCACTGCGGGTCATATATCAAGGCTGTGTTAAAATGGTGCTTGCGGTTTCCTGCTGATACCAATGGATCCGTCAGCCTGGATTATGACCTCGGTGTATACCGACAGGAAAGCAGAAATATTGGAAAAGTGGAGTCCCATAGACAGCTTCCCAATGTCTATAGGAACGCCGTTTTATATAAACAGCTGGTCTGAAGGTACCTGGAACGGCGCACGGGATAAATTCTATATTCATTTTACATGGATCACTGTTCCAGTAACTTAAACTACCCTTTTATTTGGAACAGTGATCCGCATACTTTTATTTGGAACACCGATCCACATAATTTAGTTGCAAAAATATGTGGTGCACTGTTCCACTTAATTTTCAGAGTATGTGGAACACGGTTTCAAATATATAACTGGAACTTTTTTGCAAAAAAGTTCCAGTTACTAAGTGGATCTTACGTGGAACCAGATTAAGAGTAGGTGCGGGGTCCCACGTGAAGTCTTTAAGCCCGTTCAGTATACTTTGATGAGTGAAATCAAATGCCTTAGTCAAATCGATGCCCATGATGATTTTAGTGTATTGCTGGAAGTTAAGGGGGTTATCCAAAATTTTATGCTGAAGGGGCAGCATAACGTCCTGGGCAGACAGTTTAGGACGAAAGCCCAGCATGGTGTGAGGGAACAGACCCTGATCATACGTAGGAGACGGGCCAGAATGACATGTTCAAGTAACTTGCCCAAACAAGAGGTTAGGCAAATGGGCCTGAGATTGGTTTTAGCCAATTCCTTGCCTGGTTTGGGTATAAGCGAGATCTTCGCTGTTTTCCAGGAGGCGGGAAGAAGGCCTGACGTCCACACTGTGTTCATGTAGTCATTGAGCGCCTGTTCTGCGGCTCCAGTGAGGTTCCGAAGAAGCTTGGTGGTGATGCCGTCAGGACCCGGGGCTGATTAAACGTTGACACGAGTAAGGGCAGCCCTTACTTCGGCAAAGTTAGCTATATTGATGTACCGCCTCAATTATCATCGTCTATGTATTTCAGGGCTATCCACACAACATCTTGTCAATACTAATAGCACCAGATTTTCAGCCTGTCACAATTTCCTCCTCCCTAAAGTGCGTAGCAATTATGGAAAACTCACTCTTAAATTTACAGGTGTATCCGTCTGGAACAACATACCACTTGAAATAAAGTTATGTCCCATAGTCTATTCGTTTCGCAAACTCTTTAAAGAGTACCTAATCACAAAACGTGTTGTTTGCTAAACTCTACCATCGTGCCATGCTTCTAATTTATACCATGTTAGTATTTCTTTTACTCACTATACTAAGTGCTGTTACACAGAAATTTTCTTGCCTTGTTGTTATGAAATTTTACCCATTCTTCGTTTAATTCGTACAAAGTGTTTTCACTGTTTGCTGCGTTTTTATTACACAGACTTATTCTCTAACGGAGGTCCCCCCGACAGTTTTCTAACTCCCGGACCTCCTCTGTTCTGTAACATTTTATTCATGCAAATGTATACATTCCTGAAATAAAGTTTGATTTGATTGATTTGATTGATACATGGAGCCAGCTCCTAAGCCGATTGTCTCTTGTCTCTCAAAGCGTGATGGGGTGATCTGAGGTCTCGTTGGGGCCACCGGTGTAATCCGGAGAAGGAATGGAGGCAGCGGACGGAATATAGAGCACCTGAAGCTGTCGAAGAAGCTCCTGCTCCTGCTCGGAACCCGACTACTTGTGGAGGAGGGTGACCACCTCATTCTTGGTGTGCTCTCTTTTCTTCTCCGGGTTTAGCAGGCCGCGGAGAATATTCCAGGTCTGCGGAACATTCATGTTGCCCTCCATGCGATCACAAAGGGCATTCCAATGCTGGTTTGTCAGGTTTGTTGCATGCTTGCCAATGTCCTGGTTGAGCTTAGCCAGACGGCGACGGAGAGGGCGGTTATGCTTCTGCCTCTGGAGTCGACGCACTAGGCCCTCCTTGGCTTCCCATAAGTGGAGGAGACGAGAATCAACCGCATCAAGGTGAGCTTGTCCAGAGACAGTTTTGGTTGCACCATCACGTTGTTGGAGGAGTTTGGCAGTCCAGTCATCCAAATCATCAAAGTGGTCAGGTAAGTTGGCATCACAGAGGGATCGGAAGACGTACCAGTCAACCAGCTTGTGGGTTTCAACCAGCTTGTGGGTTTCGTGAACGAGGGTTTCAACAACATAGTGGTCACTGCCCAAATCATGACCAGTGTTGCGCCAGACTGAGTGGGCGATGTTAGGTGGGATGGTCAGATCGGGAGTGGTGTCTCTCTGGACGCTGTTGCCTTGTCGAGTAGGGTGTGCCGGGTCCATGAGGAGGCGCATCTGATGTGAGAGGATCGTAGAGAGCACCCTATGGGCTTTGCGTGACACATGCGGATACCCCCATTCCGCAGGGTGCGGAGCGTTGAAATCGCCGACAATAAGCAGTGGCTGGCCCTGGGCGTAGGACCAAGGACTTTTGCAGAAGTAGCGTGAGATTCTGCGATTGCTTGACTTGACGGCACCATAAATGTTCAGTATGTGGAGGCATTGTTGATTTTTCTTGGGGGCAGGTACGATTTTGACAAAAACATATTCCGGGCCCAAAGCGATGAGGTTTTGTGAGCATGCCGGGATGTTACGTCGCACCAGGGTAGTGACACCTCTCCATGCTGGGTCATCTGTTTCTGCGACTTGGCAGCGAAAAGCTCGATAGCCGGGAAACTTTGCAGGGACCTCTGTCTCTTGGAGGGCAATCACGTCAGGGGTTGGGAGGGCACGGCGGCGCAAATGATTAAGATGTTGTTGGAGATTGCCGCGCTTCGACTGAAAACCGCGACAATTCCACTGTCAGACCCTAAACGGGCTTGGAAGGTGAGGGGGTAGCCGGGGAGGGCGGCACTGCAGAAGAGTCGCCATTATTACGGAAACTAAGGTGACTGGAATGCGAGTGTATGGAGTATGACGCGTAGGGCCTGGCGCTGCGGTTTTGGTGCGGCCAGGTGCGTTTTTGGGGAGGACTTTAGCTAAATGCGTGTGCAGGGTGGCAACCATATTGCCGCGAACCATGTATGGGTTTGTTTATTTATTGTTTGTTTTTACTGCCGGGCCACGCCCAGCTGTTTTACCTGCATTCTAAGCAAAGCGCGTGCTTCATTCTTTATTTTTATGCCGCACGGGCTATCCCATTCAGATAAGCAGACTGTTTCGCCCTAACGTGACTAGCCCAGAATAATCTTCTTTGATCTACAATGTTCTGGATGTAAATCGACGGTTCCAGAAACACTCGCGCCGAAAGATAAAAGCCTGCAAAGCAAACGCCGCGGCATTGGACTCTCGACGCTCGCCTACGCACATCACTTTCTTGACTGCTGTCTCGCCGCCTGTGTATTCTTTGAGTTGTTAGGGGAGCACAAGTTCGCTCCAATAAATTCGTTTTCTTTGAAGACAACTGCGTCGTCTTTGACTTCGTGACAATATTTTGGGTGGCGGCAGCAGATGCTTTAACGTCCGCAAATTGATTGGCGAGAGCAGTAAGCTCCTTACAATGGGTAGCGTTTGCAGCGTCGAATTTTTCCTCGAGAGCCCGAAGATCAGCCACCGTTGAGTAAGTTTCAGTGGTGGTGTCACCAGATCGACGTTTAGGGGGAGGCGGGAGGGTAGGCTGAGATGCGCTCATTACACGGGGAGCAGTGAGTGGAGAGGCATTGGTAGGCGGGAGGAGTACGGATGGCTTGTTGCAATTGTTTCACGTCGGCCTGAAGCTGACGCTGAGTTGCGACCACACTCTCAAGCAAAGTGCGAAGGTAGGCAAGGTCCGAGCTGGGAGGGGGTGGTGGAGGGGGTGGGTTGGACAAGGTCTGACGGACGGGAAAAGCAGGGCAACGGGAAGGCCGCTCGTGGTTAGGGGAGGCTGCCGCTTCCCAGCTCACCTGAGACGATGGTCGCTGGTCACTGGGTGCATTCTTAGCCGGAGTGGGTGGCTGGGAACCACGGCGCTTCGACTTCGACCGGGATCGACGCCGCTGCGCAGTCGATGAGGTGGCCGGCTTGCTGTCAGGCGCAGAGAAGACACTTGGGAGCCTTGGGAACGAGCCAGTCCCATCACGGTTGCGCTGTGGGTCCTCGTCCTTGCACTTGCGGTTTCGGATGCGGGCCCTCCGTTGCTGTCTACCCCAATTTTCTGCCTTAGGTGCTGGGACGCCTTCGCGTATGCAACAACGGGCTGCCAGCGGTGGGATGGCAACGTCGCAACACCACTCATAACATAGCTTTCTGCAACATAACTTATAACATAGCTTTCATTTGTTTTTTTTTTTATTTTTTTTCAGCTTAGGGATTTCTTACGAAGTTTCCTCGCAATACCCCAGGTGGGCATGTGGCCATTTTCAGGCTGCGAAATTACAAACCTTGGAGCAGGCAGAAAGGAAGTAGAAGTAGGTCGGGTTTCGTCCGCTTCGTAAACACAAACCTCAAGATGAATTTTTCGTGTGAGTATTGGGTCTGGGACCATCAGCTTCGTTTGCGATTATAGCGAAGTTATATTTTTGTGGCAAGGAATGTATGAATTCACCGCTGCCCTTTCTTTCCTCTCAGATTTGTACCTTATGCTGGATGATGCCGACATCCCACAGGAACGTCCGTCCTACTTTGGCATGTCATACGGAGCCATAAACGTTATTGAAATGGTGAGTGGCCACATGTGAATGCACCGCTCGAGTGAACCTGACTTAGTGTAAGGCAAGCAGTATAGTGGAATTGCGTGTATTCCGTTGCCTACACTTGCTGGCGATGCAGACTAACGGCAGTTTAGCACCTCCGACAGCGCCTCAGGCCGTCCACTCTGCATGGTCCACGCGCTTTGTTGCATGACGTGGTGTCACCAGCACGATCAGCGGATGCAGCGAGTTACTTTCTGATGGGAACGAAATGTCAAGCTTTTGTGCGTTCTGCGACAGTCTTGAGGTTTCCCGCATTCGCGTGCGAGGAAATCTTCGCCGTTGTGGTAGATAATGCGGAACGGGAACCTATAGAGGATGACGGTTTTTACCCTCGTTAGCCAGGACAGCCGTGAACTGCAGTATTGTGGCAGTTGTGCTTTGACAGGTGTTTCAAGGAGCATATCCTTATCTCGGCGAAGCTCGGCGTGAATCTTTCGCGATCCGGTGGTCATCATGGGCGAAAATCAGATGGCGGTCGTTGCTTACCCTACTTGAGCAAGGGCAGGGGGGCACAGCTGAGAAGAGTAGTTTAAGTGCAGAGAGCCTGGATGTTAGTGCATGGACGTTAGTGAGGAGCTGCCTTTTATGATTTCTTTACTGATGTGTGATCGAATGATTGGCATTAGTGGGTTTAGGCACACCTCTCACTACGAATGACACGCCTATCGACTACCTAAACTGGTTTTCACATCCTATACCAACTCGGGATTCGAGCCCATGTTATGGCCACTCAGAAATTCCTTCTTCCTCGCGCTATTCGCGCTGGACTCTGTCTGCTCTGTACCGCGCAACACGCACCTTGTGCACCATGGGGGTGGCAGAATGCAACGAGCGCAGGCCGTAGCACGGCGTCTACCAGTAAGACAAGACGTGTTTTACGTGGACGCGGCGGAATGCCATCAACAGGATGTTTATGCCCTGGCCATCCTTAACCGAGCAAACGACCCCCTGATATGTTCCGCTGCAAAGCGCACACCGTCCCGCGCCACGGTGGAGAGGGCGGCTGTCGCACTCGCCCTGTCACAAAGGCAGTTAAATTCAGGTGGATCGGTCGCCGAAGTCGATGCTCGACGCTCAATGATCCGATGAAACGATGATCATTTGGCTCGTTGGCCGACGGCACATAGCCGACGACGGTCTACTCCAAGTAAATATGTGCAATATTTACATTGTACAATGTACGATTTAGTAAATATTGTGGGGATCCTAGCGCCCGAGGCCATTGCGCGATCACTGGGTTTGTGCCATCACGCGGCGCTTTTCCCCTCTCTCCTCCGAAATTCCGGCTCGTCTTGGCGCCTCTGTGTAGAGCCGAGCCGTCTCTCAAACTCTTGCGTGAGGTGAAGCCTGCAGAGACCGTTGCGGCGATAAAACACTGTCACGCAGCGGGCGCTCCGCCCTGGTAGCGGAGCTAACCTCACCTCATTGGTCCGTTTGAACGATTCCCGAACCCGACTCTCGCCGGGAGGCGAACGGGCGCCCTGCGCGGGGGGCCGTTCGGGGAGACGCTTCCAGGACGCCGAAGGCGTTGGCCGAAGGTATGTGACGCTTTCTTTACCAGCCGGCTGCAACTCTCTTGCGCCGGCGAAAGCCCACCAGCCCTTCCGGCTGCGGCCCGTGCCTAAGGCTGCTCCTGTTGCCCCTACGCTTGCATATAGTAAGGCCGTACCTACCACTCGACGATCACGCCGTGCAGTACGCGCCTGTGAGCGAATGGGCCCCGTCTCCCTCGCTGCTGCGAGCCGATCTGGCCAGCACGGCGATGCGCGCGCGCACATGTGCGCGCACCCCGGAATTTGCCCTGACAGAAGAGCCCACTGGCTCTGCGCCGACGAAATGTGCGCACTTGCGCGTGGCGCCCCATCGCCCCTTTCACCTAACGGGAAGTACGTACCGGTACTGTAAATTATGTAATTGGGTCTGTAAAATATGTGTCTAGAACGTAAGTATAAAATAAACGTCTTCCCTCCGTACCCTGGGCATATTCCTTTGTCGCCCCTTTCTCCACCTGCCCAACAGAGGCGGTGTTAAGTTGGCGCGACGGCGTTTCAGTATCGTGAGCGTGCTCAACTAGCTCGAACCCACGGTGGTTCCTCGCAGTGTGCATGAATGCCTGCCTTGTGCAATGCTAGGGTTATGCATATTGCGAGGTAGAGAGACCACAAACTGGCGCCCAACGTGGGGCCATTGGCTCATTAGCCTTTGGCCGCTAATTAAGCTGAGTACGCAACCGGAATCAGTCTTAATGCTTATCCGCTAGCGGTAGCTGCTACGGGGACGAGGCGACTGCCCCTCCGTACGCGAGTGTGCGTGCACCCCTCGTTAACGCAGCCCCACGGGGCAGTGCGACGGTGCAACCGCGCCCCACTGGAGCGGCGGTATACGTATTCCGGGAGAAAGGCCACAGCCGCCACTCGGAGTAGTGCACGCGAGATATATGCTTATTGCCGTCCCCTGAGAGTAGAGCACGAACATGGTAGTTGACGCGCTATCTCGTGCTTCGTAATCCATCGAGATTTATTGTCCAAGTGTGACTTTAGCCGGCGGCGCAAAAGCGTAATTGACAGCCGTTGAGGGGAGGAAGAGGACCCAGAGTTGAGAAAGGACGCGCGGACACCCCGCAGAGAAGGGCAGGCGCTTTTCGCGAAGTCCATGCCGCGGGAAAGGGGACGGGCCTCGGCTGTAAATCAGGGGGAAGGGATGCCCGTTGCAAGGCGGTTGTATTGAGCCGAAAAGAGCTAGTAGCCGGCTAGCAGAATGACCCGTTTTGTCGCCGGATTTGCGACGGTCTCTGGGAGACAATTTTTTTTTAATTTGATTTTTTTTTTAGACGCCGAGACGTAGCTTGTCCTGCTGCGGGCGTGCGCCGAGATGCTACTTGTCTTGTAGCAGGCGCGGGAGGGGGGCTGAAGTCAGCGTGTGTCGCCGACGCCCCGGGGGACTCATTTCTGCTGGACGGTGAAGGACTCGTGCTTAACTACGTAGCCACCGATGATGAGGCAATTGAACCATTCAGTGTGGTAACCCCCTAAGTCTGAGTTGCGCACTGCTGCGCTAAGCTCATGACTAACCATTCGCCGGGCATTTAGGCGGCTCCAAAGTTTTGGTAAACTGAGTCGCTCCGTGACCTGGCCCGGGACGAGGCGAGACATTTTCGCTGTTGCCGATCCTGCCATATCTGTCAAACGGCGAGGGCGCACGGTGGGAAGCCGCCTGGAATTGTGAAGCCATTTGACAGTATGCGTCCTTGGCAGGTAGTTGCTTGCGACTTGAAGGGACCTTTGCCGAGAAGCAAGCAGAGCTATTACTTATACGGTGTCACGGGCTGACTATTTGGCGCTAGAGCATAGTGGCTCTGCGCGGTGATGACAAGGCACCCAGGCTTATCCAGGCTTCTCTCGGCCAGCTCATCAATATAACGTCACGAAGAGGTCACCTCAGTAATCATAGCACACTAAAGGGCAGGTACTTTCGCCGCCCGTGCTAACCACTTCTTTCAGTCTCAGTCAGCGCGGCCGCCCTGGCCGTCCCAGCCCAATCTGTGTGGTCAGTTGTCACTCCCCTCCAGCAAAGCTGTAAGCGCATATTTCCTCTTGTTACTACATTTGTAAGAGTGTGCATGTTACGGGGTGTTGTTTGTCTTATCGTGTTCTATTTTATGCCTGCTGAGGGCGAATGGTGTATTTCGTACCCGTTTGTTTGGGTGACTATTTTGTGCACGCGCTTTAGCGCACTGCACGTTGGAGTTGTGTTGACTTTTGTATAGCGTGTAGCGTGAAGGCATTTTTTTTTGCTTTTTTTTTACATGGTTCTGTATGGTCCGAGTGTTTGGCCTTGCTGAAGGCGTTAAGTGTTACCTTTTTTTTTCACGATGTAAAGTAGTGTCTCTTTTATGCGTTTTTTTTAGTTATTTGTTTGATTACAGGAACCCTCCTTAGTCTGTACATGTAGGACGAAGTATGTACTATGGTTCTTTTATTTACTTCTACGTAGCGAGAAAGGCTAGCATTCTTTTGGAGTTGCTTCTTTCGGGGCGTACGGTGTTGGCGGGAGAGCGAGGGTGAGAGGGTGGAAGCTCGGTCGGTCTTCGAGGACATCCCCTGCTCCTCGCGCGCGGGGTTCGAGAAGTAATGGGCTTGTTTTTGTAAGTGTCCGATTTCGGCCGTCCGCGGCCCCTGTGTTCGGGCGAGCAGCGCGTACTGGAGGCCTTTGCGTGAACTCTGTGAAGTTGGGAGAGCAGGCCAGACTTTGGGGGACCATATACTCAATGCCAACGGGAGGTTGTGTTTTCCTGGAAAACGCGGGCCGGGCGTATGCTACGAGTGGGGCGCACCGCGTTGTGGCGAAGGAACTTGGCCCCGGTGGCACGAACACTGTGACACGCATGTTGTGCGGGTATTCGTGAGTGCGTGTGGTGTGTGTTTCTGCCGGCTTCAGCGAACCCAACGGTGCATTCCGCGAGTGGCTTCGGCTTCGTCCGGTGCGGGCCGCCATCACGTGGTGTCTCGTCGGTGTGGTGGAGGGTCCGCAGGTGCCCGTTTCTGGAACTTGACCGAGCCCGGAACAGTTACGCTGACTATGGGGGTTCAACGGCATGTAAGGCTGGCGAATGCAGCCGGGCTGCCCGGCACCGACGAGAGCGGGACTGGCGGCCGGTTGCGAGCTGCGGAAGAGGTGCCCTCTACAGATGTGGACAATGTGGTGCCATATCGGAACCGCACCATGCGTCATCGGCACCACGGCTGTCGTCCGGCAGCTGCCTCGCTCGCGCTGGGCGGCAGCCACCACCAGCGACGGGTCATCGCTCTTTGGCGGGGCACCCATCGGGTGCCACGCGAGGTCTACACCTGAGCGGCGCCATCGCGGTCATCATACCTGCCGGCTGGCTGCTCAAACCGCATTTCCTCCTGGCTGGTACCCCCCCTTCACGGAGCTGCTGTCTCGACGCTACGGTGAGGTCGTTCCGGCACTGGTGCCCACCATCTTCCTTTCTTGATTGACCACTACGGACGTTTCCCCGAAAAACTTTCGTGCTCCCACCGCCGAACTTTGCACAAGCACCGCGGATCTGAGTCTCCCGAATTTTTGTAGAAATATTATTTTCGTAACTCAGCGTAGTTTTGCCCTAATTCCTTTGCCCTAACTCTTTTGCCCTAATTCTTTGTCGTCGTAGTGTGTTTCTTTCTTTTTTTTTTGTAATCCTAAGTTGCATAGTGTCGTCCTGCATGTATATATTATTACCATTATTGTTTTTAATAGTGTCGCGTTCATTGTACTTGTATATTACAATAGCTTTATTTTGTGTGTGCAAGTGGAACCGATTACTATGTATTATGTATCTCAGTGTCGCGTGTAGTTTTCCGGTATGTATCATTTGTGCTGGAGGGGGGGTAGTGTTGTTAGTGTAGTTTGTAAATATTTTGTATGGGCTGGGGACTGAGACTGCCCTGTGCATGCATTCGTTTCTACTTTTTGCCGTCTTTTGCATGCCTGGGCGATGGCCGGTCAACTCTTCTCAGACCGGCGAGGGCATTTAAGGAGAGGGGAGTGTGGGGATCCTAGCGCCCGAGGCCATTGCGCGATCACTGGGTTTGTGCCATCACGCGGCGCTTTTCCCCTCTCTCCTCCGAAATTCCGGCTCGTCTTGGCGCCTCTGTGTAGAGCCGAGCCGTCTCTCAAACTCTTGCGTGAGGTGAAGCCTGCAGAGACCGTTGCGGCGATAAAACACTGTCACGCAGCGGGCGCTCCGCCCTGGTAGCGGAGCTAACCTCACCTCATTGGTCCGTTTGAACGATTCCCGAACCCGACTCTCGCCGGGAGGCGAACGGGCGCCCTGCGCGGGGGGCCGTTCGGGGAGACGCTTCCAGGACGCCGAAGGCGTTGGCCGAAGGTATGTGACGCTTTCTTTACCAGCCGGCTGCAACTCTCTTGCGCCGGCGAAAGCCCACCAGCCCTTCCGGCTGCGAGTGTGGGGATCCTGACGCCCAGGCCATTGCGCGATCACTGGGTTTGTGCCATCACGCGGCGCTTTTCCCCTCTCTCCTCCGAAATTCCGGCTCGTCTTGGCGCCTCTGTGTAGAGCCGAGCCGTCTCTCAAACTCTTGCGTGAGGTGAAGCCTGCAGAGACCGTTGCGGCGATAAAACACTGTCACGCAGCGGGCGCTCCGCCCTGGTAGCGGAGCTAACCTCACCTCATTGGTCCGTTTGAACGAGGCCCGAACCCGACTCTCGCTTGGACGCGAACGCGCGCCCTGCGCGGGGGTCCGTTCGGGGAGACGCTTCCAGGACGCCGAAGGCGTTGGCCGAAGGTATGTGACGCTTTCTTTACCAGCCGGCGGCAACTCTGTTGCGCCGGCGAAAGCCCACCAGCCCTTCCGGCTGCTGCCCGTGCCCAAGGCTGCTCCTGTCGCCCCTACGCTTGCATATAGTAAGGCCGTACCTACCACTCGACGAACACGCCGTGCGGTACGCGCCTGTGAGCGAATGGGCCCCGTCTCCCTCGCTGCTGCGAGCCGATCCGGCCAGCACGGCGATGCGCGCGCGCACAACGTGCGCGCCGCACCCCGGAATTTGCCCTGACAGAAGAGCCCACTGGCTCTGCGCCGACGAAACGTGCGCACTTGCGCGTGGCGCCCCATCGCCCCTTTCACCTAACGGGAAGTACGTATACCTGTGCTGTAAATTGTGTAATTGGGACTGTAAAATATGTGACTAGAATGTTAGTATAAAATAAACGTCTTCCCTCCGTACCCTGGGCATATTCCTTTGTCGCCCCTTTCTCCACCTGCCCAACAGAGGCGGTGTTAAGTTGGCGCGACGGCGTTTCAGTATCGTGAGCGTGCTCAACTAGCTCGAACCCACGGTGGTTCCTCGCGGTGTGCATGAATGCCTGCCTTGTGCAAAGCTAGCGTTATGCATATTGTGAGGTAGAGAGACCACAATATGTACAAGTGTACAATATGTACACTTTATTTACACTACGTATTTACAACTTCCCAAGGCTCATGATCGCATGCAAGAGGTCGGGCAAGGCCCGCGACAAGCGGGGCTAGCCGCTATCTCCTCTTCTTTCAATCTCCGGTTGTTCCCCAAACTATCAAAGTCCTTGGTTTTACCCCTAAAACCCCGCCCACAACAGGGACGTCACAATTTGAGAGTGAGGATGGCTCATTCATTAGCCCACACTAGGTCACTGATTCACCACCGTGACAAACAAAGCTAGGCGGGTTCAAAATAGCCACGAGGCCAACATCTCTCACTCTCATACAAAAAACCCGGAGGTGTTTAGAAAAACACGAATATAACACATAAAAATCAACCAACTAAAAGCAAACCTTTCGCCGGCCTTCGGTTTTCGGGCGGCTTGTCTTAAAGTATTGTCCATACCATGCCGCGTATCGTTGTGCCCCACGCCGCCAAAAAAAAAAAACATCCCCCTCGCGAGGGGCACGATCAAATGCAGAGCATTTCTGCGGGGGGGGGGGGCGCGCCTGCAAGTCGTATGGATTACGTATTGGTTGTTGTTGTTGTAATTGTTGTCTTCCAGCGTAGACATTGTCGATGAAGTCGATGGTGAAACGTGCCGTGAACCCCCAGCCGCGGCTATGACGCAACGTGGCGAGGCTATGACGCAACACAATCCAATTCAATCCACTTTAATCCAATCCAATCCAAATCCAAGCTAATCCAAGCCAATCCAATCGAATCCAATCCAATGCACCTCGCGAGAGAGTGTTATAGCGCCGAAATCGCCACCACGCGAACGCGTGATGCTGACGTCACGATCACGCCACAGATGTTAGCGACCGCAGCGCGCGCGAACGACATATGTGGTTTAAGCGCGAACCGACCGCGGGGAGAGAGCGCGATGCGAGCGCCCCACCTGTTCTTGCGCGCGAACCTAACGCGGCGAGAGAGGGTGTTGCGCACGTCCCCACCAGTTGTGCGCCCGAACCGAACGCGGCGAGAGAGGGCGTTGCGAGCGGAGAGAAGGCGAGGAGGACGCGGGGGAGAGGGCGCACCTCTGGCCGACGGTTGAATGAGTCAAGGATATAAGGCACGTTCGTAACCTTCCGTTCTGTGTCGGCTTTGTGGCTCAGTTGGTAGAGTACCGTGCACCTTGCGTTCCGCCCGCAGAGTCGTAGGATCGAAACCTGGCGCCGGCAAGTATTATTTTTTTATATAGTGTAGGGGGAGCGATGCGGACGCGGACTACGAACGCCAACGCGGGTGACATCGGGAGTTACTGAAATGCTCTGCATTTAATTCATTTTCTTTGTTAACACGTGGAGCGCCCAACAAAGCCTGGTCGCCTACCCATTGAGGCATACCAGCATCCGAGTCGCCAGGTTCAGACGCGTGACGAACGGAAACTTCGCCCAGTAACTTTGAGCAGTGCAACTGTCACAGACAGAATGTCTGGTGCCCTCTTCCTATGTTTGACCCAAGGTTTGACCCCTTGACTGACCTTCAGATCCCATCCGCTTCGGGTTTTCTCATGGCGGTAATCACGGTCGTTACAATGTCGATGGATCGGCTTCCAAACGAACGCAAGGAAATCCTCCTTCGAAAACTGACATCGCTTTCAACTATTATGAGGGGACCGACGCACTTGCATGCGGCGTCTCCGGGCCCGCTGGTCGGGTGGACACGGCGAATAACAAAGAAGCCTCCGCGGTTTCTCCTCACGCCCTTTCTCCTTACCTTATACAAATTAACAGCGCCCAATCCTTTGTTCTCGCTTTTACTGAAACGCTTTGATTTCAATTGATGCGTTTGTTTATAGTCCATTTCAAACATCTCCTCCCCCGACCCTCAACCGTCACGAAAAATAAAAAGGAAACCAAGCGGGCTGGCTTCTAATAAAAGCACACGTGCATTCGCCTTTCGGGATTTTCTCTATCAGCCCCGTCGTGGTTGCATTGGGTGTAGGTTCTACTTAAAAATCATCAGCTATCGCACTTACCGCCGAATTCGTAAATGTGACTTAAACCGGTCTTGACTTGCGGCTGTCTCAAGACGGCACCGCCGTGATTCCTAGACCCTCCGTGTCTTCAACGCTACTTGAGGCCACAGTTAACTTGAGGCGACCTTGGCTCGGGGAAAAAACGAGCCAAATTTCAAGTCGCGGCCGTAGCTAGCTTGAAGATGACTTCGGCGCAGTGTTCCAATTGACATGGCGACGTACAGGTCGGATGTAATGCAGCGGCTGTCTGCATTCGAGTTCGCGTGCCGAGCTACGGATTTGGTTTTTGGCGGCATTTATGAACTGCCGAAAATTCCGCGTCCACTTCTTCGTGACCGCTTGAATTCGATGGAGTTGTACGACGAAGTGCAGTTCTTGTCGCGGTACAGGTTAACGAAGGCGACCGTGCGTGAGCTGCTGCGCATGCTTCCCCTGGCAGAAAACGCGGACAAGTGTGGGCAACCGCTCACCTCGGTGCTGCAACTGCTCTTCGCGTTGCGATTTTACGCCCAAGGAACTTTCCAAGTCGTCACCGTGTGCCGCACTGTTAACAAGGTGACCGGCCCTATCGCAAGGAACCTGTTCCGGGAGCTGGTGCACTTCCCTAAAGCAGAGGAGTACGGGGAAGTTATGCACGCCTTCTACATGACTGGAGGTTTTCCTGGCGTCACTGGGTGCATCAACTGCACCCACGTCAGAATCAACAGCCCTGGAGGAGACACTGCTGAGGTGTTTCGCGATAGGAAAGGCGTCTTCTGCATCAACGTTCAGGTGAGCCGGATTTACAGCTTTCACTAACACGCGAAACAGGGTCGGTGGCACACGAACATTTTTTTATTTAGCTGTGTTTTGTACTTCTGTATTTACATGAGGGAAAGTTGGCCTGTACTGCCTAAGGAACTTTAATTCCCTCACCTTCCATAATTGTAACCTCACTAGCAGTTACCATGACAACAGTGCATTCATCACCGAGTACAATCCGCTCACTTTAAGGCTTATCGTTTACTTCAATATTGTGATTCTTCCTGTACTAAACCTGATTGCAACATATAGTCGTGGTGCTCCAATTCCTTCCAGATTTGGGTATGGTATTGTCCAGACATGTACACGTTACCCGAAAAGTAATGAGTTACTGTTCACGTTACTTTGATGATCAAATGCACAACTGTATTGTTTTATGGTTCATTGTTTCCTTTTTAGTAGTCGATTTACTTAAGCAGTAGCTGCCTCTCGAAGTTTTCATCGGTTATGTTTCCCCGCTTCTTTGGCTGTGAATCTCGGCCCGTGATGAATCCATGGGTTTTTTCATGCCTTTTGTATTACCTGCAATTTAATTGGCTGGTTTCAATATCGATGACTAACGTCTTTTCATCTGCGCCACCTAAACAATTCGTTCGTCTCGGCCTTTGTTATCATGACTGACCAGATGCCTTCTTTGTGTGGGCGCCCGTGCTTGACTTGCGATAATCCTGGCTGTTGCTGTCTCGGGCAGTGCGCCAGAACTTGCGCAAAGTGAATGCTACGACAAGAGGCAGTGATGAGCGTGGCATCATGCATAACAGAAATGTCTCCCCGAAGCACACGAATGTAGACAACGGTGCTGCTGGTTTAGAGGCAAACATAAGCGCAAAGTGCCTATAGACGCATGCAGAAATTAAAATAAAAACAAGACCGTTTCAGCGGAATTGTGCAAGTTACTTCTCAGAAGTAACGAGATACCGTTACTTGGCCATAAAAGGAACTAAATACATTACCCGTTCCTTTTTAAGAGTACTTAAATATGTTACTCGTTAATGAAATTAGTAACTAGGTAGAAGTAACTCGTTCCTTGTAACGTGTTAAGTGCATGGCTGGTAGTCACAACCATGTTGAGTAAAAAGGGTTAATCACTGCTTTCAAGTAACCACAATCTTTATTTGGGCAGCATATTTTACTTCCATGACTTTTTTTCATGCAGGCTGTCACAGGCCCCAACCTGGAGTTCTTCAACGTTGTTGCACGGTGGCCTGGGTGCGTGCATGACAGCCGGATCTTGGACAATTCCCGTGTACGGGTGCTCTATGCGGAAACCAGGATGCCAGGAGTGCTGCTGGGGGATGCAGGCTACGCATGCCAACCTTTCCTCATGACGCCCTTAGTGAATCCTGGCTCTGTCAACACACCTGAAGGCAGGCAAGTGATTGGCATGACGCTGTGCATGTTCGCTTACGCAAAGCTTCCACGCATTGCATTACCAACTGGTAGCAAGCGATTTAGAAATAATGAGGTGGACATGTCAGCAACAACTTGAGTTTGTTTCATAAAAGCACATTTATTTGTTCCATACTTTCGGCGGCCTTTGGCAACATTTCTATACAAAGAACTACGGATGCATGCGGAACGAAAAATAACAAAACTAGACACACAATGCAGGCAAACAATTCTTTTGTGGCTATAGACAGAAAAAGAACTACAACAAGCTCGGCCATTGATTAGCAGGTTTTACAATCGTGATTGAGTGTGAAAGTGGAAACTGCTATTTCACAGAAAAACACGAAGAAAGAAAATAGCAGGCACAACAACTGTATGAGCTAGCATTTATAAAAAAGTCACGTCAGTGTCATAAGTGCCCTAACTAGCCCCGAACAACAAAACTATACACGTGTAAGGGCGACTTATTCAGACAAGACAGAAATGAAAAAGAACAGGAGCAAAAACGCATGAAAAGCAGGGCCAATATTTCGTAATATTCAATGCAGAAACAGTGTGCATGATGACACACTGTTATGCAAAACCATGAAACTAGAAATAAAATGAGGAGAGGGGACAACAAACTTCACTTCTAGAGTTGCAGGCACACAGGGATGCTTATGACTTGTTATGTGAAGTAAACCAACTGCTAGCCTTTATATTACAACTATTCAACACACAACCAAACGAAATACCACGTTGAAAGTTTCCTCGGCAGTGGGCTACAGGTGCACAGACGCATAGAATTTACCAGTGTTGTTTTGATGGTTGAAGAAGAGTGAGGAGAGATTCTAGCCCCTTGATAGATGCTGCCAGCCATTCGCCTGCTGAAACTGGCGGGAGCTAAAGAATAAACATATTTTATTCACTTGGTTCATGGAGATTCAGGGAGCCAAAAGTAGCAGTGATCAAAAACGTGTGCCTGGAGTGCTGTGAATGGAGAATTTTAACAAAACAGAGAAACAAAGTAAGAAGAAACAGCCCTTTGGCACAAGCAGCATAGGAAGCATAGTTGAAAGGTCTGCTGACATGCAACATTATTGCCCAACCCCTCCTCTTTCCCCTTAAACTTGGCTTGGCTACCAAGGACGTCGACAGGTGCAAGAAAAAACGCTCATAAAGTACAGCTGGCTCTTTTCAGTGTGGGAATACAAGCTGTTTGGGGTGATTCTCAAATGTAGCCCTTAAAAATTTGATACATTAACCGACATACATCAAGAGACATCAACAGACTGCTTATCCAAGTTAGCAGTTCCTCCATGGTATACGGTGAGAGAATGCGGCTACTGTCTATACCACCGAATAAAAAAGAACGTTACAATGCATCAATTCTTTACAGGTACAACAAAGCCCAGATAAAGACCCGGAACTCTGTTGAGCGGGCTTTTGGAGTTTGGAAGAGGCGCTTCCCCTGTCTTGACATGAAGTTCCCGTCCCAGCTGCACGCATCATGAATGCCTGTGCAGCATTGCACAATTTGGTGCCAGGAAGGAGCCACATCCACCGGCTTCCCGAGTGCCGGTCTTGAAGGCCAAACGTCGAACTGGGCAGCCGCGGCATCTGCCAGCTGTCACAGGAAGAGACTCCCGGCTGGGTGCCCAAGAACGACACCTCCTCATTCAGAGGAGCTTCTCATAACTGACTGAATTAGAGTGGCATTTTCCACAGCTTGATCCTGCCAAGTTGAGCATTTTCTTTTGGGGGGGGGGGGAGGTGGGGGGAGGACTGTGTTAAAGCTGCACCACGCCCACCCACGTGCACCTTTTAAGACTAAACAATGAAGGAAGCTCAGACTTGAAGCAAGACTTGAAGGTAGCGAAGCTGTAGGCAACAGTAGCGTGTTTCCTCTTTTTTGCCGCGCAGCGTTGTTTAAGCCTCGCCGCTATACGAGGGACCACAGCTGGATGTTCGTCTTCCTCTATCGCACACTGTTCTGCGCCGCATGTGGCCTTTCATCGAGGCGTGCGCTTATCGCTGCGGCAGCAGCCTCCTCGCCTTATTCCGGACACATCTCTCTTCCCTCCTCGCCTATCTCTCCCAGTTATAAGGCCGCTGCTTCGTGCCGGCAATTGCGGAAGGGGGTGTGGTTTGACCTCTAGCGCTCAAGGGCAAAACTGGTCATCCCGCGAAGACTGCCCGAGTTAGCGTAGTGCAGCTTGCGTTGCAAAAATAAAAGAACTATAATGAAACCGTAAGGGTGAACATTTCAGTTTTAAACATCTTTCAGTGCCTTCTGCAGCCGCGCCTCTTCCACTTTCACTCTTAGCTCGCAAAGTTTTGCTTGGCACTGCTCTTGCTGCAGCCTAGCTTCTTCTACTTTTGTTTGTACCTCGAAAATCTGGCAGCCTAGCTTCTACTTTTGTTTGCACCTCGAAAATCTTTTCCTGGTGCTGCTTTTGCCGCTCTAGCAGCTGTATTTCAAGCTGTAGTTCTCAGTTTTAAGGGCCAGCGTGGCATCATGGTCCTCCTGCAAAAGATTTATGAGGAGGTCATGCTCCTGCCTAATTAGGGCCATACGAAGGTCGTTTTCGGTGCCCAGGTGCTGGTGGAGGAGGTCCATTCGGCCCCTTGGTGGCCTGCTAGAGTCCTCGGAAGATGCCGTGGCACCCTGAGGAGGTAGCGCGGCAGCATGTCCCCCTGTGGGAGCATCCAGCTCGCCCGCATCTGCTCCACCCGAGAATGGCACCGCCAGGTCGTGACCAGTTGGGTGGCCGTGCTCGTCTTGATCCGCTTGATCCGCCTGATGCTCCTCAGCAACAGGAAGAAAAATTGTAATAAAAAAAATCCAGGAAGCTTGAACTCATGCGCAAGGCTTGAATGGCGAAGCTGTTGTAGGTGGGCATTGCTGCACACGTAGTTAAGTTTCAGTGTCATTGTTTAGTTGCGGGGCTAGTAATCGTAGTCATACGCATCGAAGAGCTTGTCATCTTCTTCGCTGCGAGTGGTGGATGCAAAGTCATCCTCAGCATCCTCATCCAAAGTCATCCTCATCCTCACTTTTACCAGCTCTTCGTCATCAACTTGAGGCAGCGGTGCCGGGATCTGCTAGTCTCCTCGAGAAGGAGTAGCACACTTGTAGGCATGCGTCCAATTATATTGTTACGTGGCGGCAAATGGCACAGACCGCCCAGCTGGGTCTCCTTCTCCGCAGGTTGGGCCGATAGCTTTCGTCTTCTTCCCGTGACACATCCCCCTCGTCTAAAGCGACCGTCCCGGTCGAGGCCATAGTAAATGTGCAGATGCGGTGACGATGCGCGATGAGATGAGAGGAAAAAGGGAGTCCTCGCCGCCACGGATGGGTATGATTAGTCGTGGTGAGCACTGATCCCAAAAGAGCAATGTCCTCCGACGCAGTGAAGCAACGCCCAAAGGCCTCGGAGGTGCGCCGGAGTTGAGGGCAGGGGAACGGTGTCCTCTTCTGTTCAGATCGCGGCTGGTCACGTCGTTTGGTCTCGGCAAGTCACAGGCTGGGGACACGGGGCTGGGGAATGGTGCGTCCATGGCTCACCGGGACTGGGGCGGGCCGACGCGATCCAAGACCCTTTGAGCGATGTTCAGCAGCTGGGACGAAGCGAAGCTGGGGCCAGGATGGAGATGATCTCCGCAACCTACACAAAAACATGTTACGTGGCGGCAGGACACAGGAAATAAACCATGGAAGGTGCGAGTGATGTACTATTTACACAATGTCGGCGATGAGGGAGCCCGCCCAGCTGGGTCTTCTTCTCCGGAGGTTGGGCCGATAGCTTTTGTCTTCTTCCCGTGACAATATTTGCAGTAGCGTTGCAGTTTTGTTTTGTTTACATGCGTGGCAGCGCTTGACAACAGTGCTGACGTTTCTTTTTTCTTTCTTTTTTTCCCTCCTGAAAGCCACTGTGTGTCCCAGGACGCTCGGCGGTTGCCACAAGGCTCACGTTCACAAGCGCTTGGCATTTTCTTGGTATTTCTTCCCGCAACGGCAAAGTTGCGGCTTGTACAACCGATCCACCGTGAAAATATATCCATAACTGAGCGCTATTCTATTTGTGGCTACAGGCCATGGCGCTGCCAGTACGGCACCCAAAAGTGTCTACCAAATGTTTTGCTTTGGACGCAGCGATAGTAAAGCGTTCCAGCTATGCTCTGAAATTGGTGGCACTTCCTTTTTTGTGGGTCCTTGCCTGAGTTGAGTTGACATGGAAGCCCATCTGATGTTTTCTTTCTGTGCATGTGTGTGTGTGCATGTGTGATATTTATAAGATTTCAAGTTTCTTCCTTATTCAAAGACATTTCATTATTGCATGACTTAGGTTTTGTGACTTCTTGCTCGAGGTGGGAGGCTACACCCTTCCTCTCAAATGTGTACATTCTTAATCACGGAGGACCTTGCACTGCATGTATCCTTACGATATTATGATCACATGAAATTGCCAGGTGTGGATGAGGCTACAATAAATGTACTCGCATCTGATGCTGGGTGTTAGTGATATACTGCTGTTGTTGGTTACACCTGTGATTGCAAAACATGCAGAACAGTGTTCCTGGACACGTTTTGTTGGTGTTCCAATTTAATATGTTGCAAAATATAATCACTGTATACAGCTGTCACTGCAATAGGTTTTGTAGGTCTACCAGGCCCTTTTTGGTGTTGTAAAGTGTAATAATTGTATACAGAAATGACAGTTTTGGTAGAACATGTTCAGGCAAGCAGCACATCAAGGAAGCATTTACACCGCACAACACCTACCCACTGTGTATCCCCATTCGCATGCTTGTACCTCAGCAGTGGCACCATTTGTTTAGAGTGACAGTTCAACCACTCCGGGTACCAACCCAGAAAACAGCTCCCTTCTCACAGCGTTAATCTGACTTTCAAGCGCAGCGAAGGTCCGGCCAGCACCTAGTTGGCCGCAGTCAATGAAGGTGTTCCATTGCTCATTTGAACATTTAGCGAGCCAGCTGCGCTATTGCTCAAGGACTTCATTTAGCCAAGTGTAACCATGACAAAGTTTTTTAGAACAAGCTGCCTCACATAAAAAATTGCAGAAACAGCTATCGCTTCTCCACATGAAATAAAATCAGTGAACATAACACTTGCTTTGTGTTCTTTACTTGCTGGTTCTAAACACTAGTAGAACTGGGCTGAGAAAATGGTGTTTTATTCCACCGTATCATACTTTTTATTAACTAAGGCACTTTTTAAAAGGGTGAAAGTACACGATTGGTATCACGTTGTTAAAGTAAATTAATTTTACATTAACCTGCTTCTCACACCTATGCACGAGTTGAACTTGAGTAGATGCAGGCACAATGTAACCACCCAGGTAACATGCTATTACTTCACTGAAAGTGGGCCATCTATTTAAAGCATGCAGAACTGGGCTCTAGTCTTGCTATTCAAGTAATGTAAAACCTAATTAATACCAGAAACACAGCTCACTGTGTAAAAGTAAGACCAGTGAGAAAACAGCTTAAATTTATTTCAGCTGATTAAAATGTAACACTATATTAAGGCAAAATTGTGGACACGAGAATTTAATTTATGAAACAGTATGACCCCTTACGCGACCCCTGAATACAAGGATACTTCTGGCACGGCATGCGAGAGTGAGAGAGGTTAGAAGGCAGTCTGCGTCTGGGATAATATAGGGATAACTGCAAAAGAAGAAAATTTTATGCATGCAGCGTCCCCAATAATCTAGTAGAACTGCGTGTGCATGTCTTATAGCCAAGGTGCAGCTTCAGCGTGTGAAATTTCCAACATGAACAGTAAAAATGCATAATCCAAGACGTGTCAGCAGTACTATACCAGCGTAGGAACACGAGGGCTCTTCTTCGCCGGGGACCATGCGTTGCACGATCTGAACCACTGGTTGGCTCAGTACCGGTGGCAAGTACGGCGCCAGGTCCGAGTTCTCGCCGTTGTCGAGAGTTGTTGCCATATGCCCGGCCATTCCCCCAACCCGCTGGGACGTCGGAGTCATGACAGTTTCTCCTTTCCTCCACCTAAAAAAATGACAGCGTATAATAAAAGCACCATGACGAAGTACTTCACCTTATATTTGCAATATGAATAACTTGCGCAAAGCTGTTTCCACATAAAGGCATGAGAAAATGATTGACGAGTTCAGTGCAAAGCATCAGCTAGCAAAAATGTGGCTAAATCGCACAGAGCCCGTTGAGTTTAGCAGTTGAGTGTTAGGTAGTATCACAGGCAATAAAAAATCACTGTGAAACTCCCGAGTTTCTTTCCCCCTCTTTTTAGCCGATTGGCCCGACTCCAGAAAAAAACAGATTTGCTTGCTACCCGAGCTCCACAAAAGCTTCGTACCTTATCGGCTATCGTTTGTTATAACCATTTCGCTTACAAATAAAAAACAACACTAGTGTGATCAACTGAACAGGCTGTTTTACTGTCAGCCGTAAAACAAAGTGGTTCTGCCAAAAAGTGAAATTGCAGAAAGGAACAGGCGCGTATTCGAACTTATCGCGTTCATTCAATTTTTTTTTCAACCTCCGGCGTACAACGCCTGGGCTGATTCATCGCGAGGGCCCGCAAGCACCCTGAGTCGATAATAGTTTTGCATACACAACGGTGCGTGAAGGCATATGTCCTAGGCTCTAAATTTTCTGCCTCGTTGACTCTAGCAGGGGTATGCAGTCTATACAGCTTTATTCCTTCCTGTAAAAAAAGGACGCTGTCGCGGAAGATATGGGCTATCCAGTGTATGTAGCGGTGAAAACGGTGATATCCGCGCATGTAGCCGTGAAAACACTGTGAAAAGCGCTCACAGGCATTTAACGTGCCCAAGCACGTTAAATGCCTATGAGCGGTCATGTGTTTGCTAATCTGCACAAAATAAAGCATGCAGCCTCCTCAAAAAAAAAAAAAAAAAACAAGAGCAGAACTCTGGCGCATCTCACACGCATAAATGCTGTTCGAGGGAACGCTTACCTGTCTTTAAAGGGGCACTGACACAAAATTTTGAAGGCGAGATAACTTCGGAGATCGATTGGTGGGAACACATATACATCATCTGAAAAATATCAGCGGCGAATACAGCCTAGAACATATTTAAAATCAATTTTAAAGTGTGCGAAACGCAACCGAGCAGCCAGCAGAGGACCACGCGCAATCGACATCCCGAGGAGACTGTGTAAATAAACAACATCGAAACACGTCACGAGTTTGTGTTTGCCGCTTCCGCACTACCGGCGTTTTTCGCCGGCTCGCCCGGCTCGCCGCTCCAATCGGAGCGCCGGAGGGCGGAGCTTCTGCTCTCGAGAACGAACGACCCGATCGTTGGCGGCGGAGGCGCCGTGATTTCGTAAGCTCTTCGGGCAGCTGGCCGCGACCAAAGTTCTACAGCGATTCCAGGCACTCTGTTTCTATTACTGTTTATCACCATTGGATGCGAAAACGCGCCGGAGGCACGAAAAGCCCACTGAGCTAGCCGCACGGTCGCGGTGCAGGCGGCGGCCACGGCCGCGAAGTGGCCCAGGTCGGCGCAGGTAGCTCGAGTGATAGCTTGTTACCGCTGCACGAAATTGTCCCCAAGTCCCGACCATGGTGGCTTACATGAGAAAGGAGTTAATGATGCGATGGCGGGTTGCAATAAAAATTGTCATCTGCACCGCTTACGAGAGCGGCACTCGAATATCCGCCGCAGTGCTAAGCCGAACACATCTGTAGGCGGACCTGTAGGCAGACCGGCCGGCTGCTCCCAGCGCGCGTCTTGCCACCCACCGTCTCGAGCGTCGCGCGTCGTTCTTTAGCCGCGGTAGCATTTGCACTCGCAGCGCCTGCGTCACATCCACGGTCGCTTTTTAATTAAGCGCCTCACGAGATCAGTACGTGTGGGCATTCGCAGAAACTGCTGTCGATGCGGATTCGACAGTGCTACGGCGGCTCTGCTCTGTGATATCCCTCCTACGGTCACGTGGTCAGCTTTGTTCACACAAAATCCATAAAATCCATCGTTTCGCGGCACTCGCTGAAACCGAAACTGCGACTGGCCGCATTGAAAATGCCTCTAATTAAACAACCGTCGCACGCTGAAGCAAATGAGGTTTCTACAGGTTATAAGTAGGTCACTAGCTACTTATCGCAACAAAAAAAAACAAGATGCAAAATTTTTGTGTCAGTGCCCCTTTAAGCGACCCCTTCTTTCTTCTCCTTTCTCTTCCTTCCCCTTCTGTTTGATAATCCCCCAGCCTTTTTTCCCCAACAACCACCGTCTAAGGACGGTGGTTGTTGAACGCTTAGTCCCACTAACGAATACATGGCAAGAAACAGAAATGCAGTGCCTTCCTTGCTACTGGGCTGATTTGAGCCGGCCAGAAGCGAGCAACAGCTATACAACCTCCATGACGGCGCCGCAGTGTTTAAAGGGGACATGCACAAAACGCAAGTTTGGTTCATTCGAAAGATTGCCTCGTTAGAAGCATACTGACACCGTAAACTTCGCTCGAATAAGTTACCTAATTAGGAAAAACAGAATGGCCATGCGACCCACTAGCTCATTTTCCGCAACAACTTATGATGTCATAAGCCCTGCTGTGGGATTGGCGGAGGCCGGCAAAAGCAAACGCAATCTTGCCGATCGAGCTATTTGCGCTTAAATGTTGGGCGCATCTTTTTAATAGCAGTAAGAATTGTCGGGTGAGCAATTAAAGCTACGAACGAACACGTAAGCACCGAAGCAGTTAGTGCGGCACTTTCCCGGCTGACACCGGTAACACAGCCATCGGACGCGCTGGGCTTGCCTGAAACAACACTGACCAACTGACACAAGCGGCCAGTCTCTTACGTGACCATGTTTGTCGAGTCATAGCTCAAGTTTTAAGAAACGGTTAGTATGAACCGCAATAAAAATACGGCAGGTGTAGAAGTCCGGCCAGAAGCAAAGTGCGAACACTGGCACTGATGATGATGCTCAGCGGCTTCCCCTTTGTAACGGGTTGGCGTCGAACAGCGACCTCAGTCCTAACGCCACTGTACAATCCCCTCGCCCAAAAAGAAAAAGAAACGAAAAAATACCTTTATGATCTGACTTCTATGTTCACATGTCTTCTCAGATCTTTTTTCAATCAACATACTGACCTTCTTTTAATCAGCTTTACTTCAGCAGTATTGCAGGGCAATCTATGAAAGTGGGCGATAAACGAAATAATCATACCATGGCCTCCGCGATCCGCTGCCGGCGGCGCGCCCCAGTCAAAAAAGACCATTCGGTTTTCTAATGGGACTAAATTGGACCTATTCTGATTGTGTTTTCGTTGCCGTTTGGTTTCCCCAATAGGACTCAATTGGACCGCAGATCCCTTTTGGTCTGCCAAAACCAAGGAGCTCCCACTGGACCCCGTAGGACCCTTGAGGTACCATGCAGATTTTTACCCCCAAGTGCATCCAAGCTTGCTTGGAAACAGTGCTAAGTGGGATATTGCACGAAACTCGACAACATAATGTGATTGTGCCCGTTTATTCCGGCCTATTCACAAGTGAAAAGCCCTTGGGTGATGTAGCTCATCTTTCCACGTCCATCCGTAGGATTGCCAGTCGGCTTGGTCCTGGGTGATAAAAAAAGGGACACCATGAACACGTATAACCTGTTCACAGAGGTAATTGTCCCTCATCAGAAACTGACATGACGCAGCTAACGCACTAAACCAAGCAAGAACTTTAACATGTTGACAAACATACCTTTTCGCCAAGTTTGAACGTCGGTAATCTTTTCGCTGACATAGCAGTTTAAATCTTTCATCGCAGCGGGCCAGAACAGTTCACTCAACGCTTTCTGCCTCCAGCAGTCCCTGAGGCAATCTGCAAACGAAAATAAAGTTAAGAAGTCACTAGTTGAATTGCCAGAGAATTAATTTTCTTGTGATGAATGGTGGTTTCCTGTTTAAACGACTAACAATGTAATGTACTGAAGCTTGGTTATCTGTACATGCATAAACAGTGAATTTCAGACCTCGTGTATACACAGTCAATGACTTCCCAGCTAGCACACGTAACTTCCATGGCGTCAGGGGATCCTTTTTCGGGTGGTCTGGGTGTCACAGGTAACAAAAAGTAACGAAAAAAAACTGAAGCCCATAGCAGAAATTTATGCTATGGACTATAGTTATAGAAGTGAGCCAAATAACATTTAAAAGGGATTGAGCCCTCAGAGTTACAGTTATGACAATTAAGTGCAACAGCAAATCAAATGATATAGCAAGTGGTACAGCAGAAAATACCTTCTCAGATTTCCACAAGTAGGTTTTTGCGGAAAGGATCCTTTTGTTGTTCTTAGACATGGGCCCATGTCTCTGCGGACATTAACAGCCCCTTTCATATTCCGAACTAAGGGGGGTGGGGAGAACGAATCCAGATTGACTGCAGTTGCTGCAGACAGGTTGGCTGGCGCTTCGAAGGCGTCCCTTCCCCTAATTCAAGACTCCGTTGTTCGCAACCAGCCGTGCAGCGCGCCACACAAGTACCGTACTACGCCGCCGTCATGACCGTCCGTCTCGCGGCCCGAAGACGCCCGTCGTGACATTGCCGTAGTCACTTGCCGGCGCGCGGCCAGACCTCTCACTCCCTCCGCCACGGTTCTAAGTTTCATTCTGGCACCATTTCCGGCCCTTGCACGTTATCCCCCCTCCCCCCCCCCCCCTTCCCCCTTTCGCTTTGTAAATTGTTATCTGTTTATCTCCTCCTCCTGCGTCACCAACTCGCGCCTACTTTTCTTCCAGCCATGGTGTAGGAACGAAACGAAAATCGGAAACGAAAAACGAAAAAAAAAACGAAATTTTTGGCTAGAACGAAAACGAAAACGTAACAATATTAATTATTTCCTTCAGGAGCGAAACCGAAAAAATTTCGTTTCGGTTTTCGGTTTGAGTGGCAATTTCAGGTATTTCAGGAATCATTTCAATTTCCATTCAGCGAGACGAAAAGTTGCGTTGATTCCCTGGCATAAAATCGTCTTTCATCTTTCTGGCACCAACTCTCCTTCGGAAGGCTTGCTGCCTGCTCCCATACTCTCTCCCTTTGTTCCGATAGGCGCAGTGCTGAGCTCCACGCGGGATTGCCGCGGTCATCTGGCTGCGAAGCAGACGTCACGGCCTTATTTATTTTTTTGGTTAGTTTAATAAAATACCTACATTAGCCCTACATTGTTTAGGGGGTGTGATACATGTATAATAAACACTAATATTCTAAAAGAAGACATAAAAACAATGAGGAAGAAATACAACCTTTGGTGTGTACACCACTGCCAGCGCGAACAACAGGTTACAGCCGCACTGAATGCAAACAGCTACACTTGCTGCGAGAGTGCAGCGGAAAACATTTCATAAGCAGCGGAAGCAACAGTTTGGACAGGGCAGTATTATCTCTAATAGTTTTTCGAAAAATACGCTTTTAAAGCAGATATGCGCCTTTAATATTCACCAATTTTCGTGCTGTTATGCCTTCGTCTGGATATATATCGGGGGTTGGGAGGGGGGGGGGGTTTCTGAAGGTACTGATGTTAATCCATTGCTATTTATTCTCTTACAATCTCTTTTAAGATTAAAAACAGGAGTTTTGCAGTGTTCCATGAGACAGACCATTTTAAACTTTTAACTATAACATCACAACTGTATGAGTCCCTCAGAAACTATATTTTTCGATAACGTATTAGGCATGATTTCACCCCTTTTAACAAAATTTCATAATTATCCATCTTTTCAACAATTTCACAAATCTAAATTTTTTTCGCGCAAACACGAACCGTTATGAACCGTTACGAACCATTATTTTTTTTTCGTTCCGGAGCTGAAACGGAACGGAACTTTTATTTATGGAACGAAACAGAAACCGAAACGAAAAACATTTCGTTCCGACACCCTGCAACTTCCAGCACAACTCCGCCAGCACCCGGTCGACGCGTACGCCGTGGGGACGCGTTGGCGATCGAGTACGGCAATCTTACGACGCCTGATTTTGTTGTCGAGCTTCACGGGCGCGGCACACATATCACGACTCCCGCCTTAGGGCCGCGAGACAGATCCCCGCGACGACGGCAGCTGGTCCGCGAGCACGGTAGCTGCGAGGCGCAGCCGACAGGTTTTTCCAAGCTTTCGATTTCCGGGCGCGAATTACCGAAGCCTATTTGTTCTAAGCGATGAAACACTGATAAAAACTTCTGGTAGATACTTCAAACCGACATAGATACTTCAAACCCACAGTACAATCGTGAATGTCGAGCGACGTGAGCTTACCTCTGACAGCGCATGAAGGGCCAGTGGTCGAACTGTGTTGTGCAGCAACGCCCCTTTTTCTCAGTCGAAACATACATAGTTCTGAAATATAGACGCACAGATGTTTATTCTTTTGAACACTGCTAATGATCAGCAGAGAAAAACTGGCAGGGTTTCGTTTGATTGATTGATTTTAGGGCAAAAACGCCCGTGTGTACGAGATTTCGGCGCACGTTAAAGATCCCAAGGTGGTCAAAATTAATCCGGAGCCCTCCACTACGGCGCGCCTCATCGCCTGCGTTGCGTCGGCGCGTTAAACCCTACAATCAATCAATCAATCAATCAATGATTGATTTTAGGGTTTAACGCGCCGACGCAACGCAGGCGATGAGGCGCGCCGTAGTGGAGGGCTCCGGATTAATTTTCACCACCTGGAGATCTTTAACGTGCGCCGAAATCTCGTACACACGGGCGTTTTTGCTCTTCGCCTCCATCGGAAAAGTGGCCGCCGCGGCCGGGAATCGCACCCGCGACCTCGTGCTCAGCAGCGCTGGCAGGGTTTCGGGGGATCAGGGTACTCACGCTTCCGATGATGCCAGGCTTGGCCGAGTTCGACGCAGATGCATCCTCTGTCATATTTTCGCTGTAATGGCCTACAACATCCTCTTCGCCACTATTCGCACTATTCTGTATGACCTTATGTTTCAAGCGCAAGCAATGGGAGGACTAGCCTTGTAAAAGCATCGCAAATCAGTCGTAGAAATACCACGTTGAAGTACAGCACCTGGTTTTTTACACAACGTCTATGGGTAGGATTGGATCGTGATTGGATTCCGCATCGTTATTAGAGGGCCGGAGTATTTTTTTTAGTTTACCCTCGGTAGCGCATCTCTCGATAACTTCTTTTATTTTAATTTTTCTATTTACATAGGAGATCATCATCATCGTACCGCGGAGAGCAGTCGCACTTATACATGGGCTCCTGCATTTCTACGCAATTTTTTGGGCTATGTATATCTAACAACCGGTCAAGTGACATCACCAGAACCACCAAGCGAAGCGGAACACGTGGACACCAGGCTTTGACCGGTACGTGGACGCTGCTGATAAGAATCGCTGCTGGAAGTGATCAGCGAGTGGCGAAGGTCGCTAGGCCTGGTCGGAAACATACCCATACCCCCCAGCTGCTGCGCAAGGCGCAAGGCGCACGTGTCTACGTGTCGCCCGATCGTGCACTAAGCGGTGGTGGGCGGAGAGGACTATGACCGGCAATGAAGAGCACGCGATGGAACAAGAAATCCAGGAGATGACAGTTCAAAATGCGAACACCAACACCCAGGTCGTCCATGAAGCGCATACTGGAGAAGAAGAGGAGATGCGAGAAGAAGCCGCGGAGACCATGATCCAAAGCGGGAATAACACCACCCATGTGAGCTATGATGCAGACAGCGGAAGAACAATATATCATTCATTGTGGATGAAGGAGGTTAACCGAAGGAGCGCTGCCAAGAAGAAAAAAGAACAGGAGGGAATGACCGCTGCTGCTGCCCAGGACAAGGAACTTCCAGAGGGGAGCACTTCACCTGCCAACAACAACATGAAGGAGCAAACAACAAGGAAGAAGAGACCCATGGGCCTTCAGTCACCGGCGCTGCCGGAGACGGACTACAAGATCGTGTATCGCCCCCAAAACGGGTTACACCTAGCAAAATGGAAAGACTCGGACGCTGCTATTGCCATGTCGCAGGCAATGAACATGCCCCTACGAGACTTTGTGAGCAAGATCACTGTCCAAGTACAGTGGACCCAGAACCTGCTTGTAGTCAGCACGGCCCATGAGGAGCTGATCAACCAACTCACAGCAATCCGCCAACTACAGGTGGGCCCGAACATTCACAATTTCACTCCATATCTCAAACCATTGCCAGACACGAGTGCGGGAGTAGTAGGAGGAATCACCGATTGGCTGACCAATGAAAACATTATGGAATACATTGCGGCAGAACGTCACGAAATCGTATCAGCAAGACGCCTGGGAAACTCGACGGCAGCGGTAATACATTTCAAGGGACCGCACGTGACCTTTTATGTAAAAGTATTGGGGACAATAGCCCGTTGCCGCCCGTACCGCAAATCCATTCAGTACTGTAAGGCATGCAGTGATATTGGCAACAGACAGGACGTATGCCCATCACCCAAACCGGACGTATGCACCAAATGTGGCACTAGAACAGCCGCTGCAGATCATACGTGCAACCCGAAATGTAAGCTATGCAATCTAGCTCACGAGACGGCCAGTAAGGAGTGCAAGAGGCGTCTGAAACCAGCCCCACCACCGTTGCACGTCAGACAGGCTTAGGCACAGAAGAGGGACAATGCGCCGTTGTCGACACCCTCCTCAGACCGCAGCTTTACCAGTTCAAAGAGCAGCATAAGCTCCGAGCCGTTGCCTTTGAGCATTCTAAAGGCAACCACTAATGGCTCGCCTACTTGCTTAACCTCGGGGCGCAGATCGCGATCCCGTTCAAAGTCGGGGACCAGAAGAAACTCGAGGTCCAGGTCGCGGTCGATTTTAAGAAGGGACTGCAGTAGAGGTGACGAGCAGAACACTAACAAAGTTGTGTTCTCGGATAAACATTTCCCGCCTCTGTCTTCTGCTACATCCTGCACTGCAAATAACATCAAAGGAGGGAAAGACACGCCTGACCGGCTAGCCCCTTTTGAAGCACTCCGGCGTTCCATGGAAGAGAATACGCGAACAACCAAAGAATTGATCAAGGAAAACGTTACGACGAGGAAGTACTTAGAAGAAATAATGAAAGATATTCAACAAATCAACATAGAACAAGTCCGACAAGATAAAGAAATTGCACAGATGAAACAAGATCAGGCCCAAACGAAGCAATGCCACGCCGAATTTCAACAAGCGGTCTTAGAAACTTTCCAAAATATCCAAACGCAGATCCAGAGCATAAACGAGTCTCTGAAGCAAACCCATGAAGCGCAACAGAAAATACAGGAAACTATGGCAGCAATAGTGACGAGGATATCGGAGCTAGACAAACGAGTCACCGCTACCGAGGAGAGAGACAAAGTTCGCAAGAAGCCTAAGAACTACCTAAGCAGAGAAGCAAGGATGGAAGAGATGCTCGAAAGTGATGGGTGACAACTCCCAGAAAAAGAGAAACAAAGCAAATCAGGAGCATAGGCTCACAATTTGGCAATGGGATTGCAGGACCATTAAACAGAAGCGACAAAATTTGTTGTAATTCAGCGAGAAAGAGAAACCGGACATTCTGGCCCTGCAGGAAACCCAAACAAAAACCCTTAACTTCAGAGGTTACGATACCCACATTGCCGAAGGCAAGACCCGCACTGCCATCCTCACCTCGAAGAGCCTAACGACGCAACAGCACCTAGTTCAACACAGGATGGAACACACGCTCGTTGAAATAATACCAGCGAAGAAAAATCTGCAGAGCCTCTTTCTACTCAACATATACAGTCCACCCGCCGACAACTTGGGAGACTTGAATGGATTCTTTCGTACGGTCCTCGAAGTGACCAAAGGGCATATAATTGTTGTTCTGGGCGATTTTAACGCTCCTCACGTAGCGTGGGGATATTGTAGAACACTAAAGAAAGGAGAGCAAGTCCACAGCTTTGCCCAGCAACACCACCTGACCCTTTGGAATGATGTCCAGTGCCCGAAAAGAATCGGCAACGGTGTGTCTAGAGACACTACTCCAGACCTGACATTTTCGAGGGGAATTCCCTACATAGAGTGGATGAGGTTGGATGAAACACTGGGAAGTGATCATTATATTATCCAACTAAGCATTGACCACCACCATACCCGGACACTTACCAGGGTGGGGAAGGCACGAATCACGAATTGGAAAGCCTTCAGAGAAGAAGAAGAGGAGGTAGAAGAAGACGATCAGTTATTTGATCTCGAAGACTGGACCAGACGATTGGTTGAAAAGGCCAACAAACACACAAAAGAAATTCAACTTACGACAGATAATCCCAACGCGGATCCCCACCTCTTACACCTTTGCGAGGCTAGACGAAGCCTTACCCGAAGGTGGAAGAAACAAAAATGCAACAAGAAATTGCAACGTCGCATCGCCCTATTAACAAAAGAAGCAGCAGAGTACGCCAATCAATTAGAAAAACAAAATTGGAATCAACTGTGTGATAAACTACAAGGCACCCTGAGCACTCGGGGGTGGATGGATGGAAAGGACTTTATTGTGTAAATCCTGCAGTAGGTAAAGCCCGGTTGACGGGCCGACCTCAACGTGGCCGTGCGTTGCATCCTCTTGGGCAGCCCTACTCGACAGGAACCCCTTTGCGGAGTCCGTGCCTTTCGAGCGCCTTGAGAACCTGCTGGATGGCCCACTCTTGATCCGACTTGTTGGTTGAGGTGATGGCGATTTAGAGATCTGCGGGGTATTCTGTGAAGCTGACGCCGTCTTGTATGGCTGCACAGTCCCATAGGATGTGCCAGCGATTGGCCGTACCTTGTTTGCAGATGTCGCACTGTGCGCTCGGGTAATCGTCGGGGTACATGTGATGGAGGAGCGCCGGTGTGAGGACCGACGCAGTTTGGAGGCGTCGTAGGTGTACGGCTTCTTCCCTGCTTAGAGATTTGTGGGGTGAGGGGTATAGCTGGCGAGCAGCCCTCATGTTCTTGAGGATTTCTCCGTATCCACTCGGTGAGTCTTCAGCCGCCGTCCACCATTCCCACTCCGGACGGGCACTTGCGGTGGGGGCGCGGTGGCTGAGAGCGCGCGCTTCCCTGCGGGGAACATGGAACATTTTGAGGTCGCTCATTCCATACAATTCTGAGTCAAAGTCCACGACCAGGAAAAACGTGGAGCGACTTATTCAGAATTTTCCGGGCACAGAGAAAGACGTCCTCGAAGCGGCAAAGAAGAAATTTTGGGGGGAAACCACGTCAACAGCCGTCACCCACCCGGACTACAATGGAAACCCTAACCCAGAACTTGATCAGCCATTCACGCGGGCAGAACTTGATGCTGCACTGGCCAAGCTCACGAGAAACACCTCCCCGGGAAAAGACAAAATAACAAACAAGATGCTACGCAATACCAGCGAAAAGATGAAAGTGGATCTCTTGGGGAAAATAAACCTGATTTGGGACGGCAGGCTTCCGGCCATGTGGAAACACGCAGATGTCACCATGCTGCCAAAACCCAACAAACCCTTGGGCATATCGAACCTTAGGCCGATATCTCTGACTTCGTGCGCGGGCAAACTAATGGAACACATGATGCTAGACAGGCTTACATCTCACATGGAGGAACCAGCAGAGGGACGAAAACGATTCCCTGACACCATGTATGGATTCCGCCCCAACTTTTCCACTCAGGACATCCTCTTACAAATTAAAGAAGAGGTTATCGACAACCTAAGCACCTCACAAACAAGCGCCATCCTCGCCTTGGACGTCAAAGGGGCTTTTGACAACGTGTCGCACGCGGCCATACTTGAAACCCTGAGGACTACCCATTGCGGAGAGAAAGCCTATAATTACATCAGGGATTTCCTCTCGCATCGCACGGCAACCGTGGGACTTGGCAAATTACGGAGCGACAAATTCGACGTCACCGCGAAGGGCACTCCGCAGGGCTCCGTCATCTCGCCATTACTATTCAATTTATCAATGATGCACCTACCTGACCAGCTAAATGCTATTCCAGGTCTCAGGCATGCCATCTACGCCGACGACCTGACCTTTTGGACTACCAAAGGTCCAGCAGGCATACAACAGGACGCCCTGCAGGAAGCCGTTAACTGTACGGAAACCTATCTGAAAAGATGTGGGCTCTCTATTGCACCGGAAAAATCTGAACTTCTCATACTCAAGAAGCGAACAAGAGGTAGACCCCCCGCCGAGACCCCCGACCCAGAAGTGACGCTTGATGGCGCTACCATCCCAAAGGTCGATACACTCCGAGTATTGGGTCTGACGTTTCAAAAAGACGGGGCAGGGGCTGCCACCCTCCAGAAACTACAAAACACTGTCACCCAGTTAACCCATTTAATCAGGCGAGTAACAAGCAAAAAACACGGGTTGAAAGAAGAGGACACAATCAGAATGGTACAGGCCCTGGTAATTAGCAGAATCACCTACGGTACCCCTTACTTGGGGCTCAAAATTGCTGAAATAAAGAAACTGGACATTTTAATTCGTCAAATCTACAAATTAGCACTGGGACTGCCAGCCAAGACCTCCACAGAGAAACTCTTTCAGTTAGGAATTCACAACACATGCCAAGAACTCACCGAGGCGCATAAAGCCAGCCAAATGGAGCGACTCAAGCTTACCCCGACCGGCCGAGCTACCTTGTACCGCCTCGCTTACGAGCCAAGCGTGGGACATCAAAACCAAAAACGACGCATCCCCCATGCCTTGAGGGAGTACATCATGGTTGAAAACATCTCACGCAACATGCACCCGGTTCACCACAAGGGGCGAAGGGAAGCCAGGGTCAAGGCCTTGCGAAAAGCCTACAGCAAGGACAGCTCAACAAGATACGTCGACGCTGCGAGGTACCCGGCACGAACCAAGTGGGCGTACGCGGTTAGTGTGACAAGCAGTAAAGGAGATGAGTTGTGCTCAGCAACGGTCAATACAGATGACACCGACTCTGCGGAGGAGACAGCTGTCGTGCTTGCCACCACCACAGTACCAGATACCCAAGGCCGGGTGACCGTCATCACCGACTCGCAAGCGCCCTGCCGTAATTTTCAAAAGGGCCGTATCTCAGCGACGGCACTTGATCTACTACATAAGGCTTCAAAAGCACGGAAAACTCCACTGGACATTTATATCATTTGGACACCAGGTCACGAGTCCTTAGAGGGTAATGAAGCGGCAGATACCGCAGCCCGAGGCTACTCACACCGGGCTTCAACCCTCATAGGCACTCACCACTCTGCCGACAACCACGCGTCCATCCCCAAGCGCAGCAGGGACATATTAGAGCACTACAGGTTATCAACAAGACGATACCCGCCACCCCACCCGAAGGTAACCAAAGAAGAAGCCACACAATTCCGGAGACTGCAGACAAATTCATTTCCGCACGCCACACAGCTGTCCAAAATACACCCCACGCTTTTCAGCTACGACTGCAACTTCTGCTCTGGGACGCCCAACACCCTGTACCACATGGTGTGGGAGTGTAAAGGCGTCACCGAACTACCTGAAGTCATCGCACCGACACAGGAGCAGTGGGAGGTCCTGCTGAGTAGCGATGTCCTGGAAAACCAGCGTGGCCTGGTGACCAGGGCCATTCGAGCTGCAGCTGGCCATGGCATCCCGGACTAGGGACGCCACCCACCATGGATGACCGACAACCATCCCGCGCTCCTTTCTTCCCGTTCAATGGGAGCAATAAACGTTTTTTCCTCCTCCTCCTTTTTACATAAATGTTTGGTAAATACAAATATTTATTGAAAGAAAATAAAAATATTTCTCTTTTGAAGCAAGCATGTCTTTATCCGGGCATTTTACTTTTAGAAACTCGTGAACTGACAACTTGGGATATTACTGTCAGTCATCCGGAAACGTCCTCGTCAGGTCCAGTTGACCTCACTTCAGTCATTAGGTCCAATGGGACGTCCTGTTGGGATACAGCACTGAAGTCAATGTGTCCAATCGGACCTATTGGGAGTCCAATGAGATCCAATTGATTCGCAATGGGTCCTATTGAAAGTACAATCTTGCCCAATTGATTCCCAATCGGAACCAATTGATTGTCATCGAATGTCCAATGGTATTTTTTGACTAGTGCTGCCGGCAGCCGATCGCAGAGGCCATAATCAAACGGGAGCCTATGAGATGGGAGCAGTCCCGGTCAGCAGGCTATATTTAGTTTTAAGGCCCTGCTCCTAATTCGCCACTGCCGATGTCGCGAAAACACACAATTTAGCGGGAGAATTGAAATTTTGACTTCAGCTATTTAACTTCTCGGTGAATAAAGCATGGTTTGCTGCCGAACAAGCGCTAGGGCCCTATAAAACACTATATCTTCCAAATAAATCAAACTTGTACTTTTTCTCCATGGTCAATTTAAAGTGAGTGGACGACAGCGGGTCGGTCTCGCTCAAACTAGTCACTATTGAGTTACGCTTGTCGCATCGCTCACAAAAATCGCTCCATGTGGTCTCCCCTTAAAGGGACACTGAAGTGAATTTGTCAAACTTCAGTTTGTGGTTACATTGCATAGACGGGATCAAAGAAATACACTTTTCATCGTTTACACGGTCGATGAAGTATTTAATTTATAAAGTCTTAGAGAAGACAAAAGTAACCAAGCGACATTTGCGGCGGCTGCAACAAACTACAACAGTGACGCCGAATGACGCGTACTCGTCTTGCGATCTGATTGGACGATGTCCAGCGTTTTAAACTTCATGCATACGCGCTCTGAGGAAAAGATAGCGTTTTTTTTTTGAAAAACTTTTGTACTAATGGAGACGAGCACAAGCATCGGAATGTGGTTGTTTTGGTTTGAAGTCAAGGATGTGACGGAAGCCCTTCTGGTAGGGATGCATTTTGAAGAAGAAAGACAAGGACGCCGACCACAAGTCAGTTCAGTTTAATTTCTTTTCGGAGGGTTGTTCAAAGCAGTTTGGTTGTGGTTCTGTGCAGCACGTCCATGGCTTCTGACGTTATATGTGATCACGAATTGCATCGCCATTTTCCGCTATTCCCATGTTATGCTTCCGAAATCGGCCTGATAAAACTGTTAGCACTGATTCTGTGAAACTTTTTTACGCCATTTTTGGCGAAAGGCTGTAAAAATCTTGTCCCATGGCAGACGCCTTCAAAAGGTATTTTGACTAAAAAGGGTGTCAGGATGAAAAACAAATGGGCGCAGCTTGGACTAGTGGTGCAAGGCTGGAGAAACAGCAGAGCTGGGGATCGATTTAAATTGTCCCCACACTGACAGCGGATCCCATGAGAGAGGAAGCAGCCGGACCCCAACAGAGCCGTTTTGAAAAACAAAAAGACCATTAAAGTATGTACAGTGTTTTATTCAGTAGCAATCGTCGTGACCCCTTTCGTCGTCGTCTTCTGTCGGCATAGCCGCGTAGGGCAAATGTTCTTGTAACTCGTCCTCACCTCGATAGACCTCTACTTCTTCGCCAGCTGGTATGGTGGCCGTCTCCATGTGTGGATTATGAACGGAGGGCTTGACAAATTCGTCGCATCGTCTCCGCCGCACCGAGCCGCGCCGGTCGCTACACGACGACGGCGACGAAGGCCTCGTGTGGCGGAAGCCCACGCACAAGCCTGGACGAGTCTGGGCGGTTGCCGCGAGGCACGCGCTCTCGTGCCTTCGATTTTTTTTTGCACAGCCACTGCGCAAAGACGCCGGGTGGTCGCCGCGAGGCACGCGCTGACGTGCGCTCGGGGTTTTCTGTCCACGCCGGACGGATTTGTGCCGGCCCAAACAGCTCTGCTGTTAAAAAACATGCGCGCCAATCCACCCTGTGAAGGTGGTTGGAAAGCGAAGCTGTAAATGACTCCCACAACGATTACCCATGCGACGTCACTTGAATTCGCACACGTGGCTCTATACAAAGAGTGAAACCAGAGACAAGTGAAATGCACTTAAACACACACTTAATTACTTGAAAGATATTCCTCGCTAAGGACAAATCAATGCATGATCCATAAATGGTGGTTGGTTGGGTTGTATTGGGGAAGCGCATGAGCGGAAACTCTTTTTTTTTATAAATCGAAAGAAAGCTCAAACCGGGTGTTAGAGGATCTCACTTCTCCGTCTCTGCCCGGCCGCGGCCGACGGAAGCGACGAGATCGGCGGCCGAGACAGAGAAGTGAGATGCCGTGCGTTGGTGTGAGCTTCCTTTAGTTTTTACTGACTCCTAGCGCATGCGCAAGGTGCGCACACGAGCACTACAGGCACCTTGGGCGGAGCGCACAGTGGCGCGTGAGGTCGCGTGACGCTATCATGTGGCCTTCAGCGAGAACGCAGGGGGTAAACCCGCAGATGTGCTCAGAGCCAACCATCTGTCTTTCCCGTCTCCGCGTGGGCTCGCAGCTAAATCGGCAAGACAACGGGCTCTCGCTCCGTTTCTCTATTCGTTCCAGGCTCGATTCCTGGCGGTGCCAGTAACTTTTCTTTGTTCGCGGGAGTTTCCTGTTAACACCAACAGTCGCGACAGAATCCTGAGGGCTGTGGGCTAACTCACGTACGGTATAGCAGAGGACGCCGGCTAGCTTCGCCAGAGAAAGTGCTACGCGCCGTACACTAGCCCCAGCGGAATCCGAAGACCCACGCGCACTTTTGGGTACTTACATGCAGTAGACAGACTCCGGCTATACCAAGTGAGGCTTTATTGCCTGGCAGATACAGGGCATATACCAGACAACGCGACTACCGCTTGCGGGGAGACAGTGGCTCCGCTCGCTCAAGCCGCGGGACTCAGACCTTGATATAAGTCATCACAGCCGCTGGAGCCGCGGGAGTATTCCTTGCGACCGGTAGGGACAGAATAATCTCTTTGCAGATGAGTTCCCATGGAGCCAGCTGGGTTCTCCGTCATCGGGGCATTCGGAGTAGGCACTGTACCGAGCCAACCGATTGCGATTAAATCGCCCAGTCGACTCCCGGCGGAAGGCTCGCACGTCCCGCAGGTCAGCTCCGGGGGGAGAGGAAGTGTTCCCCTGGTTGAGGAGTGGGTGGCGCGAAGGAAAACGACAAGCTGGTGCTCCTTCTCCAGTGCCCTCGCGCACACGCCCACGGCGAGCCGGTTCAGCGCGTCGCATGGAGTCATGAAGAGGTCACGACTCACGTGACACGCCGGCTGCTCAAAATGGCGGCTCCAGCTCGCCAAGACATGTGCAGGCGAGGTGTAGGGAAACGAGGGTCCCCACTGGGTAGAGGCAAAAAGCTCCGCTTTAAAGGGTGTGTTTGTGAACACACTAAAATAATAGACACGTTCAATACAGAAAAGTCACACTTGAACCACGAATGACTAGAGCAAGAAAAACACGGAATGCATGGGGAGAGCGGGTATATACTTACTTACCTTGCATCTACATCTGCTGTTCTTGCATATACAGCCAGAAGAAGGAGGTCCTCCTATAGAGTCGCTGGGATTGTCGCAAAAATCAATTATTTTAGTGATGACTTCGAAATTATGCATTCTGTGTGAGCATATACGAGGCAGAAAGTTTTTCACCGTGATGCGGAGTGTGAAAAGTGCTGCAGCTTTTATGTTAAATAACTCATAGAATTTTGTTAGTATCAATGAATGTTAGCATCAAACAAGCAGCAATTACTGAGTGCACGGTCTAGATTAGTAACGATAGCATCTAGGGTCCATACTCATTGGCAGAACCTACGTACCGTTGTGCGGGGTGGTAAAGTTCGTAAGCAATTAGTAAGTACGGTTCGGCTGCGTTGCAATTTTGGTTTCGGTTTATGAACCTTCCATATCTCGTGCTCAAGTTTGACGGCGAAGATACTTTGGTATGGAAATATAAGACCGAATCAACGATGATAGCAATTTTGCCTGTTTCGAGCTCGGCGAATTAACTTATGCGAAAGATTAAGCGCAACACATAGTCAACAGCAGCAATGTTCAGGTTTGCGTGGCGCATGCCACGGCTTTATATTTCGCATTGCTTTAGTAAGAAATGTTCGTTTTGTCAGATATGCAGTTCATATGATCACGTTATTTCAAATGGGCTTATGCCAAATGGAAAGGTTCTCAGTAGACTGGTATTTGAGAAGCTTGAACGCACGTTATGTTGTATTTTTCTTGATAGCGAAACGATCCGCAGTGTCCGATTCTAGGTTGCGGGTTATGCGTGCCATGGCCAAATTAAAAAGTACGGGTCCAAGGACAGAACCCTGTGGAAAACACCTATCCAGATAGAAGTTCCTGGGGCTCCATCCTGATGGCGTGCTGTGGAGCCGAATCGGTCGATTTTCTAGAAAATTCCGAATCGAGTTTTAGGTCCTTCGGCTTGGGAAGGCTATAGGGAGCTCTTCAAGGATCGCTGCCTGACTAACGTTGCCAAAGGCTTTTCACACGTTGAAAGTTAAGACATAATCAGGATTACGAGCTGGTAACGTGCCGTTAAGAACACGTCGTGGTAGCCAAACGCAATCGTGAGTACCCAGGTGAGGGCGGAAGCGAGTTTTGGGCGGAGGGAACCACGGGCGTACATATCATATAATATGAAGATGGTTGCTGATCAGGCGATCAATAAGTTTGCAGGTAGTGGGTGTAATAGAGATAGGCCGGATAGGTCAGCACAGAAGGTCTTTGTTCGGCTACGGTATTGAGTGAACCAGTGTCAGTTTGAGCTAGTCGGGAACGTCGCCAGATGCTCAGTAAGTGTTAATCATGCTTAGCAGTACTAAGTGTGCAGACTCATCCAAGTTACGTAGGTGCTGCCATGTCACGCCATCATGACCAGGGCAGAAAGAGGTTTGCACTGGTGAATATCTGCCGTAAGCTCGCCCATGGACGTCGAGATTTGTATCTGTGTCGGGAACCGTGATGACCGCCAGGGGGGCTGAAAGAGGCATGAGAAGAAGAAAGTGGCACAATTGAAAGTTGGTCGAGTTGGTGATACATCTTGGGAAAAAGCGCGAAAAACGACTACATATAGAAAAAAACACAGGACGCTAGAAGCGCGCCGTCCTGTGTTCTTTTCTACGTGTAGTTGTTTTTCGCGCTTTTTCCCACGAAAGTTGCACAATGGCCCGACACGATGAGCACGCATAGAAGCCTGCAACACGGCGTTTCTCCGGCACTGTTAGCACATTGTTGCCAACGTGCTTAGAACTCTAATCGTCTCTATACGCGGGTACAAGTTAAGAGCGGTAATAGCCTATGTAGTGCATCACTCCGCCGAAGCGAGGGACCCGGATGTTAACGCGCACGCGCGTTTTGAAACGAGATTGTGTACACAAGTCCGTCCGAGCAATCCGGTTTCCTACGCTGCGCGTCAAAATATGTAGCAGCTCGGATGAGGTCGGGAGAGGGCGACGCGACGGGTCATCCGGCAGCCAAACCGGTTCTCGGCGCGGAGACGCGTGCGGGAACGCGTGCTTTCCCGCCCGTGTCTTTGACCCTTTAATGCTTAAATCGCTCCACGTTTCCCGCGGTAAGAAACTTGGACCGAGTTGCTGAGGTGCGCGAGGCCAAATACGCGAGCCAATAGCGTAAAAACGAGCAGGCTGTGGGAGAAAGAAAGTCAAAATGAGCTCCGCACTTTCGCCAGCCGTCCTACCACGAACTCTATCTCGAAGTTGATTACTATCGTTTCGTGGCGGCTGTTCAAAGTGGCTTTCCGTCATTCATGGTCAGCCAGAGCGACTTGTCTCGTGACGCCTGCCCCTTCTTGTCCCCGGCCAGAGCATGGCCTTGGCCCTGTTCGTCGGACTGCTGAAGAATCCGGTGCCGTTCGCCTTCCACCAGTTCATGTGCTGCTCAGCCGCCACCTACTTCTTCAACGACTTCTGCTTCCTCGTGACGTGTACCATGTCTAAGGAGTCCGCCGCGTGCGTTCCGAGCACTTTCTACGTAAGTATAAGCTCACATGCATGCCCCGGCGAAGTGATTAACGTCAACTGCTTGCTAGGAAGCTTGAATGCGATCGAAAACCTCGGTTGCACCATGGAAAGCAGATTATTTGCTGTGAAAAATAGTTACAGCCACGGGATGAACCTACTGAATCTGTTGAATACGAAAATAACGTGCACTGAATTAAGAAGCTAATTTCTGCTTCTTCACAGCGGACTTGTGTTAGGCTACGTTTTCATGCATCATTTGATGTCCTCACATTAAAGTTCCCCTAGCTTTGTGTACTTTTAAAGCGCGAGGTGTTCCACGGCACGCGCTTTAAATGGGCAGCAACGAAAAGAAAAGTGCAGCTCCGCAACGCCGAGAGGACAGCATCAAGGCATTGGAAAGCGTAAGGTGAAAGCGGATCGCGAAACAGATTGTATCAAGCGGCAAACAGACGCCCTTCGAGAATGCGAGCGAAAGCGAAGCGTCAGTGTTCCATTGGATAACAATGCTTTCTCCTTGGGCTGGCCTTGGTCCGTGGGTTAGTTGCGATGGCTCTACTGCTGGGGTCGTTCGGCGATTTCGATGTGCATGAGTCGGGAGTCCCGACAAGGGAGCGGTTTACGCGTTATGTGCTACACACTGTAGAGTCTGTTTGAAGAGTTTGCAGCAATCGACCGCCATCAACACTGCCATCAACCTTTAAAGGCCTTCAGCGGCATCATCATCTTCTTGCCCTGTGCGGCATAAGCGCACGCGTTAGCAATTTCTTTTTTATCGCCGTTCCGCTTGCTGTTCTATTAAACAGGGCTAGATCACCGGTTCTCGCTCGCCTTGTGCTCGGGACCCGTCCCTGAGGGTCTACGCATCTAGCGGCTTGGTGTCAAAACGACGCGGGACCTTTGTCAGCCACGTCGACACCGACAAGCAGGGCTAACAGCCCCCTCCGACGGCCTCTGCTTGAAAGACCGGCGGACCTATCTGCGGGGACAAACGATGAGTTAGATCGAGCACAAGTATCAGGAAAAGCTGCGGGGCAAGCTTGACGCCATCTTGGATGAGAATGAACACGGCTTCTCAAGCGGTACATTGACCACGGCGACGGACACAGCAATATCGCTGGAGAGAGTTGACCCATCCAAAAGCTGGACGAGGACATTTTTATGGGCACCGCAGAAGAAATAGCCACAGAAAAAATTACCAAAGCGACCTCGTCCAGCCACAAGGTTATAAACATCATGGCGGATCTTGGATATAGAACTCGTGTCAGTCAAAGTGGGGAGTCTCTTGTTTCACCTGATGGGACGAGATCAGCCCGTAGCGAGCCGACAATCACTAGAACGAAGCTTCAGACGATTGAACTCACCAAGTGTGATGGATGCCGTCGGAACTGATTTCGGAGTCAATTTGAGTCCGCCGCACACAATAATTCTGTGTACGACGGAGAAATTTCTTTAGCTGATCAATCTGCTGACTGTCTGGGCGGCTTCAGCAGCAGCTGGTCTGCCCATGACAGACAAATGCTACGATGACGCAATCGAAATATTTCGAAAATGGTTGGGCGACAACATCAATTGCGCAAGACCACCTGTAGGTACTGCTGACATAACACCTCTTTCCTCGTCAACTGGCGTCGCGCCACTCAGAAAGCTCTAAGACGACGTGCAGACACACTGGAGAAGCGTTAATGCCCTTCGAGTGAGAGCAGATGTGTATTGTGCAGTGCTACACGAGATCCTTCCACGGACACTCCCTCGAGACATAGTAATGAGGTAACATGGGCATTCCAACAGTCGCCTACTGCTTCAACATCAAAGGGAACAAATCGTAAGCAACAATAAGAAAAAAGCTTGACGCCCTGATGGTCTTCTTCGGACTCATCATTGAGTGCCCCGAAGCAGTTATTCCGAACACGTCTCCGAGAACAAAGTTTCAGACGAGCCAGAAGAGCAGCGTGAAACAGGAATGTCAACATTCTGCAGCAGCCCTGCACGCCGCAGGTGCCTCACACGGTACAGCGTCTTCCTCGGCTGCAACAGTCACAATGGAGAAGGGCCTCGATCCTTGCTAAACCGAGGCGTTGTTTCCTTTGCTGACCCCAGGACACATCGCACGGCAGTGTAGGAAGTCATCCCCGTGGCAAACGCATTCTTTCCAAGTGCAATCCAGTCACGCAGCAAGAATTATTGTGGGCGGGTGGCAAGGGGGCTTGTTCCGGCGGCGCGATTAAGTCACGGCGCCAGGCACGGCACCAACGCGCCCTCTGTCGCCAGGCGCCTAATGAAAAATGCTCGCCGGTTCAAGGTCAGTCAGTTCATAGCCGGCTGCCGTCATGGGCTGACGATGCCGACGAATCCTTCGCGCGACTGGACTTTCATTGGAGTCCGTTCGCGGCGGAAGAAATCTTCGCGTTTCAAAAATCGTTGTCGTGAGACGAAGGGGCTTTGATCTTTTGAGAACGTGAAACCTACGATAAGAAAAAAAAACATGTAGTTGAGAATCAAGATATGATTTCTTTCAATGAATGATGGTTCTTATCCTCTATACCATTAGTTCATATTTAGACTGTCCTAACTTCGTCACCTAGCTTGTGAAACATGAAAAGCACGTGCAAATCTGGGAAGCCCGGGAAAGGCGAGACACGCCCGCTGGATGGCGAGAGTGAACCACTCGCGGCAGGAAGGTGGCGTCGGCAGACGTTGTCCTCCCGGAATTCGATTGGAATAACAACCAGCGGAAAACACAGGACACCGACGGAAACGACGGGACCAGCTGGCCCTAACTGAAACGAACAAGGCACGAACAAGGCAGACGTTGTCCTCCCGGAATTCGATTGGAATAACAACCAGCGGAAAACACAGGACACCGACGGAAACGACGGGACCAGCTGGCCCTAACTGAAACGAACAAGGCACTTGAACGCCTAGAAATACCCTTCCGGCGACATCATGCGCATGTGTGAATAGTCATGTGTCGCATGAACGAAATGTTAACAATGAACCACCGCGTTTCGAAAGTTCATCTCTTTGATAGACAGGAGCAATGACGTCTCACTGACGCAGTTGTTTCTCCCTTTCATTATATAAAAAGGTTCCAGAATTTCCCTTCGGGTTTGCAAGGGCGACACACTACGCGTGTTCTTCACCGAAAAAACACACAAACCAGGGTGCCCGTTACGAGCCATAATCACGGAGGATGGTTCGTGGCAGAAGCTAGTTGGCCGCTGCCTTCAGTCCAAGTTAGGCGTCCTGGAAATCAACGACCTTTCGTCGTCAAGAGTTCGGCCAACGTCGTCGACGTCTTGAAACATGGACTGCCGGGCGTGAGTTCGGGATTCTCGGTGGACATCGAAGACTTGTATTATTCCGAGCCACACGATGGGCTCCTTCCAGTGGTGCGTGATTTCATAGAGGACAGTGGTGTGGCGTCATGGCAAGCGCTGTCCCCTTTTTCAGTGGACAGTTTTTTAGAACTTTGGCCACTACCTCAAATCTACGATTGTGGACTTCTGCGGGGACATGGTTGTTCAGAAACATGGGATCTGTATAGACTCTGGTATCGCACCTCTGTTGACGAATATTTTTCTGGCAAAATTTGATCGCTTGTTACGGGACTGTTTAGACGACGACCGTGTGGTCAAGGTTTTTAGATACGTGGAGGATTTTTTTAGTGTTGCTTCATTTATCATCTCACACTAGTTTAGAATCTGCGGCCACAGGTATTGTTGAGTGTTTTAGTGCTTATTTGTTCTTTGTCCCTTCGTTTCACTTATGAATTACCCCAGAGTGGAATCAAGAGGTTTTTAGACCTGGAATTGTCGTTCCGTGTCGACATGCATGCGTCGACACGCACCGCGCTCTAAGAAGGAAGGCCTTCCATACAGCTCATGCCACTCGAAGCTAAAAAAAGAGGCATAGCAATGCTTTGTTTAAGAACGCAGTGCGAAAAAGCTGCTTTCACACGATTCAGGCGAATGTACAACAAGCCAGTAGACTGAAATCGGCGGGGTTTCCAGACCACGTGACGCGAGCCGTCGCCGAGAAGCTGCTGAAAGAGCAAAAAAGGTCGCGCAGGGCAGATGCAGCTACTGACTTCGCCACATCGGGGGATAAGGCTAGCTTTGTTGTTATGACTTATGTACACCCGCCCAATTTTTTACCAATATCACGAGAGCGTCGGCCGTTCGGTCGATCAGCGCCGCGTGATGGAGTGATACGGCAAACTCGGCGAGAGTAGCCGCATGCACACTAAACAAAGGCCGCTGCTGCCGTCGTCATCTAGGCTGTTCGAAGAGCGGAGGGCCACCCTCGTATTTTGTTATTCGCTTATCAAAGTTCCTGCCATACCCGAAATTTTTCTTCAAGGCCAGGAACGTGTCGCTAACTGAAAAGAGTAATCAGCGTTTCAAAACGCAAAGTTCGTTCAGCTCAAGGTTCGTTCGGAAACGCTGATTCCTGTTTTCAATTGGCGCCACGTGCCTGGCCTTCAAGAACAATTTCGACTACGGCAGGCAGTTTGATAAGCGAATAACAAAATACGAGGGTGGCCCTCCGCTCTTCGAACAGCCTAGATGACGACGGCAGCAGCGGCCTTTGTTTAGTGTGCATGCGGCTACTCTCGCCGAGTTTGCCGTATCAATCCATCACGCGGCGCTGATCGACCGAACGGTCGGCGCTCCCGTGATATTGGTAAAAAATTGGGCGGGTGTACATCAACTCTCGCACAATATCAAGAGGGTGGCGAATAAACACAGCATATGCTTGAAGTTTTCAGCCCCGCGCAAGTTGGGAGGTCTGTGCAGTCGCATCGACCGGCATACGCGAAGAAGGGCTACGTGTGGCACTAACCATGTATCCAAATTTGTGCCTTGCGCTACAGGTGTGATTTATCACATCCCCTTATCCCCGCGTGGCAAAGCTTACATCGGTCAAATAGGCCGCTGTATCAATGATCGCCTCAGAGAGCACAAGGCTTCCGTTTCCACGAGTGACGGTGCTCATCTGCCGAGGCACTGTAGACAATGCGGGTGCACTCCTGTCTTTAGCAACGCTACCATATTAGGCCGGGGAAGTACAAAAACCCAAAGGGAAATTTTGCAAGTTTTCTATATAATGAAAGGGGGAAACAACTGCGTCAGTGACACGTCATTGCTTCTGTCTATCAAAGAGATGAACTTTCTAAACGCGGTGGTTGATTGTTAACATTTCGTTCATGCGACACATGACTTGATGAATGGATGACCAAGCACGACACGCGTGCTTGATGTTGTCGAAAGGGTATATCTAGGCGTTCAAGTGCCTTGTTCGTTTCAGTTGTTAGTGCCAGCTTGTCCCGTCGTTTTCTTCTGTGTCCTGTGTTTTCCGCTGGTTTTTATTCCAATCAAACATGTACCAACTAGCCCAGTCCAGCCCCTTAGTTTCTAGTGCTTCGTTTCAAGAGCGGTACGGCTTGTAACTAGGCCAGTATTTATTAATAATTGCTGCTAAAACGTCCAGCACTTCTATTTATTTATTTATTTTACAGAAAGAAATCTAGCAATTTTCACAATATATTCGATGATATTACGATTTTTGTGCGTCGCGTCCGTAGAAAAACATGTAAACTATAGCCGCGTTTACATGAATGCGACAGAATGCGATAGCAGCGCGTCAGATTTCATAGCGCATCACGAGTAATGCGATGCGCTCGCGTTTACATGTAGCGCATTACCCCTGGTTAGGGTGCCTGGATGTTCCTCCTCGCCGCCCCTCCGTGACGGGTGGAGACAACTGCGTCGTCTGCTACGGAAGCCGCCATGTTGAATCCCGCCGCTGGGGCAGCGCGCTGCAAGCACGGGGATGTCCTATCGGATTCTTATATGCACACGCATTCCGTGGCCACAAACCGCTTCCAGAGGGATGGAGAACTTATTTGTGGGCTTGTTTGTACGTCTTAACAGTGAAAACACTGCGCTAGATAAGTCGACAAGATGAAATAGCGGGGGAAACACGGCACACAGAGGCGCATCCGTGCCTACCGCCTACACGTGCGTCTCCTACTTTTTTGTTTTGTAAACTTAAGTCAGCGCAATGTCTCTACACTTTTAAATGTAACACGCATAATAATGCATCACTGAGGCTCGCTTCTTGATCGTTAGTTTTGGTGTTAAATCTCATCTGCGAAAAAGTTGCGTCTTATATAAGTGCGTTCGACCGGCAATGTATTGTGAAAAGACTTCGCGGGAGAGGTATGTTACATGAATCACCCTGTTCTTCCACTAAGTCTGTCTGATTTCGCAGTTAACTGATATTAATCATGAGCCTTCTTTGCCGAAAATCATAGCCGCAAAAAGCATACCTTGTATATGCAAGATAATGCGCAAATGGCGAAGCGAAGACTCAGTTGTTGTAGTAGTGTATGTAGTTGTATCTCCAAGGGGAAAACAAAAGCTAAAAGTGAATGGACGAAATAGCAGAGGCTTATCTAAAGCACCGCGGTTAACACATAAAGAAAAAAAAGAAAAATCTGCCAAGAAGCACCAAATGTAAACGCTTTGTAAATAAACAAAAATGCCTAATTGGCGAAGCCATTTAATAGGTACAGTAAATAGTGGCGCAGCATGCAGAAGTTAATTTTGGGTGAGGGGGTGGACCTTAGAGCTGTGCACGGGCCGAAATTTCTAAGCCCGGCCCGACCCGCCCCGCTAGAGACACGGCCCGGGCCCGGCCCGGTCCCGAGAAATTCATAAAAATTGAGCCCGGCCCGAGCCCGACGGATATTTAAAATCTGCGCGCGATCCCGGCCCGAGCCCGCCAGAGTGTTTTTAAATATCATCCCTAGTCCGACAGGATATTAACATGAACTTGAAGATGTTTGTTGTTAACCTAAAAAGCGTAAGCACAAAGCGAATACGACTGTCTAAGATTTAAATTTCCTTTAAACTTGGACCGAAATTTGTACAACTTATCATCACTTAGAAGCTTTTTTTTTTCGGTAGCTGTTTAACTTACTTTGGCGGCCTTCGAAATCAAGGCACACCCGAGGATACCTTAAATGATTCCGAGTAAGGTGATTTTTTTTATTATTGTAATTCTTCAACAGATATTGCACCTTGCGTTCTTCCATTCCTTGCTGAAATTTTTGTCTTTCCCTCTAGTTACGTTGGCAGCATGATTTTATCTGCGCTTCAGTTCTTTCTTGCCTTTCGTCATGGCTCTAAAGAAATTCTTGCGCGAAATAATTATGGGCTCTGCTTAGAAAATTGGTTCTTCAAACTCTGCACACACTGCGAAATCCAGGCCACGTTTGTTCTGTTTGTTTTAGTTTGAAAAGGAGAGAGCAAATACAATCATGTTGTAGTCGGTGGCTGGAGTGTCCTCGTTTCCTGGCCCGCTCTCTCCCACTAAGCTGATGGTTTGATTGATTGTAGGGTTTAACGCGCCGAATAACGCAGGCGATGAGGTGCGCCGTAGTGGAGGGCTCCGGATTAATTTTGACCACCTGGGGATCTAACGCGCGCCGAAATCTCGTACACACGGGCGTTTCTGCTTTTCGCTTCCATCAGAAAAGCGGCCGCCGCGGCCGGGAATGGAACCCGCGACCTCGTGCTCAGCAGCACGAACTAAGCTGGGGGGACCCAGACGTTTCTTTTATTGATGTGAAGGCTTTCTAAGTGCAATCGTTTTTTTATCATATCTTTTAACGGCGCCGTAGTGAATCAGCACTTCCTTTTTTTTTGTTTTCACTTTACCGGAAATATAAAAAACTTTCTCTTGCCAACAATTTAGAATTTGCTGCACAGGATAGCCGTGCCTCAGGAACTGCCCGGGCCGGATCGGACCGGCCGGGCCCGACAAAATTTTTGGTTCAAGCCCGAGTCCGGCCCGGGCCCGAAATATTGCATGCTACCCGGCCCGAGCCCGGCCCGGGCCCGTGCACAGCTCTAGTGGACCTACCTCCAAAATGGAGGAGGGGAACTTGTAAGAAAACTATCAGAAAAAAGAAAAATCGATTCACAATTAAAAGTAAAAGGACTGGGGATCATTTGGTAAAAAGTTAAAACAAACAAACACAACCAAACAAAGCAAGAAGTCATGAAATATAATTCAAGGGGAGCTGATTACAACAGAAAGTCTCCCAGTTTGCTACACACAGCCACATCTCGTTATAATACTCAAAATGATGCAATGAAATCCCAAAAGTACGTGTCTGGTTCAGCACCTTCACTTTATCAATTAAAAATATTGCACAAGATACCACCACAGAAACATTCGCCAACATTCGCCAACCATTCCTGCAGTGGTTTGTGCACAGAGGCACGCAGCAACCAGGCATTTTGAGCCGCTAATCGCGGCCAGACAGTTACAGCACGTCGGCCGCTGCACAATTCGGCGGTTCCGCCGCAGTAGCGGGGTCCGTAATGGCGGTCGACGGCTCCGAAAACCGGTCGAGGCGGCGAGGGACTCTGCAAAGAATGTCTCCACCCTTCACGGAGGGGAGGGCGAGGAGGAACATCCAGGCACACTACCCCTGGTACGATGGTGGCGCCATACGGTGTCGCACATCGAAGGTAAAGCAGCGTTTCTGGCGCTTCCAAAGCTTCCGGCACGGCTGGTTCTGTTCTTTTTTCACGACTCGTAATTTCTGGCGTCTTACACTCGATTTAGAAGTTTTTAAATGCAAAGCTGCGATTGCAGGGCTCACTTTTCTTGTCGACATAATTTCTAATGCGATGCGCTCGCGTTTACATGCACTTCGAAAGTCGACTTACGCGTCTCAATCCACTCAGGTCTGGCGCATTAATGCGACGTGCTTTCCTAGCGCATTAGCCCCGTTTACATGAATGCGATGCGCTAGAAAATTGATGCGATGCGATGCGATGCGCCACTTGTCGCATTCATGTAAACGCGGCTTATGGCAACGCGCTTGACGCATCTTCTGCCGTGCTGCTCCGCAAGCTGCATTTTCTCCTCGCCAGACTGTGACATTAACGCGCTGCCCGCCCGCGCTGTCCCAGCCCAGTGGATTCCCCTCCTCAAATACTTCGTTCTTCGTGAATCCAGGCACGGAAAAACATTTACGTCGAACAAGCTTGCGCTATAAATCCAGGACATTAACGACCCCTCCCGTATTCGCGTGTCATGGCGTCAATGCAACAGCCACCCTGGAATGCACGCTGCAGATGCATGGTACGCACCCCGTGCGTGTGCAATATCCCGCTCCGCTGGCTCAGCGGATATTCGCCTCGCCAGTACCAAAGAACGTCTTCGGAGCACCGCGCTTGAACTCATACCTCCGCGCGGTACGGACCTCTCTGGCGGGTTGTCCCGCTTAGGTAAAGTCCTGCTCCGACGACTTCGCTTGGGGGTGGCCCTCACGCCGTCTGTTCCGAGGACCCCAATTACATGCCCCGTTTGACTCCACGTGCGCCATCTGCCCCGCCCCTGTCGAGCAGGCTACAGCAGAGCATTTGGTGTGGAGCTGCCCTGCCCTGTAAAGACGACGCCTCGTGCACCTCGCACAAAATATCCACGGAATGTCGATTGCACGAGGTCCTCTGCTGGCTGCTCGGTTGCGTTTCGCACACTTTAAAAATTAATTTTGAATATGTTCTAGGCTGTATTTGCCGCTGATATTTGGCAGATGATGTATGTGTGTTCACACAAATCTATCTTCGAAGTTATCTCGCCTTCAAAATTTTGTTTCAGTACCCCTTTAAACAAAGACAAATGTAGAATGCAAGGGCTGCCGCTGGTCTAATAACTAAAGTTTAATATCAAGAAGGGTGAATATAAACACTTAAAATATGAAAAAAGTACGCCCATCTTCCCGCGAGGGAACCCTGGTGTGATGCGACGCATCGGGGGGTTCAATTGGTGTTTCCGTTGGGTTGATTCTCAAAATCGAATGAAACGTGTTGTGAACGCGTATGATGCATTTCCATCACATGCGAGTGTTCTCATACGCGGGAAGATGGGCGTATGATATTGGATTGTGTCAGCCCACTCACTGAAGGGACCGTCGCTTCCATCACGTCTTCATCAGAAGAATCAAGTCAAGCACGACGTAGTCAAGCACGAAGTAGTCAAAGCAAGGTCACGTCAGTGCGAGAGCGAGCGCTTGACTAAACCGCCGCGGCGCGATACCCGCTTTATATTCACAGCGATTGAAGGAGAGGAGACAACGAAGGAGAGTTGCGCATGCGCGCACTTGCGCGCACCGGAGCAGTTGTTAACGCAGCGAAGCGCGCGCCAGACAAGTGCGCCAGCTGTGGTATGCTAATGAGCCGGAGTGAGAGTGTTGCACACAGCTGTGGGAGAGAAGAACGGAGGAGGGATGCGGACGGACGCCGCGACGACGACGCAGGAGGGACAAGCCCGAGAGCAAGAGATGCGTCGCATCTAAAAACACTGCGCATGTGTGAAACACGTTTGAAACGTGTGAAACTTACTGCCAGTGCAGTAAGGCAACTCGACAGACACCGGCAACAGTCAAGGCCAACGCAAATATGCAATCTGTTTGGGATGAAGACGCACGTTTGTTTGGCTGACACTTGTCTCCTTACCTGCTATGTAGAACGGCTTCATAATTCGAGGTGGCGTTTGTTCACGGTGCGCAAATAAAGTGTTAGTGGCAGGAAAATAAGGTTTACATCCACGGCACTTAATACAATGTGAAGAGAGATGGGATGATGGGGGTCCCTTTAAAGGGGCCCTGAAAGGCGTTTTGAGCACACTAAATAAAATAGCGCCATCATTAGATTGGGTCGGCAACGTCATCTGTGCCAAGTATTACTCTTTTACAAGCAGCGGAAAGTCCACACTTTTGTTGCAAAGTTTGTCGCCCTTTTCTCATCCTTCCCTGCGTGTTTTTGGACGCCGCCATCTTCACATGTCTACGTCATCGATTCCCAGGTGTGCGTCATGAGGTAGACATCCTGTTATTTGGCAGATTTTTCACGCACTTCCGGCAAAGAGATGTCTCGTCTGCTCAGCGTCGGCTCGCCGGCTGATCTGCCAACGGAGTGCCGGAGTGCTTGGACGTTTTACGACTATCCAAACAAGTGTGAACAAACGTTTAACCGTTTGTATTGAATGCAACACGCCATAACACGACGTGGATATTTTAAAGACGATAGTCTTTCTTGGGCTACTTCAACCCAGAAATTTTAGTCTGTCTGTATGTCTGTCTGTCTGTCTGTCCGTCTGTCTGTAACTAGATTCAGCCACCCGTACAAAGTAAAATTGATATTGCGGAATAGTCTTATATACTCACAGCCACATGTAAACGTCTAAGCCCGGTTTATATGTTCATACTTGTCAACTTTGTTGAACAAGAACAAGACATTAGGCAAATATAAGACAGGAACTTAGTACACAAGGGATATTTACAGTGTTCCTTTATTAAAAAATGCATGGATGCTTGGTTTTTCGATAGCAAATGATATTCTACATCTAGTACAGAAAACCGCCGCCTCGTGGCGGCATATGAAAAATCACGCGGCAACAGCAACGAAAGGTTCCACTAGCTGGGTTCCACGTTCTGCTTGGACCGCAGGTAGAGCACGGTCACGCGGTTCTATAAACCTTGTAGTCGGCCGCCTCCATTCACGCGCGTCTCCACCGTACTGCAGCGCTGGCATCGAGGAACCCGGCCTGTAGCAGTGGAACGCGGTAAATTCAAATCGCCTTGCGCAAACCTTTAGTGTGTTTACCTTGGAATGAGCGCGACGCTACAGGAACAGCATGAGAGGTGAGCGGGAAAGCAAAGGGGGCATTTGCTTGGCAAATGTCTACAAAGATTATCGTCTTTTGACGACATTTGCAACAAAAGGAGAAGATACGCGGCCAATTTTTTTTTGTACCGCCGGAAGGGTTTTCTCCTCGCACAGATGGCGCTAAGCCCCTTTTCTGAACGTATGGGATTGTATTGAAGCTTCACTACCAGTTACATTTACCTTGGCCAGGGGGCCACGTGCGCGCAGAGACGTGCGCGATGGAGAAAGACCAACATCCAGCTGTGGTCGCTGGTACACAGGCGTGGCTTAAAAAACGCCGTGAGGCGAAAAAAAGTTGATGAATAAGCAGTGTATTCATTGCAAACATGTCTGTATGTCATTGCGAAACCACACCTCGACAACCGACCTAGCCAGGGAAGTCAGGCTTTCGCTATCGACTAGGGTTAACCTAAACTAAACCACAGCAATTTTTTCGTTATGTGCAGTGCCTGTCCATTTCCAGGCTTGTTCGCGCAGATCGGAATATGTTTCAATACTTACAGCGTGTTTTGAGAAATAAATATCAATGGGAAATAGCACTTTCTTGGTGCTGTAAACCTTTGTTCAATGGCTTATTGTTGGGGAATTTTTGCTACAATTACTTTTGTTTTGTTGTAACAGAAACAGCGCGTGTGGTACGCGGGTTAACCCTTAGCTTTTACCGTGAGCGCGTTATCCCGAATGCTTTGCTCGGCATCAGAAGGGCCAGCAGGTGCGTACTGAGAGAAAGCCGGCATTTTAAATGCAGAGCATTTCTTTAACTCACGATGTCACCCGGCGTTGTCGGCGTGCCTCGGCGTCCGCAACAGCCGTTCCAGGTGTGCCCTCTCCCCCACTTCTCATCTCCCTCATTACGCTACCCTCCTCGCTCTCAACAACAGGTCCGCACCCCTCCCCCTACACTATATAAAAAAATAATACTTACCGGCGCCTGGTTTCGATCCCACGACCCTGCGGGCGGAACGCAAGGTACATGGTGCTCTACCCACTGCGCCACAAAGCCGACACAGAATTGAAGGCTACGAACGCGCTTTATATCCTTGACTCATTCAAACTACGTCAAGAAGCTGCACCTGTGGGCGGAACGCGAGGTACATGGTGCTCTTCCCACTGCGCCACAAAACCGACACAGAATGAAAGGCTACGAACGCGCCTTATATCCTTGACTCATTCAAACTACGTCAAGAAGCTGCTGATACAACGCATTCACTACCAGCAACTCCCCAAACACTAAACGTTAACGCAATACACCCACCCCCTATGCGACGCATTTACTCGAGTCCCCCTCGCGGGGAGATGGGCCCTTTCTTTTTTCCTGCCTCAGCTTTGGTCGCCTCAAGATAAAAAGTAGCAGCCTTCATATTTGAGCCTTCTTCAACTGAGGGAAACAGAAGCTGTCAGCAGTTTTATCTGCACAACTGTTCTGCGGAACGCTCTCTGGAAGGAAGGTGTTTGGCAAGCTCGACGTGGATACATAATTTGGTGTTTATGCCATGATTGCACAGAGCAGCTGACACTGGTTTTGGTATCTCTCTCACGCAGAACGAAATATACCAGTTCACGGCGGCCGCCACGTTTGTGTTCTGCGGAATTTACTCGCACTGCAACGTCATCGAAGCGACGTGGATTGTCGTAAGTTATATTTATACGTGGTTTGGTAAAGTTAACGCACTGGTTGTTTTCGAAGTAGTAATACTTTGTCCGCCTTTGCAGATATGAAGCCTCACAGATTAGTTTTTTGTGTTTCATAAGCACTGGGGGCCACTGATAGCGGTCCACTTCCCAAGCTGAGAGAAAAAAAAGGGTGGTTTGCCCTTTAGTTCCGAGAGTAGATGGGACTCCAGCAATAAAAAAATGTTCTCAGCGCAATCGGTGGGCTCACATCAGCCGGCCACTGTGCACCTCTACTCACTATGGCACTTGCAAGTCCGGGGGAAGGCTAAGGACAATGGAGGCTGCCATAAAAACTTTGCGCAGCTGGCACTAGTGGTGTAAGGCTGGTAAGCATCACAGCTGGCTGCTCCACATGTATCTTATCATTGGTTCGGCTAAGTTTATGCGTGGTTTTGCTTGGAGACTCAGTCAAGTTTTCTGCGTGGTGTCGTCGTTAGTTCCCCAAACACCCATGAACCCTCCGTTATTAAAGTACATTTTGCGCGAGCTCGTAACCTCGGATCTTCCCTAACTCGCTTCACCGGAGCGATTCTCGGGATTGGACCGAAGACCGCTCTCAAGTAGCGCCGTGGCAGCTTCCTGTTCTTCGGGAGTGACGCTCTTCTTCTGTCGCCCCATCTCTCTTTCGTCGGAGACCCGGCTGTTGCACTACACATGGATGTATGCTGGTCCTACTTCCCGCGTTCAAAGAAGCCCATGCTAAACTTCAATTCTGGCCACTCAAAGATTGTAAAAATGGGGATCGGTGTTTCCTGTCTGCGAGCATCCCTCACAAAATCGTGCACAGAAAAAATATCTAGAAGTTTCACAAGCCAGTTAGAAATACTAAATACGGCTGGTTTTTCGCAATCTGTCATTCGGAAGATAATCTTTAAGTTAATTAAAGGTGCTAAATCAGACTGGGGGGAACGAGAAAATGAAAATTAGGGTAAAAGACCTGTCGTCATTCCGTATATGCACAAGATGTCGCACGGGTTAAAAAATGTTGCTAACCGGTATGACGTCGATGTGGTTTCCTCGGCCCCAAACAAACTGACCAGGTTATGCGGCAAAATAGACAGATTGTTATCAGCCAGTGAGAAGCCGCAAAAAAAACAAGCGTGCCAAGTGAAACATACTTCCCCCTTTGTGCGTTGTGCAATGTGTGTTCTCGATTTGATACCGATGACGTGTGGCCACAATTATGCAAGACAAACTGGGAGATGTTTAAACATACGTCTGTAAGAACAGAAAAACGGTGAAAAATCAAAGCACGGCTCTCAACTATGGAAACACTGCCCCACACACGGCTGTTCGCCCATATTCTGCGACACCAGAGTTTTGTCACGGCATCGAGATAAACCCGCGAGAGCTGATTGAAGCATTTCACATTAAAAGGTCAGGAGATAGATGTGTTAGTGCCCCATCAATTTTTATAACTGACACAGAATATTTTTATCTGTGCAACTCATTGCAATCGTAGCGTTTTCTTGGATTGTTATGGCTATAATGCCCTTACCCCTAGTTTGTCGCGTGTAGACCCGTATGTATTTATTCCTGTTAAGAAGTGAATTTCATGGTTTTATCTTGGGCTAAATTAACGCACCACGTGAGATGTTGAAAGTATATATTTGTGTTTCTTTTGAATAAACAAATAGTTGCGAGTTAGCGCCGTGTCGTCTATGTTTTTTCTACTTTCGTCCCTGTTTTGTGAGCGCTTCCACCTTCAAGATGAACACTTACCAACCAGCCCAATTGCCCGTTCTACTGCTGTAACAATCTCTCCCTTATTTCTGCTTGAAGTTACTACTGTGGTTTCGACGGGCACCCAGCCCACCTCGATCATGTGCCCCCTCGTCTGCCCTTCGTCTGCCCCTTCGACTGCCAGACCCCTGGCCTTGACGGTTGCAATGCGGCCAGTTCCGGGTGTTTCGAATTTCACCCAGACGCGGACGGGAAAGCGCGGACCTGCGGTTCCATTTCACGGAGCTTAAGCACTCCCACCGCGCCCTTCACCAGTCTGTCGAGCAAGTCGTGTTGGCCGTCAGCATGTACGGCCTTCCGACCGAGAGCATGATCGTCGCGGGCATGTTGCTCAATTCAGTGCTGCTCATGTCGCTCACTTTCAAGGTCATGCGGACTCGATATGCTTCCGTGCGCCAACCGCGCATCTCGTCCTGAGCCTGGATCTCCATCGCACCCGGATCGTCCGCGGCGAGACCGACATTGTACGCGTTTACCGCCTTGTTGGCGTAGTACAATCTTATCGCTTCTGGAGCCAAGTGAGCCGCCTCGTCGACCGTGATGAAGCGACTCTCGATCAGCGCGAGTTCTTCTTCGTGGAGAGACGCACCGTCTGCCATCTTGGTCAAGATCGTGGAGACACGCAGATCCATCTGACAAACCACTTGCACGAGAGGAAAGCATGACACGGCGTGGCACCTTATTTTGTAGCTTGTTGTGTTCTGTGCCGCGCTTGTATATCTCGGTGGCCCTGACCGGGGTCTGTTGTCGCGAGTCGCCGCAGAGTATCACGTCAAAGCCACCAAAATGATCGAGCCAATTCTGCGTGATGTGCTGGAGGCTCACGTCGATGGCATCGAGCTGGTCGGCGGACATAACACTGATTTTGTCTATGATGGCGCACCTGTCGTTTCTAAATTTGTCGTGCGACAGACTTCGACAAAGCTTGAACGCAGAGGGGACGGTCGTTACACCACGGCCACGGCAGCCTTTCCCGTGCTGGGGCAGATTACGTACGCGTTGTAAGGAGGGTACGGAATTTAGCGGTGGTACATGTCCATCGCCAACTTGAGCACAAGCGTCCTTCCGCATCCTGCGGGACCGGTGAAAACTCTACGGGGCGGCTCGGGGGGTCATCAAAAGATGTATCAGTTTCCTCAGAAATTCGTACTGTTGGGTGTTTGTAAGCCGCATGAAGTCACCTGAGCGATGTCCATGATGTTTTGCCATTTTCGATCCGCCGAGCACGACGATCGGTCTGCCAATGCCTTGCTGACCTCGTGTTCACCCAAGACGTCTTCGTTGCCGGCGTTGATTCGGGTTTGAGGTGCCGCTTTAGTGTCCCTCTTCCACCATCGTGCGGGCCAACTCCATCAAGGAATCGCAGTCCCAGTCGTATACGCATTCCTCTTGTTTGCGTACTATATCGGTCAGCCGCTCCTCGTACGTCTTGACGAACGCGTTGTTGTCGAGCACGTCGACGTGGTCGTTCCGAAAGGAACGTAAAGCAGCGCCAATTCTCTTTGGTAGTTGAGCACGTCGTGCGTCGCGTAGTGACGGTATAACTATCGGCATGCACCTGAACTGGTACCGTTCTTCGGCACCGGGCTTCTTGCTTTACTTGCGTGCAAAGTTGGCTAGACACACTTCTTGTAGTTCCTCGGGTCCTTTGTGGTTCTCGTCGATGATGTCTCGCCAAACGTCGGTCGAGTGTGCAGGCAACTCCTCCAACTCGGCCTTAGACTTGCGCACATGCACCCGTTCGTGGGGGAAGCAAGGGGGTGTATGTAAACGACGGCTTGCCTCTTTTCGGACATCTCTTGACACCTAAGGAACCAAGCCGCTTCTTGCGCCGAAATCTATGGCTTTGAGCATACCAAGGCTTAGTCTCTTCAGAACCTCTGGGTACGTCATGTCTCCGTTCTCGGAGACCATGTCGTTCATGGCCTTGTGGAGGTCGGACATTCTTCGATTGGCATTGTTCAAGTAGTCCACGACTTTCGCGGCGCACAAAAAATGGTCAAGTATTACGTGAACGTACATGTCGGAGCCGAGCACCGAGGAGATCCACGGGTTGAAGGCATTCATCCATTTCTCGCTCGGAACTATTCGTAAAGAATGGTTGTTCCAGCAAACCCGGCACGCAAGACATCTATGTAGAGGCCTTTGTCGCAGATGCCAAAGCGGTCTCAGAAGTATTGAATCATGTCAGGCGCAGTGTGCCCGAGCATGGAGTGCCCATTCTCGTACTGTCCCTTTCCCTTTAACTTTTCTACGCGTTTGTATTCGTCTGCGTAGTTGGCATCTGCTACGTTTGTGGCAGAGTAGGGCACGACAGCGCACGTCCTGAGGCTGGGCATGAAGAGAGCACCGAGACGACACTGCCGACCTCGCTTGGAGCACGTATGGATGTCTTCATTGTAGGGTTTAACGCGCCGACGCAACGCAGGCGATGAGGCGCGCCGTAGTGGAGGGCTCCGCATTAATTTTGACCACCTGGGGATCATTAACGTGCGCCGAAATCTCGTACACACGGGCATTTTTGCTTTTCGCCTCCATCAGAAAAGCGACCGCCGCGGCCGGGAATCGAACCCGTGACCTCGTGCTCAGTAGCGCCACGCCTTAGCCACTGAGCCACCGCGGCGGGGCACGTATGGATGTGCGCATGCACCTCGGTCCAGCTGTGCTTGATCTGCATCATGTCGAGCGAGGTCAGGGACTCGATCAGCGGAATTGTTGCGGGCATATCGGCAGACACTGGCTTCGAGGACCATCGTTCAGCCACAGCAGAACGTGCGCGTGCGAGCTTCCCCGTTGTTGAACCTCGACCTTCGATAGTAGTCGAGTTGTAGTCGACCACGTAGTGCGGCCGGAGCGGCGAGATGCGACGGACTTTGAGAATTTTGGGAATTATGCAGAAGATCCTCCCGCAGTCTATTGTGCAAGTGACGGGATCGGCGTTGACCAAGTAGACCCGGTCTAAGCTCGGCAAAGCATCGATCTCCCGCGGGGCGGGTTTGTAGTCACTCCAGCACGCCGACGAGACGGTCCCAGTGAACTTTCGAAGCCAACGACGTTAGAAACGAGTCCGGCTTGCCCAGTTGTCTTATCATGGCTCTTTTCCTATCCTGCCAGTACTGAATCGTGTTCGGTATTCCGCACTTGAAGGCCAAGGCGCGGCTCGCGGCGTCTTCCAGAAACTCCCCGCTTTCCAACTGTTGTCTGGCCATAGCCCGAGTGGCTTCGTTACAGTGGAACGTCATCGAATTCTCCACCAGGCTGTGACGCATAACCTTCATTGCCGTGTAGAGCCCGTGAGTAGGCTCGACTCCGTCACGGTCGGTCCACCGGGTCTCGCTACTAGCCATGGCAAATATCGCATCGCCCAAATAAATCTGAGGAAACGAAAGCTCTTCGGAATGGTTGTCCTGCATGAGAGCAATCGGAACCTTGTTCTCACCCGAGCAATGGTTGAAGTAGTGGCGACTTTCTAGAAGTTGCCGCACACCGACCGCGTCGTCGAAGGTCATGATCTTGTAGAAGCATTCATCGCACGTGCGAGTTGTAGTGGATCGTCCACGTCTTCCAGCACGTCTCCACACTCTAGCTGTTCGTATCCGTCTCATTCTGTCTCTTCACGAAGTGGCGCCGCTGGCGGCAGGTCTGGAACTCGGTCAAACCTATTCCAGAACACCTTGATCTTGCAGAATCTGTAGAGTGGAGTTTCCACCAGGAACCTTAACCAGGCGTAAACGTTTGTCTTGGTGCCCATCCCTGACTTGGACATCGGCTTGGCAAGCAGTCGACGCTTGAAGTGCACGTCCAGAGCGACGTCCTCGGGCACCCTTTGAAGGAGTAGCGAATCGTTTCTGAACGTCGATGGGCACGTTGATCACCTTTCCGTGTATCCCGCACTGTTCGTAACCTTGAGTGAGACGACGAATGTTCATGAAGGGGATTCGCGGCGACAACATCCACTGGTCGTCCTCGTCTATTTGCGGTAGCGAGGTTGGCTTGGGAGGGTACACGAACCCGTTCGTGACTTTGAATTGCGGCGCCTCCCTTCGGAGTAGCGGTTCGCGACACGTCCGGCACACTCGCATGTCCACGCGGTCTGTGGCTTCGGTTAACATTTCCTGCAGCCCTCGGAACACTGCCGCCCTCTTGTCAATGCTACGCACAGATCTAAAAACCAAGAGGTTTGAACCGAACCAGTCTGTCGCACAGCCGAGACGAATGGCCGATCTCAACGGAGAGGCACTCACGTTGGAAGCGAACGAAGCATCACGCTGCTGCCGGTCTTCCGAACGTTTCCTCTCGAGTGCCTTGTCTCTCTCTTGTTGGCCGTGCTGGCGATCGTCGGCTCGCCGCTGTCTTCTCGCGGCATTGCACGCGTCCACGTGTGCAGGGTCGGATCTTCGTAGGCGTTGTCGTTCTCATTCTATAGCACTCCGAGCCTCTCAAAGCGCTGCCTCTTCCTCGCCCGTGCGAACTATTCTCGGCCGGCCCGTGTCGAGAACGACGGGCGTACGCTGCCACGATCACGCGAACGCTCCTCCGAGGGCTGCGGCGGCCGCTATGACGTTCTTTTTTCCACAGTCGAGTGGAAAGACACTCAGAAGGTGTTTTATTTTGTAATGCCACCGTGCGTGCCGGGGACGCTCGGCGGACGCCGCGGGGCACGCGCTCACGAGGGCGCAGCATTTTCTTGGTATGTTTTCCTGTAACACCAAATTTTCAGCTTGTAAAACAGCTCCGCTGTTGGCGGCGCCTACGTCGTTGTATAGCTTGCTCACCGCGCCACTCTACGTGCGGGAATGTTGAAAGTCGAACTTCTGGTCCACATCACAGTTGCATTCCAACGCCTCCCGGAAGTGTGTCTAGTTGGGATGGATGTTAAAAATTAAATTCAAGAGCGCCGGCCACAAGATCAATGTAGTATACCAAACGGGTGCAGGTTCAAATCGTACTTAGGTTTTGTCGCAGGTAGGTTTGCTGACAGAATTTGCGGCATTTGAATGAGTGCTCGACATGAACGGCCTGATGTCGTCGATTCATCAGTTTAAAGATTCAGCTGCGTAATTCAGATTCAGCTGTGTAACTAGGTATACAGCACCAGGATTACGTCTTTGTCAGGCACACACCGCACGAACTCCTCTTGCATTTTGAAGGCGCACTACTCGAAGAACACAATTAGCGACGAAACGGGAAGAAAGTTTTGTCAAGAGGCCCTGGCGGATAACTTGGGCTCAACTAATTTTCGAAAGAAAAACAAACCTTACCACATTTGTGCAGCTGGCATCCATGACAAGGCAGGGGAGATTCGCGGATTTGCCCTTTAAACAAAAGTGAAATGCCATATAAATTCCCTTGCCAACAATTTTTTCTGTTATAGTTGTCAGCGTAGCATAGTCATTTTTTCCGAAAATAAAGAAAAGGGTTGCTAATTCTTTAGCGGCTTCTCCTCTGAGTGTTAGTTATTCCTGATTGGTACCCCTGGGCTATTAGTTACGCGATGCTCTAAGCATTTTTAATATCACGTATTTCCAACAACATAGAAAATTTATCTACGTGAACTGATTTCGGGTGTGTGTGTGTGTTTTTTTTTTGCAGGCTATAGCTGGCGCTTATGGCGTGCTGCATTTCATACATTTCTGTATAGCCATATATCAGAACGAGATATCAAAAAGTGGCGGCAAGTATTGCGGCATAGAAATTTGAGTTTTAGAATTGTGTTGCCGTTGGTGGTGCAGTGCAGAATAAAATTTTAGTTTTACTTCCGAAACATGCTGACTTGCCTCCTCAATGTGCCATACAGCGCTGCTTGCAAGCCACTACATATATACGTGTGCAGAATCATACGGCCATACATGCTTTTCTCGTTAGGAGCACCTATTTTTGAGCGTTCATTTTGCAAAGCGTGTGAACGCTATTGCTGACTGAAAACAACAAGTGCGTGAACACATCAGCTACTCATTGTGTTTGTAAGATGTAGAAGCTGCCATTGCTGGCTAAGGCGTTGTGCTGCTGAGCCCAAGGACGGAGGTTGGTTCCAGGCCGCACCGGCGGCTTCTCAAATGGAGGCGAAAATTGAAAACGCCCATGTATGGAGATTACGGCGGGCGTGAGAGATCACCAGGCGGTCAACATTAATCCGAAGCCCCCGCTGAGGTGCGCCTCATAGCCCAGGTGTGGGTTCGGAGCGTAATCCGATCTGATCTGAAAGCTGGAATTGCGGTTTCCATGACGTTAACCCCGAGAAAAAATACTCGCTCCCCGTGCCACCAGGGGCGTGTGGTCGATACAGTCATTTTGAAGGGGCGGAGCACGTTACGGGCTCGGGCTGTCGACGTCTCTTGCGTCATGGTAAATCAAGTTGCCAAACAGTGGTCAAAAAACAAGTGTATAATGAATAAAACCGGTTCGAAATAAACTAAAATTATTTAAATTAATCTAAAAGAGGGAATTATCAGGATCAGGATCAGAATACTTTAGTGGGTTGAATTTCAGAGGGATAAATTGCGCCGCTTTTAGCCAATTTCTTTTAGGGCAATATTCCGGAACACTTTCATGCTATGACTACATAAACTATTTTTATAACAGTTGCTTTACCAATTTTGATGTATATAAAACCGGCGTGAATGCCTTTACGAAGCGTTTTGGTTCTCAACAAAACACTCAGGAGCATTTAATATAACTCCTTCACAAAAAAGTATGTCCACTTTTTGCCCATTTTTTTTGCAAACACATTTTCTACTCGATCAACTATTCTGATGATCTTGCGCAGGGCTGATCCTAAGAAGGAGCGAACAGGTACTTTCATTTTCAATCTATTTTAATGTTGTTTTCATGAGTATACGTCCACACCACTTAATAGTCCAAAAGAACTCAATTTTCTTCTAATGTCATACTACGTTAAAAAAATTCTAGACGCGTTGCGAATGACGCCCTGCTTCAGGTGGCTGCAGTTGTATCCCTCTGTGTTCACGCAAGGAAAGGCGTAAAATTAGAGTTACATAATTTGTTTCAAACCAATAACATAGCAATGGTAGCATGCATACAGGAAACCTTGCATAGTGCAACGAATAGGGCAATAAATATTTTATTGGTCAAGGTTGAATGCGTAGGGTTCTCAACCCGTCGGAGGCAAACTTGCGCCTCTGGAAGTTTATTTATTTATTTTTATTTATTTATTTATTTATTTATTTATTTATTTATTTATTTATTTATTTATTTATTTATTTATTTATTTATTTATTTATTTATTTATTTATTTATTTGATGCCTGCTTGCCTTTGCATGCGTTACAGAAGGGAGATACATAACACTGAGCATTAACTATGAGACAAAATAAAATAATTCTACAAAGCGCGCTGAAAATCGTCAATATAAACAGTTAATGCAATCATACGTGGAAGATAATTACACTGAAGTATTGATGTAAAATAATATGAATCGCGCAAGGCGTCACCTTTAAAGGAAAGTTAATAATTTGCTTTAAGCTAGCGGTCCCACTTTGCGATATGTAGAAAGGCGCTTGGACATACTTCTCCCCTTCTACTCCAGTTTTCGAATGATAGATATTACGAAAAAAGTTCAACCTGTGGTTTCGTCTGTGATCTTTCACGTCGTGCCATTTCAGTTTACTTTTACTTTCTCTCATGCTAAGTTGACCGTGCCAATTACCTAATACGAATCGCAGTGACATATTCTGTATGTTTTCGAGCGTATCAACCAGCTCTTTGGTGCTGGGATCCACGAAAACACATGCGTACTCCTAGATTGAGCGCACATGACTGAAATACAGTTGTTCTTTTCAGTTAGATGGAGGTTCACTGAAATTTCGTCTCAGAAAGCCAAAAACATATGCAGCCGTAACTTTTATGGTGGGAACCTGCCTATTTAACCTCTAACCACTCCCTAAATAAACTCCTAGGTATTTATATTCCTCGGCCGTTGTCACAGCAGCATAATTTACGGTATACGTATTCAATTGGAATGAAGGTTTTCTTGTAAAGGTGCCGTTAACACACTGTTTAACCTCCAAAAACTTCTCCGAATCAGCACACCAGGATGTTATTAAATTCGAATAAAGCTGCAGGTATACGGAATCACGTTCATTCGCTATAGTCCGGTAAACTACACAGTACTTTTGAGCAAAGCTATAGGGCCAATAGTAATAACAATGCAAAAACCGATTCATTCAGTTCATGGGATGAAATGTACTACGCAGAAGGTGATATGGAACAACATCATTTGCTTTTTTGCAGTCCAAGAATATACAGTCAACCACTTTAAGCTTATCTATTGCAAGAGCCAAATCGTGCCTGAACTCAACAATCTGCGTTGAGCAAGAAAATATTGACAAAATCCGTGTTTGCTAGGATGCTGGCGATTATGTTTAACCAAATGAGTCATATCCCAAGAGTAGCTAAGCTCACCTTCAAACATCAGAACTAAATTAACAGCTAGGCTTCGTCAGTGACAAGGCTCTGTTGTTATCGCAAATTTAAAATATTTTTTTTTCTCAATAGGCAGTCGTAAAATCCCATGAAGTAACATAGTGCAGGGCATGAAGTTGATCCTACCAATGCACGAGCGAGTCTCTTCTACGTTTATCACCAACAACATAGTGCAATATTGATTTTCGCAGTTTAATTGTAAGCAGAATAACTTGCGCTTTTGCTCGCACTTGCCTTTCTTTGGTGGGGAGTCTTTGACATGGTGGCGGTTTAGCTCCTGCGTGGTGGCCGCTTGCTCGACGCCCTTGAAGGCCAGTTATTTTGGTGAACCATCTCCATCTCGGATCAGACATCTCTGCCAGGTCGATGTCTCCAGTGCTCTCCATTTCTTGAGGGTGCGAATAGCCTCGAGCTGATGCGTCGACGAAGCTGGCGGCAGAGGCGTGGTAGAGGCGATGACTGGCGAGGCTTAGCTCACCCGTCGGTGTGGCACAGTCTTCTTGTGGCAATAAATGACATTTCGATGGCCTAAAAGGTTCCCTGCTAATGTCCAGTGAGTCCTTGCACCTTGCCCGTTCATCGAGAACACTCATTACTGTTTGACAAACGATGTTCGTTCATTTAAAACGTAGAAACACGGAGCGGATGAAAAACACGTCCCCGTCGTTCGGCTCCCGAACGGCTTTTTCTCCCCCCAGGAAAAAACCGGTCGGTCTCCTTCCAAACACGTCTGTGCATGAATTCTCGGCGCCCAGGCGCGTGCCGTTGTTCGGCTGTATGCCGTTTGCCGAAAAAATGACGTATAACCAGATACCTTACATAGGCCGGTCTCCTCTTGAACACCGGTTGCCAAATATTCTGTGGCCATTCGCTTGCCGTAATTCGGCCGAGGACAGCTAACCGAATGAAAAACGTATATTCTGGGGCCGTATGTCGGCCGGTGTCATTCATAACACTGGTTGCCCGAAGAAAACGAATATTCTACCGCCGTACGCGCGGTTCACCGTTGAAACAACGAATGCACGGCAGCCGCGCTCCGGCCGGTCTCCTTTCGAACACCAACTGCCGCAAGAATACGCATATTCTGTGGCCGGTCGCTTGCCGTGCTTCGGCCGATTACCGCTTCCCGAAGAAAAAACGGATACCCTAAGGCCGTACTTCGGCCGTTCTCTTTCTCAACAGTGGCAGCTGCCAGTATCTGGCAGCCGGTTAGCTGCCGTTGTGCGTCCGGACACGGGCGGACGGAAAAATACCGAAGCGCTGGTTGCCGAATGTTGGCCGTTCAACGCATGATCAGTGGCTGCCAGAACCTGGATGCTGGCCGGACATGCCAGAAAGCGGCCATAGACGGGCCGGTCTTGGGGCACACTTTCTGTGCCGCCTGGGCGCTGGTGCAGATGGCCCGAGATTTTTTTTCTTTTTTTTTGTAGCGTGAGCTACACTGGCCGAGGTTGAGAAGTTTCGCGTGGTTCCTGGAGAGCCGCGCTGCGCAAGCGCGCACGTGGAAGCCCGTTACAATTGATGATCATGCGAGGGGTTGCCGGGTGTGGAACCGATGGCTCGTGCGTCACAGCAACACCGGCGTGCGCCTGTGGAACCAGCTTAGCTCTGGGACGATTGGTGGCGCTGCGCTGGAGTCGCTTTATAAATTTACATGTGTCACATAATGCGTATACCGTGTGTGTGTCATTGAATCAGCAGTAAGCATGATAATCAAGCTAGTTCTAGACAACAGGAAAGCTAAAAATGACCAGCTGAACTTCAGCTCACGTTACGTATATTCTGGCATAGCCGAGCTAAGCACTGCTAATTTTTTTTGCATAGGCCATTGGCCGCGAAGTGAACACGCTGTAATTTAAATGGGAATACGTTTTCCCGCATGCAGAAGGTAGGTAAAGATGGAACGAGGTGCTTCATACGAGGATTGACATCCTTAAACACTAACCTACATATCAACACTGGCTACCATCAAAGTCTGAAGTTAACGCTTTCTATTTCCACTTTACGGGGTTGAGCTTGCTGAAGCTAGACTTGGAGATGTCCGTTATAGTTTCGACTACGAGGGGATCTTTTAGGTGCGTCGAAATCTCTATATTTTCGCCTTGATTTCATAATCGGAACAGATGCCAGGCTTCAACCCGCGGCCAAGTGGCAAAGTTGGCAGTCGACAAGTGACCTGATTGTATTTACGAAATAAATTTCAGTGACATTCCGAATTTTGCTGGAGCTTTCGTTTTGATATGAGCAATATTTGGAATTTGTGATCTTTAAAAGCCCTCCATTAAAAATGCGCACCAATCCACCCTGTGAAGATGGTTGGAAATCGAAACTGTAAGCGACACCCACAACGATTACTCATGCGTGCAACGCCACTTGAATTCACACACGTGGCGCCACTTTGTTCTGCAGTGCATCAACTGACCCTGTGCAGAACAAATCCACCTGGCAACTTTGTCAGATGAGTGGCATAGACATATTTCGGTACGACCCCTACCAAAGAATATGAACCCCGACCTCCATCCCGATCGCAGGACTGCCCGAAGCCGAGCTCACGAACATTTGTATGGCAACTGCACTGACGTGCCCTACACCGATGCGGTTAACTACGCTGACAACAAAACCATGGTTGCAGTGACAGCATACAAAAGCCATTTCATTGCATGCGCACGCAGGCACACTTACGCGTGTAAGCACGCCCACAAACACGCCCACGCACGCACGCACACACACATACACACGCACGCATATGCACACGCGCCTCCAACACACTAACACGCTCACACGCACGCATACACAGACACGCAAGCACGCAGGCACGCAAGCACACGTGCACACGGACGCCAGCAAATGCACGCACGCACAGACGCACACACGCACACGGATACAGACACGCATTGCAAGCACTCACGCACACGCATGTACACAAACACGCACGCACTCAGGCACACACACTCGTATGCACGTACACACATGTACGCACATGCACTCACACACTCACACATGCACACACGCGCACACGCACACACGCACGCAGGCACGAATACAGACACACGCAAGCATGTGCGCACGCACACACGAACGCACGGTCACACACACACGCATGCATGCTCGCTCGCAGATCACGCACGCACACGCACACACGCACGTATGCACACACACACGCATGCTTGCATATACAGCCACAAGTAAGCACGCACGCACGAACAAACGAACGCATACACGCGTGCACGCATGCGCACGCACGCATGCGCACACACGCATGCACCACACACATACACGCACACACGCACGCACGTCCCCACAAACTCACGCACACACACACGCACGTACGCACACAAACAAGCTCGCACACAAACGAACACACGCGCACAAATGCACACTCATAGGCACGCACTCACGCACGCACATTCACATGCACGCTCGCACACATGCACTCGCGCACCCGCGCAGGAACGCACGCTCACACACGCAAGCATGCACGCACGCCTACACGCAAGCGCGCAAAAACGCACACAGGTACCTGCAAGCGCAGGCACACACGCACGCACGCACGCACGCATAGAGACACACGCACGCACAGCCACGCCTGCACGCACAAACATGCACGCACGCGCACGCACTCACAGACACACGCAAAATACGCATGCACGCACACATGTACGCACGCATGCACACAGGCGCACGCGCGCACGCCCACAAATGTACACACACGCACGTACACACACGCACACAAACGCATGCACTCACGCACGCATACACAGACAACACGCGATCACGCAAGTCCGCACAAACTCACGCACACACACACGCACGTACGCAAACACAAACACAAGCATACACACACACGCGCACACACGCACGCACTCACGCACGCACACACACACACATACACACACATGTAACTTTACATTGCCTTTCTAATACACAAAAAACATCCCCAGACAACACCAAACATCCTAAGGACATCCCAAAAAAAAGACCAAAATCCCATGTCCCGAACAGCACAGCCTATTCCATCAATTTACATGAAAAGGTCAATGGAACATGGTACTGTTCGTCAACATTACACCCAATTTGCAGTTGCGACGAAGAAACAGGAACTGTACCGTACCACTAAAAATGTTCTATTTACGCAACAGCATCCTCTATGTGTTTGAAAGACTCCCGTTCACGAAGAAGATCCGAGTGTTTCTAACGCAGGTGTCGCACACATTACGGCTGGTCAGAGGTCTCGATAACTTCTCGTATTTTACAGGCCTTCACCAGTCCGCGGACGCACATCGGCCCCCTGACCCGCGCACGCAGCGCGGAATACGACACTTTATCGCGCCGCGCATGCGCGCTCATCGTCCTGCCGCTCCGATTCGCGCCGCTTCGAATCGGAGCGTCGTCCATGTAATCCACAGTCTGTGCGCCGTCCGTGTTTTCGAGTAAGGAAGACTGCGTCTGCAACCCCGGTGTTGTATGGATTTTACGCTTCACAGGACCTTTTTGCAAGGTATGTACCATTCAATTGTTCACAACTGAATTTCACCTTACGACCGCGCTATCTGCCTCTTTTGCTTCGCTGACGCGGTGCAGAATTAGCTTAAGCCTAACATGGTTACTTTTTTGAAAGGGCGGTTAAAACGTATTTACACCGCAGGCTCGAAGGCGGCCTATTAGGGAAGCAAAGTAAGCGCGAGTGAGGTGAACTGTGGAGGTGAATGTCTGTGCTGGCATTTCTTTTAGATGCGACTGCATCTCATTCACTCGCCTTGTCCCTCCATACGGCGTTGTTGTTGTCCGTCCACACCCTTCCCCCATTCTCCTCGCCGCGCGAGCTGCGCTCTCCGCCGCTCACCCCCTCTCCTGTCCGATAGCCAACATTCTCTCGCGAGGGGCATTGGATTGGATTCGATTGGCTTGGCTTGGCTTGGCTTGGATTATATTGGATTGGATTTGGGTTGAATTGGATTGGATTTGGGTTCGATTGGATTAAAGTGGATTGTGTTGGGTTGTGTGGCGTCACAGCCGCGCCACGTTGCGTCATAGCCGCGGTCGTTCCAGCACCGGCGTTCCGATTTCGGGCACGTGCATAGACTTGATCTTCGCTGCAAATTGCACGGTTGTCCCGTTACTTCACCCTTCACTACCCGTACACTTCAGCGACCACAAGGCCGTCATTGTTAACGTTACGCCGCGTGTTAAATAAGGAATACATCATACGCGTTCCTCACACGTTTCACGCAATTAGAGAATCAACCCAACGGAAACACCAAGTGAACCCCAAAGATGCGTCGCATATCCACAGGGTTCCCCTCGCGGGAAGGTGGGGTAATTTTTTAAATATTTCAGGCACCTGATATCGTTCGACTGATAGCGTCGCGGCGGGCGAGTGAACACTTATTTTCGGGGGGCAAAGGCTTTCCCTACCGCAGTGATTACGCGTTACAGATAACGGCGGTGTCTTATGAACTGTGAGAAGTTACTACTGCGCCAAGCACAGAGTTGGTAATTCCGGTGCCACTGTCAGTGTAGTTTTTGGCTTGTGTGTGAATGTCGCGTAATATCAGGAGCGCTGCGCGTCAGCTTTCCCGCAAAGCTTTCCTGTCGTGCGGACGAAGGAACTTATCCGTCGCGCGGGCAAACCAGCTTGTGTGACGTGTCACTATGTTGCACGTGGGCAGAAAACCTGAAATATAAGTTAGCGTTTCGCAAGGTCATTTTTTTATTTGCTTTGAGATTGCACGGGGGAAAAAGCTATGCGGGGGAAGCAGTTACATGCCTGACCGATCGTGATACGGCCCCCGGCACCTGCATCGCGTGATTCACCGGACGCGGCCTCCGGATGGCTCGCCGCGCAGCCAGCTTGCAATTGAAAACTGATGCTCCGGCGAAAGTGCTCTGGCGTGACGGGCAATCGACATTTGTGCACCGAACGTAGCTCGCAGTCTAATTAAATGAATTATTTTTGGCTTTCTTGAAGTGTATACGTTTTCTTCATGCTCATCATCAGGGGCAAAATACGCTTGAAATGCTAATGCTTCCCACCTGAAAACCATTGAAGGAAGGAGACGCATGCTGCTGATCAGGAAAATTTAAAACATACCCGCTCGCTCTTTTGACCTTTGTTATTAGCGCGGCAGTGCGATAGCGCTGCTAAAGCACTGCACGGGCCCGGGCCGGCCCGAAAGCCCGGGCCCGACCCGGCCCGCGGGCCGGGCCTGGCCCCCGAAGTCGAATATTGGCGGGCTGAGTGCTGCGGGGCCGGGCCTGGCTCGGACTCGATGCCATGGGCCCGGCCCGGGCTCGGGCTTGAATTCATAGGCCCGGCCGTTAATAGTTCTGACGTGAAGTGTAGAAAAGAGCATAAAAATTAATATTCTGTGTTTACTTTTACGCGCTTTTTTATGTACGTTGTACGCATTATTTTAAAAACATGTTTTGCTAGGTCTGATAGTCACTATACTGTAATTTTAATCACATTTCATGTACGGCATCAAGGTTTTATATTTGGGTGTAAAACATATCAAAGATACGGTTACAAGGAATTCCCTAGCGGAGAAGGAATTAAGACACCCTGGAGCTGTGCACCTAGTCCATGTACGTGTGTTTTAGATGTCGAACCAATCTAAATGCTGCTGCCATGGCTGGAAAACAAAGTCGCGTGCCAGAGAAGCGCCACCGCTTAACAACCACTGCAGGGAAAATATTTCAGCGCACGCACGTACTCGTGGATTTAAATGGGAGCAAGAAATCTCAGCAATACCAACTTGTGAGCGAGACAACCACAAGTTGCCAAGAGTCTGGTCATCAAAGGTGATGGTGCCTCTCGTGTAAGAATACGAGCTATTATTACGCCGATGTGGCGTGAACTGCAGACGGCTAAACTACGTGCACTTTTAAACCCTTATTTTTTGCGTTTCGATTCAGGTCGTGCTTGTACAGACTAGATGCTCCGTCTGATTTCCCGCTACGAAGACACTGGTGCAAATATTGGCCGCGAGGCCCACCACTGGAGAGGCCGGCGCTGCGATCGTTTTGACGTCACTTGTATACGATCACCGTTCCTATCTTGCTGAGTAGTTGGCTTGCAGCGAGTCACACTTCTGTTCGGAAGCGCGTTCTAAAAATATTTTCCTTTTAATTTACGTCGTTTGAAGTTAATTCTCAGTGCGTTAAGCGCAGTTTGACCTCCCGGGGACTTTATACCCAAATGAACTGTGGTGTATTATCCGCAAACAACATGAGCGCGGTGGTGTATGACGTATGCCCCCGAAGCGTAAGCAGCGGCTTGTTTCCCTGATCAACAATGTGGACTACGACGATCGCGAGTTAAGTTTCTGAATTTCCCTTATTTGCAAGAAGTGTATAAAGCAAGAAATCATGAAGCGTTTACTGCTCGCAGAAGCACACGCACCCGCCGTGCATGCCCGCACGGCCGACGGAGCGGCTCAAACCGACGCAGGTCGCGGCAGCAGCAAATAACTTGTCGCCGCTTTTTAAAGTCGCACAATTCGTGGAAAAGAAGTTCCAGATCGGTGAAAGTGGGTGTTAGTGTGATGAAAAATTGCGCTAGGTAGTGTCATCAGCTGTTGTTTTCAAAGCCATACTCAAATATCCGCCGCGATTATGCGACCGGCCTTGGAGGTCGGTCCCGGCAGCGCCGGCCGAAAGCGCGGTGTGGTGAGAGGTCGAAGAGAGAGAGAGAGAGAGAGAGAGAGAGAGAGAGAGAGAGAGAGAGAGAGAGAATAACTTTATTTCTGACGAGGCTCAGTCCTAGCGAGTGTCCCTCAGGTGAGGGAGGCGCGCCAGGTAATCCTGAGCCCTAGCGGCGGTCAGGAGCTGTAGCTCGGGCGTAGAGCTCCCGGTCACCTCCAGCCAGGTAGTGCTTGGGTAAATGGAGCGGGGGTAAAGAGGGGCATTCCCAAAGGGCGTGTGGCGTGGTATCTCGAGCACCACATACCGGGAAGTTTGGGCGGGGATATAATGTGGGATAGATGTGGTGGAGGACGTGTCTGGTGGGGAGGAGTGGCCGAAGGGTGGCGATACCTGCGCGCAAGTATCGGCCGAGGGCGTTGTTACGAATCGGCCAGCGCCGCCGTACTGTCCCGCATCACTCCTCGGCTATGCAGCGAAGCCACTCGTGCGCTTTGAAAACACGCGCCACCATGTCGGCAACAAGTTGCGACAAAGCCGCGTCAGACGCTTTGCTCTCGGCAAAACTTCGGCGGCTGCCTGCAAGGCTCGTCTCCACGCTCTTCAAGGACACCGAGGCCCCATCGATCGCAACGGAGTCCTCCTCTCTCCCCTCTCTCGGACTCAACGTGCCCGAGGCTATGAACGGCTTACGAACTCTGGAAAGAGCGTTGTGTGTGTCTGTGACGTTCGCGGCGTGTTCCAGCCTGTTGCGTTTGACCGTTATCGCTTTTGGGTATAAATGGAGCTGCCCAAGCGTTGTAATTCATTCCTGTTAGAGCAGCGAATCGATGTTGTCGCTCTGCTCGAGTCCTGTATTGTAACCTCGCCCGTCGGGGCATTGTTCTTTGGCTTCGGCTCACCTCTCGCTATGAAGTAAACAGTTACGTTAGCCTACGGCTTCTGGACTTCTTCACGGCTGCAACAGCGGCTGGCCGCTCGCATCATACACCCTACCACTCGTATGTTAGAGGCCACGGAGATCGGATCGGATGCCCCCGCCCGGTCGCAACAGCGTGGAAGGCATCCAATCGCCGCGGTTACAGAGTTCCACATACGAGAAGGGGGGTGATACTGCGGTGAAAAGTTGTTTTAGGGACTGTCATTCGCAATTGTAATGATAGCGGCAATGAAATATCTGCCGCGACGCTAAGCCTAAAGTTACCAACATTCGATTACGTGCATCCGAAGCCGGCTGCGAGCTGTTGGAGAAGACCCTCCCGTCGCGCGCGCGCGTGTTGCGTTTGGGTTCCCCCTCGGCTCGGTTCTGCTATTCTAAAACTCCTCGTTACCACAAATCACTACCGACGTATTTCGCCTCGTACACAGCCTCGCATTCTGTGAGCAGTCGTGAGTTTCGAAATTGATGCTTGAGAAAGGCCGGCTCACTGTAAACAGACAAAAGCTCACGTTGCAATTATAAATTCCCACGCCGAGGTCCTAATAAAAACTAAATATAGCCTTGCCGAAATCCGCTCAAAGGCGTTAAAAACTCGCGTTCATACTGTTCATACATTGTGGACAAGTTTTCGCGAAAAGTAAACATATCAGCGGTGCAGAGTAGAGGCTACGGCAGTGATCGTTAATCAAATCCGGTATAACTATAAAAACAATGTTGGGGAAATAGGCACTGATTAAGCCAAACTGCAGACTATAACCACGCTTTTAAGCACGTGAGGCGAAGCAATCCGATCACCGTTTCCGCGTATTACCAGGCAATGCGAGCAGTACGCGCGGTGAGATCACAAATGAGCGACGCGTTTACATCGCTGTTACAAGGTGTTTCCTTGCGCACACAGTCTCGTACATGTCCGTCACAAGTAGTTCATAATAAATTTACAGCGTAGTTTACTCGGCATCAGTTGCATCGTCCTTGGCGTTATCTGGCTGCGTACAAGCTCTGGGTCGCGATAGTAGCAACTACCTAAACGCGGCGGTGTCACCGGAAACAAGCGAGTCGCTGATTGCTTGCCCGGATTATTCGGTCTGCAGATAGCCTTGTTGGCTAATTTGCATGAAATCCACTAGGAGGGGGGAGACGGTGGCCACAACAAAAAAGCACGGTTCCGCATACGCACAGGAAATGTGTTGTAGCAGACGTTGGCAGACGACAACGCGACTCGGCGTCCTACAAGTGACGTCACTCGTGAGTGGCGCCACAGTATGTCCTCGAGGCCAATAATAAACAAATTTTCTATTTTCTTCAGCGTCCAAGACAGGGCCTGGTCACACACACGCGGGCCCTCTCTAGGCTCAAAAATAAATGACCGGGCTCGGGCCGGGCCTGGGCCGGGCCCGGGCTAGGCTCACTTATGAATTCCCGGGCCGGGCCGGGCCCGGGCTCTGTGTTACAGGCCCGGGTCGGGCTCGGGCTTCACAAAGCGGGCCCGGGCCGGGCTCGGGCCTTAAAATCAGGCCCGTGCAGTGCTCTAGAACCGACCCGCTTATATGGCCTGCTGCTTGGTTCTGGGTCTGCCTTGTTGCCGTTTGATTTCGTATTTACGTAAAATATTTAAAACTATAATTAAGTTAGAAAACTGAAATTGTTATTTTATTTTTGTTATATCTCAATACATTGTTAAAGCTTGATTGTAATTCTACCCCATTAGAGACGTCTGTGTACTTATTACGAAACTGATTCAGCCATTGCCGTTTTATAAACATGGCCGCCCGCGGATGGAAACGTTGCACTGTGCTGCTGGAACGTCATTTCACAAGGTAATTATTGCAAGTTGTTTATATATATATATATATATATATATATATATATATAGTGTAAGTAAAGAGTCGGATACACAGCAAGAACAATAACAAACAAGGTTTACTTACGTAGCGGCAACAGGACTTGCCTTCATCAGGGTAAAGTTACATGATTTTGCTGTCGCAAACATTTGGAACACATTTCTTATATAGGTTTGCAGAAAACTGTGAGAAGGAGCGGAAAATGTTTCGGAAAAGGAGAGTACGCATACAGTCGGGCTACGCCTATGTTACAACAACAACAAACAACAACAACAACAAGAACAAAAAGGGGGGGGAGCGAGAGAGAGAAAGGGGTCGTGTTAACAAAGCAGCGTTCAGTGTTGCACCATGAGGGGTCAACGTATGCCGCGTGTGCTGCAAGTTCAGACCAGTCTCCCCACCAGTCTCCCAACCAGTCTCCCCAGCCACTGAATACCTTACTGTATACTCTTCCCTTTCTTTTGAAAGCGCGGTTGTCCAGTTTCCCACTGTCTGAGCTTGCAGCACACGCGGCATACATTGACCCCTCATGGTGCAACCTTGAACGCTGCTTTGTTAAAACGACCCCTTTCTCTCTCTCGCTCCCCCCCCCCTTTTTTTTGTTGTTGTTTGTTGTTGTTGTAACATAGGCGTAGCCCGACTGTATGCGTACTCTCCTTTTCCGAAACATTTTCCGCTCCTTCTCACAGTTTTCTGCAAACCTATATAAGAAATTTGTTCCAAGTGTTTCCGACAGCAAAATCATGTAACTTTACTCTGATGAAGGCAAGTCCCGTTGCCGCTACGTAAGTAAACCTTGTTTGTTATTGTTCTTGCTGTGTATCCGACTCTTTACTTACACTATTTCTGCGCGCTTTGGGAGTTTTATCTTTCTCTAGATTTATATATATATATATATATATATATATATATATATAGGGTTTTGGAAATGAGGGGCTCGTTAGGAAATACAGAAAGAAATGCCGGCAGTCTACAACGCCAAAGAAGGCATAGGGGAATGGTTATTAACCATTCCCCTATGCTTCTTTGGCGTTGTAGACTGCCGGCATTTCTTTCTGTATATATATATATATATATATATATATATATATATATATATATATAACCTTTCGATGCCCTTCTTACTGTCTTCTGCATGATTTCTTGCTCTGTGGTCGGAAGTGGGTGCTCAGTGAGGAAACGGTCGAAAACCTTATCCCGGGGTGGCGGGAAAAGCGCAACGTTTGCTGCAGTTTTCCATCGCTGAACTTGTTTTGTACCTCTAGCTGATGGTCATTTTACATGACTTTACTAGTGTAGTAGGAGCATCACCGCAACAGAGAAGAAAAACGCCGCAGATGCCGGAAACCCGAGCAAAGACAACTCTAGACAAAGACGCATTATTGGGCCTCAATAGTGTAACTAACTAAAGCTTTTAGCGTAGCTTAGTTCTTGGTTCTAGGCCTCAATTGCCAGTCCCGCGCTACCCGGAACGAAATCACTCATTTCTCACTTGTGTTTAGATGAAACCCTGTCTCAGGTTTTGTCAATACGTACGACAGTCCAGTGACAGTCCTCGGTACTGTGTCTAGGCCTCAATTGCCAGTCCCGCGCTACCCGGAACGAAATCACTCATTTCTTACTTGTGTTGAGATGAAACTCTGTCTCAGGTTTTGTCAATACGTACGACAGTCCAGTGACAGTCCTCGGTACTGACTGTGTTTTTTTTTCAAAATATCTACAATGCGGCATAGCGCAGGCATTATGCGTCATAATTTACGCGTTTAACATTTTTTCACTGAGTAGCAAGTCAGTGTGTGATGTGCTGAACTTATTCATCTCGCGTGATCGCCTACCCTTGTATGTGCTAATGACTGTGCTGCAGTCTAAATGTGCCTCGCTGCCGCAACTTTGCGGCCGTTTGTGGATGGGCATGTTGGCGGCTGCACAACCTCCACACCAAAGAGAATTCCAGCAAACAATGCAACAAATGGCAACGCGATCTGGGCCGCGAACTGGACCGCACTCGTTTCCGCTCTCCGTTTTAAAGAATTGGGCACTGTGGGGGTAACTCTGCATTATGTTTAAAGGGCAGCGAAGACTGCCTTCACATTGTAGTTACTATTAAGGAGCCTTATCAATTTGTCATGAGCAGTAAAAACAACCTTTCACTCATTTTGTTTGTAATCTTTCTCAAATTGCGCGATATGCTCTGAATATAGGTATTGCAGCTAGTCTTGACCTGCCAAGAAGCTCTTTTTCTCTTTTTTTGCCAATTTCCTGTAGTCTCTTGTCGGCAAGGAGAGACTCGGAGATGCAGTTAACAGTTTTTACAGGCAGCTTTAAACCTGCTGGGAATGACCGAACAACTGCGACTCCTGTGTCTAGTGTCATCCTTGTTATTTTCACTCTGTTATATTTCATTGTGCTTTGCACCATTGGATACTTCGGAAGACTAATGTAATGACGCATTTGACAATCTTTTAATGGTAAATGGCTGCGGTAGTTTGCGTGTGTGTGATGCGTCGTGCCAACAAGCGTGATTGTAAGAGCCAGTTCAAAATCTAAAACCTGCATTTTGTTGACTGAAAATTATTTAATAAAACTGTTTCATTTCCGTATGAAGCAGGTGAAATGTTGAGCAATCACGGAATGTAAAGGTCATGTCGATGAAACAACTAAAGTGATCATTCACAAATCCAAATAGCAAAATTTCTATCACATCAAATTCCTGCGTAAAAGAACCTGCAAGCTCCTCAAGGTTGCGTATGTCAGCGGGCTGACGGAGTGTTGTGAGAGTTCTGGCTTCAAGGTTTATTTTGACTGTAGCGCAATCATGACAGCATGTATCAGGACGGGCATTGTAAGAGGCCAGCGAAGCTCGGCACGTATAAAACTAACATGTATTCGTAAGCATTCTGTTTTACCCATGGTGTGAAATCACTGCATTAACATTGTGTTTGTTGTTGCTGTGCCCACTACATATTCTTAGCAAGTAAAGCCTTGCTAAGCGTGCCTTGTTTATCTGTACACTTTGGTAATGCTTGAGTTGTGTTTCCTTACTGGCAGTGTTCAAGCTAGCCCATGCCACCACTGTCCTTCGAATTCATTACAAATTGTTTTCTAAATTATGTGAAGGCAGCTTCATGCAAAGCCTCCACATCCAACGGATAAGAAGACAGCAACACGGTTCTGACGTGCTGCGGAAAGAGCTGCGGCACACTAGAAAACCTTTGGAGCTGCAATGCAGTTACTGCCGAGGAATGATATGAAAGTCGTTTAATCTCATTCTCTTGATTGTTCATGTGTATCTTCCTGACGCTGATGTAAACCGTGTTCATTTTTGTGTGGTACGCTACTACGTAGTAAAAGAAACTACAGAATTCAGCACGTCATCCCAGTTTAAGTTGCATGTCGCCATTACTGCCTCAGGGTGTGCTTGTCTGTTTTGGACGTTTGTATGGTCACTGCTGCTCATCAGCTAGCACTACATACATGGCTAATGCACCATTACAAAGTGCTGCCTGTCTAGTTTTGAGTGATATCAATATTACTTATCTCATTGCATGAGAGACAAATCGAAATTTCAAACTCGAGAAATTCTATTTTTCTTCACTTGCCTTTGTATTTTCGAAGAGTTGTAGAAGACAATGCAACAGAAATTGGAGAGTTTGCTGTGCATTCATAAGATATACCAATTGGTGGCTGCATGACGGAATTAAATTGGTTTCAAAATGTCTTTGTCATCTAAAAGGGGATATTCACTACCTCATGTTTACTTGACTCAGTGCAGAGCAGTGATAGTTTTTGTAGACATTGGCTGCAGACTGATTTGTTTGCCATCAAAATTTGGCCATTTGCTTAATTTTAAATTTTGTTTATTTATTTGTTTATTTTTTTTATTATTACTGCGATCTTTGTTCAAGATGTTAGCATGGTGGGAGAAACATATTTTACATGAGCAACTTTCAGGGCAAAACGCCCGCACAAACATACAGAACATACAGAAAATAGAAAATATACAGAAAACAGAAAAAGATGCATCATGTGAGCAGATGCTACCCGAAAGCAGATAGCGATTTTTCGGTTACCGCATTGTTAGAGGGGTTGTTCCAATCGACAATGGTTTTTGTGAAGTATGAGTATTTGAAGCAGTTATTGCGTGGATTGAGTGGTGTGATTGTTAGTGCATGTCGGCGTCTTGTATCGTAACCAGTGGAAAAGTGAAAGATGTTGGAGGTGCCAACAGCATACTGTCCAGTAACTATTTGATAGAAAAATTTCAGACGTAGAATTCGGTTCCTTTCCGATACTGTGGGCAGGTTGCTCTTATGGAGAAGTGCAGTTATCGATGTGCGTCCGTAAGAATTTTGAATGAACCTTACCTCCTCCTTTCGAATGTTTTCCAGTTTTTGAATGGTTTGATTGTATGGATCCCAAATAATTACCGCATGCACTAACATGGGACGAATAATTGTGTTGTAAGCGAGGAGGCGTACAGAGGGGGTGAGAACTTTAAAGCACGTCTTAAAAAGAAGAGTTTTCGAAGAACATTAGCCGTGACAGTATCGATATGCTTATTCCAGTTAACATCGTTAGAAATCCACAAGCCCAGGTACTTACATTGGTTCACTTTTGCCAGACTAATGTCGCAAGCAGTGTAGACGTGTGAAAGAGGGGCTTTCTTGTGTGTTATTTTTATGAAAACTGTTTTGTCAAATTTAATACACATTTGTTTTGCCTGCGCCAATCCACAACTTTTTCAAAGTCACGATTTAACCTAGTCTGATCATCAGCACACACAATTTTGTTGGACAATATGCAATCGTCGGTGTACAGTTTGACACCAACTGACAGTCCGGTAACAACGTCGTTTATAAAAATCAAGAACAATAAGGGTCCAAGCACCGATCCCTGGGGAACGCCAGAATCAAGTCGAACATATCTGGATGACGTACGATTGAAACACGCAAATTATTGGCGGTTAGATAGGTATGCTGCAATCCATGCGATTAGTTTCTCGTTTTTTAATATGGTGTTTAATTTGTGCTAAAGTTTATTATGGGAAACTGTATCAAACGCTTTTTTTAAATCCATAAAAATGACGTCAGTTTGAATTCCATCATTAATTGCACTAGCGAAGTCGTGAAGAGTCTCAACTAACTGCGTACAGGTAGAATGACTGTGCCCAAAGAATGCTGAAATTTTGTGAAGACGTTATTCTGTTCGAGAAAATTACAAATGTGACTATGTATTATACGTTCTAAAGTTTTGCATGAAGTGGATAGAATTGAAATTGGCGGACAATTTAGAATACGTGACTTGTCTTCTTTTTTGTGTATCGGCTTCATTCCGGCTGTTCTCCAGTCATCCGGTAACGCACATTCACTCAAAAACCTACAGAATAAAACAACTTAGTACTTAGCGCACCATTCTGCATAACGCTGCAAAAACGTATTGGGGATATCATCTGGGCCAGAAGGCTTCTTGATTTCGAGCTTCAAGAGCAAATTTAGAATACCCTGTTCGGAAAAAAACTATGTCGGGAATACTCTGACAGGTCGCGGCAAATACAGGCAAATTTCGGTCCTCCTTCGTGAATACAGACTTCAAATATTCGTTAAATTCAGAACAAATCACAGAGTCGGCACTAATGCATTTGTTATCTATCATAAATGTATTGTTTGAGCTTGAGGTGGATGTTACCGCCAAAATCGCAGGGCAGACATCGTGATTAAACCTGGAAGAGTTGTACCGTATTTGCTTTATCTGCAGCAATTTTTCACTTCAAAACTTTCAAAACTTTCAAAACTTCACTTCATCGAACACTAAATAGAGCCCGAGGATATGAAGAAATCCGCAGTTTCACGACACAACCAAACTTGTAACGGTTCCCGCCAGTCTGACCGACAGTTAATCTAGTACGTCCGGCGCATAACGCGAGCAATCGAGAAAACCGCTATAGAACACCACTAGTGGCGCTGCATGCGGAAGAACAAAAACTAGCGGCGTAAACGTTGATAGGTAGGGGCGCTGCTGTCGTTAAGTGTTCATGCCGTCCCGTAATTCCCTCATCGTAATTGTACCCGTTGCCGTCCCACTGTACCATGCATCAAAGGAAACGGCGCTGCCTTGCAGTTGCAATGCATGCGCACGGCATGCCGCACTGAAGTGGCGGTCGTTTCGTAATGGTTTCGTCCAACTTTTTCTTCCTCCGTGGCTTGGGCGATGCACGCCGTGGCCAGTGACCAGTACGCGGAAGTGACCACAATTTCGGCACCCTTGATCGCTTTTATTTGCTTCGGAAAATGGCAATAGCCCTCTAAGCGGACGTCTACGCGGCTCTGAGGCTGTAACAAAGAGCTCAGATATTAGCCCATTTAACACGTTAGTTGGGCTAAAGTTGTTTCTCGCCGCGGCCCCTGAGCGCGTGCGATATGTGTGCATAAACTTTCATGACAGCTTTACTTCGCGGTTTGCAGTAAATTCAAGCAAAACGACGCTGCTTTATTGACTGCGTTCTCTTGACAACAAGCGAATACTAATAAAATATAGTGCGACGCTCTTTGATACACACGTTATAGAAAACCACTTCCGTATAGTGAATCCAGTGTGACATAGCTTATTAGCGAGTAATAATACATCTTCCCCTCTTCCGGGAGTTTTTCTTCCTGAACACCAATAGTGCAGGAAAACAGCAAATGAAGGCAGGTCTTTCGGTGAACTTGAATTACTATGACAAGTAACATCATTAGCTTAACACTGCGGATTTTCCCGATACTGCAATTCATAATTTGTAATAAGAATGCCATTTCAGTATTATTATACAGAATGTAAGGCAGATGCCGCGTCGTAGCCGTAGTTCTCCAAGTTTTGTGTCGTTCTCCTCCTGCACGGAGGCTTTCGTTTTTGCTTGTGGAAATTAATAGCCGGGACGCGATGAAATACACAAACGAACTTCTAAGCATATAACTGCATGCGTTGCATGATGTGTGCGGTGTAAAATGTGACGCAGTCGGTTCACATTTTGTATGTATCCCATCACAACATTATAAGCACCTTTTCCACGGCAGGATGTAGCCATTTATGCATTCCTATGAAGAACTTAAAATTGTGCGCGTACTACACCACAGCGAGATATGATGACTGAGCGTTGAACAACAACTGCCGTTTCTGCGAAGCTTTGTAAACCAAATGCATAACATGTAATAGCCTCAAAAAGTATTTCGTTATAAAGGTGCTAACGGAAGCACCACGAATTCTTCAGCACTATAGCAGTCTTCGCCCGAACGGCAGATGGGGAAAGCGATGACGTTTAGTCCTTCTCAAATTCAAGTCACTGGTGATTTTGTACTTTACGCCTGAAATTAGAAAAATACGATGTTCACGAAAGTGGTTTGAGTACCGTATAACACCCTGAAATGGGTTCCTGCAATTTCTTCTCTTCCCTAAGATATCCTTCTCTCGATATTTTTAATGCTTTGTACGGCGTTCGCAAAGAAGTGGGATTTCGTTTTCTGTCAAAGGACATCAGTACAACTACACCTTAGCCGTATTATGAAAGCTAATTGCTGGAAGGCAGTGTCATAGATGTCGGCGAACTTCTTAAATTATATATGCGGTTTGCGCTTTTATATTAAACGCGCAAGTGCGTCTTCGGTCAAGAAGCACCCATATATATGCGGTTCATTGTTCTAGTGGATGCATGAAGGAGTGCATACTTCACTGCCGTGCATGAGTTATGTGGAACAAGACACGATCAAAAATATAGAAACGCACTCTCCACAACCGTTTACCATAACATAAGTGGAACAGTAACCGGAACCGCCGACATCGCATGACCCCATTGTTTCGGTTCCAGATAAAAACCAAAACATAAAGAAAACAAGCTCACGGTTCCAGATAAGATCAACATATGCCTCATTCCAGTTATTTTTTCGTTCGGATCCACATCAAATATGTGGATCACCCTTTTTAACTGGAACTTATATGGAACCAGATTAAGAGTGTGGCTTGGGCATGGTGCGCCCTCACGGAACTTGGAGTTCGACTGCTTGGAGAGTGATCACCATCCCATTTATATTAGGCTTGCTGCAGGACCGGTGCCGCGACTTCTTCGACGCCTCCAGGGCATCGATTGGGATGAGTTAAGATCCCAACTCTCCCCACTTGAACAAGAGACTGATGCAGGAGAGTTTGTTGCCGAGCTAGTTGGTGCATATTAAGTTTACAAGAAACCAGCTGAACATGGAAACAAAGGACTCAATGTTAGCAAAAAAGTGACAGGGACAATGCTGGACTAGCAACTGAACGTTTAATACAAAAGTCAAACATACGGGTTGTGAATGCTTATCACATATGAAGATATAAATAACTTGCTGCGTCAGACATGGCCGAAAAACAATATCGCGCAAATGGGTCCTTGTCGCCCGATGAACTAAGTCTTGGCACATGACTGCCTAAGGTACCGCTTTTCCTTTTCGGTCAGCAGCACTGACGGGCTGCTCACGCACGCGCTGCCTTTTGCGTCTATCATAAAGGCTTCCATTATTTCTCTCGACAGCTTGTTTTTGTTTTTTTCCTGTGAAGGCAATATCGAACAGGTTTGCGCTGCATCCGCACCTGCCAAGATTTTTTGAGAGTCAAGTCAGTAAGCCATACCGCCTTCAAAGCATGGTTAATCCTGGTAAGGTACTCCACCGAGATGATGTAGACCAAATGGTTTCTTCTGGTGCTGAAGGACTACCTCTGAAACCACGCGTGTGTGGGGCCACGAAAGACGCCGAAGAGGCCGCTCCAGGTCTACGGAGATATGGAAATCTCGACAAGGGCTACGGCAGTCCTGAAACGCGGTCCGAAGTGCGCAATTCAACCGAGGCTACAGTAAGTCGACAAAGTAGCGCTGATTCGAAATGTGGCAAGCAGAGCTAAGAGCGAAGAAGCTGCACGCATTCTAAGCGGAAGAATAGACTACCTAATGCGGGAAAAGATCCAAAATCGCCCGGAAAGCGGCTTCGGACCTACCATACGTGAACTACGAACTAGAGGAGTTAAGCTGTGTACCTCGGACAAGGAAGGTGGCTTCATGGTCTTTGAGTCCAGCTCGTACCGAAGCAAAGCCAGCGCCGCTATTGCCGAGAACTTCACAGCTGTGTGAGGAGCGCAGACCCAGGCGGCACAGAAAGTTTGCCCCAAGACCGGCCCGTCTATGGCCGCTTTCTGGCATGTCCGGCCAGCATCCAGGTTCTGGCAGCCACTGATCATGCGCTGAACGGCCAACATTCGGCAACCAGCGCTTCGGTATTTTTCCGTCCGCCCGTGTCCGGACGCACAACGGCAGCTAACCGGCTGCCAGATATTCAGTTCTCTTACGGCTGCCGATGTTGAGAAAGAGAACGGCCGAAGTACGGCCTTAGGGCATCCGTTTTTTCTTCGGGAAGCGGTAATCGGCCGAAGCACGGCAAGCGACCGGCCACAGAATATGCGTATTCTTGCGGCAGTTGGTATTCGAAATGAGACCGGCCGGAGCGCGGCTGCCGTGCATTCGTTGTTTCAACGGTAAACCGCGCGTCCGGCGGTAGAATATTCGTTTTCTTCTGGCAACCAGTGTTATGAAGGATACCGGCCGACGTACGGCCCCAGAATATACGTTTTTCATTCGGTTAGCTGTCCTCGGCCGAATTACGGCAAGCGAATGGCCACAGAATATTTGGCAACCGGTGTTCAAGAGGAGACCGGCCTACGTAAGGTATCTGGTTATACGTCATTTTTTCGGCAAACGGCATACAGCCGAACAACGGCACGCGCCTGGGCGCCGAGAATTCATGCACAGACGTGTTTGGAAGGAGACCGATCGGTTTTTTCCTGGTGGGAGAAAAAGCCGTTAGGGAGCCGAACGACAGGGACGCGTTTTTCAACCGCTCCGTGTTTCTACGTTTTAAATGAACGAACATCGTTTGTCAAACAGTAATGAGTGTTCTCGGTGAACGGGCAAGGTGCAAGGACTCACTGGACATTAGCAGGGAACCTTTTAGGCCATCGAAATGTCATTTATTGCCACAAGAAGATTGTGCCACACCGACGGGTGAGCTAAGCCTCGCCAGTCATCGCCGCTACCACGCCTCTGCCGCCAGCTTCGTCGACGCATCTGCTCGAGGCTATTCACCCCCTCAAGAAATGGAGAGCATTGGAGACATCGACCCGGCAGAGATGTCCGATCCGAGATAGATGGAGATGGTTCACTTCACCAGAATAACTGGCCTTCAAGGGCATCGAGCAAGCGGCCACCACGCAGGAGCTAAACCGCCACCATGTCAAGGACTCCCCACCAAAGAAAGGCAAGTGCGAGCGAAAGCGCAAGTTATTCTGTTTATAATTAAATTGCTACAAGCAATGTTGCACTATGTTGTTGGTGATAAACGTAGAAGAGACTCGCTCGTTCATTGGTAGGATCAACTTCATGCCCTGCACTATGTTACTTCATGGGATTTTACGACTGCCTATTTAGAAAAAAAATTGTTTTAAATTTGCGATGACAACAGAGCCTTGTCACTGACGAAGCCTAGCTGTTAATTTACTTCCGATGTTTGAAGGTGAGTATAGCTACTCTTGGGATATGACTCATTTGGTTAAACACAATCGCCAGCATCCTAGCAAACACGGATTTTGTCAGGATTTTCTTCCTCAACGCAGATTGTTGAGTTCACGCACGATTTGGCTCTTGCAATAGATAAGCTTAAAGTGGTTGACTGTATATTCTTGGACTGCAAAAAAGCAAATGATGGTGTTCCATATCACCTTCTGCGTAGTACATTTCATCCTATAAACTGATGAATCGGTTTTTGCATTGTTATTACTATTGGCCCTATAGCTTTGTTCAAAAGTACTGTGTAGTTTACCGGACTATAGCGAATGAGCGTGATTCCGTATACCCGCAGCTTTATTCGAATTTAATAACATCCTGGTGTGCTGATTCAGAAAAGTTTTTGGATGTTAAACAGTGTGTTAACGGCACCTTTACAAGGAAACCTTCATTCCAATTGAATACGTATACCGTAAATTATGCTGCTGTGACAACGGCCGAGGAATAAATACCTAGGAGTTTATTTAGGGAGTGGTTAGAGGTCAAATAGGCAGGTTCACACCATAAAAGTTACGGCTGCATTTGTTTTTGGCTTTCTGAGACGAAATTTCAGTGAACGTCCATCTAACTGAAAAGAACAACCGTATTTCACTCATGTGCGCTCAATCTTGGAGTACGCATTTGTTTTCGTGGATCCCTACACCAAAGAGCTGGTTGATACGCTCGAAAACATACAGAATATGTCAGTGCGATTCGTATTAGGTAATTGGCACGCTCAACTTAGCATGAGAGAAAGTAAAAGTAAACTGAAATGGCAGGACGTGAAATATCACAGACGAAACCACAGGTTGAACTTTTTTCGTAATATCTATCAATCGAAAACTGGAGTAGAAGGGGAGAAGTATGTCCAATCGCCATTCTACATATCGCAAAGTGGGACCGCTAGCTTAAAGGAGCACTGACACCAATTTTCGGCGTTAATATTATTGCACAGTTCGCTTCCTTCACTCAACAGAATACCCTGGCTGAAATATGAGCGGCCTGCGACGCGAAGAACATAGTTCAATTGGATCTCATTTATCGCGCCGACGGAGCAGCGCGCGGAGCGGCACTCAGCAAATGGACATCAGCGTGACATCACTCCAGGAGAGGAAAAAGAAGTGACGCGACAGCGCTGGTCAAAAACTCGTGACGTCACTTCACGCGCGCGGCCCCACGAGCGGCGAGCGGGCGCAACACCCTCTCAAGCGGACGCCGGTGACGTCCGCACAAAGCGGTGAGGTCAGCCAGGGAGTCTGTCATATGCGCCGTTCGGGATGAAAGCGCGGGAATTTGAAACAAACGATTTTCAGGCCGTTCAATGTAATTAACTATCGCGCGCTGAACTATTTGAAGTGCTGTTTCAGGTCCGCCAGACCATTAAGCATCGATAAAAGCAATAAAAGTGTAACATACAATTTTCATGTCAGTGCTCCTTTAAAGCAAATTATTAACTTTCCTTTAAAGGTGACGCCTTGCGCGATTCATTTTATTTTACATCAATACTGCAGTGTAATTATCTTCCACGTATGATTGCATTAACTGTTTATATTGACGATTTTCAGCGCGCTTTGTAGAATTATTTTGTTATTTTTTCTCATATTTAATGCTTAGTGTTATGTATCTCCGTTCTGTAATGCATGCAAAGGCAAGCAGGCATCAAATAAATAAAAAAAAATAAATGAATGAATAAATAAATAAATAAAACAATGACTAAATAAATGAATAAAAATAAACAAACAAACAAACAAACAAATAAATAAATAAATAGTAAATAAGTAAATAAATAAACTTCCAGAGGCGCAAGTTTGCCTCCGACGGGTTGAGAACCCTACGCATTCAACCTTGACCAATAAAATATGTATTGCCTTATTCGTTGCAGTATGCAAGGTTTCCTGTATGTATGCTACCATTGCTATGTTATTGGTTTAAAACAAATTATGTAACTCTAATTTTACGCCTTTCCTTGCGTGAACACAGAGGGATACAACTGCAGCCACCTGAAGCAGGGCTTCATTCGCAACGCGTCTAGAATTTTTTGAACGTAGTATGACATTCGAAGAAAATTAAGTGCTTTTGGACTATTAAGTGGTGTGGACGTATGCTCATGAAAACAACATTAAAATAGATTGAAAATGAAAGTACCTGTTCGCTCCTTCTTAGGATCAGCCCTGCGCAAGATAATCAGAAAAGTTGATCGAGTAGAAAATGTCGTTGCAAGAAAAATGGGCACAAACTGGACATACTTTTTTGTGAAGGAGTTATATTAAATGCTCCTGAGTGTTTTGTTGAGAACCAAAACGCTTCGTAAAGGCATTCACGCCGGTTTTATATACATCAAAATTGGTCAAGCAACTGTTATAAAAATAGTTTATGTAGTCATAGCATGAAAGTGTTCCGGAATATTGCCCTAAAATAAATTGGCTAAAAGCGGCGCAATTTATCTCTCTTAAATTCAACCCACTAAAGTATGCGCCCTACGCCCCCCCCCTCCTCTTTCCCCGTTTATTACAGGTAAGCTGCCCCACAGAGGATATCAGGACCTGGACAATACATCTATTCAAGCTCTACAAAGAACTGAATATTTCTTGTGTTCGGCAGTAAAAGAGGCACAGCAATTAAAGGAACGACAATTTATGAGCACTGTTTAATAAATGAATTTTGCTGTCAACTGAGGCTGGTAATTAAGCAAGGCTGCGTTGAAAGCTTGACGGCTGGTGGTTGCGCGCGAGCTCATTTTGATGTGGCTGCATTGGACGCAAAATGCTGGGTTTGTGCTGCTGCTGCACTGCGCGAATGAGTCATCTGCTTGCGCGACATGCAGTGACCGGCCTCAGTACAGTTAACGTACTCTGGCTGAACTCCAATGCCCGTAGCACGGCCGTATTTCCGGCAGCTATAGTGCGGCCGGAATCCGACGACCGCATCTCGGCTGTCCTCCGGCGGCCGTACTTCGGCCGTACACGGGTGGCTTTGGAATGGCCGGAGTGCTACGGCTGGAATATGGCCGTATGACCGTAAGCCGGTCGACTGGCCGACGGACACTGGCCGTTGGACAGCCATGGGAGTACGGCCGTATACGGCCAAAAGGCCCGCATTTGGACATGGGCCGAACATGGCTGCCGGAAAACGGCCGGGCAGAAAATCACCGGCCAAAGTACACCGGCCTGTTTTAGGCCGAACAGTCCTGTGCTGCCTGGGGAGTGAAAAAAGCAAAAGCGTCGGCGCTCTTGATACTTAGCAAAGCCAACCTGAAAGGCCTGGGTGCGAAGATCCGAGCAACGAAGCAGGCCTCCTTAATGGGGTTTTTCTCCGCAAAGACACACAAGTTGGATGTGTCTTTCCGCACCAAATCCCAGAGGTCAAGACGGTGAGCAATCAAGCAATCCTTTGTTAACTAGGTCGCGTCGTCGCGGTACGTATGGAAAGACCGTTGCAACGAGGGCGCCGCCATCTTGCGTGCGCAGCGCTCTTTGGTAGCTGGCCGATTTGCTGGCTTGGGGAGTTTGCTCCGCGGCGCATGGCCGCCAGCGGCGGCTCGGTGAATTTTTCGTTGAAGCTCGTTGTACGTTCTTTTCCGTAGTATACTTTGAAAGGGAAAGTTGGTGCATAGGACCAGTTTAAGCGATCTGGCTTAAATTGGCGGCTTTTTGGGCCGTGGCGGAGCTGAAATTAGTCTCGAGGTAGCGTGGTCCATGGTGGGCAAACGATGCTTGCAATACTGCGCCACATTTTTGTTGTTTGCGTGTGTGCGTCCGGGATCACGTATAGCGGTTATTTTGATCGCTTTACTGCAAAAACTTATATTTGTTATAACAATCTAACCGTGATACGCTCGGCGCCCATGGGCAACAAGCAGAAGCGCGTGTCAGTGTAATAGAATTCTGGCTTCATATGCCGGCAGGGTTTAATACAGGTGGTTTTGGGTGAACTTAGTAAGTATTTGGCATATTACATAGTTTGTATGAAATCTTATCGATATATCCACGCATCACTCTCAGCCACCACTGCCGCCAACTATATATAAACAAAACTTCCTCTCTCTAGAATTTCAAGCTGCTCTGCAGCATAATTTAGCCGTGCAACCAGGAGACACTTCGATAAAATAAAACAACACAGATTCTGGAGAGCGTCATATAAGGACTTATTAGGAGTCCGCCGTTGGGCAACCAGACAAGCATTCGCTTTTGTGTTGCTTAGTTTGATGTTGCCGACAAAGAGACATTACATTTGGGTAATAGACTGAACTTTTGGCTGGAGTGAGTGAGTGAACAACCTTATTTTGTCTGAGTCTGGGATGGGGGAAGAAGGGTGGTGGAATCCCCTTCAGTAGCCCCCTTACCCTCGGATTGGCTGGGGAAAGGGAGAACCTAGGCAGGTAGTAGTCACTGTGAAAATCCCCAAGGCCAGCCCACGTAATAATTTAAGCTGGGTATGCCGCAATGTGACCGCAGCAACGGTGAAGATGGAACTAATAATATCTGCGGCACAGACAACTTTCAGTGGTCAATTTTAGTTTGGAAAGAAGGTAGAAGAATTTTCTGCCACTACTCCAAAGGTGTACAGATAGAGCTCAGCAGAACAAAATTGCCAAAAACCTTGTGTGTTTTAAGGTGCGGAACTCCCAAGCTGCAAGTGTGGCTCATTTATTAGCAACATTGCATTAAAATAATGCGTAAATTAGTGATATACCCGCCCGCGCGATGCCTACAAAGCGTAGTCAAGGCAAAGGAGCAGCCCCGCCAGGCCCGCCGTGATCGGCGCGCGCACACTCCAGAGAGGGGGAAAGGCGGCCCTTGCGCCGCGACCGCTGTGTGTGATAGTACGTTTCCCCCTTTCCCTGTGGAACGGAAGTTCATTCCACAAGCTAGGAGCAGCATTGTGGAGGCTACATTGTTTGTTGTCAACAGCCCGCCCCCTCCGGGCGCCTAACTCACCGCGAAGGAAACGACAAAAGGTGCCGGGGCCTTGGGGTTCCACTTGCCCAGAAGGGAGACGGGAATGTCTTTTCAGGACCTTCTTCAAGGTGAGTTAGGCGCCCTCAGTGGGCGCACTGTTGACAACAATGTAGCCTCCACAGTGCTGCACCTAGCTTGGGGTATGAACTCTGGTTGGGCGGACGGGGGAAGAATGGGAGGGAGAAACAAGGGAGAACTACCTTTACTTTGTGGAGCACTCCCATAGAAATCTCCCCCACGTGAGCAGCAGAATGGCTGATTCCAGGCAGGCAGTACAAATTATCTGTTCATTGATGGTGAATCGCGGTTAGTTCACGACGAACAGCACCGCTGAGAGAGGCACGTCGTTCAGAGGGGGAAAAGACAACTTCCAGTGGAGTGGCGCATTTTTCTTTCATATTCCCTCGTTCTTCCGAAGAATCGCCCTTCAGCGAGCCCCCCTCACAGAAAAGAAATACGGCGGTACCGGCGGCGCGCCGCAATTTTTGCCCGGCGGCGGCGGCGGCGTGCGCATTCCGCGATCTTCGGCGGCGGCGCAGATGGCGTGATAAAGACAAGCGGCGGCGCGGCGCGGCGGCGCACAGGTCTACATAATCCGCCTTCGGGGCCTTATTCTCGAACAAGCATATCAGGCCAGAAGGAGCGGCACTCTGATTGGCCGATTAAAATGACGTCACATAGCAGAAAACAGGATGTGACGTTGCATGAGATTTTTTTTCCTAAAGTTCAGACCCATTATGGCGGTGTAGTCTGGGTGCACGTTCAGGCACACGTGTCGACCTTGTCTCGAACATTTTCATTGTACGGTGTTTTAGTCGGTGATGTCCTGCTGAAAATTGTGTCAGTTTCGACCCCGCTTGCTGTGATTTGTAGCACGGGCACAGTTCACTTTCGAGGACGTATCAGGGCTGGCAGACGACGATGTGTGCTCGCAACGTTTGCGTGCCCGCGGAATATTTTTCCCTGATGATCTACATTTAGCACGGTGGTTCCTCGGTTCAAGGTACTGCCCTCTACCCCGGAACTGCGGGTGCCTGTTCGAAGCGCCGTTCTCTCAGGAAGAAGCACCCGACGACACTGAAGTGTAGACCTTCGCACACTGAACGCAGAGGTAACAAAGGACGCGCTCGTATGTGTACAGTAGAATACTAGTAACAGCTCGGAACTTTTTTTGACTGCGCCTGGAAGGAGCAGAAAATCACAGAAATTGTACCAGTGTATTTCGTGCACTGCCGCAAAATATTATAGGGTACGTGAATGCAGGCAGAAAAAAACAATGAATGCATGTTCTGCTTTGTGTAAAGCAAGCCTGTAAAGCAAGCAATATCCTGACAGGTTTTTTTATTAGTTTTTTGTCTACACGCCTATCACCGGAAAAATATTTGGCCCTGCGAATTCGGATACCGCTATATATTTGTGCATATATTAATAAAAACGTTGTTGTGAGTCTGTTCTTGATATTGTTGCTTTCCTGCATGGCTGGTCTTTCCTACTAATCTTATCATTCACTGTCATTAGCGACCTGAACTCTCAATCGTCCATTGCTCATTTGTGCATATATTTGCTCCCATAGACTGTTAGCTTTGTTCCTGAATGTGTGCAAACACCACTTGCAAATGCCCAGAAAACTTAAGCACTCTTCGTTCGTTAGATTCAGCCTGCACTTGAATCAGTTCATTGCAAAAATCCTGCATAAGGAGCGAAACTATACTCGCACTTTTGGTCTGTTTCTGCACACCCTTGTCTGGGAGTGCACGCGGTTCGGGTGCCAGTGCTGCAAGCAAATCGAATGGCGTCGGCCCGAATGGCAGCATTATTGCTTCCGCATGGTACACTAATAACTACTGAGTCAGTTGCAGTTTTGCTTGCTTACCTGTCGCTTGCAGTAAGGAATACAAATCGCTTGTACAAATCTTAGCGTGTAGAAAAAAACCTATCAGCACTTGAAGCCTGCTGTAAAGAAAAAGGTAGGACATAGGCGAAAGTCTACAATAAGCTCTTTTGAAATGTCACTTTGTTACCCCAGTGGGAATAGAGTGGCTACTGAGAGGTGGTTTTAAAGTGGGGAAAGACCAATGACTAGATGAGGGTGAGAAATAATTTGGTGGCAGAGAACGGACTCTGACAATGCAGAATAGGAGCAGTTGTAACTCGATGGAAGAGGCCATCATTCTGCAATGGACATAAAGTGGGCTAATGAGGACAATGGTGAAATTTGATAGCACTCAGAATATTCTGTTTTCATACAAAGATAGTAAGGTACCTGATGAGGATGTGAACTTGCATTAAATGCGGTACTGGCCTTCCTCGATTATCAGATCCACACTTGATCCCCATGGACTCTCTGAGATGCTGTTCGGTATGCTACCTGTATTCCTATGGGGCTCCCTGCCCAAAGAGTTCCAGCAGACGACCGGACATCTAAATTGAGGAGGCCCACAATTGGCAAAACTGGTAGACGTGCTCTCAAATGTTATAGAATGTAATGCGTAACAGGAGAGGGCAGTTTATTCTACATATAGACGCAGTAATATTCACAACTGGGGTAGACCACTCTCAATGTTGTGGAAAATTAGGTGTGTGAGGAAGTACGCAAGAACGAGTATTCGCTGTGATAGTATTTACAGTTTACAACATTAGTGAACGGAGACATGTGCTAATATCAAATTTAGGGCTGCTAATCAAATACAAATAATAAAAACTAACTGCGAATCAAATATTTTCCACCACAAATATCTTTGCTTTGTGTGTATAGAGCTAAACGAAGTTAAAAAATATCTTAGGCAGTCAGGACTGAACAGATTTGAGTATCGAGTTGAATGGTACAAAAATCTGGCATGCATTGCAATGAAGAAACGCGGGTTTGTTCCACAACGGACTGTGAATTCAGGCTGCAGTCCCTCCAGTCATTAAAAAAGGGACCCTTGTCATGCATGTTAGTGGATGTCATGCATGCATGTCATACATGCTTGTCATGCATGTCTCCTACCACATCAACAATGAAATTCTGCGTATAAATTTTACCCAACTACCGTTACACCTCGGCAAACATACACCAGCATTAGTATGTGTTGTGCACAGCTAACCATGTTCGGCTTTTTTGCTCAGCTTCAACGTTGCGCAAACAATCAAACCCACGGGGGCAGGTCATGCAGTAAAGCTTTAAACTTTGTTTTTCGTGAGGCAGAGCAGACAATAACTGCTCTAGTATTGGTCCATCTTTATGGAAAGTATGCCCAAGATGATCACGCATTTGTGATCTGCGGTAAGGAAACAAACTATTCAGAACATTCTGTTGCAATGTAATTGCATCTATCTAAATCAAAAAATAAAATATTCGCCTTCCCGGAGCGCTGGAGTTGTACACACAGAAGGAAAAAAGAAATGAAGGAACAGTATGCGGGGGGATTTAGCAGGGAACAGCCCGGTTGATTACTCTACACCGCCAAATTGCACGTGGAAACCAGCTGGCAAGACACAGCCATTTCGTGCACTTCTTTGGATTGTGTCGTGGTCAATAGTGTCCTCTTTTGCGAATGTGTGCAACCCAATGAAGCCGAAACAGATTCACTGCTGCCACTATATCCACCACTATATAAATGATGCAGCCTTCCAATTTTGACGGTGATGTTGTTTAAGTTGGTGGTTAATTAGGCCGGCAAACGCGTGCAGCAAAACTCCACCGAGCAATAACGTCATCGCGCGTGTTCCGTCGTCGCTTGTGACTGCGGCAGTAGTAGTCATCGTCATACCCATCTATCTTTCGCATGAATGACTTGCGGGCCCGGATCGTTTTGTCCGCAGGCCTTCCCATTCCTCCAAAAGTGGAACACGTCGGCACGCGCTAGAACCGGCTTCACAAACTGTCCGTCTACGACATGTCTTGTGCTCTTCGTTGTGGCGCGGACGCACGTGACAGTTTTCTTGGTATTTTTGCGAAAGCCCGGACGATGCCGGACGCTCATCGTAAAACGCGTGCACAATTAAGTGGTTAACAGTGGGAGTAACTATAACATGAGGTTTTCTGATGACGCCGCACACATTACGGCCAGCAACAACCGCTCCGCTGTTAAAAGGTTGTCCGAATTATTCGTATGGCGGCAGATTGGCCAGTGAAGCTGTTTCGATTTCATTGGACTGCGCACATTTACGGAAAAACATGATTGACTCGGGACATCACAGTTTGGGGCAAAATAAAGTTACCATCATTGACTCGATCGGGCGTGGTCCAAAGAAGTGCACGAAACTGCTGCGCCTTGTCAGCCGATGGCAGCGGGAGCAGCTGGCTGTGTCGCGTTTGACGCCCCTCTCCCCCGCATTTCCACAGCTCCTGCGCCACGCCCTGCGCCCTCTACCATTTAGTGGCTATACTGCAGCATCAAACCCCGACGCCACACTCTCCTGCGCCTCGGCTGCTGCCGCCCCCTCCCTGCGGCTGCAATTAGCGCCTGCGCCTCTCCCGTCCTCTGTCGCGCCTTTAAATGCTTGTTGCTTAAATCACTGTAGCTTTGCAGAAAGATATTGGCATGTGAATGTCTCGCAAGACACATGTTGTGTAGATATTTGTGCTAGGATAATATGAAACAGGCCGGCTTTAAGAAAAGAAAAATGGAGGAAAAACACAACTCAATACGCTCGCTAACAGTAGGGGGCAGTTTGGTTTTGATGAGAGCTAGCCAGCGTGTTTCGATACTGTTGCAAAGGATAAAAAAACGAATAGATCTTGTACAGCTTCAACCCTGTGAATTTGCAAATACTTGTGCTCTGTAAACATGTATATTTACAGACCACAACAATTAGAAGGAGCTAGGAAAATCATTCCAAGCCATACTTTGTAGGCTTGTGATCAACGTGTTGCTACAAAATTAGACTATTATTAAGAAGTACTAAGAGTCTGGCTACCCAGGAAACGTGCATTTGTTTAGATTTATTTATACACAATTTCATGTTCATGCATCGTACTATGTACTAAAGTTACTAAGGTCTGCATGGACTGATCTCTTGGGCTTTTACCTCCAGAGCTTTTACTGAATCATGCACAGTATTCTTCGAAAAGACGTAAAGGAAAGAGTATTTAGTAGGCAGCTCATTTATACGAATATAAGACATATATTAAAAGCAGTAGAGTTCTTAAAACTTAGCTTGGTGGGGGGTAAATGAATTCGTTGGTTTGTAATTTTTTTAGGAAATTACCTCAATAAGTGTTTGAGAAAGGAGCTGATCTGAAAAAATAAGGAGCTCGTGCCCAACCTGGCCAGCTAGACTTAACCAGTCAATCCATGCACATGGAAGGTCACTCGTAAAAACTTATGCAGAATTTAAGAGCACTAAATGTATTTAGTGTCAACACTAACACCAATCCAGCTCATGGGCTGCGGTGTTGCATAACACCAGCCCATGGGCTGTGGTGTTGCACTACTCAAGACGAGGCAGCAGGTTTCCTGGGCATACCAGTGCGGAAAGGAGGCGGAAAACACAGCTGTCCATGAGTAAGTGATCTTGCTATTGAATGAACACTTCCAGGTGGTATAAATTTGTTCATTGCCCTCTACCATGGCATGCCTCATATTCATGGTGCTGCTTCAGAACATTATACTACAAACTTATCTTTTGGGCCTTAACACTAGCAACATTTAAATGAAACATTTTTGACATTGCGTAACTGTTCTTGAATAATTATTCATTTTATAATGGGCACTAAGCAGTGTTGTCGTAAAAATAACTGCAGCTAATTTCTAAAACCTAATTGTTGTACGCTAGTGACAGGTTGCAAGAAAAATAGAATAGTTTATCCTTTCGTTCACCAGCTGTAAAAGTTGTACCTGTCCCATGAACCTTCAAAGGTTGATTAGTCTCATGGCCAACGCATGAGCCATACATGCTGTACTGTTCCCAAAAAGGCTAAGCAAACACACAACCCCAAGAAAACACATCAGGCATTGGGAAGAAACATTTAAAATTGACTCACTTTATTTGGTCGACAACCAGTACATTTTGCCTTTATAGCCCACAAAAGACCATTGCCAGCAGTGCATTAGGGCTTCAGAACTTTTCTGCAGTTGGCTTTGGCAATAAGCAGAAGGTATGACAAGCCACAGCTTTGACCAGCCCATTGGTTGCACTGGGTGTCAAGAGATAAAAATGAAGGACCATAACGAATGCCTAATGTATGCACACTGATCGAACATTCATTCAGAGTGTAGAAAACCATCCCTCCCAGCATGTTCGGTCGATCAACCTATTTGTGGACACACATGGCCACAGGATCAACCCATTTGCGACGGCCTTATCGAAGTGAAGGTAAGAAGGAGTGCGCGGCAAGATTTCAATGTGGCCTTTAAGAGCTGTAGGTTGTCTGTAGGCTATCTGCAGCCATAGTTACTATTGTGCGCCAAACACCCTAGTACATTGAGTTCAGTGAACTTCAGCAATGAAAGTAGTCACAAAAAATTCTATCGTGACCGTTGCGAATCCTAGAAAACCGTTACAAGCACCTGGCATGTTGGCAGGAGAGAGGGAGAGAGAGTAAAAGCTTTTTGAAAGGAGAAGAGGTCAGCCTGAGAAACTGAACTTGGGCCTGCTACTTAAATCCCACTGGGGCAAGGAAGGTACTGAATACTGAGGGTATTAGAAATGACAGTGAAATCAACCAATCAACTTTGTACCCTTAAAGCACGTATAACATGCAATGGAGCGTAGAAACAGACTAATCACTGTACAATTCGCATCACATATTTACCGTCATAAAAAAAGATTGTTCCGCAGTTTGTAAAATTTCACCACCTAGAGCCGAGAGTCCAGACAGGACAAGCAGCGATTTCACAGCTCGATCTTGTTTCGGACAAGCAGCGATTTGACAGCTCGATCTTGTTTCTTCGTGTCAGCCCACGTGCCCAAAATCTTTCGTTCGGACAGAGGGTAAGCATTCAAGCGTGCTAAGGCTAGTTCAAGGCCTTTTCACTCACTAGCATACCTTGGCCAAACACTATGCAAATGATCAATTGTCTCTGTACAACCACACAGCGTGCGACTCAGAACAGCGGGCGACTCAGGATTGACGCATCGAAGGCTGCTTCTAAGCGCTGGCTAATGTTTTACAGGAATACCGCCTGAGCTCGGCTAACTGTCCCGGATCGCCGCGAGCATCTTTTCCTGGGGGAGCCACGCTGTCTCATCATTGAATCGAGGTACAGCAATGAAGAGCCTGCGCACTTAAAGGGACACTGAAGTGAATTTGTCAAGCACCCGGTTTTGCTTGCACTGCGTAGACTGGCTCAAATTACCACACTTTTCATCGTTTATCCGGCTGATAAGTCGTTAATTATTTTATAAAGCGGGAGAGAAGAAAAACTGCTATGCGCGGTCTGTGGCGGCCGCACCAACTAGAGCTGTTACGTCGCGAGGAGACTGCACCGTGATTGGACGATGTCCGAGGTTAGCATTCAAACAAGTTTCGGTTTCGGTTCTGTAAAACAACATGCTTGACAACCGACGGCATCGTTGGATGGGTATTCTCGATGTCTCAGTAATCGCCGTACCGGCTTTCTGCCATATTGTCGGCTGTAAAATGCCTGCGATAAGCCTCCCAGGGCAGCTTGGAATAGTAGAAATCACTAGCCGAGGCCTACGCAGTGGATGAACGCCCTCCGCGTCACCGCTGACGCTCAAATGCCATGCGCTTTTCCCGCATATTCGGACCTTGCCTCACTCATGCCTGTATCGTAAAAAGCGTGTTCGCACCAGGCCAAGGGTGTGCTGATTCAGGCCTGTGCCCACTGCCTGCAAGCAGTCGGTGCTTGTGGCAACAGCACGCTAACGAGAACTCGCTAGCGCATTAGTAGCAGTCTGCGGCGTTCTGCGAACTCGCTCGTGGAGCAGTGAACGTTACGGCCCAAAAATGGTGAACTCAGTTTAGAAAACATCGGCCGAAAACGAAAAAATGAACTCGCAAAAAAATTCCCCGCATTTCCCCGAGGGGAAGAATGTGAAAGTGCGAATGCACGAGTTGATTTTGCGCGGTTCGGTAATGTTCGCGAAAGAGAGATCACACACACACACACAACTACAAAGAAAAAAGATGCATTTATTCACAGACACCTATTTGTGTTGTCGTTGTACTTGTTGCTAGAGCGGATCTCAGCTTTGAAATTTCTTGTCAGTACTCCTTTAAGCGGGTGCATTAGCCCTTCTCACGCCCAATTCCTGGCCAATCCCCCACGTGGGTATGTGCCATGTCAGCGGCCAGGCAGCGCGCGCCCATCTCCCCCCGTTGCTAGGGAAGACGAGGAGCGCGCGCACCCGCAGCTGTTGCTATGCGGACTACGGCGGCGGACGATCCCCCACGTGGGTATGTGCCATGTCAGCGGCCAGGCAGCGCGCGCCCATCTCCCACCGTTGCTAGGGAAGACGAGGAAGACGAGGAGCGCGCGCACCCGCAGCTGTTGCTATGCGGACGGCGGCGGACGATTCAGGCTCGCTTAAGAAGTGCATTCGCACTTAAAAAAGAAACGATGTAACATCCGGGATTCGAACTTGTGATTTGCGAAACGATAACCTAGCGCCTCAAACCACTCGGCCACAGGCCAGCTCGGCCGAAGTGGGATATATAAGGTATATAATGTATAACCAGTTTACACTTTTATTTAGTCTTATCATTTGAAGTACTTTAGGTGACTATTTGTTGTATAGCGCCCATGCAGTAAGCATACCCCAAGTTTCCACAATAGCTCACGTCTAGAAATTGCATTTATTAGACGGAAAAGCGTTCGCAGATGCGTAGTCGTTCTGCTGGCCGCTGTGCTAGTTCGCCCAGCGCAAAAAAGTGCTTCCGGCACCCCAGTTTTACGCTGTACGGTAAACATATCAGTTGATTTTATTTCCTTAGTACCTATAATTACTTCGCTGACTCTTCTCCCGCCTTCAAGAGGCCTTATATTTTCCTACTGGCGTACCAGTCAGCGAAGCGTCGCATGTGCGCTTGTGCAGCGCTTGTGTGAAGCGACCTTGACTTGGAGCAAGATACAGTCTACAAACTAACCAAGTAAAGAAAGGCACATTCTTCCATTCACAAACGTGTCCTGGCTTCGTTTCAACTGAGTGAACGAATTGCGACGACCCGTCGGCGGCCGGCGGACGAAACGCTGGGCTGAGTTACTCTGTCTGAAGGCCGGGGAGCCGTGCAGTAGCGCAGCCAATTGCGAGCTCGGCTCCTCCCGACGTCACACGAAAACGCCACAGAAAATGGGCGAGCGTAAAGAGAGCAGGACAGCATTTTCGAATTAATTTTTCTACTAAATAAAATCAAGTAAACGCGCCCTGAGTGGTCGAGACATGGCATGGGGACTCCGGACTACAATTTGCGCCAGTAATCCCGCAATGTTTACATATCACTTCAGTGTCCCTTTAACGCAGCAGCTTCCCGGAGTGACAAGCATCGTTTCGCGGCAGTGATTTCCCCGGCTGGGCAGATATCGTCGACGCAAGGCTGATGGCGACAATGGCGCCTGCGCACGAGTTGGGACTACGGATATAAAAGGCGGCGTACGGACCACATCGGAACAGAGCAGCGGGCGACTGAGGATTGCACGCATCGAAGGCTGCGTCTAAGCGCTCGCTACCGTTTTGCAGTAATACCGCCTGAGCTCGGCTAACTGTCCCAGATCGCAGCGAGCATCTTTTCCTGGGGGAGCCACGCTGCCTCATCATTGAATAGAGGGAGAACAATGAAGAGCCTGCGCACTTAACGCAGCATCTTCCAGGTGTGACAAGCATCGTTTCGCGGCAGTGATTTCCCCGGCTGGGCAGATATCGTCGACGCAAGGCTTATGGCGACAATGGCGCCTGCGCACGAGTTGGGACTACGGATATAAAAGGCGGCGTACGGACCACATCGGAACAGAGCAGCGGGCGACTGAGGATTGCACGCATCGAAGGCTGCGTCTAAGCGCTCGCTACCGTTTTGCAGTAATACCGCCTGAGCTCGGCTAACTGTCCCAGATCGCAGCGAGCATCTTTTCCTGGGGGAGCCACGCTGCCTCATCATTGAATAGAGGGAGAACAATGAAGAGCCTGCGCACTTAACGCAGCATCTTCCAGGTGTGACAAGCATCGTTTCGCGGCAGTGATTTCCCCGGCTGGGCAGATATCGTCGACGCAAGGCTTATGGCGACAATGGCGCCTGCGCACGAGTTGGGACTACGGATATAAAAGGCGGCGTACGGACCACATCGGAACAGAGCAGCGGGCGACTGAGGATTGCACGCATCGAAGGCTGCGTCTAAGCGCTCGCTACCGTTTTGCAGTAATACCGCCTGAGCTCGGCTAACTGTCCCAGATCGCAGCGAGCATTTTTTCCTGGGGGAGCCACGCTGCCTCATCATTGAATAGAGGGAGAACAATGAAGAGCCTGCGCACTTAACGCAGCATCTTCCAGGTGTGACAAGCATCGTTTCGCGGCAGTGATTTCCCCGGCTGGGCAGATATCGTCGACGCAAGGCTTATGGCGACAATGGCGCCTGCGCACGAGTTGGGACTACGGATATAAAAGGCGGCGTACGGACCACATCGGAACAGAGCAGCGGGCGACTGAGGATTGCACGCATCGAAGGCTGCGTCTAAGCCCTCGCTACCGTTTTGCAGTAATACCGCCTGAGCTCGGCTAACTGTCCCAGATCGCAGCGAGCATCTTTTCCTGGGGGAGCCACGCTGCCTCATCATTGAATAGAGGGAGAACAATGAAGAGCCTGCGCACTTAACGCAGCATCTTCCAGGTGTGACAAGCATCGCTTCGCGGCAGTGATTTCCCCGGCTGGGCAGATATCGTCGACGCAAGGCTGATGGCGACAATGGCGCCTGCGCACGAGTTGGGACTACGGATATAAAAGGCGGCGTACGGACCACATCGGAAAAGAGCAGCGGGCGACTGAGGATTGCACGCATCGAAGGCTGCGTCTAAGCCCTCGCTACCGTTTTGCAGTAATACCGCCTGAGCTCGGCTAACTGTCCCAGATCGCAGCGAGCATCTTTTCCTGGGGGAGCCACGCTGCCTCATCATTGAATAGAGGGAGAACAATGAAGAGCCTGCGCACTTAACGCAGCATCTTCCAGGTGTGACAAGCATCGCTTCGCGGCAGTGATTTCCCCGGCTGGGCAGATATCGTCGACGCAAGGCTGATGGCGACAATGGCGCCTGCGCACGAGTTGGGACTACGGATATAAAAGGCGGCGTACGGACCACATCGGAAAAGAGCAGCGGGCGACTGAGGATTGCACGCATCGAAGGCTGCGTCTAAGCCCTCGCTACCGTTTTGCAGTAATACCGCCTGAGCTCGGCTAACTGTCCCAGATCGCAGCGAGCATCTTTTCCTGGGGGAGCCACGCTGCCTCATCATTGAATAGAGGGAGAACAATGAAGAGCCTGCGCACTTAACGCAGCATCTTCCAGGTGTGACAAGCATCGCTTCGCGGCATTGATTTCCCCGGCTGGGCAGATATCGTCGACGCAAGGCTGATGGCGACAATGGCGCCTGCGCACGAGTTGGGACTACGGATATAAAAGGCGGCGTACGGACCACATCGGAAAAGAGCAGCGGGCGACTGAGGATTGCACGCATCGAAGGCTGCGTCTAAGCCCTCGCTACCGTTTTGCAGTAATACCGCCTGAGCTCGGCTAACTGTCCCAGATCGCAGCGAGCATCTTTTCCTGGGGGAGCCACGCTGCCTCATCATTGAATAGAGGGAGAACAATGAAGAGCCTGCGCACTTAACGCAGCATCTTCCAGGTGTGACAAGCATCGTTTCGCGGCAGTGATTTCCCCGGCTGGGCAGATATCGTCGACGCAAGGCTTATGGCGACAATGGCGCCTGCGCACGAGTTGGGACTACGGATATAAAAGGCGGCGTACAGACCACATCGGAAAAGAGCAGCGGGCGACTGAGGATTGCACGCATCGAAGGCTGCGTCTAAGCCCTCGCTACCGTTTTGCAGTAATACCGCCTGAGCTCGGCTAACTGTCCCAGATCGCAGCGAGCATCTTTTCCTGGGGGAGCCACGCTGCCTCATCATTGAATAGAGGGAGAACAATGAAGAGCCTGCGCACTTAACGCAGCATCTTCCAGGTGTGACAAGCATCGCTTCGCGGCAGTGATTTCCCCGGCTGGGCAGATATCGTCGACGCAAGGCTGATGGCGACAATGGCGCCTGCGCACGAGTTGGGACTACGGATATAAAAGGCGGCGTACGGACCACATCGGAAAAGAGCAGCGGGCGACTGAGGATTGCACGCATCGAAGGCTGCGTCTAAGCCCTCGCTACCGTTTTGCAGTAATACCGCCTGAGCTCGGCTAACTGTCCCAGATCGCAGCGAGCATCTTTTCCTGGGGGAGCCACGCTGCCTCATCATTGAATAGAGGGAGAACAACGAAGAGCCTTCGCACTTAACGCAGCATCTTCCAGGTGTGACAAGCATCGCTTCGCGGCATTGATTTCCCCGGCTGGGCAGATATCGTCGACGCAAGGCTGATGGCGACAATGGCGCCTGCGCACGAGTTGGGACTACGGATATAAAAGGCGGCGTACGGACCACATCGGAAAAGAGCAGCGGGCGACTGAGGATTGCACGCATCGAAGGCTGCGTCTAAGCCCTCGCTACCGTTTTGCAGTAATACCGCCTGAGCTCGGCTAACTGTCCCAGATCGCAGCGAGCATCTTTTCCTGGGGGAGCCACGCTGCCTCATCATTGAATAGAGGGAGAACAATGAAGAGCCTGCGCACTTAACGCAGCATCTTCCAGGTGTGACAAGCATCGTTTCGCGGCAGTGATTTCCCCGGCTGGGCAGATATCGTCGACGCAAGGCTTATGGCGACAATGGCGCCTGCGCACGAGTTGGGACTACGGATATAAAAGGCGGCGTACAGACCACATCGGAAAAGAGCAGCGGGCGACTGAGGATTGCACGCATCGAAGGCTGCGTCTAAGCCCTCGCTACCGTTTTGCAGTAATACCGCCTGAGCTCGGCTAACTGTCCCAGATCGCAGCGAGCATCTTTTCCTGGGGGAGCCACGCTGCCTCATCATTGAATAGAGGGAGAACAATGAAGAGCCTGCGCACTTAACGCAGCATCTTCCAGGTGTGACAAACATCGCTTCGCGGCAGTGATTTCCCCGGCTGGGCAGATATCGTCGACGCAAGGCTGATGGCGACAATGGCGCCTGCGCACGAGTTGGGACTACGGATATAAAAGGCGGCGTACGGACCACATCGGAAAAGAGCAGCGGGCGACTGAGGATTGCACGCATCGAAGGCTGCGTCTAAGCCCTCGCTACCGTTTTGCAGTAATACCGCCTGAGCTCGGCTAACTGTCCCAGATCGCAGCGAGCATCTTTTCCTGGGGGAGCCACGCTGCCTCATCATTGAATAGAGGGAGAACAATGAAGAGCCTGCGCACTTAACGCAGCATCTTCCAGGTGTGACAAGCATCGTTTCGCGGCAGTGATTTCCCCGGCTGGGCAGATATCGTCGACGCAAGGCTTATGGCGACAATGGCGCCTGCGCACGAGTTGGGACTACGGATATAAAAGGCGGCGTACGGACCACATCGGAAAAGAGCAGCGGGCGACTGAGGATTGCACGCATCGAAGGCTGCGTCTAAGCCCTCGCTACCGTTTTGCAGTAATACCGCCTGAGCTCGGCTAACTGTCCCAGATCGCAGCGAGCATCTTTTCCTGGGGGAGCCACGCTGCCTCATCATTGAATAGAGGGAGAACAATGAAGAGCCTGCGCACTTAACGCAGCATCTTCCAGGTGTGACAAGCATCGCTTCGCGGCAGTGATTTCCCCGGCTGGGCAGATATCGTCGACGCAAGGCTGATGGCGACAATGGCGCCTGCGCACGAGTTGGGACTACGGATATAAAAGGCGGCGTACGGACCACATCGGAAAAGAGCAGCGGGCGACTGATGATTGCACGCATCGAAGGCTGCGTCTAAGCCCTCGCTACCGTTTTGTAGTAATACCGCCTGAGCTCGGCTAACTGTCCCAGATCGCAGCGAGCACCTTTTCCTGGGGGAGCCACGCTGCCTCATCATTGAATAGAGGGAGAACAATGAAGAGCCTGCGCACTTAACGCAGCATCTTCCAGGTGTGACAAGCATCGTTTCGCGGCAGTGATTTCCCCGGCTGGGCAGATATCGTCGACGCAAGGCTTATGGCGACAATGGCGCCTGCGCACGAGTTGGGACTACGGATATAAAAGGCGGCGTACGGACCACATCGGAACAGAGCAGCGGGCGACTGAGGATTGCACGCATCGAAGGCTGCGTCTAAGCGCTCGCTACCGTTTTGCAGTAATACCGCCTGAGCTCGGCTAACTGTCCCAGATCGCAGCGAGCATCTTTTCCTGGGGGAGCCACGCTGCCTCATCATTGAATAGAGGGAGAACAATGAAGAGCCTGCGCACTTAACGCAGCATCTTCCAGGTGTGACAAGCATCGTTTCGCGGCAGTGATTTCCCCGGCTGGGCAGATATCGTCGACGCAAGGCTGATGGCGACAATGGCGCCTGCGCACGAGTTGGGACTACGGATATAAAAGGCGGCGTACGGACCACATCGGAAAAGAGCAGCGGGCGACTGAGGATTGCACGCATCGAAGGCTGCATCTAAGCCCTCGCTACCGTTTTGCAGTAATACCGCCTGAGCTCGGCTAACTGTCCCAGATCGCAGCGAGCATCTTTTCCTGGGGGAGCCACGCTGCCTCATCATTGAATAGAGGGAGAACAATGAAGAGCCTGCGCACTTAACGCAGCATCTTCCAGGTGTGACAAGCATCGTTTCGCGGCAGTGATTTCCCCGGCTGGGCAGATATCGTCGACGCAAGGCTGATGGCGACAATGGCGCCTGCGCACGAGTTGGGACTACGGATATAAAAGGCGGCGTACGGACCACATCGGAAAAGAGCAGCGGGCGACTGAGGATTGCACGCATCGAAGGCTGCGTCTAAGCCCTCGCTACCGTTTTGCAGTAATACCGCCTGAGCTCGGCTAACTGTCCCAGATCGCAGCGAGCATCTTTTCCTGGGGGAGCCACGCTGCCTCATCATTGAATAGAGGGAGAACAATGAAGAGCCTGCGCACTTAACGCAGCATCTTCCAGGTGTGACAAGCATCGTTTCGCGGCAGTGATTTCCCCGGCTGGGCAGATATCGTCGACGCAAGGCTGATGGCGACAATGGCGCCTGCGCACGAGTTGGGACTACGGATATAAAAGGCGGCGTACGGACCACATCGGAAAAGAGCAGCGGGCGACTGAGGATTGCACGCATCGAAGGCTGCGTCTAAGCCCTCGCTACCGTTTTGCAGTAATACCGCCTGAGCTCGGCTAACTGTCCCAGATCGCAGCGAGCATCTTTTCCTGGGGGAGCCACGCTGCCTCATCATTGAATAGAGGAAGAACAATGAAGAGCCTGCGCACTTAACGCAGCATCTTCCAGGTGTGACAAGCATCGTTTCGCGGCAGTGATTTCCCCGGCTGGGCAGATATCGTCGACGCAAGGCTTATGGCGACAATGGCGCCTGCGCACGAGTTGGGACTACGGATATAAAAGGCGGCGTACGGACCACATCGGAACAGAGCAGCGGGCGACTGAGGATTGCACGCATCGAAGGCTGCGTCTAAGCGCTCGCTACCGTTTTGCAGTAACACCGCCTGAGCTCGGCTAACTGTCCCAGATCGCAGCGAGCATCTTTTCCTGGGGGAGCCACGCTGCCTCATCATTGAATAGAGGGAGAACAATGAAGAGCCTGCGCACTTAACGCAGCATCTTCCAGGTGTGACAAGCATCGCTTCGCGGCAGTGATTTCCCCGGCTGGGCAGATATCGTGGACAAGGCTGATGGCGACAATGGCGCCTGCGCACGAGTTGGGACTACGGATATAAAAGGCGGCGTAGGGACCACATCGGAACAGAGCAGCGGGCGACTGAGGATTGCACGCATCGAAGGCTGCGTCTAAGCGCTCGCTACCGTTTTGCAGTAATACCGCCTGAGCAAGGCTAACTGTCCCAGATCGCAGCGAGCATCTTTTCCTGGGGGAGCCACGCTGCCTCATCATTGAATAGAGGAAGAACAATGAAGAGCCTGCGCACTCAACGCAGCATCTTCCAGGTGTGACAAGCATCGTTTCGCGGCAGTGATTTCCCCGGCTGGGCAGATATCGTCGACGCAAGGCTTATGGCAACAATGGCGCCTGCGCACGAGTTGGGACTACGAATATAAAAGGCGGCGTACGGACCACATCGGAACAGAGCAGCGGGCGACTGAGGATTGCACGCATCGAAGGCTGCGTCTAAGCGCTCGCTACCGTTTTGCAGTAACACCGCCTGAGCTCGGCTAACTGTCCCAGATCGCAGCGAGCATCTTTTCCTGGGGGAGCCACGCTGCCTCATCATTGAATAGAGGGAGAACAATGAAGAGCCTGCGCACTTAACGCAGCATCTTCCAGGTGTGACAAGCATCGCTTCGCGGCAGTGATTTCCCCGGCTGGGCAGATATCGTGGACAAGGCTGATGGCGACAATGGCGCCTGCGCACGAGTTGGGACTACGGATATAAAAGGCGGCGTACGGACCACATCGGAACAGAGCAGCGGGCGACTGAGGATTGCACGCATCGAAGGCTGCGTCTAAGCGCTCGCTACCGTTTTGCAGTAATACCGCCTGAGCTCGGCTAACTGTCCCAGATCGCAGCGAGCATCTTTTCCTGGGGGAGCCACGCTGCCTCATCATTGAATAGAGGAAGAACAATGAAGAGCCTGCGCACTTAACGCAGCATCTTCCAGGTGTGACAAGCATCGTTTCGCGGCAGTGATTTCCCCGGCTGGGCAGATATCGTCGACGCAAGGCTTATGGCGACAATGGCGCCTGCGCACGAGTTGGGACTACGGATATAAAAGGCGGCGTACGGACCACATCGGAACAGAGCAGCGGGCGACTGAGGATTGCACGCATCGAAGGCTGCGTCTAAGCGCTCGCTACCGTTTTGCAGTAATACCGCCTGAGCTCGGCTAACTGTCCCAGATCGCAGCGAGCATCTTTTCCTGGGGGAGCCACGCTGCCTCATCATTGAATAGAGGGAGAACAATGAAGAGCCTGCGCACTTAACGCAGCATCTTCCAGGTGTGACAAGCATCGTTTCGCGGCAGTGATTTCCCCGGCTGGGCAGATATCGTCGACGCAAGGCTGATGGCGACAATGGCGCCTGCGCACGAGTTGGGACTACGGATATAAAAGGCGGCGTACGGACCACATCGGAAAAGAGCAGCGGGCGACTGAGGATTGCACGCATCGAAGGCTGCGTCTAAGCCCTCGCTACCGTTTTGCAGTAATACCGCCTGAGCTCGGCTAACTGTCCCAGATCGCAGCGAGCATCTTTTCCTGGGGGAGCCACGCTGCCTCATCATTGAATAGAGGGAGAACAATGAAGAGCCTGCGCACTTAACGCAGCATCTTCCAGGGGTGACAAGCATCGCTTCACGGCAGTGATTTCCCCGGCTGGGCAGATATCGTCGACGCAAGGCTGATGGCGACAATGGCGCCTGCGCACGAGTTGGGACTACGGATATAAAAGGCGGCGTACGGACCACATCGGAAAAGAGCAGCGGGCGACTGAGGATTGCACGCATCGAAGGCTGCGTCTAAGCCCTCCCTACCGTTTTGCAGTAATACCGCCTGAGCTCGGCTAACTGTCCCAGATCGCAGCGAGCATCTTTTCCTGGGGGAGCCACGCTACCTCATCATTGAATAGAGGGAGAACAATGAAGAGCCTGCGCACTTAACGCAGCATCTTCCAGGTGTGACAAGCATCGTTTCGCGGCAGTGATTTCCCCGGCTGGGCAGATATCGTCGACGCAAGGCTTATGGCGACAATGGCGCCTGCGCACGAGTTGGGACTACGGATATAAAAGGCGGCGTACGGACCACATCGGAAAAGAGCAGCGGGCGACTGAGGATTGCACGCATCGAAGGCTGCGTCTAAGCCCTCGCTACCGTTTTGCAGTAATACCGCCTGAGCTCGGCTAACTGTCCCAGATCGCAGCGAGCATCTTTTCCTGGGGGAGCCACGCTGCCTCATCATTGAATAGAGGGAGAACAATGAAGAGCCTGCGCACTTAACGCAGCATCTTCCAGGTGTGACAAGCATCGCTTCACGGCAGTGATTTCCCCGGCTGGGCAGATATCGTCGACGCAAGGCTGATGGCGACAATGGCGCCTGCGCACGAGTTGGGACTACGGATATAAAAGGCGGCGTACGGACCACATCGGAAAAGAGCAGCGGGCGACTGAGGATTGCACGCATCGAAGGCTGCGTCTAAGCCCTCGCTACCGTTTTGCAGTAATACCGCCTGAGCTCGGCTAACTGTCCCAGATCGCAGCGAGCATCTTTTCCTGGGGGAGCCACGCTGCCTCATCATTGAATAGAGGGAGAACAATGAAGAGCCTGCGCACTTAACGCAGCATCTTCCAGGTGTGACAAGCATCGTTTCGCGGCAGTGATTTCCCCGGCTGGGCAGATATCGTCGACGCAAGGCTGATGGCGACAATGGCGCCTGCGCACGAGTTGGGACTACGGATATAAAAGGCGGCGTACGGACCACATCGGAAAAGAGCAGCGGGCGACTGAGGATTGCACGCATCGAAGGCTGCGTCTAAGCCCTCGCTACCGTTTTGCAGTAATACCACCTGAGCTCGGCTAACTGTCCCAGATCGCAGCGAGCATCTTTTCCTGGGGGAGCCACGCTACCTCATCATTGAATAGAGGGAGAACAATGAAGAGCCTGCGCACTTAACGCAGCATCTTCCAGGTGTGACAAGCATCGTTTCGCGGCAGTGATTTCCCCGGCTGGGCAGATATCGTCGACGCAAGGCTTATGGCGACAATGGCGCCTGCGCACGAGTTGGGACTACGGATATAAAAGGCGGCGTACGGACCACATCGGAAAAGAGCAGCGGGCGACTGAGGATTGCACGCATCGAAGGCTGCGTCTAAGCCCTCGCTACCGTTTTGCAGTAATACCGCCTGAGCTCGGCTAACTGTCCCAGATCGCAGCGAGCATCTTTTCCTGGGGGAGCCACGCTGCCTCATCATTGAATAGAGGAAGAACAATGAAGAGCCTGCGCACTTAACGCAGCATCTTCTAGGTGTGACAAGCATCGTTTCGCGGCAGTGATTTCCCCGGCTGGGCAGATATCGTCGACGCAAGGCTTATGGCGACAATGGCGCCTGCGCACGAGTTGGGACTACGGATATAAAAGGCGGCGTACGGACCACATCGGAACAGAGCAGCGGGCGACTGAGGATTGCACGCATCGAAGGCTGCGTCTAAGCGCTCGCTACCGTTTTGCAGTAATACCGCCTGAGCAAGGCTAACTGTCCCAGATCGCAGCGAGCATCTTTTCCTGGGGGAGCCACGCTGCCTCATCATTGAATAGAGGAAGAACAATGAAGAGCCTGCGCACTTAACGCAGCATCTTCCAGGTGTGACAAGCATCGCTTCGCGGCAGTGATTTCCCCGGCTGGGCAGATATCGTGGACAAGGCTGATGGCGACAATGGCGCCTGCTCACGAGTTGGGACTACGGATATAAAAGGCGGCGTACGGACCACATCGGAACAGAGCAGCGGGCGACTGAGGATTGCACGCATCGAAGGCTGCGTCTAAGCCCTCGCTACCGTTTTGCAGTAATACCGCCTGAGCAAGGCTAACTGTCCCAGATCGCAGCGAGCATCTTTTCCTGGGGGAGCCACGCTGCCTCATCATTGAATAGAGGGAGAACAATGAAGAGCCTGCGCACTTAACGCAGCATCTTCCAGGTGTGACAAGCATCGCTTCGCAGCAGTGATTTCCCCGGCTGGGCAGATATCGTCGACGCAAGGCTTATGGCGACAATGGCGCCTGCGCACGAGTTGGGACTACGGGTATAAAAGGCGGCGTACGGACCACATCGGAACAGAGCAGCGGGCGACTGAGGATTGCACGCATCGAAGGCTGCGTCTAAGCCCTCGCTACCGTTTTGCAGTAATACCGCCTGAGCAAGGCTAACTGTCCCAGATCGCAGCGAGCATCTTTTCCTGGGGGAGCCACGCTGCCTCATCATTGAATAGAGGGAGAACAATGAAGAGCCTGCGCACTTAACGCAGCATCTTCCAGGTGTGACATGCATCGCTTCGCGGCAGTGATTTCCCCGGCTGGGCAGATATCGTCGACGCAAGGCTTATGGCGACAATGGCGCCTGCGCACGAGTTGGGACTACGGGTATAAAAGGCGGCGTACGGACCACATCGGAACAGAGCAGCGGGCGACTCAGGATTGCACGCATCGAAGGCTCCTTCTAAGCGCTGGCTAATGTTTTACAAGAATACCGCCTGAGCTCGGCTAACTGTCCCGGATCGCAGGGAGCATCTTTTCCTGTGGGAGCCGCGCTGTCTCATCATTAAATCAAGCCACAAACTGAGTTTGTGGCGTGAAAGCAAACGTGTGTATTTCTTACTGCAATATAAGGTGCTGAAAAGTCCTTGCTTGAGTTTGTTATTTTCGACTCTTCCCGCAACCCGCAATGCTTTCGGTACCATTCCCGTACTATTCCAGAGTGATTTCTACCTGTATTTGTCGCGTCCGTGTAACATAATTTTTTACTGCAAATGGTTGAAGCACAAAGAAAGTCGTACAGGTCTGGTAACAGCTCCACTAAATTACATTGTAGCTAAATGAAGTCGCATCGCCTCTCGTCGGAAGTTCGAACACCGCCCCATCGCGCGCAATGCTGCCACTGCTACTGATTTATCAGTAGATCTGCTGATTTTGTTCAATTTTTGCTTATTTAGTGATAAGAGTGCAAAATCTGATTTTTTTTGCTTTCTGCACATCAGGTTAACAAAAGCTACTACTATTTTGATCCCAAGCTCGTGTTAATCGGGTCATCGCCATTTTTTCGAGAACCAGTTCTGATTGGCTTTCAGGGTCGTCGATAATTAAAATCCCACCAAAAAAATTCGCTGGCTCCAATCCACGCTGTGAAGGTAGTTGGAAAGCAAAGCTTTAAACGGCACCCACAGAAATTTCCCATGCGACGTCACTTGAATTCCCGCACGTGACTCAACAAAGAGTGAAACCAGATATTCTATCAGTCGTTACCTGGAATTCGCAGGGGCGGCGTCCCGAACGCAGCGGCAGAGACGGCCAAGGCCGGGCTAGAGCGGCGGACGCCGCCGCTGTAGCCCGGCCGTGAGGCGGGGCAAAGAAAACGGAGAGGAGCGTCTTTCGAAGGGTGAGGCAGCGGAACCTAGCCATCCTGATGTGCTAGCTCGGAGCTACACCACCGCGCCACACAAGCGCAGACACCGAAACGGTTCATCATGTGAGCTTTGTGATTCCCATTTGCACCGATTTAAACTAGTTAGTTTAGTAAGTTTGAGAATTGCGAGAAAGCTGGGGGAACTTTTATAATCGCTATTCATCAGAACCAGTTGCTCCTTTCGCCTTTTGTAATTCCTCTTAAAACACAACCAAAAGTACCCCGCAGGGGGCACCTTGTGTACTCAAGGTGTTTTTATTGATTGATTGTATGGTTTTACGCGCCGACGCAACGCAGGCGATGAGGCGCGCCGTAGTGGAGGGCTCCGGATTAATTTTGACCACCTGGGGATCTTTAACGTGCGCCGAAATCTCGTACACACGGGCGTTTTTGCTTTTCGCCTCCATCAGAAAAGCGGCAGCCGCGGCCGGGAATCGAACCCGCGACCTCGGGCTCAGCAGCGCAACGCCTTAGCCACTGAGCCACCGCGGCGGGTTACTCAAGGTGTTTTGGTGAGTAGCGCCACCACGGTCACGAGCTCCGCAGGGGTGCCTACTGCCGTTCGCACTTGGTGTCTTGCAACGCCACGGACCCGAGCACATGTGGGTTGGACCCACCCACGTCCCAGCTATGCGTGGCTTTGCCGTGTCCGGGGAAAACAGGAACCTGGTGGCTGAGCCAAAGTTGGGGCTGTCTTGGACCTTTACGGCCTCCCAGCAGCGGCAACACGTCACTTAGGCCCCCGCTTCTCGCAGACGGTGCCCCCGGTCTTACCCGCCCGGGGGGAATCAGCCAGTCGCTTTTTCCTCTCCCTCTCCACTCTTTCACTTTCCTATCTCCTCTCCTACCCCTGTCCTGTCATCTCCTTCCTTCATGATTTCTACATTTTTCCTGGTGGCAAGGGTTAACCCTGTGCAATGATATCAACCTTGGTACCAAGTATAGGGTTATACCGGCAGGGTAACGGTTAGCGTGTACTTTAACGTCACGTTCCCTTGTTGGGCTCGGTGGTGGGCGGCCGGCTCTGCCGCCGAATTGATTCCATGCTCATATGGCTTTTTCTATCCCACCCAAAAAAAACTGATCGGCCTTCTAAAAGGGGCCGCACCGAGGTAACACAACTGAAACCAGTCTCCCAAGGTGAAACTGTCACAAAATACCTTGTTATTCACTCTGAAGACGAAAATGCACCACTTGCTAAAAAATATGTCTTCCTCATTGCAAAGTTCCTTGAAAGCGTTGTCGGCCGGGATTACCAAGCTACGAAACTAGCCTCTGGTGATCTGCTGGTAGAGGTGCAACGAAAGAACCAAAGTCAGAACCTACTAAAACAACACCCGTGCTGAACTCAAAGTTACAGTCACACCACATCGTAGTCTGAACACAACGCAAGGCGTGATCTCAGAGGGAACTGCTTCACGAGACAGATGAGGATTTTCTTGAAGGGTCGAGGGACCAGGGCGTCACGGCTGTGCGGTGGATCACCATGCGTCGCGCAGGTGAGGAAATTCGAACTAAGCGTGTTGTTCTAACCATCAACCGTCCAACGCTTCCGGAATCCGTCCATGCTGCCTTCATATCCTGTCCAGTACGCCCATACATACCCAGTCCTCGAAGGTGTTTCAAGTGCCAGAAGTATGACCACGGAACTTAGTCTTGTCGTGGCCGGCCCACCTGTGCTCACTGCGCACGTGCTGACCACGCCAGTGATGGCTGCAAAAAAGAACAAGTGAAATGTCCAAACTGTGGTGAACCACGCCCTGCGTATTCACGCGCATGTCCCGCATTCAAAAAGGAAAAAGAAATAATTCAACTCAAAGTCACTGAAAACCTAACCTTTGCACAAGCACGCCTGAAGCATGCCCTGCTTTCAGGCAGAAGTTACGCAGACGCTGCTCGCCGGGGTGGAGCGTCGTCTGGTGGATGCGGGCACCCAGTGCAACCTGGTCCCGCCACAGCCCCCCGCTCAGCAGCAGAAAGTTGCTCCCGTGGCTTCTGCTGCTACACCCTCCTCTAGTTCTGTGCGTAAGGCTTCCAGCGCGACCACCTGTGCTGCGCCTAAGGCCTCCAGCACGAACTCTTGTGTTGTGGTGCCTAAGGCCTCAAGCACGAGCTCAGTCCAGATGAGTGACGATCTGGCTCCATCCCGGGCATCTGCAAAACAGCAGAAGGCTGCTCCTGCGGTCACTGCTGTTGCAGCAATGTCCAGTGCTCTGGTTGCGGCCGCTAGCACAAACAGTGTCTCCACTGACACTTTTCCTTCAGAAACCTTAGATGAGGCTATGGATGTCTCCAAGCACACCTGCTCCTGAAACACAACAGGAGCGCCGCAATTCCGCTGGTCGGGGTAAGTCAAACAAACCGAAGTCATCCAAGATCACTACACCGGGAACTAACTCGGCGACCTAGGTAAACTACTCAAAAGGCCCCAAAAACAAAACTCCCTCACTAATGACCCCTTTTAATGGAAAAAGAACAACTCATGATCTGTATTTCTCTTCTCATGGTATTTATGGCTGGTGAAAGTGTTATCCAGTGGAATTTTAGGGGGCTGTTGAACAACCTTGACGATATATATGATATACTCGAATTGTAGGGGGCTGTTGAACAACCTTGACGATATATATGATATACTCTCAAATCACAAACCAAAAATACTGTGCCTCCAAGAAACACACCTACGCCCATCTCAGACAAACTTTTTAACACAATACACTATATTTCGTAAAGACAGACTGAACTACCACCATCCGCCCAAGCAGCAGAAATTGCCAAGCCCAAGCATGACAAATCATCAGTGGCCAGTGTGTCCGAGCTTGGCAATACCTCGGCCGCCTGGCTGGCGTTATTGGCTGGTGTTTGGGAAAGGTGACAAGCCAACAATTGGCCAAGCCCTGCAAGGCCAATATTGGACAACGCTTGGCAAAGTATCTTGCCATGATAATGCCAATGGGTGGAGCCCACGCTATTTTCATGCACATTTTTGGCTTTGTGGCCAGTCCTTATGACCAATGCTTATTTTATGAGTTGCCTCGCGGCCCGATTTCTGCTTTATACTTGCCAGTATACAGGAGACTATTAAACTAGTGCGCATTATTTATTTAATGTGTACTCGTTAAATAATTTCCTTTACAATGGCATGTATAAAACAGAAATGGGACCGCGAGGCACAATAAGCAAACTGCATCAACTTTGCGAAGCAATTATACATACGTGACTTGCCAAAAACAATTGAGCAACACAACACACCGGGTCTCTCTGTGTAGCTTTTTTATTATGCACATCAAATATACGAGAAACCTGGCTTAACAGTGCAAGAATACGAACACAAACATGAAAGCAAACACAAACACAACAGTCGAGAAAAAATTTAAAAAGCGCTGCTCATGAAGCCCGAACCGATTATCATTCGTTTAACTGCTTGAGATGCCTACAAAACAGAAGCATTCAGGTAAATGAAAACAGGACCCTCATTCCCGGTAATTCGCCGACGTGCCAAGATCACAATATGTTGTTGAACAGCACTATTGTAAAATAGCCCAGCTTGGAAAGCTTGTCACTGCTGCATCCGCCACTTGTCCACGGGAAACACCTGTGCGTCGTAGCGCCTGTAATAAGTAAAAAAAACAGTTCACTATAATGCTAAATTCACGCTGCTTACTAAATACAGCACCTATAGAAGCCTTACCACATGTCCGTGTGAAAATATTCAGCCTGAAGTTATAGCTTGTTAACACTCGCTATGAAACATAAAACGTACTGCACTATTCATTTTTCAATACTGCGTTTTACAATAGCAGTTACTTGGCTCGTTCTTGAGAACAGTCCGGAACTTCACCGAAAATGGGCTTCACTCGTATTGCAGTCGCGCAAGGTAATATAAGAAGTCCATTAGACAAAGCAACACGCCAGCGATTCCGTGAAAGTTTGTTGTGCCTTCGCTCACTTCTGCCCCGTCAGACGCGCAAGACGCAAACGGAACCGACGGAGAAGCCCAGCGGTAGTGTAATTACTTTGTCGCTCGACAATACCTTTACGTTGCTCAAGAAAATAATGAAACGAAAGCTTCATTAATAGCTAGAGTTTAATTAAGCCATCTTAATACATCCGCAACTCTTATACTGCACACGAGTCTTGCTTCAACGCATGCTGAACGTCGTGAACCTGCAGTGGGAGCACGGCTGCTTGTTCGGAAAACACAAAGCCGGAAAAAGGATAGCTAGAACTGGCGTCACACAATTGGAAGCACATGTATGTGACCACTTTTTTCTTCGCAAGAACCAACAACACTAAGCAGCACTCGCGAGCGCCAGTAGCTGAAGTTTTGGCGGGAACGAGCGCGAGCACTCCCGCACCGCGAAAGGAAAAATGAAATGGTGACTTACGTTTTCAGCGGCGGCCATAGCAGGCAAACGATGTTATTACACCAGTCAGGTATACTTCACACAGCCACCGACACCAAAACGAACCTCAAAGACACGTACAGGAGTACAACGGCGGTTTCAATACCACAAAAGAGACGAAAACATCGGACGAGCGCCGCGGCGTCGTGGCCATCCACGGCCCCACCGCCGAGAAAAAGAAAGCGGAGAAGCACAACTGGCACAACGCTCAAGTAGTTCGACGGACACCGTTGCGTTAGGACACACAAATGACCAATTCCTACTGAACGTTTAACACTCTCTCTCACGCTGTTTTGAATAGGCTGCAGTTTAGTTTAAGTACGCTTTGTTTCGTGGCACGGTGCTGTGGCTCTTTAGGTAACTACTTTTTTGCTGCGTTTTGGCCTTTTCACCGCGCTCCAACCGTCGTAATCCGTCATGTTGGGGAACCGCCGCGGGCAACGACCGCAGTGCTGCCCTCGAGTGGTGCTGCTTGCGCGCCGGGTGCGCATGTATACACGCAAAATAACGCACACGAGTGCTCTACAGTGAGACTTCATGCAGCGGTACGCAACAATAGGTAAGGCTGTGGGCATTTACACCTGCCAATACTTTTTATTTAAATGTAATACTTGACACAAGCTTGAAAATGATTTGGAACTACTTTTTTGTTGTGCGCTGCGCGTGAAAACAAATTCAAAAACACGCAAACTTCAGTAATATTTTGAGTGAACTTGAGTGGTCATTCAACTAACAAGAAAATGCCAAGACGTGTGTAAAAGCATTCATAAATACCGGCGTCGCATATAGGCTACTAGTCTTCATAAAATTTTATGACCAAAAATTACGTCTGAATGAGCGCGCTGTCTAGTGCGATTTTTTGCGCACCGGCCAATGCGTGTCCTCAAGGTCGGTCGTATAGCGCGCGTTGTCCACGAATGGCTTTTGCGTACAGGCCGGCGTCTGGCCAAGCTATCGGAAGCCAAAGGGAAGCCAAGGGGCGTCCAATGATTGGCTATCGGCCTATGCTGCTTGGGCGTCTGCTGGTGTGGCAATAATAGTACAACAATCTGTTGCTTGTCAACACCTGCAGCTACAAACTTCACTTTAAGCAGTTGCCGTTAGAGCCATAATTTTTGATAGACTAATAACAGTGTGTTCTCTTTACATTCCACCGGACTATCACCCATCCAGCGTCGAATTCGAAAACCTCACTAATGAGCTACCTGAACCCTACATAATTATTGGGGCTTTTAATGCCCACAACCCTCTCTGGGGATGTGCTCGAGCTGATGTGCGAGGGCGGCTAATTGAAAAGTTCATCACATAATCCGGCAGTTGCATCTTTATTAAGAAACATCCAACATACTACAACACAGCTCACAACACATTTTCTGCAATAGACCTGGCAATTGGCTCCACAATTTTACTGCCCACTTGTGAGTGGAAAGTAATTAACAACCCCTATGGCAGCGACCATTTCCCCGTGAAAGTACTAGCTCTAAGAAATAACTCCCAAGATACCGATTCGCTCGAACTTTTAAACAACATGCAGCTGACTGGAAAACATTCAAAGAACTTTCAAGACTAACCCCTTCACTAATAAGTCATTTAGGTATTGAAGCAGCAAGTTCACTTATTACAGCCCATATTCTTGACTGTGCTCAAAACACTATTCCAGAGACCACTCCTAAAAACCTACCCAAACCTAGACCATGGTGGAATGAGGAGTACAAGCGTGCACGTTCCGAACAGAATAAAGCATGGGCACTCTTACACCGCTATCCTACGGCAGACAACCTGCTTAAGTTTAAACGGGCAAAAGTCAAAGGAAAGCGGACACGGCGCTTAGCAAAAAACGAAAGTTGGACAAGGTTTATATCGTCCATAAACTCTTACACAAACTCTCGAAAAGTATGGAATAGGATAAAGAAACTAAAAGGCTACAAGACCAACCCTACTCTCCTTGTAAATAGTGTGGGTAACACAATAAAAGACCAAGCAGATGCTCTCGGCAAACATTTTGAACACGTATTCACTTCCTCTCATTACACATAAACATTTTTGCAGCACAAGAAAGCAGCTGAGCGCCATCCCCTTTGTGCGAACCAACGCTCAACTGAAGGATACAATGCCCCATTTACGATGCCCGAACTAATTACTGCACTGTCCACATGTGGTAAGTCAGCCCCTGGAGCTGACACAATCAGCTATGAGATGATCAGGCACTTACACATTGACACACTTTACACAATACTCTCTCTCTTTAACAAAATATGGCAGAGAGACCGCTTTACAAAAGCATGGAAAGAGGCAATCGTTGTACCTTTTCTAAAACAGGGGAGAGAACTATCCTTTGCTGCTAGTTACGGGCCTATTGCCCTGACCAGCTGTTTGTGTAAGCTCCTTGAAGAAATGATAAACCGGCGACTTTTTTACTTTCTGGAGTTTCATGGTGTTCTAGACAAAAATCAGGCAGGGTTTAGGTCTGCGAGATCAACTACAGATAATCTGGTTGCGTTTGAATCGTATGTTCAAGACGCTTTTGTCCATAAACAACACTGCTTCTCTGTATTCTTTGATATGGAGAAAGCCTACGATAGAACGTGGCGATATGGCGTTCTATTGGACTTGCAGTCGTTTGGCCTTAGTGCCAATATACTCAATGTTATTCAAGACTATTTGTCTGATCGCACATTTCGTGTCCGTGTGGGGACTGCCCTCTCTAGAACATTTGTTCAAGAAAATGGCGTACCCCAGGGAGGAGTGCTGAGCTGTGCACTGTTCATTGTTAAAATGAGTTCTCTTAAAACTGTGCTGCCTCGAACTGTCTCATACTCTGCCTACGTAGACGATATCCAAGTTAGTTTAAATCCTGTAATCTGTCGATATGTGAACGTCAAATCCAATTAAGTGTCAAAAGGCTGATTACATGGGCTGAAAAAAATGGTTTTAACTTTAACTCTGATAAAAGTGCTGTTGTTGTCTTTTCTAGGATACGCGGTGTTCAACCTCTTCCTTGTATCACGTTAGGAGTTCAGCCCATACCAGTGAAAAAGGAACACAGGTTTCTAGGTATTTTGCTCGACCACAAGCTCACATTCATACCACACATTAAATTACTAAAAGTAAAATGCCTGAAAACAATGAACATTTTAAAGGTACTATCTCATCAGTCCTGGGGAACGGATACAAAATGTCTGCTAGCACTTCTTAATAGTGTTGTTAGGTCAAGAATAGACTACGCCTGCATTGTATGGCAGTCTGCAACCAAAACAGCACTCAAAATGTTGGACCCAGTATACAACTTGGGGCTTCGCTTGGCCACAGGAGCATATCGAACAAGTCCTATTGCATCCCTTCCTGTCGAATCAAACCAGTGGTCTCCATGGTACCAGCGCGCGTACACTGCTCTGATGTATGCCGCAAAGATGAGTTCTCTCAAGGAACACCCTCTGAATACCATAACGAAAAATAACACAACTGGTCATCTCTTTGAAAACCGACCATCCATAGCTCCACCTTTCCCGCTGGCAGTTTCGCACCTCGTCAGCGAGTTCCAAGTTCTTCTTAGTGATGTCTACTGTACCTCAGTTTATGATTTGGTCGCTCCGTGGGACACTTTTCCAATTCACTGTGACATGTCTTTTACAGAAATTCAAAAGAAAATGTACCAAACTTTGTCATCACTCAGCATTTTCTGTTCCTCTGTGCCAAATACAACGCAGCTGAATTTTACACAGATGCTTCAAAAACTACCACAACCGTATACTGTGCTGCAAATGGCCCCCTACTTAATATATCCAAAACAATGAATAGGAACACAATTATATTCACTGCAGAGGCGCACGGTATTGTACGGGCTTTGAACCACATTCTTCGAAACAAAGTTAAGAAGTCAGTTATGTACACAGACTCTCTCAGTGTCGTCTCAAATTTTTCATCTCGGAAGGTCAGTAGAAACCCTACTTTTAGTTGTATTTTAAGAGCTCTCCACTCTGCTTATGGCCTGAAACTCATTGTTACAGTCTGCTGGTCTGCTGGGTTCCTGGCCATTGCGGCATTCCTGGAAATGAAGCTGCTGACCGTAGTGCTGCAGCTACCGCCCTTCGAAGCAGCATAGGTATAAACAAGGTCCCATATCAAGATCTGAAACCTTTTGTAAAAAGGAAGCTCCGGGACCACGGGCAGCAACAATGGGACAGAGAAGCAGAGAATAAACTACATGTCGTTAAACCCGAAATAGAAAAGCCCCCTGCTGAAAACATGACAGATTTGTGGAGGTAGCCATATGCAGATTGAGAATTGGCCATACACACATAACACACTCATACCTTTTAACAGACACAAACAAGCCACACTGTCATCGGTGTGGGGGGCAGCTCTCAGTTCTCCATATGCTTATTGAATGCGAGATGTGCAACATAGAGAGAAAACGTCACTTTCAAGAAATATACACTCATTGCATACCCTTGCACCCTTCATTATTTTTAGCAGATAGTCCCATGTTTTCTTACAGAAGAGTCTTTAATTACCTTGCCGATGTTGACTTCTTAAGTACATAACATACTCCCCATGATCTCACTTGGCCTCATGTTCCGTCACAAAACAATGGCGGTATTGTGGGGTTTTTAACACCTTGCATACCAATATTTTTTTACTTTTAATTATGGCCATATACACCAACTTCCATAGTTTAATCTTAATGTAGTGGATTTTTTACAGATTACATTTTAATATCGTCTCATAGCATCCCACCATTGTCATGGCACTCTTTGCCCTCGTCGGCCTTGCGTCATAAAACCCTAAATCATCATCATCAACCGAAAGTAGCGTTTCTCTAGCAGCCAGGTGTCTGTATGTGGTTTGCACATTTTGTTTTCCCGCCCTGCAAACCAATCCTTAACGTATGTTTGCCGTACGACCACTTAATTCCTTCGGGTGCGGATTACCCTGTCGAACCCTGTCGAATCAAGCCGTGCGAAGGCAGCGCGCAATGTACGCGAAGCTGCGCCAAAGGAGGCCCAAAACAACCATCGCTAAATCAGACGACAAAGACGCACCGCCGACGCTCCCGCCGGCGAGCAGGCACTTCCGCGCAGGGAACGCTGGGTAAATTCTCCGTGTCATCTACAATGTGCTCCGCGAATGAAACCCTCCTCCCCCCGCGGCCACCTCCACCGCGTTGGGAGTTTGTTGTCCCGCACGCCACGAAAGAACCATTCTCCTCTAGAGCTAGAAAGCTTCGCTTTAAAAATGTTTCCGATATGACTTCATTGCGAACACCTCAAAATTCAGTAGGAAAGAAGCAAATGCGTGTTTTATTGTAACTGTAATTCACATAAGGGGTATAAATGTCAGTTTAATCGCCGGAATTTGCCAAATAAAACCCGACGACAGTACCCGCAGTATACGGATAAGCTGCTTGCGACGCCGACGTGCACAAAGCATATAGTACCCGAAAAGAAATAAAAAGAAAACCATAGTTGCATTTGATAATCTTCCCCCTACGCGGCGCCACCAATACACGTGCGCGTGCACGAGCGTTAAAGAAGAAGTTTGAAATGGAAAGTTGCTCTTACTTGTTTTGAATAGTAAAATCTGCTGATTTCTGCTGAATTTCTATCCAAGTTTTAATGATTTCTGCTGATTTTTCAACCAAAAATCTACTACTTTTTCTCTGCCTGTGGCAGCACTGACCGCGCGCCCGACGTGCCCGAGTCAGTGGGTGAGCGCACATTGCACCTTGGTTTCAGCACGCTTGCTCACAGGGATATATTAACACAACGTCTTATATAACCACCCGCGAGCGTCCGATATTGAGCATGCTAGTGCGTCATAAGGAACTTCTTTTCTTTCGTACAGGTATCCTAAGACGACTGAAGCTCGAAGGCGCGGTGCTGGTCGTGTGCTGAAAGCTCCGCCAGCAGGCCGGACGGCACGGGAGCATACGCTTGCAGCGCCGTCGGACGGCACTGCAAGCCCCACTAAAGCGGGATTCACACGACGGAGAAACCCTCTCTTTCTGGCCCGCGGGGCCCGCTCACGTGACTGGTTTTTGGCTCCGCCCCTCGGTGGGGATCGCCCGCGGGTGCTACGGGGAAGAAAATTCCTCCGCATGTTTTCGCTTAGCGGCGGCGGCCCTCTGCAGGGAATGGAACCTGTTTTTCGCACATAAGCCGGCACTGAGTCTGGCAGCGAGTGGCCATTGCGGTCACGTGGTTTTATGTCGAAGCGGGTGGAAGGGCGGCTTTTTCGACGTGGTGTGGTCGACACGTGGTGAAGTGACAGGTGCGGGTAACGCATATTAACATAGAGTAAACTAGGCCTAAAAATAAATATTGAATTTTGTAATATTCGTTTGTCACAGCCAAAAATATATGCAATACTATTGCAATAACTGCAGTTTCATGCAATTACGCATTTTTTGTTAACGCACGTCACTTCCGTGGGGCGAAGCAGCCAGTTAGGGGGGGAATCGGCTCGGAAGCTCCGGGTTGCAGCAGATGCAACCAAGAAATAAGTAGATACGGCAAAAAAATTGTGTGATGTTCTACATCCGTCTTTCGCTCCCTTTTAGATCAATGTTACACCAGCATATCAGGCCAGAAGGAGCGACACTGATTGGCCGGTGAAAATGAGGTCACAAAGCAAAAACAGGATGTGACGTTGCACGAGATTTTTTTTAAGTTCAGATTTAGTGTTGGTGAACGTTCAGGCGCACGTGTCGATCTTGTCTCGACAATTTTCATTGTACGGTGTTTTAGTCGGTGGTGTCCTGCTGAAAATTGTGTCGGTTTCGACCCCGCTTGTTGTGATTTGTAGAACGGGCACAGTTTGCTTTCGAGGACGTTTCTGGGCAGGCAGATGACGATGTGTGACCGCAACGTTTGCGTGCCCGCGGACTATTTTTCCCTGATGGTGTTGCTTTAGCGCGGCGTGGTTCTTAGGTTCAAGGTACTGCCCGCTACCTCGACCCTGCGAATGCGTGTTCGAAGCGCCGTTCTCTCAGGAAGAAGCTCCCGACGACTCTGAAGCAACCTTCGAACACTGAACGCAGAGGTAACAAAGGACGCGCAAGTTTGTGCACAGTAGAATACTAGTAACAGGTCGTAACTTTTTTTGACTGCGCCCAGAAGGGGCAGAAAATCACAGAAATTGTGCCAGTGTTTTTCGTGCACGGCCGCACAATATTATAGGGTACGTGAATGCAGGCAGAAAAAAACAATGAATGCATGTTCTGCTTTGTGTAAAGCAAGCATCTAAAGCAAGCAATATCGTGACAGGTTTTTTTATTAGTTTTGTGTCTACATGCCTATCACTGGAAAATATTTGGCCCTGGGAATCAGGATACCGCTATAGATCTGTGCGTATAATAATAAAAACGTTGTTGGGAGTCTGTCCGTGATATTGTTTCTTTCCTGGATGGACTGCACAAATTCCTGGGAAATTGGCCATGTTTTTTGCGTAAGCAGAACGTAAGCAATCAGTGACTTAATCGTCCTATACGTGGCGCTGCTTAAGTTAGGTGGTGCCATGGTCAAATTTCTATAGAGGGGAAACAAACGACAAAAATACATGGTTTTCTATGAGGCACTAGCCGGTCATACAAGATTCCTTTAATGTACAGGGAAATTATGCGCAGTGGGGCAGTGGAAATCTACGAAATACACATCAGACATTAGCCCGCATTGCTTTCCGTAGCCGGAACCCCAATGCAAGCTCTGGATATCAAAGCTGAAATTTTGAAAGAAGGTTGGACTCGGTCTGTAGTACAACACTTCAGCACAGAGTGTTTCTGGCACATCTCAGACGGAAATGATAATAACAGCGCAGAAATCGCCACAGACGCGAAAAGCCAACCCAAAAGGCTTTACAATCGTTCGCGGCGGTGAAGAGACCGTGACTTTTTTAAAAGAACAGCTCTTCCGTAGGACACTTTACCCATGGTGAACACGACAAGCCGCCGAAAGTTGCAAGTTTTTCGAGAATACCAGGCGCAAAAGAAGTTTGGCTGTAGGTCACTTTTGATGAACGCTGTGTGTACGTAGTAAGTTCCATACCTACGAATTGAGTCACAAATCAGTGCGGCAATTTACAAGGCCCCGCTTGCCATTCCAACCGAAGTTTTAATTCTGCTTTGTGACCGATGACACTTTGTTTGCAGCGTATAAAAAATAATGTACCTCTTTCTCCATTTCGCTCCCTTCTTGCATGATGTAGCAGAATGTGTATGAACTCCACGTAGTTCTTCGTAAAACTTCAGTAGGTTTGGTCCCTTTTACAGAAACTGTGTGAATGACCGCAGTTAAAGGCAAAGCTGATGCCTAACTTAGTTGCCTATTTGGTGGTTGTAGTACACTACAGTAATGAGCAAAAGATGTTTCATGCACTATACTTGGTCGTTATGCTTCAAGGCACCTATAAAGTCAAGGCGCTTGTATAAAGCCGTTGTGAGTGCATCTGTCAGCACTTCACTTCCACAAAAATGGTACGTTCCAATCAGTTATTCCACCGATGCATGGCTCTAAGCATTACTATTCTTTTATTGTGGTAATATTTGGCACGGAAAACACAGCAAGTATTTCACACCCTGCAAGTTCTTCAACCGAGAAAATAGAGCAAAGGCAAACATCTGTATCCAGCAGGTAAGAAATGCTGTACATAATGGCTCTGGTGATTGTCATCATGAAGGCAGAATGGGACATGAAACTGAGAGCAATAAGTTACACTTTGTTGCAACTTCAGTTTCGAACATCGCTGCTTCGTATTTATGGAACAAAAAATTCTTGTAAACTCTGTACTTAAAAGCACCTTAATTGTATTTGCAAAGAGAGGGATGTTCAAAGCATGTTACGTTTGTACATTCCATTGGCATTACATTTCACCCACCACCAAAAAAAGAAAAGCACTGCACAGATGCACTAAAAAACAATGTTTGGTCACCCAAACAATAACCCCACTGCACTAGCTCTCGGTCACTAAGTGTTGCACAACTACAAGCTACGAGAAAGAACTGTATGGAACCCATAGAAGAGGAGCTTTGGAGCACAGAAGTTTTTGTGCTAGCAGGAGCCAGTGCGACCATAAATTCTGTGGAGAGCTCTACAGCTAGAGTATTGTATTGGTGCCTGAAATGCAGTGCCACGCAATTATTGTTTACTCGTCACTCTTGTCCAAGCTATTATGGCTATGAAATCGAACAAAAATGAAGGGAACCACGCCCAAAAAATTGTTTGTATTCAAGCGCATTCTTTGGATAGAAACAGAACTATGCAAAAGTGCTGGTTAGTAAATCCACTGGAGTTAAAAATTTACATGCAACGTAAAAAACAATGAAACAGAAAATTTCTGTTCTGAACAGAGAAACTTTTGCTAGAAACTAAGTGGGCATGGAGGAGGGGCAGGCATGTGTTCGTCACTGACCAATCCGCTGCTTTTTGTTGTGCAGTCTTTCCTGGTTGGCGCATGGCTTCTACCACAACATGACGCATCGACTGTTCCAGTCCTGCGAGTTCAGCTGGTGCCTCTGGCGCCGACTATCGGCGAGCCATGCTTTCGTCACCAACCGGATCTGGAAACAACCTTCAAGCCCTTTCTCGAGAAGCAAGCGTCATCGACATGGTCAACACTAGCCACCGACTACTTAAAGGACGGGCATCGCATGCCAGCCTTTAGTGGGCACGGAGGAGCGGCAGGCATGTGTTCGTCCCTGACCAAGCCGCTGCTTTTTGTTGTGCAGTCTTTCCTAGTTGGCGCATGGCTTCTACCACAGCATGACGCATCGACTGTTCCAGTCCTGCAAGTTCAGCTGGTGCCTCTGGCGTCGATTATCGGCGAGCCATGCTTTCGTCACCAACCGGATCTGGAAACAACCTTCAAGCTCTTTCTCGACAAGCAAGCGTCATCGACATGGTCAACACTAGCCACCGACTACTTAAAGGACGGGCATCGCATGCCAGCCTTTAGTGGGCACGGGGGAGCGGCAGGCATGTGATCGTAACTGACCAAGCCGCTGCTTTTTGTTGTGCAAGTTAGTGAAATTCCGTCACTGTACTGTAAACGTTCTAGTAACGTCTGCCTGCTGCTCTTTCTGTGCCCAAGTGTTCTTTGCGAGATATTTTGTGAATGCGTTCTTGTATCAAAACAGTTGCTGCTTTGCGGCGACGTGGAGTTGAATCCGGGGCCTAATAAGGAAGTCCTAGCGGCTATCGCCGATCTTTCGGCCAAAATGAAGTCTCGTCACGCTGATGTTTTGCAGCAATTTGCTGACCTTAAAAGGAATCAAGAAATACTGAGGCAAACGGTTTCCGACTTATCAACTAGGATGGACGCTCTTGAGTCAGTTGTCGATACCCTTGACAGCGGACCATGTACCGCTGACATAACGAGCATTGTCTCTGCCGCTGTCCAAAGCCAAAATGCGGAATTGAAGTCAAGGTTGGACGAGCTTGAAGACCGGTCCAGAAGGGACAACCTTATCTTTTACGGAATAGCTGACAATGAATAGGAGACATGGGATCAATCTGAAGCACACGTGTGTAACCTAGCCTCTCAGCTTGAAATGCAAAGTTCTGAAATTTCTGGTAGTATCTCGAGAGCACATAGGTTGGGTGCTTTTTCAGCCACAAAAATGCGACCCATCATCATCAAGTTTTCTTCTTCCAAAATGAGGGACCGCATCCAATCACAAAAAGCCAAACTTAAAAGCTCAGGCGTATCAGTGGGGGAGGACTTTTGCCGAACCACTCGACAGTCGCGCAAGAAGCTAATTGAATTTGGCAATGCAAGCGGTCAGCGTTTTTCACTACGTAGCAACAAGCTTGTAATGAACAAGAAAACGTACGTATACTGCGCGGAGACCGATGAGGTTTGTGAAGTCACCCCAAGCCAAGAGACATGTGCATCGAGCGGTAGTGCGTCAGTGCATACTCCCCGCCCCAGTCCACATTCATAGCTATCTTCAGCGCAGCCACATGTCGAGCACGTGTCCGTACTATTCACAAATACGCGAAGCATGATGAACAAGCGGGCGCAGTTATCTTCTGCAATTGATTCATTCTCAGCAGATATTATTGTTTGTACAGAGACTTGGCTGTCAGCTAAAATAAAGAACAGTGAGATATTTGAATGCGAAAAATCATACAACATTTATCGTTACGACCGTGACGTACGTTCCGGGCGAAGTGTATTGATTGGTGTCAGCAGTGCTCTGAAATCTTATGTGGTTAGTGTCTCTTCCGGATTAGAACTTATCTGTGTACGAATCTGTCTCCCAAGCCAAGATTTCATTCTCTGCGCATGTTACCGGTCGCCTACCGCCTCGCCATCGTTTTCTGTCGACCTACTATCGATGTTTTAAACGATGTTATTATTAGATACCCGAATTAGCCCTTATTTCTTTTGGGAGACTTTAACCTACCAAACATAAAGTGGCAAAGAGATATTGTAACCCTTACTCAAAATTCGTCTGAGTGTGTTGACTTCATAAACGTATGTTCTGACTTCAATCTAACCCAACTCGTTCACAAACCCACATGCACTACGACTACTTGTTCCAACACCTTAGACTTGATCTTAACAAACGCGTCAGACTTGGTTACTTCCCTTAGTTACCTTCAAGGAATAACTGATCATTCAATGTTACACTTTAATCTAAAGGCACGTGTTTCTTCTAACAAAAGTGTTAAAACTATCCGGGATTACTCTAGAGCAGACATCAGGTCAATAACAGAAGAAATGGAGCGATTCATCGATGAATTCATGGCGAACTTTGAAGAACGGTCAATACAAGAAAACTGGTCTATTTTTAAAAATAAACGTTTATATTTAGTTGACCTTTCCGTTCCACAAGGAAATGTCCGCACTAATCCCCGTTCGACATGGTTCAATGCTGCACTTCGACGCCTACGCAACAAAAAGAAGCGATTGTTTCGCTCTGCCAAGAGAGTAGACAGACCCATCCGCTGGTCCCACTACCAAAACGCTAACGCCGAATACCTCCGTGAAGTTTCTAATGCAAAAAATGCTTACTTTAACGTTACTCTTCCCTCTTATCTACAAAACAATCCACGAAAATTTTGGTCTGTTGTGAATGGTAACAAAAACAAGGTAGTGCAATTAACACACTCTGGCGTACCTGTTCCAAATAATGAATGTTGCAAGCTTTTAAACAATGCATTTTGTTCCGTTTTTCTGCAAAGCTTTTCGTCTTCTGTTCCAACAGCCTCCAGCCATAATGTTTTCCCTACGGACTATATTGTAATAGATTGGGTAGGAGTGAGAAAACTGATCAGCAACTTGAATATGTCTTCTCCAGCGGGTCCTGATGCCATAAAGTCTAAAGTATTGAAATGTACAGAGTTGTACTCATCACTAATTCTTTCCAAGATCTTTCATCAGTCTTTGCAGTGTTCATCCCTACCTGGCGACTGGAAAAAGGGCAAGGTGGTTCCCGTTCATAAATCAGGTAACACTAATTCGCTGGAGAACTGCCGTCCGATTTCATTGACGACCATTTCATGTAAAATGTTAAAGCACATAGTATATTCACATTTAATTAGTTTTCTCGAAGAAAATTGCTTTTTCAACAACTGTCAGCACGGCTTCAGGAAGATGGTATCATGCGAAACCCAGCTTTTGTCCTTTATAACGACATGTTTGTTAACGCTGATCAAGGTTTCGATACTGACTGCATTTTTCTTGATTTTGCGAAAGCCTTTGACACTGTATCTCACGACTTACTAATTCTGAAGCTTAGCAAACACAACATTGACCCTAATGTTCTCTCTTGGATTAAAGACTTTCTTTCTAACCGAACCCAGTACGTAACCGCTAAATGACTGTTTATCCCCCTCCTGTGCTGTAACGCCTGGCGTACCTCAAGGGTCAGTGCTGGGGCCATTGCTCTTTCTTATTTACATTAACGATCTTCCCGACTGCATCACTTTTTCAACCATTAAACTCTTCGCTGATGATTGTGTATTGTATCTGAAAATTTCTACCCCAGCTGACATCTTGAAACTTCAAACCGATCTTAACAACCTATCCAATTGGTGCAATAAATGTCTCATGCGACTTAACGTGACGAAATGCAAATACATGCGACTTTCGCGTCGTCATAATACTGCTAACACGGGCACGTACAGTCTTCATGGCGCTTTTTAAAGCAAAGCTTTTTACCTCTACCCCCCAAGGGTTCTTTCGCGACCGTTGGTGTCACCAGAAAACTCCAGCGAACAAATGAAAGAATTTACTTGCACCGCCGGGAATCGAACCTGGAACTAATAGACTTTCAAAGCGAGAGCCCGTTGTCTTACCGATTTAGATACGAGCCCACGCAAAGACGGGTTAGACTGGTGGGGTACTCACCAAGCACATCTACGGGTTTACCCCCTGCGTTCTCGCTGAATGCCACGTGAAAGCGTCACGCGCCAACTCACGCCCGTCTAGCGGCCCTGCGCGCACCTTGCTCATGTGCTAAGAGTTAGAAAAATTAAAGGAAGCTCACACCAATGCATGGCATCTCACTTCTAGTATGCCAATGGGCTAAAGCCTGTAGCCTCCAGTGTTCACCTAAAAAATCACGGCTCCTTGTCGTCCGCCTTCACGCCAAAAAAATACATTGAAATACTCCGTGATGGCCAGACCATCAGTCCAAGCCTTAGCATCAAGATCCTGGGCCTACATCTCGAGGCTAACAGCAAGAGAGACTTCTCCTTGCAGCCTCAAGAACAGCATTAATCAAATCATACACATGATCAGGCGAGTTGCCACCAAGAAGCGAGGCCTAAAGGAATCCGGTACCTTTCGATTAATTGAAGCTGTTCTCCTCTCGAGAGTCACTTACGTCAACCCCCTGTCTTCTTCTCAGCAAGGAAGACATAGAAATGCTTTAAATAATGATTAGAAAGGCGGTCGAGCAGGCCATTGTTCTTCTCATGAGTGCGTCCACACAGAGGCTGCTTAGCACGGGGCTCCAGAACATGGTGGAAGAGCTGATAGAAGGCCATCTTTCTAACCAGAAGGTCCGACTCAGAACTGCGGTGGGTAACCGCATGCTTCACCAGATTGGCTGGGCAGCTCAGAATGTCACTCCGCTTGACGTACTCCCAGATTCTTGGCGACTAAAACTAAAGATGCTCCCTTTGCTTAGACATATTGCCGCGAACCATACATTGGGTTTGTTTATTTGTGTTTTGCTTTTACCGCCCGGCTGCGCCGGTCTGCGTTATCTCTGCGCCAAGAGAAGCGCGTGTTCCATTCTTTCTTTCTGTGCCGCATGTGTTATCTGTTGTGATAGGGAGAGCATTCCGATCTAACGTGAACATCCCAGAATAATATTCTTGGATCTACTATGTTCTCGATGCGAATCGACGTTTCGAGAACCACACGCGCCGAAAGATAAAAAGCCTGCAGTGCGGACGCCGGGGCATTCGATTCGACGCCACTCGCCTGTGCAAGTCACTTTGTTGACCGCTGCTTCGCCGCCTCTGTATTCTTTTGAGTTGTTAGGGGAGCACAAGTTCGCTCCAATAAACGTATTTCTCATTCAAGACAACTGCTTCGTCCTTGTCTTCGTGACATCTGGTGGAGGTGCTGGGTACGCACCCTTCATGCCCACTACAACCTCTGGAAGCCGCCAAGCCAGTCCAACAAGAGCCAGCCTCCGCGTGCAAGATTTACCACCCGAGTTCGGTCTACTACCGGAGAAGACGAAGAAGAAAGACGTCGCAACCAGCACTATGCTCAACCAAGCCAATCCTCCTGTCGTTCTGCAGCAGCCACGGGAACCGCCATCATTCCGAGGAGCCCCCGCAGAAGACCCAGAAGAATGGTTGGAAAAACTGGAGCGCGTCCGGAAATTCAACAGGTGGGACGACGCAGAAACGTTCCGGCACGTTTTCTTTTACTTGGAAGATTCGGCTCGCACTTGGTTCGAGAACCACGAGAGCTCCTTGACAAACTGGGCTCAGTTCAAAAGCGAGTTCACTAAGACCTTCACTACCGTGGTCAGAAAAGAACGCGCAGCGCTTTTACTCGAAACTCGAACGCAGCACCCCAACGAAGGGGTAGTGATCTTTGTTGAGGAGATGAAGAGGTTGTTTCGACGTGCGGATCCGGAGATGACAGAAGAAAAGAAACTAAGGCTTCTCATGCGAGGGGTAAAGCAGGAGCTTTTTGCTTGCCTTGTCCGCAATCCTCCCAAGACGGTGGCCGAATTCGCGTCTGAGGCGGCCGCGATGGAGAAGACGCTGGAAGCTCGAACGAGGCAGTACGATCGCCCGGTCAACGTTATGGTTTCCGAGACGATCGGTGCCGGGGCTACAAGCTCCGACACACTGCGTGAGACCATCCGAGCAGTGGTCAGGGAGGAGCTTCGGAAGCTTTTTCCGACGACGCCGCAACCTCAAGTGGCTTCCCTGACTGACGCCATCCGCGAAGAGGTTCAACACGCTTTGGGCACTTCTATGCAATCCGAGGCACCCCGCGAGCCACAGGCGATGACCTATTCTGCGGCTGTTCGTCGACCCCGCCCTGCTCCAACCCGTCTACAAGAAGCTCCACCGTACCGCCGTCCACTCTCGCCGCCGTCCCCACTCTCGCCGCCGTCGACCGTACCGCCGTACACAGCCCAAACCCAGACGCCGAGGAAGACTGACGTTTGGCGAACGCCAGATCATCGTCCGCTGTGCTACCATTGCGGGGAGGCCGATCACATATATCGTCGCTGCCCGTACAGGAGACTCGGACTGCGTGGTTTCTCCGTCGACGCCCCACGCCCCCGACCCGGCCAGCGCCCTACTGAGATCGACGAATACCTGTCCAACACCAACCGAGGACCAGCCCGCTCACACCGATCGCCATCGCCCTACCCATACCAGTCGCCTAACCGCCGTAGCAATGCTGATTTCGCACGTGGAAGGTCCCCCAGCCCACGCGGGGGAAACTAAAAGCAGCAACTTCTGGAGGTGAAGTTGCTCTACGGCGAAATACTGGAAACCCTCCAACGACGCAAGGACGCACCGAAGACAGTGATTCACGACATGCCCTCATCCCGACGACCCGACCCAGCCCTGACGAGACTCCTGAACACGACGACAGCTACACGGCGCGACGCGTACCCGACCTGACCGAGACGTCCGTTGAGAAGACGACGACAACGACGATGCACAGTGCCCGACCGTCAACACGTACAAGCAGAGATACGACGCCCCGACGAACCCGGAACTCGAGGAAGACTGCATCTGACGTCAAGGTGTCCATCGACGGCTTTGACGTAGTCGCCCTCGTAGACACGGGAGCTGACTATTCGGTAATGAGCGGACCATTTGCGTCTAAACTGAAGAAAGTTATGACCAGATGGGACGGTCCGCATATACGCACAGCAGGAGGCCACCTCGTGACGCCAAGTGGAACGTGCACATCACGCGTCACCATAGACGGCACGACGTACCCTGCCGCGTTCGTCATCTTGCCTAACTGCTCCCGCGACGTAATTCTCGGAATGGACTTTTTGACGGACAACGGCGCAATAATTGATCTGCAGACCAAGTCGATAACTTTTTCCTCCGATCACTCCATGACGCCGGAACCGAACCCCGAACACCGTGCAGCTGTAAGGATAGCCGATGATCATGTCACCCTGCCACCCCGCGCAAGTTTGATGATCACCGTCTACTGTGAAGGTGCTGCTCCTGACGTTGACGCTATCGTGGAGAGTGACCAAAGGTTGCTTCTCGACCGCGGTGTGTCTGTCGCAAGAGGCATTGCGCGCTTCAAGGAACACCAATCCCACATTTTGGTTACTAATTTCACCGAGGAGTACCAGCATTTAAACAAGGGCGCGGCAATTGCATTCCTCGAAGAAACGCAAGAAGCAAGTAACGTGATCGCGGTCGCCGACTTTGAACGCACCCCCGTAGAAACCTTCAAGCTCCCGCAGCCCTTCGACGTGAATCCGGCGCTACCGCAAGAACAACGGAACAAATTATTGGCTTTGCTGCGTCGCTATAGCGAATGTTTTTCGTCGAGCGCAAAACTACGTCAGACCCCTCTAGCGAAGCACCGAATAATAACCGAAGATGGAGCCCGACCTACCCGACAGTCACCGTACCGCGTCTCTTCACACGAACGGGAAGCCATCCGGACTCAAGTCGACGACATGCTCAGCGACGACATTATACAGCCATCGAAAAGCCCCTGGGCTGCGCCCGTCGTACTCGTAAAGAAAAAAGACGGCACATTAAGGTTTTGTGTTGACTACCGGCGACTGAACAAAATCACGAAAAAGGACGTGTACCCCCTCCCCCGAATCGACGACGCCCTCGACCATCTCTGCCACGCGAAGTACTTCTCATCGATGGACCTGAAGACCGGCTACTGGCAAATTGAAGTGGACGAGAGAGACCGAGAGAAGACTGCATTTATAACCCCAGACGGCCTATACGAGTTCAAGGTGATGCCGTTTGGGCTGTGCACAGCACCAGCGACGTTTCAAAGAGTCATGGACACTGTGCTAGCTGGCCTTAAGTGGCACACCTGCCTCGTATACCTCGACGACGTAGTGGTATTCGCCCGGACTTTCGACGAACACCTTGCAAGGTTGGAGTCTGTACTCGAGGCCATTCGTACGTCGGGGTTGACGCTGAAGCCTGAAAAGTGCCGTTTCGCATACGAGGAACTCAAGTTCTTGGGCCACGTCGTCAACGCCGCGGGAGTCCTACCTGACCCGGCAAAAACTTCAGCTATCGCGAACTTCCCTAGGCCGAAAGACAAGAAGGGCGTGCGAAGATTTCTCGGGCTGTGCGCATACTACCGGCGCTTCGTCGCAAACTTCGCACGCATTGCAGAGCCACTCACGCGCTTGACGAAAGACAGCACCCCTTTCAGCTGGGAAAACGACCAAGAAAAAGCATTCTGCGAACTGCAAAAACGCCTGCAAAGCCCGCCCGTGCTCGCTCATTTCGACGAAAATGCCGAAACGGAAATGCACACGGACGCCAGTGATATAGGCTTGGGTGCCGTCCATGTCCAAAAGCAAAGCGGCTGCGAAAGGGTAATCGCCTATGCCAGCCGTGGTCTGTCGAAGGAGGAGAAAAACTATTCTGCCTCTGAGAAAGAGTGCCTGGCTATTATATGGGCGATTTCAAAATTTCGCCCATACGTGTATGGAAGGCCATTCAAGGTTGTAACAGACCACCATGCGCTGTGTTGGCTCGCCAATTTGAAGGACCCCTCTGGCCGTCTTGGGCGGTGGAGCTTGCGCCTGCAGGAGTTCGACGTTACAGTCGTTTATAAATCCGGCAGGAAACACTCCGACGCCGACTGCCTGTCCCGCGCCCCCGTCGACCCACCACCACAAGACTCTGATGAAGACAGCGCGTTCTTCGGAATCGTGACGGAGAGCGACCTAGCCGCCCAGCAGCGTGCCGACCCCGACTTACGCGTCATAATCGAGTACCTCGAGGGATGCAACGTTGCCGTTCCTAGGACCTTCAAACGCAGCTTACCAGCATTCAGCCTGAGAAACTCCGTCCTCGTGAAGAAGAATTTCAGCCCCGGAACAAGAGCGAATTACCTTCTCGTCATCCCCGCGGACCTTCGTGACGAAATTTTGGAAGCGTGCCACGACGACCCGTCTTCCGGACATCTCGGCACAGCCCGCACTATTGGAAAAATCAAGGCGAGGTACTACTGGCCCGGCCTTACCTCTGACGTCACCCACTACGTCCGGAGCTGCCGTGACTGCCAGCGACGAAAAACGCCGCCGACAAGACCCGCCGGACTTCTACAACCGATCGCCGTCCCATCGAGACCATTTCAACAGATTGGAATGGACCTTTTAGGCCCGTTCCCTACGTCACGATCACAGAACAAGTGGATTGTCGTAGCGACAGACTACATGACGCGCTACGCAGAGACCGCCGCTATTCCGAGGGGGACTGCACAAGAAGTGGCAAAATTATTTATAAGTCAAGTTGTGCTGCGACATGGAGCCCCGGAAGTCCTAATCACAGACCGTGGAACGGCATTTACTGCGGAGCTGATGCAAGGAGTATTACGCTACAGCAACACGGATCACCGAAGAACGACGGCGTACCACCCCCAAACGAACGGACTAGCAGAACGTCTGAACAAGACAATCGCAGATATGCTGTCAATGTACGTTGACGTTGAACACAAGACTTGGGATGAAGTGCTCCCGTATGTCACGTTTGCGTACAACACGGCTATCCAGGAGACGACGCAGCTGACGCCGTTCGAGCTTGTCTACGGTAGAAGGCTGACTACGATGCTCGACGCCATGCTTCCGCACGTAGAAGACGACGACCTCAACGCCGACGTCCACGGATATCTTCAACGTGCGGAGGAGGCCCGCCAGCTCGCTCGAGTTCGTATAACGGACCAGCAGCTGGTGGATGCGGGCCGCTACAACCTCCGACGCCGAGACGCCGAGTACCAACCAGGGGATCGTGTGTGGGTTTGGACTCCCATCCGACGACGCGGACTCAGTGAGAAGCTCCTGCGACGCTATTTCGGACCCTACCAGATTCTACGACGTGTTGGCCAACTTACCTACGAAGTGATCCCTGATGGTGACTCCGGCACATCACGACAACGCAGGCGGCCTGAAGTCGTCCACGTGGTTCGCCTAAAACCTTTCTACGGACGATGACGAACTTTTATTTTCATTTGTTCGGACTGTCGCTTATGTTAGCATCGGGTCGATGCACTCTTAGAGGGGGGGTAATGCCGCGAACCATACATTGGGTTTGTTTATTTGTGTTTTGCTTTTACCGCCCGGCTGCGCCGGTCTGCGTTATCTCTGCGCCAAGAGAAGCGCGTGTTCCATTCTTTCTTTCTGTGCCGCATGTGTTATCTGTTGTGATAGGGAGAGCATTCCGATCTAACGTGAACAGCCCAGAATAATCTTCTTGGATCTACTATGTTCTCGATGCGAATCGACGTTTCGAGAACCACGCGCGCCGAAAGATAAAAAGCCTGCAGTGCGGACGCCGGGGCATTCGATTCGATGCCACTCGCCTGTGCAAGTCACTTTGTTGACCGCTGCTTCGCCGCCTCTGTATTCTTTTGAGTTGTTAGGGGAGCACAAGTTCGCTCCAATAAACGTATTTCTCATTCAAGACAACTGCTTCGTCCTTGTCTTCGTGACAATATCAACCACTAACATGACGAGGGTCACCGAAAAGCACGGGCTCAGGCGCTAAACATCACCCTCGGTGGGGACCATGCAGTTATCTACACAGACGCCTCCAAACACCGAGGGCAGCAATACGACATCATCGTGGCTACCTCCAGAACCAACCTCCTTGCATGTACCTCGCTTAGGACCCAAGAAATGACGGCAGCAGAAGAGGAAGATATCACCCTGGCTCTCACTCAACCAGGGGTTCGGAGGGTAGTCACCGATTCCCAGCAAGCCTACTGGAATTACCAGTCGGGTTGGGTGTCCTGACCTGCACTGCGCGTGCTAAAAAACCACTCCCCAAACGGTTCCATTCAGCTCATCTGGACACCCCCTCACGCTTCGATGGAGGGCAACAAATACGCCCACCCAACAAGCCTGCGCGTTTACCTCCCATGCTATGGAGCTGCACGAGGACAGTCACCATCTTGTCACGTTCAGCGAGATAACCCAGCATTATCGCCTTCTGAGACAGACCGTTCCTTCGCCTTACCCGGACCTTTCCAGAGAACAACAAAACTACCCTACGGCCCATACAATCCGGGTTCCTTCCCACAGCCTACGCGTCTTCACTTAATGCATCCGAATCGCTACGACGCTGAATGTAAATTTTGCTCAGAAGTAGGAACACTCCGCCCCATAATCGGGGTGTGCGACTTTAGCCATGAGCACCCTCCTCTCTTTCCGTCAACTACCCAACAAGAGCAATGGGAGATGCTGCTGTCCAGGCCCTGTCTACTTACCCAACTTCAGCGGGTGGACAGAACACAGGCCACGCGGACTGCATATGGGCCCCCACAGAAGAAGGAATCACTCCCCAGGGCTGCACTCTGGGCCGTTAAGAAATCTGAACAGAAGAATTTCTCCCACCTTCTCCTCCTTCTCTGCCGCAAATCTCGTCGCCTCCGTCCGCGGCGCAGAGACGGAGAAGTCAGATCGTCTAACACCTGGTTGGTGCTTTAATTTTATATTAAAAAAAAGTTTCTACTCTTGGGCTACACCAATAAAACTCAACCAAACACCATTCATGCATCATGCATTAATTTAACCTGACCAAGAATATCTCTTTGAAGTAATAAATGGTGCGGTTAAGTGCATTTCACTTTTCTCTGGTTTTACTATTTGTAGAGCGATGTGAGTGAATTTAAGTGACGTCGCATGGGTAATCGTTATGGGTGCCGTTTACAGCTTTGCTTTCCAACCGCATTCACGGGGTGGATTGGCGCGATTTTTTTATTTCATGGCTTCCTTTTTTTGTTCAACTGATCCCTCTCAAAAAAGAGGGGGCACCGACGCAACCGCCAAGTTCTTTATGAAAAATGTGAACAACTTCCCACACTTCCACGTAGTGCACAGTAATGACTCAGAAAAACCGCACGACTCGTCTCGCCTTTTGTCGTTGCAAAGACGTTAACAGCCACCATTGGGGAAGGCAACAACATCAAGAAGCTGGCAAACGGAGACCTCCTCCTCGAACTGCTCTACAGACATCAATGTGAGAAGCTGCCGCAACTGACGTCTTTTGGAGACATCCCTGTAATTGTCAGTGAACACAGGTCACTCAATACAGTCCGTGGAGTCATCTCAGATGACGACCTAAAGTACTTGCCCGAGGAGGAACTTCTAGAAGGCTTAAAAGAACAGAACGTCACAAATGTCTATAGGATAAAAATCAAACGAGAAAACAAAGAAATACAGACCAAGCACATCGTCCTGACCTTCTCATCAAGCATCCTCCCAGAATCTGTAGAGGTGGGGTACACAAAGATGAAACTCAGACCCTACATACCAAATCCACGCCGATGCTACAAGTGCCAACGCTACGGCCACGGCTCGCTGAGCTGCCGACGCCAAGACACATGCGCAAAATTTGCCTCCAACGAACACCTTGCCGAGAACTGCAAATCTGAACAACAGCTCTATGTGACCTGCAAGTGCAACCACGCAGCATACTCTCGTGCTTGCCCCGCATGGAAAAAAGAAATAGAAATAATTACACTTCAAGTGACAGAGAAACTAACATTTCACGAGGCAAGGAGGCGACCCTCACCGGCACATACCCCATCCTACTCCGTTGTGGTGCAACAGGGCGCAGCATCACAGCGGTCTTCGGCGCCTGCTGAAGCCGCACAGAGTGAGGCTGAAGCAAGGCCCCCCGCACCCCCGGTGGAAGCAGCTAACGCTGCGCCATCACCTCCAAAGCGGGCTGCACGGACCCCTGGTTCGGCAGTCTCCAAGGCCTCACCCCACACGGTGAGGTCAAACACTTCAACACACGTGCGTTGTGCACGAACCTCCAGCTTCTCTGAAGAGACGATGGACACAACTGAAGAAGGTTCTGCGCCCTCTACGTCGGATGGGCGGCGGAACTCCCTAGAAAACACAAAGAGACGCAAGCCCCGAATCACTGGACCCAAAACCTAGTTTTGAGTCCATCAAATAACCAACATGGCATTCATTGTCCACTGGAATTGTAGAGGACATTTAAATAGTTTAAATGACATTAAAGACATTTTCACCACACACTCACCTGTCGCCATTTGTGTTCAGGAAACAAACTTAGGTCCTAAACACAAGAATATACTGAGAGGTTACCAGGTCTTCCGCTGCGACCGAGAGCAGGCGAGTAGGCTCTCGGGTGGAGTGGCAATAATTGTCCAAAATGGCGTAGCAGCTCCAGAAAACAAGCTTAAAACTAGGCTAGAAGCAGCGGCTGTCACCCTGCTTGCATTTAAAACAATCACAGTGTGCTGTGTGTACATTGAACCACACCTCACAGTAACATTGCAAGATTTTGAAGACTTGGTGAACCAACTACCGGAGCCGTTTTTAATAGTTGGCGATTTTAATGCCTACTGTTCCTTTTGTGGGAGCGAAAAAACTGGTGCAAGGGGTCAGATTTTAGAGGATTTTATTCTATCCAATAATTTCTGTCTTTTAAACACCGTCAAACCTCCATACTGCTCTCCAAGCTCAGGAAAAATGAGCTGCATAGATTTGTCTTTTAGTTTGCCAAGTGTTTTTAGTAAGTTTCAGTGGGACATCATAGGCAATCCATATGGGAGCGATCATCTACCCGTAATCATCAGCGTAATACCTTCACCAACCATTATCACAACGAAACCACGCCGTTGGAAACTTCAGTTTGCCAACTCGGAACTGTTTACTTCCCACGCAAATTTAGACGTTTTCTCGGACAGTCTTAGGACTGACGAACTGAATGAAGTAGTTACATCCTGCATCGTTAATGCTGCACGCGTACCTATTCCACAGTCCACAGGAGTGGTGTGGCAAAACCGCAAGGTGTGGTGGACCCAGAGTGTAAACAGGCGAAAACGAAGCAAAACAAAGCATGGGGTGTATTTCGAAGGTGCCCAACGCAGGAAAACCTGATCAATTTTAAAAAGAAAAAAGCTAAAGCAAGGTATGTCTGCCGCAATGCCGAGAAATCCTCGTGGCAAAATTATGTCTCTTCCATAAATAGCTGTTCCATCAAAAAAGGTATGGGAGCAGGTTCATAGGCTAAATGGGACCTACTCTCCCTACACACTCCCCCTGTTAACTGCACCAGGAGTACAAACAAGCATAACAGAGCAGGCAGATATACTGGGGGAACACTTCTCCAGAGTTTCAAGTTCTGCACATTACACTGAAGAATTCCTAAAGTACAAAAACACAGCAGAAAAACAAGGACTTCCAAATTATGGTGGAACAAACGTACCATAGACAGACAGACAATGAACTTTATTGAATGTCCTGAGGAGCACTGCTACAACAGTTTAATTACACTTCAAGAACTAAAAAGAGCGCTGTTGGCCGGAAAGAAGACCACCCCCGGACCAGATGAAATACATTACGAAATGCTTGCACATCTCTCGGGTCCATCGGTTGAAGCACTCTTGAAGTTTTTTAACAAAATTTGAGAATTTGGAAGAATGCCAGAAGGTTGGAAAAAAGCATTCATTGTAGCACTCTTAAAACCTGGGAAGCCACCAACCTCTCCCAGTAGACCTATCGCCCTTACCAGCTGTCTGACCAAAACGTTCGAACATATCATAAATACCAGATTAAGCTTTTTTTCTAAAATCAAACAAACTTCTCGATGTTCACCAATGCGGGTTTCAAAAAGCATGCTCGACAATTGACCATCTTGTCCGCCGCGAAAATACTATACGAGAAGCATTTATACACAAACAACATTGCCTTGGTGTTTTTTTTCGACCTTGAGAAGGCGTACGACACCACATGGAGATTTGGAATCATGCGCGATTTAGTAGAATTAGGCATCCGTGGAAGAATGCTGAAGTGCCTGAACGACTTTATGTCAAACCGTTCATTTCAAGTGCGCCTGGGTTCAACCCTGTCAAAGAACTGTGTACAGGAAAACGGAGTCCCTCAGGGGTGTATTCTAAGCACAACATTGTTTGTTGTAAAAATGAACTCTATATCCAAAATAATGCCGAAGTCGCTTATGTATTCTCTCTATGTTGATGATCTCCCAATAGCTTGCACATCCTCCGATGTAGTAACATGCGAGAGACAAGTGCAGTTAACTATAAATAGACTAACAACATGGGCAGACAGAAACGGTTTTCAGTTCTCACCACACAAAACAGTAGCTATTCTTTTTTCACTCAAACGACGCTTACAGACCAATCCCAATCTACACCTCGAGGAAATCGACTTAGCCATACAAAACGAACACAAATTTCTTGGCATAATGTTTGACAGAAAACTCACTTTCCTGCCTCACATCAATATGTTGAAAAACAAAGCATCCAGAGCTGTAAACATACTTGAAGTCCTGTCCTGAAAACACTGTGGTTCAGACAGGGCCTGCTTTTTACAAATTTACCGCTCGGTTGTACGCTCCTGCTTGGATTATGGCTGCATTGTTTATGGCTCAGCCAGAAAATCATATTTGAAACGATTAGACCCAGTCGACAATTTAGGTCTACGTCTCTCGTCTGGGGCAGATAGGAGATCACCCATCAACAGTCTTTACGTCGAAACAAATGAACAACCACTCACAGACAGAAGAACAATGCTGACATGCTCATACATCCTAAAGATCCGTTCTCTACCAAAACATCTGCGTTACCCCATAGTCACAAAATCATTGTCAAGGACACTGTTTATTAACAAACACAAGCAATTAAACCATTACTTCTTCGGTTCGAAGAAAATGCCAAGAGATGAGTGCATTACCTGAAATTGGCCAGAGACATGACCAACTACCACCTTGGTATACTTTTCCTACTGTATGTGACTTTACACTAACACAGTTTCAAAAAACCAAAACACCACGTGAACATATCATGCAGGAGTTTTTAGCACTCAACGAAAAATATAAAGACCACACAGCTTTCTACACAAACTGTTCAAAAACGTCAGGCTACGTTGGGGCTGCAGTAGTGCAAGGGAAATGGGAAAAGGTGGTCAGGCTACCTCAATGTGCCTCGATTTTCACAGCGGAATGCTACGCCATTGTTGTTGCTGTAAAAAGAATAATAAAAGAAAAGATTAAAAACAGTATTATCACAGCATCATCAGAGCATCATCAGCGCCATCACAGCACTGAATTACAGAAATGCGGCCCAGCCTCTTTGCAAAAAGGCGGACAACACTGAGAATTCAGCGGTGGTAACACTTGTGGTGAACGCGACGACGCCATTAGAAAGGAAGCAGGTCGTAGCAACGCCGTTGCGGTTGCACGTTTTCGCCCACGGCTTCACGAGTCTGTTGCCCCACGACGCGTGTGCAATTACGTGGACGGTGGACGGTAGCTACTCCATAGAAACTCTGTGCTCGCAGCCTTTTCGCTTCCTTTCTAATGGCGGCACAGCGGGTGCACAGTGCTGCCAGAGTGGCTTGCTGCTTTTCCGCCAACGATTTAGCCATTTTGCAAAGGGTCTGTACACGATGTAGTAACAGCCGAAGCTCACGGACACAAAATTATATTCTGCTGGGTTCCTAGACACATGGGAATTAATGGAAACGAGAGAGCAGACAGATGTGCCGCACAGGCCAGCAATGGAATTATAACTAAAGTAAACATTCCTCACCGCGACTGCATGAACTTTATACGACACGTAAACTTGCAGCCAAATGGCAGTCCTCATGAGATATTGAAACTAACAATAAAACTGCGCACGGTTAAACCCACTATAGCAGATTGGCAAACGAGCAGACATGAAGATCGCCTCACAGAAATCATTCTATGCCGCCTTCGCATAGGACACACTCATCTGACACATAACTTTCTCCCGATGAAACAAGATAAACCGAGATGCGAAGAATGTGACCAAGGTCTAACAGTAAATCACATCCTACTCTCATGTGCGAAATTTGAGGCCATCAGGAAAAAACATTTTCCGCAGTTTTACAAACAACACATCCCTTTTCATCCTAGCTTACTCATAGGCGAATATGCCTTTGTTGAAATTTCCCCCCTTCTTAGTTTTCTAAAAGATGCAAAACTCTTAAACAAGTTCTAAATGTTCTAAAATACGCAAACACACAAAAGTAAAAATACTACCACCTGTTTGGCGCATTAGTTGCTTATGTGCCATAAAATCCAATCCAATCCAATCCAAGACGTATCACGTCACGTAGAAAAATTTCCTGACGACGATACGAGCAATCGCGGGGTTCAGAAAGTTTGGCTGGGGATCTCGCACCGTCCTTCAGCATAGAAAAACGGTAGGTCTACTGAAGCACAACGCGCAATTTTTTAAAGGGACACTGAAGTGATATGTAAACATTGCGGGATTACTAGCTCAAATTGTAGCCCGGAGTCCCCAGGCCATGTTTCGACCACTCTGGGCGCGTTTACGCGATTATATTTAGTAGAAAAATAAATTCGAAAATGATGTCCTCCTCTCTTTACGCTCGCCCATTTTCTGTGGCGTTTTCGTGTGACGTCAGGAGGAGCCGAGATCGCAATTCGCTGCGCAACTGCACGGCTCCCCAGCCTTCAGACAGAGTCAGTCGGCCCAGCGCTTCGTCCGCCGGCCGCCGACGGGTCGTCGCAATTCGTTCGCTCAGTTGAAACGAAGCCAGGACACGTTTGTGAATGGAAGAATGTGCCTTTCTTTACTTGGTGAGTTTGTACACTGTATCTAGCTCCAAGTCAAGGTCGCTTCACACAAGCGCTGCACAAGCGCACATGCGACGCTTCGCTTACTGGTACGCCAGTAGGAAAAAATAAGGCCTCTTGAAGGCGGGAGAAGAGTCAGCGAAGTCAATATAGGTACAAAGGAAATAAAATAAACTGAAAATTTCACCGTACAGCGTAAAACTAGGGTGACGGAAGCACTTTTTTGTGCTCGACGGACAAGCACAGCGGTCAGCAGCACGACTACGCATCTGCGAACGCTTTTCCGTCTAAGAAACGCAATTGCTAGACGTGAGATATTGTGGAAACTTGGGGGACGCTTACTGCACGAGCGCAATACAAAAATTGTCACCTAAGCTGCTTGAAATGCTAAAACTAAATAGAAGTGTAAACTGGTTATATATTATATGCCTTATATTCCCTAGTTTAGCCGCGCCCGCCCGTGGCCGAGTGGTTTGGGGCGCTGGGTGTGTTGCAGCAAGTGTTTAGCAAGTCACAAGTTCGAATCCCCACGGGTACGTGCTTTAGCGAGTTCTCGTTGGCGTGCTGTTGCCATAAGCACCGACTGCTTGGGGGCAGTGGGCATAGGCCAGAATCAACAGACCCTTGGCCTGGTGCGAACACGCTTTTTACGATACAGGCATGAGTGAGGCAAGCTCCAAATATAGGGGGAAAGCGCATGACATTTGAGCGCCTGCGGGGACGCGGAGGGCGTTCATGCACTGCGTAGGCCTCGGCTAGTGAATGCTACGATTCCAAGCCATCCTGGGAGGCTTATCTTATGCATTTTACAGCCGACAACATGGCAGAAGCGCGGTACGATGATTACTGAGATATTGAGAATGCCCATCCAACAACGCCATTGGTTGTGTTTTACAGAACCGTAACCGAAACTTGTTTGATTGCTAACCTTGGGCATCGTCCAATCACCGTGCCCCTCCTCCCTTAGTTGGTGCGGCCGCCGGAAACCGCGCATGGTAGTTTTTCTTCTTTTGCTCTTTGTAAAATAATTACCGATTTGTCAACCGGATAAACGATGAAAAGTGTGCTAATTTGAGCCAGTCTACGCAGTGCAAGCAAAAACGGGAGCTTGAGAAATTCACTTCAGTGTCCCTTTAAACCCACCCAACCCAGCAGGTGGTTCTGGGGTTGCACACACAGAACCGGGAGTATTTGTAGCACAGCTGGCACACACCACGGCAACCGCGGAAACTGTCACCGGGGGCATCCTATTCTCGACTGCAAAAATTACCGGCAATTTGCCGTGTTTGCCGGCAATTTGCCGGAAGTCTTTTCTGATTGGCTTTCAATTTTGGTCCCGTGCTTCCGGTTGCCAAAGCGGTTGTGTGAGCTGTCGTCATTTTGACGTTTTATGACGTTTACGGGCACCAGTTCTGATTGATTGATTGAAGAGTTTAACTTCGCCAACGCTGCTCAGGCGATGAGGTGCGCCGTAGTGGAGGGCTCCGGATTAATTTTGCCCACCTGGGTATCTTTAACGTGCGCCGAAATCTCGAACACACGGGAGTTTTTGCTTTTCGCCTCCGTCAGAAAAGCCGGGCACCAGTTCTAAATTTTGCCTTATTTCTCTTTACTGAAAGCGCATAATTATTGGCCGGCAATGGAAAACCAGACTAAAAGCACTAGACATGACAACATAGGCCTGCTTTTGCTATTCAGCAAGAATAATGCCTGTAATACAAGCCCTCTCTGTGATTGGCTGAGAAGGCATGAGAGTTGGCGGGAACGATTACGTCACGCATTGGCAACTTCAGGCTGCGTAAAAGTGACGTAAGGCTGCGTAACAGCTTGAAAATGGCGGCTGTTTTGTCGCAAAATAAAAGTAAAATAGGGCGAAAAATTACCCCGGCGTTCGGCGCCGCAAAATGTCACAAGCATATCGGGCCAGCAGAGGCGGCACCTTGATTGGTCCGTAAAATGACGTCAAACATACATTAACCGGATGTGACGTTTGATTTTTTTTCTCGCCAGGGCAGTCACTGGGCAGCGTGGGTTAAGAGGACGGTTCTCTGTTCTGTGGTTCATCCTTTGTTCAACGCCAGGCAGCCAGGTTCGAGTGGTTCGAGTGATGTCATTACGCGGAGTTCAAGTTGGCGACAGCCAACTCAAATTTATGTGCAGGTTGCGGCTGCGCTTGTTGCCGTTTGTGGAGACCAATAATCGCCACTTGTGGAGACCTCGGAGGCCATAACGCACCCCTGCGGTCCGAAGCAGTGTCGCGCTTGCGTTGCCGGCCGGCAGATTTCGCCGTTCTCTATGTTGGGGGCAACGATCTAGACCGGACCGGACCGGCGCAGATCCGCAGCGGATATGTGACAGCATCAAGTTGTGTACAGAGGAAACACTATTTTGTTTGTGTGTGAAGGCGGGATGGACATCAAATGTCGCCCTATTTGTTTTGTAGGCCCTGGTGACCCAGCGGCAGCGCGAGGTGCTCCCTGCCGTGTACGACTTCACGGTGTTGCCTCGTTGCTTCCAGTCGGCAAGCGCGAGTTCCACTCGTCTCTTGCTGAACAGGAATCTAACAGCCACCCTGAAGCGCATGCGGGACGTCTACATACTGAACGCCGAGGTAACAATGAACGAGCTCGTATAGGCCTACGTGTATGGTTTTGTACTCTAGTGGCTACGTATAACTATATTTCTAACGTGGTCTTAAAAAATTAGAAATTGTACACAACTTTATCCAGTTTTGCGTAGAAGTATGTGTATAGAAGGTACCATTTGGTTGTAAAAACATGTTGACCGACCACGCGCATCGCCTGCGACGTCGCTGTGTTCTCGAAATGCATGTTATCAAACTTGACGTACCCCCTACGGTTTGCACTGAAGTACGTTTATAGAGTAGCTCCGGAAATAGGAGCTGAACGTCCCACTTTGCATGAAACTTTGGAGAAGTCCGCCTTACAAAATTAGTTATGGCAGATAGTGCCACTAAATGTTTTCTACATGGTTTAATACCGTGGTTACACTAGGGTCCGAATGTCATTTGAACCAAATGTCATTTGACTGAAATGGGGTGCTTCGAATGTCATTCAGCATCCGCCGTGCTACACTACAATTTTGATGGCATTTGGAAGATTTAGCAATTGCTCGCCGTGCTGTAGTGACACTGTTGTCGCCCCGTTCCGTTTTCGTACAATAATACAACGATCAAATTTAGTAGCAGTCTAAGGCAGTAAAATGATATCAAATTAGAAGAGGCGCCAGTTTTTACTCTAATGTCGCGGCTGTCTTGCGTAGCTTTTTTTTTGCGACTGACCCACTGGTTTTGAGAGTATTAAAATAAATATGTTTGTTTCATATGTTAAGTAAATCAGCAGTGAACAAAGTTCCACAAGCAAGAATATTTTGTTTGTTTTACGTACGGAAGTATCATATTTTTTATTGCCGATCGAAGACGCTGAGTGCGAGAGTGCTAGAAATGGCATTTGAAATCTCAAATGTCTCTTTCGCTGCTTATTTGGCTCGAATGTCATTTGAGTCGAATGGCATTTCAAAACCTATTGTAGCAGCACAACTTGGCATTTGAGTCAAATGACATTCGGACGCTAGTGTAGCAGGGGCATGAAAAGAACCTATTTATGGCAGAGAGTGGCCCTAAATGTTTGCATACATGGTTAAAAAGAACTTAATAGTGAACCGATGCCTTTTTCGCATTTCTTCGTGAGTCCTGTTGTTACCAAACACCAAATATCTGTACTTTGAAATGTGCTTGCATTTGCCCTGACAGTCTGCTTGCTTTGTTGTTGAATCTGTGCGCAGCACCGTTTCCATGAACGCGACCAAACAGCCGAAGCGGTCCCTGTTTGCTGCGGATGGATACCACGTGTCCAGGGATCGTGGCATCGACGAGATGTCCGCGATCCTTGTGAAGGCGCTAGCCATACGGTACGGGCGGGGCATTCCGTCACCAGAACGAGCTGCACCTGGTGCCAAGTACACCTTCTCCCCCTGTGACTGCTGTGGAGCCAAGGGCCACGAGATGATCGAAAGACTGCCTGCAGTACTGCTCGCCTTCCTGGGGTGCAACGACGCACCACCGAAGACCGTCGGCTTGTTGAAACGGCCCTTTTCAGGGCTACATATTTGCCTGTCATGCGGGATTCGCTGCAGCCAACCCTTGTCACCCCGTAACCTGCTCTCTCTAGTGGTATGGTCTGCATAAAACCCTACTTGGTGAATAGGTGGTGGAGAAATTACCTGCACATTTATTGCAGTACAGGCAGCTAACCGTGTGCATAAACACGCAGCTATTATTTGTGCTTGCCCTAGGCTGAGAGTTGCGCTTTCTTTTTATATGCCTTAATTTCGAAATTCTCGACCTGCATGTACACCTTCTCCCAAACACGAATCAGAAATAGTTTGTTCCATCCAATTGCTGAAGCCTCAGCCTGTCCGCTGCCCTAGGGAAATTTGCTGCTAAAAGCCATGCAGCATTGTTTCATTCGGCCACCGCTGATTTGCACAGAAGATGCCACACTTCCTTCCATTTACTAATGGCTGTGTCTGCTTAACACATCATTTCTGCTTCCATGCAGATACTATATATACTGTTAAAGGAACCCAGAAAAGCCTTTTGTAAATGTTACAAAAGGCCTGTATTGCCGCGTAGCACCAACACAGCAATGCAATGCCATTGGAATTATTGACCTACATTCAGTATTAGCTACGCCAAAAGCAATTAAATGCACCTCTCCCCCCTTGCCTATCGATTCCTCCTCCCTCTCGGCTTCGTTCAAAGCAGCTGGAAACACTGAGAATAGCCATGTGACATCGCGACGCTCGACTTCCGTTCTGCGCTCGCTAGCTACATTCCTGCGCCTAGGCACGCGTCAATCGCTGCGGACTCGCCTGTGCCTCGGGATCGCGCAGGAAGGAGGAAGAGCAGCCGGAAGCCAATGGCAGTGACGTTGCCGGCGGCCGACGATCGGGCAAATCAGGGGGCGCCTCCACGTTGCGTCAGCCGCGATCGGCTCGCTGCGGCGTCGCGCTCATCGGCTGAGAAAGGCTATCTTCAAAAATTATTTTAAAATTATCCGTGCAACGTACGCGGCTCACACTTGGCTCAGAAATTCCAAGTTATGTGTTCTACCACCTGAATGCATTTGATTGCCACCTTCACAAAGCTTTTCTGGGTACCTTTAAGCATCAGCTAACCTGAACCAAAGTAATTATGGCTAGCAATTTTGCAAGGAGTCCTCTACAATTAGGATTCAAGAATAGCAGTGCAGATGTTTGTACGAGACATGCACACTTCATTGCACGACATCCTCATTATTAGCTTTAAAATAGCTCTCCACTTGCTGCTGTTCTGCATCAGAGCTGTAGGGCAGTTTACATTGGCATGTTGTAAGCTTTACAGTGCATCTCGAAAAGCTCACGTATTCTGCAATTAAATGTAGTTGCTGCAGTGTTTTTGACCCCCATTTCATAATTCTAGGCTTTGCTGCTGCTTTGGCACGAATACTTTGTTGGCCAATTTTACTTGTGTGTGCTTGCTGCATGAATATTGTCTGTACTGTACTCTTGCCGCTGCAGAGAAAGGAATGGATTCAGATGACAGAGCATGCATTTGTCTGCATTGTGTGTGCTTGCTGCATGAATATTGTCTGTACTGTACTCTTGCCGCTGCAGAGAAAGGAATGGATTCAGATGACAGAGCATGCATTTGTCTGTGGGAAGGGCCTTTGTGGTGCCGTGGACAGTACGAGGCTGATTATGCGCAAACATTAGTCATCGTGACTCAAAGTGGTCATGGCAAACAACCTGCACCACGCCATTTTGCTAAGAGACTTTATTCTGTTACCTGTTCATGTGCGCTGTATTCTACCATTTAGGATACCACAAAGTTAGGGGGCTACTATGTAAGCTCCTTTTGCTTGAAAACAAGCGCCTTGATCTCTGATGTCTTGATGTTTGTTGCCTTTTACTGGGTTTCATGATGGTTCTCGAAACACTTAAAAACCACTGCATTGCGCACACCCTTGATAAGCGTCAAAGTTTCTTTCTGAATAAATAAAAGTATCCATAAGGCTACGACGTTAGAACGACCCGGTTGTTCGGTTGATCATTAGCAAATAAAAACATTTTGTAACACACTGAGTGTGCTTATCCATCAACACACCATTAGGAATAATTGTTGAGTCTTTGCTTTGACAAGGGGAGTTATCTGAGGCAATTCCTCTTGTTGAAATGTTGGCTCCACCAAGATTCTCATTCTTAAAGGGGTCCTGAAATACCTTCCGCCGATGCATGGATGTACATGCACCCAAATAAAGCAATGTATTTGCAATCTCCTCCCGCAAGAATTTTGTTAAAGCGATCAGTATTAGCTGAGAAATGGTAAATCAAAAACCGCGCATTATCGTCGCTCCGCGTTTCCTCCTCCTTTCGACTTACTCTCCGCTGTTGACGGCGCGCAAGCCTTGCCTCCCATGATGCTGCGCTCCACAGCGGTGACGTACTTCCGCTATTGTGGTGCTCAGACTGTCGTCTGCTGCGGGCAAGCTTTGTTGACACCATGAATCCCGCACGCCGCTCAAGGCTGGAAAAGCGAACGAAAAAAATTCCCCCGCATTTCCCCGAGGGGGAGAATGTGAAAGTGCGAATGCACGGTTGTCGGCCCGCTTGCGGCGCTTGCGCTCGGCCCCCGCAGCCCACCGCCTCGCCGCCTTCTCTTCCATTTCTTCCATCGGGTTTGTAGTATCACGTGTACACCACGCAGTTATCAAGCCGCTATAACGCCGCTGAGTCGCCAACGCACGCCGCTGACGACGTAGTTTGAATGCGTTAAAGATATAAGGCGCGTTACTGACAATATCAGCGTCGCGTCCGTGGCTTATTCGGTAGAGCGTCGGGCTGCGGCCCGCAAAGTCCTCGGATCGAAACCTGGCGCCGGATGCTGTTTCTTCTTTAAATATAGAGGAGCACTGCGGGCGCCGACGCCGCCGACGCCGGCGGTGGATGGTTTGGGGTCGCTTATAAAGTGCATCGCACTTAAAATCTGGCCGCATGTATGCGGCGGCCTGGCCTCGCCCTTTCGCGGTGTACGTTGCTGGCGGCACATGACTTTTTATCGGCGGCGAACTCGCAGCCGCACGGGGAGGGTCGTGCGCTCGTTCCCTTCATGCACCGCGCACTGTTTATCCAAAAAGCGCCATATCAGATGTGGCCCCGCTGGTGCCGGGTCTTATTTTGCGGCGGTGGTAATTCCTGCCGGTGGCATGTGAAAAAGTCATAATTAACCGATACAGAACCCGTGCACAAAACGCTTCAATCATGTGACCAGTTCAGCTTGGGGCGACGCGTGGTGGAGAGCGGTAACGTTGGCAAAACATGCTCCGTCGCGGCTCTGAGCTTTCTAGCGCTGGAGCGAGCGCCATTTCTTTGACAATCTCAAACATCAGTTGCCTTGGCAACAAGGCGCAAACCACTCCAGAAGTCAGTTACGGTTGCGTGATCCCGGTTCAGCTTGGGGCTCCACTTCGCGACATGTGGGCACTGCAGGCATACCACTCACTCCCATTGGGAAGTGCGAGATGCGTTTGGCATTACAGGAGGCGATGGTGTGTGTGTTGTGGACGCCTTTGTTTCGCGATGAAATGCGACGTTGTGCTTCTGCGGGTGGATAGTGCTTCCCATGGCCTGGATTATCTTTCTCGAGCGACGTACGACTCAACCTCGCATGGGGTATGTGCAGTGTGCGTGGCTAAAAGCCATCGGCTTGTGCGCCAGAGTTAAGTGACTTGCTGTTCGTCCCCGCAAAGCGCGCGCGAGGTGAGTACCGAATTTACGACAGGCAGGAGGCAACCCATCCTCTGTCAATCGTGGTTCAGACTTTCAACGCATGTTGTGATGTTGTGTTCATTAGAAACGCATCTCTGGATTGTTTTGAAGTTAAATAAAAAATGTATGCGTCAAACCCGGGCATTCGGCTCAGGGCGTTCTCTGCGATTGCACGAAAGAAGTGCCACGGGGCTTCAACGCTTTCTTTATGGAACGTACTCAGGTAAGAGAATATCCATGTCGTGTTATGGCCGTGTTGCATTCAATACAAACGGTTAAGCGTTTGTTTTACACTTGTTTCGTTTGTCGTAAAATGCCCAAGCACTCCTGCACTCCGCTGGCAGATCAGCCGGCGTGCCGACACTGCGCAGACGACTCATCTCTTTGCCGGAAGTGCGTGAAAAAGCCGCCCAATAGCAGGATGTCTAGCTCATGACGAACATCTGGGAATCGATGATGTAGACATGTGAAGATGGCGGCGTCCAAAAACACGAAGGAAAGGGTGAGAAAAAAACGACAAACTTTGCAACAAAAGTGTGAGCTTTCCGCTGCGCGTAAAAGAGTAATACTTGGCACAGAGGACGTTGACGACCCAATCTAACGGTTGCGCTAGTTCATTTAGTGTGGTCAAAATGCCTTTCAGGGCCCCTTTAATGACAATTGCAAGCCATCTTCCTCTGAACATTGGTCTTACTCGGGTTTCTAAGCACCAGTGTGGTACTCAAAAATTGACACAGCTTTGAAAGACCCAGAAAACCATCGCATTTCCATCATGCAAACCAGCATGAATGCAATTTTTCTTGGAATGCTGCAGGTGCACAACGAACCACCATGTGGAAAGTTAAGGAGCAGAAGTTCATAATCAAACGGTACTGTTCCCAGTCTTTCAAATGAAGTGTGCTCGTGGCAGCCTCCACCATGCACTCAATAGTTCCCATTTCTCCCCCTGGCCCATATTGCTGTCTGTAGCAAAGAGATCTCTGAAGCAAACTTTCCAGATAAATCATGTTTATTTGGATTAGTATAAATACAGTGTAGGCCCCATTGCCAAGGTGTTGTGGCAACACTCCTATTACAGCACATCTCAAGCAATAAGAGGAACACCAACTGCAGCCCACTCGACACATTTCTCAACATGTCTTCAGTTCCCTCAGTGTGATACATGACTAGTAGGGCGGTAAGGACGGGACAAAATTAGAGACCACGCAGGACTAGCGCTAGACATCAAGTGAATTTTTACTACACGTATCGAAATATATATGCAGGAGCGCGCATGCGTGAACATGTTCAAAATACAAAGAAAATCATGACAGGGTCAAGTGGTGCATTCCGTTACACACGTGGCAAGTTCGCATTAAGATAGTCTATTTCTTTTTTTGACAACCTAATAGATGCCGTGCTTACACACTTATCACCGCCTTTCATGATACGCCACGCTTCAAACAATTCACGGCTGGCTTGGTCCTTAAAACAACGCAATATTTGGGTCTTCTCGTAAGGTGGAACACAGTGTCGAACGCACCGGCAGCGGCGGCAATGGTCAGCTAAATGGCCCCCCGCAGCGAGCGCTTGAACAGCTGTACGGTGCTCCCGGAGCCTGTCGTTAATGCACCTACCAGTCTGCTCGATATAGCATTTTCCACAGGATAGAGGGACTTCGTATACAACACCTTGTTTGCAACCAACAAACTGCGTGGCATGCCTCTTAGCACAGCGGTTGCTCTTTTGCTCGCCATTCACCGCGGAGCACATTCGTGCTAGTTTATCGGGGGCGGAGAACACAACGCCGGCACCATATTTCCCCGCAACCTTTTTAAGGCGGTGGGAGAAATTGTGCACGTAGGGGAAGACCACAGGCCTCTTTTCTTTGCGAGGTTCATCTTGCCCTTTACGTCGTGCCCCTGACTTGATGTCACGCAATAGGCTTTCGACCACTGATGCTATTACTTCCCGAGGGAAGCCGGCATCTTTCAAACGTGCAACTTGGTGGTGAACACTATCGGCGACTAGGTGCTGACAAGACTTCTCGAGGGCACCGCGAAGACAGCTAACGCCAATGCCCCTGTTCACTATCTTCGAATGAGCTGAACGATAATCCAAAATTGCCTTTTTTGACCGTGGCCTATACACCCAACACACAATACCCAATACCCCCAACACATGTTTCACAGTTCGAACCAACTAGTCCACATTTACGCGTTGACAAGTATTCCCTCAGTGTTGCATTCACAACTCAAAATGAAAGTTCTTGGAGCACCAGTGACTTGTCCAGTAACAGCCGCAGAAGGCAATGGGGATGGAGCATCTTCATGACAACAGGAACTTGCTGAATACAGAAAAATGAAACATATAGCATGAGTGACCATACTCTGCAGTACGGCATTTTAGGTAGTTTGACTGACGGATAATAAACGAGTTTGTTCTCAGCTGGCAAAAAAGCCTAGCACATGTTTGGGGAGGGGGCGGGGGTAGTGCACATCCAACTGCAGGGAAAAGTGGCGACATTCCAAGGCACTGAAATTTTTGTAGTGCCCGTGAATGTGGTCTACTCCTAGAAAACAAAAAAATGTACAGAGGCTGTAAGTGAGCCTTCACATCCGTCAACGGTAGTGAAACTGAAACCCAAATGTAAACCGCAGGCCACACGTTCTTTTGTAGCATGCTTTGACAGCATGACAAGCTAAGGAGGGTTGCAGCATGCAGTAACTGAAGACAGCCAGGCTGTAATTGCAGGGAATAAATTGGCAAAATACGATGGTGCCGTTGTATCAAGATTACGGTGCACATTAAATAGCCCCAGGTTGTCTAAATTAGTTCGTAGCCCTGCTGTGCTTCATGGCCCTGTGCTTCAGTGCATAATGTCCAGATTCTTTTTTTTAGATTAGACAGCGTAAGTAAAAGCAGGCATTCTGTGTTGTACAGGAGTATCTGTCCCCACGGTTGGCCTCTTCTAGCACTGCTAGTTTATTCGTGATAAACTGTAGCAGCACCGAATCCCTCCCTCTGCTATCCAAAAAGAACCCATGGCAGCATGCTACCGAAGCGTGAGTGGACGGGGCTGCAGCACCGGGTGGGCCATTGTGTGCCGTGGCCCAGGGTGGAAGTCCTCTGGAGCTTAACGGGCTAAGGCAGGTTTGGGTATGCACCATCCCAGGAAACAGGCACTGGATAAGGGGTGCAAGAAGACATACAGGCAGTCCAGAGCAACACTTTCAGCTCCGAAACATGCTAAGTATACGGCATGCGCACACATAAGCATGACATAGAAGTACGATTTCTGTGGCAGAACACAGGGCAGTAGCTTTCATTGTCGCGTCACCTGTTGGTCCGCGGGTGCAAGCACCACTCCTACCAAGCAGAAGCATGGGCTTGAGTTGCAACATGCTTGGGCCAACCTAGATGAACCACCCAGTCCAGTTTTCAGTCCAAAGATTACCAGCGGGGGATGACATGCAATTTGAATGCAACTGTAGTGCATACCATAATCACAACAACACATTTATTCTTAATGATACTGCCATCTTTTACCAAAGCTGTAATTGTTTTGAAAATACTGTAGCCGTCACCTGTACAGCTTTAAAAAGAAAACGTGTTGGTGGCGCCATTTACTGGGTAAAGTTAGAATCAAGTTAAAAGAGAATTTGCCCCAGCTGTAATTATTTAGGCAAGAAATGTATAAAATACGTAGTAATTACTCAATAACCTACACTACCTTGCCCAGCACAATTTTAGAAGCCTAAAAGCACTTTGCGAGCTCAGAAACTAATACCCCTGCTACACTATGGTCCAAATGTCATTTGAACCAAATGTCATTTAACTCAAATGGGTTGCTTCGAATGCCATTCAGAATCCGCCTTGCTACACTACAATTTCGATGGCATTTAAAAGCTTTCACAACTGTTCGCTGTGCTGTAGTGGCGCTGTTGTTGCTCCGTTCCGTTTTCGTACGCTAAAACAACAATCAAACTTAGGAGCAGTCTGAGGCAGTAAAATGATATCAAATTAGAAGACACCAGTTTTGACTCTAACGCGGTGGCTGTTCGCGTTGTTTTTTTTTTTTTTTTTTTGCAACTGACCCACTGGTTTTGAGAGTATGAAAATTAAATATGTTGATTTCGTATTTTAAGTCCCCAAGTACCAATAGTGACCAAAGTTCCACAAACAATATTTTGTTTGTTTTACGTACGGAAGTATTACATTTTTATTGCCGATCGAAGACGCTGCGTCCGAGAGTGCTGGAAATGGCATTTGAAATCTTAAATGTCTCTCTCGGTGCTCATTTGGCTCGAATGTCATTTGAGCCAAATGGCATTTGAAAACCTAGTGTAGCAGCACAACTTGGCATTTGAGTCAAATGACATTTGGTTCAAATGACATTTGGACCCCAGTGTAGCAGGGGTATTATCGGAACTGTTTGAGGCGGGCAAGGCTTAGCACGAGTATGGATGGCCATTTTGCTCGCTCATCTCAGCTTTATTTAGCAACAAACACGTAATAAACAGCATCAAGTAAGATGACTTTCATAGGCTGTACCAAGCGTAAAGCGCCGAGCGCACTGCGTTTGCTGTATTTCAATACGCGACGGTACACTTCGTCTGCTCAGGAAGCTCACTGGCGACGGTAAAGCCTGTGCCGGTAAATTACCGTTCACGTTAACTCTCGCGCATGCACAGTCGACTCCCGCCAATACGGTAAATGGTAACGTAAACACGGTAACGCTATTAGAGAGTTATAGCAGATCGGAAAAACGGTTCCGGTACGGTACACGGCAGCCGCTACGGGACCGTACCGGGAAGGGACGTTTTTAGAGTTATAGCAGACCGTAGCTACCGGACACGTTACCGAACCGTACCGACCCGGGACTGGGAGCGCCATCTGCCGCCGAGTTGGGTTTACGCACCGCGTGAAGCAGCAAAATGGTTTTTTTTTTCGCCATAATTCCAAGAATTGTGATTCAAAAAGTGAATATTTGTAATCGTGAAAACTTTTGAACCCCTTTAAGTGGTTTGTGTCCCCTACGTGTTTATTTTGAAAGCTACAAAGAGCGCACTAAGCCGGCCCTATCCAAGCCGTGTAAATAGACTTCGCGCTTCTGGCCTTCCTGTTCTGTGCGGTGCGGTTGTTGATGGTCGCAACGTGATCTCTTACGATTTACGTCCTGCAACCAAACGTTAGCTGCGGCCACCGTGCCAACCGGCTCTGCAATGCTCAAGAGCGTCTTACACGAGCCGCGGCTCATGGATGCGCTGCGCTGGGATGAGATAGAAGAGTTGTTTGCCCTGGAAACGTGCAAGCAGCCGCGCCGCTGCCTCTCGTCACGAGGCCTCTTCAGCGTGGACGAAGTGGACCCGAATATTTTCAAGAAGCTTTTTCGCTTTAGGAAAAGTGACATTCACGTTTTGGCAAACGCCCTAGAAATACCGAAAACAGTTATAACACCGCAGCGCGTGCGCCTTTCCGCCGAGGAAGCGCTGTGCATGGGGCTCCGCCGTTTGGCCTTCCCGAACAGGCTGTGCGATTTGGAAGGGCTGTTTGGGCGCCACTCATCAGTGATTTCCAGTGCGTGCATTCTGGTGTACGACCACATCGTGGACAAGTTCGGACACTTGCTGGCCGACCTCACGACGCACAAGTGGCTTGGTGCCGGAAACGTGAAGGCCCTCGCGCAGGTTAGCACTACCAATTCACCCCACTAACTGTTAGTATATTGATTTGTGTGACATTTGTGTGACATAGTACTAGCTTAAATCAAGGTAGTGGGAGTGCAAGCGAAAGCAGATGAGATGCAGTTTCTGAATGCTGCAAGACCAGGCTTTTCTAATACATTTATTTAAATTGGGTGTGAATATTGTGCCGGCAGCTGGCATTTTACCTTTTCCGTATTTTGTGCCGGCAGCCGGCAGCAACCTCAACTTGCCTAACCTTACCCAACCCAATCAGTAAAGTCAGGTTCTACCCCAGCCTAACCTAACCCAACACATAAAGGCAGTTCTTGAATAAATATCCCTACCAGCTAAAGTGCCGGCTCCTGGCAATATGTCCACTTCCTTTATAATTTCTAGCTAGCACATCTTCCACTGCGCTCTTTCAATTGGTGCTAAAGTTGCTATGGTTTTTGGTTGGTTTCTCCCAGGCTGTGCATGCAAGGGTGGCCCCACTGGACAACTGCTGAGGATTCATCGATGGCACTGCTCGAGCTATTTGTCGGCCAACTGTGCAGCAAGAGTTGTATTTTTCTGGCCACAAGAGGTAACATGTCGTGAAGTACCAGGCCGTGATGGCGGCCAACGGCATCATATCCGAGCTGGATGGGCCATTCCACGGCCGGAAGCATGACGCAGGTTGGTTAGCTTTTTTACACAATGTGCGTAGTTAGGCAAACGCACGTCAGCTGAGCTGATAATTTGAAATGTCTGCATCACCATCGGTGTGAAAAAGGCTAAAAGCGGGCTGTGGCTGTACGCTTGCTTGATTTGCGCGAGTAGAGTGCAAGGCTGAGCAAACGAAATGTCACTCTCTCGGCCCTCGATTGCGTAATGAGAATCGGGCTGCAAGACAGTTGCACTGCACAACGGTGCAGGCCAACACCCAAAATGTATTTGTCTTGCATTTATGTCTTGCGATTCACACTTTTCTTTAAAAGGGTGGCGCAGTTGTTAGTACTTGAGAAGTGGGACCTTCAAAAGCTGTTCAGGGGGTAAGCGAGGTTTCCTGTGGGACAAAACTCCGCTAATAATTTACTCACCGAACCAGTTCAAGCTTGCGTACCAGTTCGCGAACCTTTTCAGTTTGTGAATTAGCTGTAACCGGAACGAAATGAATTTACCCGAACCGCAACCGAACAGGTATATTTTTGGTTAAGCACACTGGTTTTTACGTACTTATGCAAAATTACAGTGTGGCGGCTTACGCCTCACTTTAGTTGCAGCTTATAAAACGAAACCACCTTTCATAACAGCTGTAAGCTTACACAGCCGATATGAAAGGTAAGACTGTGCAAGCATATTTGCCCTTACCAAGTGTTAACGTAACGTAAAGGCGTTAACGCCAAGCGTTAACGCCTGTTAACGTAACATAATAGTATTTCTCTTGTGCATTTTGTTTCAGGCCTGTTGAAGGAGAGCCCACTGTACGACAATCTTCAGGCTCTCACGGAAGGCCACGAGTACGTCATATATGGTGACCCTGCTTACCCCCTCAAGAGGCTTCTGTTTAAACCCTTCGGAGGAACTTGCCTTGCTGCACACCACAAGCACTTCAACCGAAAAATGAGCACTGTCCGGCAAGCTGTGGAGTGGGGCTTCGCAAAAATTGCTAATGAGTTCGCCTTTGTCGACTACAAGAAGAATCAAAAGTTGATGCTTCAGAAGGTGCCAACACAGAACAAAGCGGCCACCATTCTAGCTAACTGCCACACATGCATGTATGGCAGCCAGGTGTCGGCTTACTTCGATCTTGAGCCGCCGTGCCTGGGACAGTACCTTGTGTAGAGCAGCATGGTTGAGCAAACAAAGCCTTTGGCACTGGAAGAGCATGGATGCTGCTTTTATTGTTTGTGTAGAGCGTCATCATCCAGAAAACGCAGTATCTGACTCGAAAAGCATGGAAGCTATTTTCTTATTGCCTGGATAAGGCCAGAAAGCAGTTGCATCATAGCAGCATGTTGCTGATCAGCCCGTGCTCTTTCTTCCCTGGCGTGCTGTTGCGCATCTTGATACTTTCTCATCTCCAGCTGGAACCTTTGCTGGTCCAAAGCCAGACGCTGCTCAGCAAGGGAAAGTTCCCGATTGCGGACTTCGAGTTCTTTCGCTGTCCGTTGGCTGAAGTAGTCCATCGTCGATTCTTTTTGTGTCCTCTGTCCTGCAGTAAGAAAATTACAATTGTTTAGTGCAGAAAAAATTGTAAACATCTATTAATATGTTAACATTCTTGCCACACTTCCTTTTATTTAAAAGAGTCATGAAGAGAAGATGCATTTTCCTTTGTAATTATCTGCCTGCGCCACCTTTGGTAAACGTAAATCTGAACTATTTTCATAATTCGTGTCTTCTGGAATGTAGGAGACATGTTTGAAATCCTTGTTTTGTGGTTCATCTCAAGCGACCATGTGATACATCCTGTCAGCAGTGATGTTATTGGTTGCCATAAACAGTTTCTATCCTCATACCTGGTGGCATGACCGGTTCAGTTGTCTGGCAACCTCGTAGAACTCGAACCTACTGGCCGTTTGTGAGAAACTTCCCTGCTGAAGCTCACGCTGTTTTGAAGAATTGTCTTCCTTAACCTTTCTTGTATCAGGCAACAGAAAGCGCTCAAGCAAAAAAAAAGCAATTTAAACTTGTGGCCACTCGCCCAGCCTGCATTTATTAGGTGCATTCAGCAAATATTCATTGTTTACACAACCTTGCCATTTATACATTTCTGAGGAGATACAGGGAGCTGCACAGTGCCGAGGTACTCTGCAAAGAATACTTGCGCATTAAAAACATCCTGTTTTTGCATTTGTCTCGCACCGATGTGAATTCATTACCTCAGTAGCTACTCTAAACTGCAGTTCACTTATTTTCTTAAGAAATGCAATATCAAAGCCATGAAAAACTGTACTTACTGCGGCTGGAGGGGCTAAGCACATCAGTGCTTGATTGCGGAGTGCCAGGAACACGGGCGTCATTTCGGTTACCTGTGAAGTGTTTGCGCGTGGAGCCTGGTCACTCATTGCCTTTAGTCACTAAATGCCTGCCAAGAGCAAATGTCTCACCTATGTCGTTCTTAAGTGCGAGTGTTAAATGATTTGGCCCACCAGCTCATGCAATCTGGACCCTGCACTTGTGTGCAGGCTACACTAAGAGTGGCCGCAAGTGCGTAGATGTTCAAAGCGCAGTGTGTCCAAACTGACATGCATTTTGCTGTAAAAATAGACTACAACACTGATCAGTAAAATGTAACGAAGGAAGTGCAAAAAGCATGTACGTACGCTGCATTGGAGGCGTATACTCATCAGAGCACCTCTCTGGTGAGGCAGGGAGCACAGGCTCTAAGTAGTCGTCTGCATATAAACATTTCGTTTCAGTGCGCGTTGTTCTGCTAGAGTTTTACACAAAAATACAACTGAGGTGCTACTTAGTGTCGAGTAGAATTAAGACTACTTACCGTCGCCGTCGTCTTGTGTCCTGGCCAACTCGGGTTCATCTTCACCACCTGCACATACAAACATGCTTTTCACCTTTGCCACTACTAAGCCATAGCCCACCAAAGAGTGGCTCCTTGTCCCAGCGAGTTTAATTGGCATTCAGTTAATAATGGGTACCAATTTTTCCTCTTTCGTTTTTTTCTTCTAGTAATCGGCATTGAAATATGAAACACACAGGATATATCTATCATATATCCTTGTTTGTTATGCTCCAATAACCACCCATGAGTTCTCAGTTTATTTTGCTGTCATTTAGAATTGCACTATACAGATATGTCATTGCAATGATTCGCGCAAAGTCAGTAGCACACTTGCCAGCTATGTATCAGTGAGAGTTTTATACCCACTGCTGGCTCATCTTTTGAGGAATGTCTCTAGTTCAAACAGTCTCGTGTGATCTCTTTTTTTTGCGATAGAATGCCCGTTGGCATAAAAATAGCTTATTTACAAATATACATGGGCCCCGGTCTCTCGAAGGAAGTCAAGAAGGGAGCGGTGGTGGGGTCCCCAGAGCCACCGCTGAAGGTCGGGGGGTCTTCCAGGATGGAGGCCTGTGCCTCTCAGGTGTCGCTTTCTGGCTGAGGCCAGTGAAGGACACGCCCATATGAGATGGTCCGCGTCAGCTTGTGCGGCCGGAGCTGTGCAGAAGGGGTAGGTGTCGTCGAACGGGGCATGGTAGCGTGGTGGCCACGCCCGGGTCACAGCAGGTGAAAGCGCCACTCCAACGCGAAGTCTGCGCAGCAAAACCTCTTCCCAGCGAGCAAGTCTACTGGGGAGGTCCGTTCCACACGGGGGGATGAGGGCACGTGTGGCGCGACGCAGATCGTCCTTCCGTTGGAGAAAGTTTTCTATCGGACCGGTTCTTAACATTGGCAGCGGCCGAGGAATATACGTCGGGTGACAAGCCATATCCACTGCAATGTGAGCGGGGAGCGAATTCCGCCTAACCCACACCAGCCTGAGAGGGCAGGGGTACGTGTCTAGTAGTGTGTGGATGTCCCTTGAAATGGTACAATTGTTCGATACTTGGCGTAAATCCCGTATCGCCGGGGTGGAGTCCGTATAAAGATGTAGGATAGAACGCTCGGGGGCGCGCTGTAGGGCCGGCGTTAGTGCCTGAAGGCCATCCCGGATGGCTGTGAGCTCCGCCAGTAGAGAGGGCAGGGTGCGGATGGTTTGGTAGAGGCAAGTTTGTGAGGCGTCAGGATAAACGGGACACTGTATCGCCGTAGATAAAACGCCATCCTGGGCACCAGCGTCCACGAAGGCCTCTATCGCCTCGTACTGGGTCGCAGCCGTCAGTAGTGGTCCTCTCGCACATGCTTTTCCGGTAGTTCGAGTGTGCAGTCTAGTCAGTGGTCGGTTGTCGGTCACCTGGTGATACCGCCACGGAGGCCTGGTTACAGGGCGATCTGGTGAAGCAGGTAGGGAACAGCCCATATAGCTAGCCAAGGCCGCTGCTTCCGCAACAAAAGTACGTTTGTGTATGCGGGCTGAGCGACGTTGTTCGACGAGTTCGTCAAGCGTGTTCAGCTGAGCCTCAGCTTGGAGCGATGGTATCGGGGTCATTGCAGGAAGGCAGGAGATGGTGCGCATAGCGGCTCTGTTGATAGCCTCAAGTCGGGCCCACTCCGTCTGAGTCATGTACTGGAATTGGGCCTGATAAACCAGTCGAGGCTGCAGTACTGACCTCACCAGGAGACGAGCCATCTTAGAGCAGGAACCACCAGACTTCTGTGAGATGCGCCGAATCAGGTGAAGCATCTGTCCTGCTTTTTGTCGGGCAGATCGAAGCCACATGGCAGCCGACCCAGACGCAGAGATTTCCAAACCTAGCACGCGAAGAGATGCGGCGGTGCGTACGGTTTGGCCGGAAAGTTGCAGTATGAGGGGTGAAATCGCTAGTTTGCGACGGCCCCACGCACTGGCCACAGGCAGAACGGCTGTTTTGTCCGCTGAAAGTGTCAGTCCAGCGTATTGACACCATGTCTGCGTGTCTCTCAAGGCCTGTTGAAGGCACACGTTTTGGCGGTGCAGGTCTGGGTGTACGGTCCATACCGTTATGTCGTCCGCGTAGACGAGGAAATGCAGGTCCGGTATGGAGCCCAGATGCCAGGCAAGCGGCAACATCATAATATTAAAGAGGAGGTGTGAAATAACTGACCCCTGAGGTACTCCTCGAACTGGTGTGAAGTGGCCGTAGCTTGCTCCGCCGATTCGTACAGAGAAGGATCTTCCAGTAACAAAGGTCTCGATGAAATCGCACACCTTGTCTGGTACACAAAGACTTCGGAGAGTTTCCAGGATTGCCCCGTGGCTGACGTTGTCGTACGCCCTGTGGATGTCCATAGCAAGGACTGTCCGCACTTTGTGTGAACGACCTCCCAGTAGCACCATTGACGACAAATGGCCCAGCCCATCCTCTGTACCCAGACGAGGTCTAAACCCGATCTGGGCTGGGTGGTACCATTGGAAGGTGTCCAACCACCATTGAAGGCGGGCTGCCAGCATGCGCTCCAGAAGCTTGCAAAGCGTGGACGTCAAGGCGATTGGGCGCAAGTTGGGAAGATGGTCGGGTGACTTCCCTGGCTTCGGTATAGGCACAATGTCTGCGTGAAGCCACGACTCTGGTATTTGGGCAGAGAGCCAAACCTCGTTGATGTAGTTGAGGAGATGGCTAAGCGCTGGCTCATCGAGGTTCTTGTACACCTCATATGTAATGCCGTCCGGTCCCGGAGTCGTCCGAAGTTTTGCGTGGTCAATCGCAGCTAGGAATTCAGCCATTGTAAAAGCAGATTGAATTCCATGAGCAGCGTCGTCAGAGGGCGGTGAACCAACCCGATGTGACAGAGGAAACGGGCACGGGCTACTGGCTGGAAGGATGTCATAGACAGGGTACAAGGCGCGGGCAACATCGGTGGCGAATTGGTCGGGAGTCTTGCCCGATGCCAGACATGCACTGGCTGCCGCATCCGGAGTGCGGCCTCCACTTTCCATCGCCCGAAAGGTGCGCCAGCTGGATGATGTAGTCGCCGATCGGCCGAGTGATTCTCATGACGCCTGGCAGCCGCAGTCAGGCGTTGCAAGCGTATTCGAGCCTCCACAGACGAGGGATCTCGTGAGGCAGCCACTTCAGCTTGCTTGCGCTGGGCCCATAGCTGCAAGAGTCGGAGGTCAGGTTTTGGCCGGGACTCCTCCACCCACGTTTTCTGAGAGGCGTCATTCAGAGCATGCCTAATAACAGCGATTGGATCTGGGCTGAGCGCCGTGAGGTTTGTGTTGGTTTTACCCCGAAAGTCATCCCAATTCACAACCGTGCAGCTACGCCGAAGGCGACGCGTCGAGCTCGGGGTAATGCCAATCGCAATGGGGTGATGGTCACTGCCCCAGCAGTCTGCTTCTCGCTGCCATGATACCGTATCTCCCCCAAGCCACCATGTTAAGTCAGGTGAGTACGGTGGCATCCGAGGATGAATACATCGGCGCGTAGGGCACGAAATGTCATTAAGAAGCGTAAAGTTAGCATCACTGAAGTGTTCTAGTAGCACACGCCCGCGTTCACTTGAGGTGGGGTACCGCCAGTCACAATGAGGAGCATTAAAGTCCCCAGCCACAAGTATGGGACAGGCTGCGTTCGAACGGCGCAAAGAGGATAGCCAGCCCAATCGTAGCCGAGGTACACGTCCGCTGTGGGATCTCTTGATACAGGGAACTACGAATTGTGATATGCAATCTTGCAAACGGCACAAGGGGGGGGGGGGGTTTGGAGACTAGTTAACTGGCGTACTTAAAGCCAGGACGAGCAGAGCTGGGTGCCCTGGGCGTCAAAGCCTGCAGGCTTGTTTTGAAGTCCTGCAAATGCAAACGTGCTTTTTGCGTGGCCACGTTTTAGCTGCATGTGTACCGTGGACTGTTCATTATAAAAAACAGTTGGTGACAAGTGGCCGCCGGAAAACATTCCTGGTCTATACGTCTGTACATTGAATGGCCAGGGAAAAACCCATTTTTTAGCACAACAGCACAGAATGCTGATTCGAAGAAAAGAGCATGTAGATAGCAACCTGCTCCCAGCGTTTCGTTCACTTTTATAAGATGCAAAGAACGAGTGCTGCAACATCTGCACTTGTTTTCATAAGTAGTTGATAGTGGACTTTCATGGTAACTAGCAAATTTCACTTTGTATTAACACATAGGGCATTCAAACTTCAGCAGCCAGCACAAAACAATGGTGAGATTTTGTTTTCTTCAGAAAATAAACAGCTTGTACTCGGTGCGTCAATTTCAACCTCTCTCTTGGTTCATCTTTGTTTTCCCAAGATTAAATACCAACAATCCTTCTTTGCCGCATTGTTAACCGCGATTCTGTTTACTGTATGCCACGATTTCTTTCCTTTTTTGCCATTTTGGACTGATTAATAAATTGATTGATTGGTCGTGGGGTTTAACGCGTCGTTCCTTTTTGCCATTTTGGACTGATTAATAAATTGATTGATTGGTTGTGCGGTTTAACGCGTCGACGCAACGCAGGCGATGAGGGGCGCCGTAGTGGAGAGCTCCGGATTAATTTTGACCACCTGGGGATCTTTAACGTGCGCTGAAATCTCGTACACACGGGCGTTTTTGCTTTTTGCCTCCATCAGAAAAGCGGCCGCCGCAGCCGGGGATCGAGCCCGCGACCTTGTGCTCAGCAGTGCAACGCCTTAGCCACTGGGCCACCGCGGCGGGTTGATTCATAAATAGCTCTTTAGATAATGCAAGCTATCTTAGTGCAATACTGCAGGCTTTCATCACCTTTTTTCTGTGCAATGCATTAATTGGTTACGTCTATGTGCAGTGGCCTACAGTGAACCCAGCTTTGACTTGGGGGGTCAGCCGCAAGCACCCTGCCCCCAAGAGCCAGCGCTGCTTAAGACAATCACACGCGCCAATAAATGGAACCATGCTTACAAGCACTCACCATGCAAGTCCTGTATGTTGCTTTCATGCATCCTGCTGGTGCCAGCAGAACAGTTTTCCATTTCAGACAAAGGCCCTTGCTCATACATACCCAAGAGCAGGCTCCTGGCAGGAGTGTCTGTGTCTACCGACAAGAACGAGTGGGGGAACATTTCTTTAGCCACTAAATATTATAATTGAGTCTATTCCCCAAATATTTGCTCCTAAATTTATTACTACAACATTAAGTTATTTCATGATAAAAAAATCCCTAGGCGCCAAGCCACTGGCTTGTTAGTATTCCAAAGTTGAGTGGCGTGCAACATTTTGGTTCATATGTTCACCAGTGACGCATATTGGCTCTGGCCTAAATACGCTTCATTGATGCCATGGTAAATTATGTTTGACAAATAACGCAACAGCATGTTCTGAAATAACCCATGCACAGCCGACATGCTGAGGCTTGGGGAACAATCCCTTCATTTCAAGCAACAAATTTCTAGTCAGGCTGTGGATGCGAGAAACTGCAGGGACAAGGATGCGATATGCTGGCTAGAGGAATAAATGTGTGCAAAAGTAGCCCCACAACACAAAACATTTTTTAGTTAATGTGTCCGCAATCCCTTTAATTATGCCCTGTTAAAATTCCCAATTACACATTCATTTTTTTTTTCGGTAGGCGGCTGTGGCGGCTTACCAGCAAAATTCGTCGCAGCATTATACAACGAGGCTTCTGAACAATTTTAAATGAAGCATCCTGAGTGAAATTCATTGTTTTGAACCTTTAGGTTTTAAAAACAATGCATTCCAGGAGCTGGGTTTGATACAATGTATTTGGCAGGCATTATCTCAGAGGATTTCTTGGCGACTACTAGCGTAAAAACACATGCGACTGAAAGAGTAACATGTTTCAGATATACATTTTAAAATTCTTTTGCATCGGTGGTACGACCACAGGGAAGCGTGATTCGACAGTACATCGTCAGCGTCCCTCAGCTGCAAGTGCCCAAGAACGTGCATGTATACGGCCTGCCCAGATTTTGCTTACCTGCGTCAGTTTCGTCACCCGGTGCGCCAGTTTCCTGCAGCATAGTCCGCAGGCGCTTTTCGTACGCGCCCAACGCCAGCCTCTCCCGAGCGGACGACGCTATGGCGGTATCGCGGCGCTTGGTGTTCTGCCCGCGTCGAGCCGGCGTACCTGCTGGCGAACCCGGAGGGCCGCCAGTGCCGCTTTGGGATCGCCGAAGCAGCATTTTTGGTTTGCATCCATACTCCCTCGACAAGTCCCAAACGTCTTGCAGGAGCACATCTCTGATAGGGTATTGTTCCTCTGTGCCGGATCTGGATAGGAAGTAAAGCGTAGAAATTACAGAGCGGTACAATTTTCAGCAGTGGTACACAATTGAACATATTTTCTTACTTTCGAAGGTTCTCCCTGTCGTTTTTTATGAGGTGGGTCAGGATCAAATCGAAGCGCTCCCGCACTCCGCGCACGGTGAAAAAATCCCTAGGCGCCAAGCCACTGGCTTGTTAGTATTCCAAAGTTGAGTGGGGTGCAACATTTTGGTTCATATGTTCACCAGTGACGCATGTTGGCTCCGGCCTAAATACGCTTCATTGATGCCATGGTAAATTATGTTTGACAAATAACGCAACAGCATGTTCTGAAATAACCCATACCCCGTTTTTCGGGATACGTTTTCGGCCACTTCGGCCCACCTGGATAGGTCCATAAAAGGCCTAATGTTCACAACTTCGTTGATCAACACGATGTCATCCGCCAAGGTGAAACGACGCCGGGTTGCCGGAACACGTGCTTCGTCGTTCGGATCCATGGTTCTTCCACACTCGTACACACAACTTCTCGCGCGCCATAAGCTTGAATGGCTCGAGCGGGTTATCGCCGAGGGCACGATGGGAGGAAACGGAAACGGCGATGTTCTCGCGGTTTCTCGTTTCTCGCGTGAGACGACGGGACACGCTACGTCTCGGTACCGTATTGCAGAGTGGCGCCGGTTTACGGTAAAGTTGTGCGCATGCGCAGTGGCGTCCAAACGGTAGACAGTACCGTACCGGAACCGTTTATCCGATCTGCTATAACTCTCTATTATTAGGCAGTTTTAGCATATCGTTACCGTGTTTGCGTTACCGTTTACCGTGTTACCGGGAGCGGGAGTTTCCGTTTACCGGTGAAAACGGTAAGACGCATTTTAGCGTACCGTTTTTCGCTGGTTAGCGTGCGGAAATTTTAACGCAACAGACACAAAATGATAATGATACCAGCATTTTTTTTTGTCGAATATATGTTGAATTCCATCAATAGCATTTATTTCTCGCACTGCTTGCTTTTTCAGTCACTATTTATAGTCAATTGAGGCCCAGGAAGCCGTTGGCGGTTTCCTGATTAAGCCAGACTAGCCTATCACAAGCCAAGCCACTCTCCTGCCGTCGAGTCCGTCATGACAGTGCCTTGTATCAGAGTGTTATAGCTAAGCTGCTGTGCTCCAGTTTAGAGTTCACCTTCTGCTATGGCTCAATACAGCAGCATCCTTTCAGATCCGCTGTTGATGCGGTGTCTACCTTGGCGCGATATCGAGGATGCGTGCTTGTTGGAACTGGAACCGGAGCCACGCCGCAATCTACCAGCACGTGGACTGCACAAAGTAGCAAGTCTAGACAGCCCCGAATTTGAACGCACGTTCAGGTTCAAGAAAGTGGACTTGGAGTATTTATATTCCTGCCTCATGATGCCTGACAAGGTCGTGAGCGCGCAGCGTGTGCCGGTGCCAGGACGCGAGGCGTTGTGTATGACTTTGAGGCGTCTTGCCTTCCCGAACCAACTGGCCGACCTGGAGATGATGTTTAACCGGCATCTTTCTGTCATTTCGAGTGTGGTGAACCAAGTTCTGGCACACGTGAAATACCACTTCGGGCACCTGCTTTACGACCTGACTACACACACGTGGCTGAATTTGGACAGCCTGGAGCGATTTTTCGAGGTAAGAATATATATTGCATATAAAAGACGGGCGCATATAAAAAAACACGCTGTGAAAACAGAAACAAGCATTGCAATTACATCGCTGTCTGTGGCATTACAGTGGAGAGGTGCATACACAAAAAATATAGTGCCCACACAAACAAGACAGCACTTTTCAATCTCCACCTGGACAGTTTTTACAATGCCTTCACGAATCCCAAATGCCAAAGAAGAAGCTAGGCCCTTCTATTCTGGGCGTCTTACGATAAAAGATAACTCTAGCAAATCAGTTGAGCTATATCCATGCACTTTGTGATTGTGGTCGGGTCACAGTGGCATGTAATGTGACAAAACAAATATTTGTCACGAGGTAGCATAAGTTGTAAGTAAATATTGTCGAACAATATTCGCCAATTTTTTTTTCTTGGCTGTAGCGTGTGCCAGCCTAATTTCTGTCTTAAACTAAGCACGCTTTGTCGTCTTGTATTACTTTTAAAAGCATATTGCACAGATAGTTTACCAACTTGTCTAATTTCACTTCACGCAATGCTGTTGGTAGATCCCACACAATACTGATCTAACAAATTTATGCACTAAATTTTGGGAGATCTGGTAGTTTTCTCATGCTCCTGCGTAGGAAAGCCTTTGAGACAACAGAAGCTAGAGTAAACCCCCATTACAACAGAGTAACTTTACCAAAATACCAAGTGCTTTTACCAAAGTGCCACACTGTACCAACCCGATATGCATGCATTTTAGATCAGATTACTGCAAGCGTGCTCATGGCTTATTCTGCTTCAAATGAACTGGCAAGTTGCGGATCCACACCCAGGCGAGCAGATGCAAGAATTATTGTGATTGAAAATGGGGCTCCTAAGACAATTGCTATCATTGCTATTTCCAGGCTGTGCATGCCAAAGGTGCCCCCCTCAATAACTGCTGGGGATTTGTCGACGGAACAGCCCGCCGAATTTGTCGGCCAACGGAGGAGCAACAGGAACACTTTTCAGGCCACAAGAGGTGCCATGTGCACAAGTACCAGGCAGTGATGTGCCCGAACGGCATAATTTGTCAACTGGATGGGCCCTTCAGGGGGCGGCGACATGACGCGGGTGAGCATGGTTGGGACTTTTGTTACAGGGGCCATGAAAACAAGCTAACTTTGTTCATCTTACTAGCCTTTAGTAACTCACTTATCTCCAATAAACCTACAAGATACATATTTTAACCGTACAAACTCAGTATTTCCCCCTCCCAATTTTCACAGTACTGCTGTTTCCACTAGCTGGCAAGCAGATGGTGGGGGGGCCTAAGCAGTTTTTGCTAATTGGTGAGCATGCATCGATCGTTGAAAATTAAGCGCGAACTTAATTTTCAACGATGCATGTTCACCAACTAGCTCGACTCTCCATTTTAGTTTACTTTCAAGATTAAAGCCACCCCTCCTTATTGCAGCTTTTGCTAAGGAAAAAAATTCCTGCGTGGCAGGATTGAAGTCGGGAAGGCTTGTCAGTAGCCGAAAGGTACATCAACGAATGATAAGTACTACTTCGTAAAGCCTGGCAGTGAGCAGCTATCTATACCATTCAGGTAGTGAAAAAATATAAGAGCTGTTCATTTCGGGCCAATAAACTGCACATGCACTAGTCAATGAAAAATAGAAAGCAGGCTTCCACCCAGTTTATTGGTAAAGGCAAAAAAACAGCTCCACATTTTTGCTGAGCTCGTGTGTTAGGTACCCTAAGATGCAAGTTGTGACAAGAAAAGTATTTTAGATACGACAGTTAATATGCACCGTTCAAGCCATTCAGGACAGGTACAGGCCGACCAAATTACATCTTAACACATGATTTTGCATTGTGCTTGCGTTTGTGTTACTGGCCTTTTGTGTGAGCTGCTTCTGTATTTCAGGAATCCTTGGGGAGACCCGCTTCTATGACAACCTGGAAAAGGTCACGATGGGTCACCCATATCTCATTTATGACGATCCCGCATACCCTCTCCGACCGCTGCTGTACAAGCTCTTTGGAGGTGCCAGGCTGCAGCCCCATGAAGCCTGGTTTAATAAGCGCATGAGTGCTGTCCGCCTGGCGGTGGAATGGGGTTTTGGGAAGGTGGCAGCGGAGTTTGCATTTGTTGATTTTCACAAGAATCAAAAAATGAGCAGGAAAAATGTTGGGCGCATGTACAAGGTCGCCACACTCCTGGCAAATGCACATACATGCTTGTACGACAGCCAAGTTAGCATGTACTTTAATTTGGACCCACCAGCCCTTGACGAATACCTTGTTCTATTCTCGCCTTCAAATGTGTAGTTGCCCGTACCAGAGCTCCGTGTAGGTTATAAAGGGGGTCAAGGGGGCATTGTTACAGTTCCCAAGCTCAGCACTTTTAAACATCTTCCTTATGACAGGACATGAAGGGGCCATGCTGACAAAATACAAGTTTTTGTTTATTTGAAAGATATCATGTTTTACCGTGCCCCCAGTGCTTGTCAGTAAGCAAACAATGCTTTATTCACTGAGAAGTTAGCCAATTTAGGTTGAAATTTTGATTCTCCCACCAAATCATGCGTTTTCATGGCATCTGCAATGACATCACATGAATTGGTCTTCAAGTTACTGTTTCCTTGTTTCCCGTTAGTCAACCTAGGTGCCACTACCATCTAGGCAGAAGGCAGAAAACGGTTGCCGTTTTGTGCCTTTGCTTTATTTTGACCGTATTTGTACCTGGCTTGTTTTTGTTAAGGTAGAACATAATCGTTTCATGAAACATAGTGTTCACTCGACAAATACGGTCACGTAAGACACAGTTGCTTACGCCACTCGGCCAGTGTCATCTGAGACAACCCCATATAACCACAGTCCTGTGCAGCTAAAACATGCATGGTGCGCGCAGTACCAACAGCATTAGGCATCAGTACTGCTGGGTTTGCTTGTAATTTCGTACCTTCCGCTGTTTACCCCACCATTCTTACTGCTGTAAAAAGAATGTGCCCTAATTTTAAGCGCAAATAGCTCGTTCGGCAAGCTTATAAAAAGCCCTGCCTAATTTACGTTTGCTTTTGATGCCCTCAGCCAATTGCAGAGCTGGCACAAATGACATCGCAGGTTCTCTTGTGGGAAATGAGTGAGTGGGCCCTTCCCTTATAGGAGCGAAGCCTCTTAGCGGCGTCGTCTCATGTAGTCATGGTACTAAAACACCGGGACACTTGTTTTCCAATGCCTCGCGCTAAATACGCTCCGTGCTTCAAAGACTTTTCCAGCAAAGCTGTATACCTCTTACTCCCACTGCATGCTTCGCCCATCCCCAAATTTGACGTTAGTGGAGATGGCCCAGGATTTTTTTTCTTCCTAATTACAGAGCTTATTTCTGCGAAGTGGTGTTAGTAGGATTTAAACGAGGCAATCTTTCGAGTGAACGAAACTTGTTTTGTCTACATGGCCCCTTTAAGCATTTACATGGGCATTTTGAAAATACCTTCTGTACTCCTTTACACCGCAATTCTGTGGCATTGTACTTGTTTTTTTCTTATGCTCTTTCCATGTGTGCTGTATTGTGTACCAGCAAAAAATAAAATTGCTCGTACCTCGTTTTGAATCTTTTTTTCTGTTTTGCCCACTAAACTTTCATAGCTGATCAACATTGCTCACCACTAGTCACAAGAATTTGGCACTTCTAGAGCACCTTCATTGGTCCAGGCCATGCAGGCCAGATGTAATGACGAGCGAGTATGGGATAGTGGACCACGCACTCAACGTGCCAGTGACACGGCATGATTACATCAGTGCAGCTGCATCGCACTTTAACCATCGTCGCTCTGCCAATTTTAGCGAAATAAAGTCTGGCCACAGCTGATTAACCCCCTACCCCTCCCGGCATCATCTTAAACACCTGTAGAAGGCATAGGTCGGCGTACTCACTCGTGAGTACACTCATTTGTACTCATTTGTACTCAAACTCACGAGTGAGTACGATGATGAGTGATCACACACCCAGAAAAAAACAGTGAGTACGATGACGAGTGAGTACAGGGGTAAGTCCACTACTCGTGAGTACAGTACTCATGAGTACACTACTCATGAGTATGAGTACTCATGAGTACAGTATTCATGAGTATGAGTACTCATGAGTTTGAGTACTAATGAGTATGAGTACTCATGAGTACACAGTACTCATGAGTACACAGTACTCACGAGTACACAGTACTCATGAGTACACAGTACTCATGAATACACAGTACTCGTGAGTACACAGTACTCATGAGTATACAGTACTCATGAGTACACAGCACTCATGAGTACAATACTCATAAATACTGTGTACTCATGAGTACTGTGTATTCATGAGTATATGCACTCCTGAGTACAGTAGTGCAAACAAGTTTTATCACGAGCTCGAGTCCGGACGCGCGTGTACCAGTCGCAAACATTTAGCGGTGCCGCTGTGCAGCTTAACTGTCAAGGATGGTAAAATTAGACAACGAAAACTGCACCTGCCTCCTTGCCCGGTCCCTGTTTGGCGCTGTAAGCGTTTTTCGGCGGTCGCTCGCAAAGGGGTCACGGTAAAGAGGGAAAAAGGAGGGGGTGAGGGCCCGGTGGGAAACGCGGCTGCAGTTGCTCTTCTCTGATGGGACTTGTTGACTGCCGCAGTTATTTTTGTTGACGCGGCCTGTGAACGCGTGGCGGCTTCATTGCGCTTGCTCCCTTCCAATTGTTTTAGGGGAGAGGCGGTGGAGGCTGCTAACAACGCACGAACTAGACGTACTGAAGTCCCTCTTTTTCAGTCTTCAAAAGTTTCCGTAGACGCATGTCTCGCTGTGTAGTCGTTTCGCGAGCCGAACCGCTCATTTCAACAGTCGCAGTTAATTTACGTAACTCGCGTCAAAGCGACTGCGTGGTTTGTAACGTTCGTTGTGCGTATGCAAGCGACAGTTTGGCTGATGTACGTGCGCCCATATGGTTTTATTAGGTTCCCGTTTTGAAACATTTTGCTCAGGTTCGCTAGTAATATGGTCTCGTGTAGTGCCATTACAAGTGAGCATATAGCCCCACCGTGCTCTACGGCGTGCAGGCGCGGCGGTGGAATTTGCCCCAGCAATGGAAATAAAATATCCGAGTACACCTAAGCACGTTTGTGAGTTGTGAATCGGACATCATAATATCCAGTTCAACGCGTGCGGCGCCTTGTTTAGCCTCGCATATTTTGTCGAAGAGCTCTGTCATCTTGCCGCTGGAGGAGCGTTTTGCTTTCGAATGGCTTTACTTTCGAGTGGCAACCCGATTCGCCGCTTCTCGTTTATGCCACAGTGTAGTGAGGGCGCTGACGATGATGGTGAATTTCGGTGGTTGTTATTCCCCTACCTTCACTACTGTTTACAGGCGGGGCGACCACCCTTTGCTAGCAACTATACCGCCGAGTTAAAGCTCGCACTGTGAAAGGCCTCGTGAAGGAATTGTTTTGAATTGATGAACGCCAACGCCAGACGCCGGGATTGTCACTTCAGCTCACATCTTAGAACGTCTCGTAAAACATGTGGATTGCACATAACGACGTCACCGCACTTTTTGATCGATCGCTGTCAGCTTCATCCGCGTTGCTCGAGATAAGAGCTGCAGATTTCCACTGTGCAACCAACCCACCAACACGGCAATACAGTGACGTCAGTGCAAACTACCACGCCTCCGAAAAACGCGTCTACAAACTTTGTTCTCGAGTACACAAAGCACGGCAGAGCAGTTCTACGCTGCTGTAACGGCTGCCAAGTTCCGGCAGCAACTGGGTTCCCTGCGGCCCTCGACTGTGACCGATACCCTCTCCACGCCCCCCCACCGAACACACACACACACACACACTGTTGCGACTGGGCCATTCTAGCTCAGTCACCACTGTTCGATTCACTTCACTTTATTTCCTTAAAGACCCCACAGGGGGGTGTTACATAAGGGGCGCGTTGTACAACATAGATACAAAAGCCACAGGTGCAGATGCATAGCTGCATAGATACAGATGCATAGATGTTGCGACGTTGCCCTGCTCAGTCCGCCATCGACGCGGCGCAGAGGAGAGCGATGAAGTTGTCGAGCCGACGGTGATTTTAAGCTGCATTCATATACAATATATACAAAGGTAGCAAGAGCGTTACATGGCTCGCACAAAGGCACTTCTCAACTCAGTGCCTCCGATGAAATGCCGCCGCACAGCCGCTGCTTCAGGGCTGGTTTTATACCCCCCGGGTTCCGCCGCAGCCGCGTGAAGTTCGAATCTTTCCAATCAGGACTATCACTGGCCGCAGTTTGAATCCGGCGAATGCAGGCGAAGTGATTGCGTCAGCCGAGCCACGAATGGGAAAGGGGAGGCGACTCAGCGGCGCCGTCTCCAGAGTCTACTCGTCGCTGCGTGTCTTTTGCGGGCCGGTCGTACCAAGCATGATTTGGTGCGGCCGTCTCGATGGGAAAAGGAGAGTAGACTCGGTGGCGCCGTGTGCCGCCAGTTGCGGCACGTCTGCCGCGGGCTGGCTGACCGAGGCGCGAATCGGGCCCACCGTCGGCGCGTCGCCAGGTGCAGCAAATTTGTGTCGGGTGCTCTGGTTAACCGCACACACACGCATAGAAAAAGTAAGATCAGACCCGTGTGGGTTTTGGCCTAGCTGTTAACGGAAATAGACACAACGACGCGTAGCGCCCGTCCTGTCCCTTTTTCGTGACGGGATCTCCCTCTTTGGCTTTTCGCGCGCTAGCCGGTTTTCGTCTTTCTGTTTATCTCTTACTTTGCGGGCTGGCGGCGGTTGCGAGGGGTACGGTTGCGCAATGTTCGCAGAATTCGGAACAGCGGCGGCAGCGTCTCTTTCCAGATGGTTTTAAAGACGATAGTCTTTCTTTGGCCACTTTAGCGCGACAATGTTGGCCTGTCAGTCTGTCTGTCTGTGTCCGTCATAAAGATAATTCATTATTGCAACTTAATATCACGCCCCGCTGTACACATGGGAGCTACTGGGGTCGCCGTTAAGTAGCTTCATGTACATAATGCGCCCTCTCTACAACTGACCAACTGCCCCGCGATTCAGCCCGCGATTCAAAACGCGAGTGCGTACGTCCCGTTTCGCTCTCTCCCGTGTACGTGCCTTCGCGCAGTGGGAAGCCCTACGACAATGCACCGTGTAAGACGTTTTCTTCTCGGGCTCCTCTGTCCTGATTTATATGTAATCTCAGTATTTCTAATTAGTTAAACATTTTATTTTTTTCTGTTTAGCCTTTCATTCGAGCCACGACCTAGCTAAGATGTTGCAGTCGACAGGATCATGATTTAAGGCCACGGGAGGACGAACGGACGAACAACCTGGACGGACCGCACCACGACTACGAGAGTGCAGCACGCAGACATGGGGCACCGACGCACTCCACGCCAGCGGTGGTCGACACAGTGCTGACTTCAACGGAACGCTACGTCTTATGCTCTACGAAGAAACAGCAGTTCGTGAGCGCACTACGATTACGAGGGCTACCCTGCTCTGGCCGTAAGGACGACATCATTTTGCGTCTTCTAGAGGACAACGAAGAACGTCGCCATCTCTCCAAACGAACGAATGTGCCAACGCTACTTCAGGCTGCCTCCGACAACAAACGGCAGATGACTCTGCAAGCGGCGCTGTTTGAGAGCAGAAGGCTGCGTGATGAACGAGAAAGTTTTCTGAGACAACTGGCGAGAGTCGGCCGCACGTTTTCCCCGGTGCCTGGACTGCACGAGATCCGAGCACAGGCAGAATGCACGACGGCACGCACATGAACGATACGACGCATGCAAAATTGTGATTGCGTGCTCACCGGACCTTTCCCAGGTAATCGCTACGATTACGGAGACGCATCGAAGGTTAGTGCATTTCTGGCGAGATCACGAACACACGTTGCTCTGCTACATCGCCCACGAGCTACATCGCCCACGCGCAGGTCATTCCAGCAACGAGCAACCACACGCGCAACGTACGCAGCGCGCACGAGCCAGAAGGCACCACGTTCCTGGCACCCGCTCTTCCGCTACAGACGTACACGAACGGAACGCTGAGAGCACGGAACGCAACGGAGCCGGTACGTACATTTTCCGCACGTGCTGTCCCGGCGCGGGTCCACGCAACCAACGACATCGCATCCGGATTGGTGGATATGGCCACGACAACTTGAGCGAGCAAGAGGCACGGCGCCCGAAATGCACCATACGTGGCGAACGACCGCACCCCAATTATAGAGGAGTTTCCTAGATAAAACGAGACGCACAGCGCACGAAACGCACCAGAAGTGACGAACAACATCCAACTTGAACCAGTGGAGAAGACCACGGAGAACGAAATGCACATACGCACGGAACGCCACCAAGCCGCAGCCCACACGGAGGAAACTGCTGTTCGCGACATCCTCTGCTCCCACTGCAGGTGCTATCCGGACTTGGCGAGCGAATGTTACAACCGCAGAAATCACCTGGCCACAAGCAACAAAAGACCCAGCGCACGCGGTTCAACTCTACCGGAAAGTACGAGCTCTCCGACACCCGCTGCTCCCGCCCGAGTCCAGCGGACGAACGACATGACACTCGTGCAAGTAGGTCCGTCAACGAGCAACGACACGGCCAGCGCATGCGGCATGTCCGAGCCAGAATTAACAAGATCACCGGCACCCGCGCTCCGATCGAGACTCACACGACAAACACCATTTCGTACAAGAGGACGCAACCGCGAGCAAGCGGAGTCGCGATAAACGGACCCTGCTTGCATGGGAGAGATAGCGATTATAGCATTCTCGAAACAACGGGCAAAAGACGAGGTTTTGAGCGACGACACGGACACGGACACGGCAAGAACGGCAACGAATGAACCCGATCCAGACGAAGCACCGAATGCCCTGACGATGAAGTCACGCTTGCGACGCCGAGGAATGTGGGACCGAACGGACGGCACGAACTACGCCCGCTTCCCCACAACAACGGTTTCACTTCCGAAACAACCACGGCGACTGCGAGCACGGAGCCGCAATGACTTTGACCGATCAGCCATGCCACCCTACGAAAACGCCATGCTACTGCACACTAAACGAAAAGCCAAACGGCTCCCACACTATACGCAACGCACGCGTCAATCAAGCAGCGTCCTCAACGCGCCGAACTATGCCATCCCTACACAGCGCAGCTCGCCACCGGACAAACCAGACGTCTACGCCCCCACATGCATCAAGCACGCGACGAGCTACACGAACACAATCGCCGACGGAAGCGGCGCAACCAACGCAACGCCGTAAACACTGTCAAGTTCAGGTCTGACGAAGTGAATCCCACGGCACACACACAATAAAATCAAGCAGATTTGAAATTCACCGAAACTCAACGAGAAGAACACCCTCTTAATGAAGTTTCTAGTATCTGGAACAACAAAAAACAAACGCCAGCATCGAGCATCTGTGAACAAGCGGACAGTGATCTGGATACGAACGGACGTCAATCTACGCGAACGCTTCATTGTGCCTGGGGGCAGGCGCATTTCGGATTCAGAGCACGATTAGGATACGTATCAGCGCGCCCGGAAACGAAAACGGACGACAAAAGCTGCCACCCGAAGACACGCATAAAAACGCAGTTTACGGCCACGGCCGCACCGACAAGCCCCGAGCTCCCCTAAGCCCGACCCGGCCTGAGAACAAGACGAGACGCCAGGCGCAACGCGAGTGCTTACGTTTCGTTTCGCTTTCTCACATGTACAGTGTACTTGCCTTCGCACAGTAAGTCGCCCAACGACAGTGCACCGCGTCAGACGTTTTCTTCCTCTGTCCTGATTTATATGTAACCCGTGTTTTTCTAATCAATTAAACAATTTATTTTTTCTACTTAGTCTTTCATTCGAGCTACGACCTAGCTAACAGTGCAGATAAGTTGATTATTCGTGAGTAATACAAATTGAGTACTCATGAGTACTGATTGAGTACTCATGAGTGCAGAATGAGTAGTACTCATGAGTGCAGAATGAGTAGTACTCGTGAGTGCAGAATGAGTAGTACTCGCGAGTGCAGAATGAGTAGTACTCATGAGCAGTAGTACTCATGAGCAGTATTACTCATTGAGTACTCATGAGTACAGATTGAGTACTCATGAGTACAGAGTGAGTACTCATGAGTACAGATTCAGTACTCATGAGTACAGATTGAGTACGAATACTCGTGAGGACAAATGAGTTTGAGTACAAGTGAGTACGATTACAAATGAGTATTTGATGAGTGAGTACGAGTGATTTTGTGAACACACGAACTTTTTGAGTCTGAGTTTGATTGAGTACAGCGTAAATAAAAAAAATGTGATTGAGTTTGAGTGAGTTCTTTCTGTTTTGCCGACCTATGGTAGAAGGGCGTTTTTCGCAAAATATTAGCCTTCATCTTGTCATGGTGGCAAGCAAGCACGAGATGGAATACAGAGCCATGGTTGTTTAGGCATTTACTTTTGAATCTTTTCAATGAGGCTCTCGATGAGCCTCAGCTGCGTTTCTTGGTACGCAATGTGCGAGCGCAGCTATTCAGCACTAAGGCGGCGGTCCTCCGCTAGGGCCTCCCGCTCCTTTTCGCGTTCACGCATGTTTTCTGAGTGCTTCAACATCTCGAAGTCAAGTCGGCGCTCGTCCAGCGCGAGCCGCCTGCATTGGGTCTCCTGCTCTCTCTTGTCTCGTTCATCGAGAAAGTCGCGGGTGGTACCGTGCCTTTGCATACCTGCACAGAATAGACAAGAATAAATACTGATACATGCAATGAGTATTTTTCACCTGAAAAGTAAACAAAAAGTCAGCTGTAGAGTAAAAAAATTAAAAAATAGTACATGCTAACTAATGTGAGCCACAAGGGGAACCTAAGTGCAAATTACTGAAAGTCTGAACGGAAGTCCAGAACAGCACAGTGACTGGGAAGCACCAGGGCATGTCAACAATCTGGTGCTACAATGCATTCCAAAGCACACGCCAGTGCCTAAGAAATAAGAATTCATCTACTCCAGCCCCCGTATGGTGGGTTGTGTAAACTGGTGAAACTTGGAGAGAACCTCATTACGATTGGCAGATGAGGCCGTCGTGATTTGCTTTCGCTGGACTTTGTAAAACCAGCACACGTGGACTGTGACAACGCGGTACGTGCATCCCCACGCAGTTACAGTAGGCTTGGTAGCATTTCTTTTTTAACCCGCGGTTTACATTACTTGTGCTGGGTGCAAATGTTATCTGCTAGAAGTTATGTGAAAAAGGCTAACTGCAGTCAGTCAAGGGGCTGACATCATTCCTCCTCACCTCGTGCTGGAGTGGTTCGGCTGTTTTTCGGGTGGATGACCTGCAGAGGTGGCCTTTGCCGAAGAGTTTGTTGTGGGCTACAGCGGCTGTGCATCATAGGTGCTTCCTGACAGCTCATGCCGGTTAAAACCAGGCTTGTTTCGCCATCAGGACTGCCAGTGCTGCCGGCAAAACTCTGTGGGGGCGGTGGGCTCTGCTGGTCGCTCGAACAGCCAGGAGGCGTCTCGGCATCCACGTAAATGCCTTCGAGCAGAATTTCCGGAGGTGACAGTGACTGCGCATCTTTGACAAGCCCGAAAGCACGAGTAGAAAGGTCATGGCAGTTCAAAAGCATCACAAGTAGCCAAGCAATTTTAACTTCTTGTGTGTGTTGGCTGACGATTTGTGCTTTTAGTACACAACAAAGTTACAATGCATGAAGTGATCTTGGAACACCAATTATGGCTTCGATTCCCCTGTTTAAAATACACAAAATATTACACGGCACACTGTGCCACAATAGTGAAGCCAAGAGTCTGTGTAAAAGTACGTACTGGTCCCACTGAGAAAGTAACGACACATTCAGCAAGTAGGAAGTTTGCAGCAGTGTCGGCAAGCTGTGCGGAAATGCGGAATGCCAGCAGTGTACCCACTTATTTGATTTGTGTAAGAAAGTAAGCATTTAGGGTCAAGTCCAAACAATGTCAGCTGTAGCTGAATAGCGGGGACTAACTTCATATGCTCAGTGTAATCAGCAGCAAGTCTCAACTACAGTTCTACAAGCGCCGTGTCCCGTTCACTTCGTTCGTCCTTGTTCATTTTGCGCTTACTTACACGATGAATGACCAACTCGCCCAAGAAACCACTCTGATACAGTTCTGGCTCGATGCAGGGCCACAGAAACTAATGTTGTGTACTGCAAGAGGCAACTCGCGGTTTCCACCCAAGGAAATGAACGAGGTAATCATACTCTCTTGTCCAGTTCGCAACATGTCCGGCGTCGCATAAAAACCATTCCAAGTAGCGTGCACGTGATGTCAGTGGCTGTAGCCCGACACAGGACCACGATGGGCTGATGGGGCATGGGCTGCCCTGAACAAACACACGAACAAAATGAACAGCTCGCACACAGTCTGCAAAGCAGGATACACGAGGCCATGCTAGCTGCCTACCTTCATCTCTACTTGAGCTGAGCCCCGCTGCTAGCCACTCGGCATGACCGTCCAGGGCTACCCAGTCAAAAAAGACCATTGGGTCCAATAAGACACAACAATGGGACCCATTTGGACTTGATTGAAACTTCCCTAAATCCTGTTGGACACCTTTGGGGTTATAGGTGTTCCAATGGTGTCCACCCGGCCACACCATACAGACACAATAAGAGTCAACGGGTGCTTGCGTGGGTCCCATTGGACCTCATTGGCTATACCGTCATTCTTATCTTGTCCAATAAGCCACAGTTGTGGGGCACCATTGGGGTCAACTGAAGCTCACCTTGAACCAATTGGACCTTATTGAGTGTCTTCAGTAGGCCACTAGAGGACCAATTTATGCACAACCAAGGTCAGTAAGCGCCATTTATGGTATTGTACTTTTGATTAATATTTGGTTTTGATGAAAACACGACAGTGGTCACCCCATTACCATATGCAGGCTTACGTGAACATATATATCCTTATGCGGACACGTGTGTATACGGCGATTTATTTTCAGCAACCAGTAAGCTTTGAAATAATACGATAGCTGTACAAAACTTCATTTTTGAAAGTAGGCACAGGCCTGCCAGGCAGACATTATGTTTCTCAATAAAATGAAAGCTAGCGATAACCTAACGTGTCACTAAAAAAACTCGCAACTCTGGTGGGGGATACCATACCCCAAATTAACAGAAAGGTAGAGTTAGGCTGGGCATATAATGCAACGCTGCAACCAGTTATCTACCATTTTAGTTGACATGTACACAGGGCTGAAAGTAATCCGGCCGTTAAGGTGGTTCAGTGTCCAGGGCGTTTTGCTGCTGATCTCAAGGATGTGAGTTTGCTCCCAGCCACAAAGGTTTTTTTTTTGTTATTGAGGTGAGAAATGAAAATTCCTGTGTATAAAGGTTTGGCGCCAGGCTAGTTGGTACATCTTTGAACTTGAATGAAAACAGCGCTTAAGACTGGGCGAGTGCAGAGGAATACGTTGGACAGCGTTTGTTAAGTATTTGCCTTCACTCTTGTCCTATCTTAAAGGGGCGCTGACACAAAATTTTGAAGGCGAGATAACTTCGGAGATAGATTGGTGGGAACACATATACATCATCTGCAAAATATCAGCGGCGAATACAGCCTAGAACATATTTAAAATCAATTTTAAAGTGTGCGAAACGCAACCAAGCTGCCAGCAGAGGACCACGCGCAATCGACATACCCAGGATATTGTGTAAATAAACAACGTCACGAGTTTGTGTTTGCCGCTTCCGCCCTGCCGGCGTTTTTCGCCGGCTCGCCCGGCTCGCCGCTCCAATCGGAGGGCCGGAGGGCGGAGCTTCTGCTCTCGAGAACGAACGACCCGATCGTTGGCGTCGGAGGCGCCGTGATTTCGTCAGCTAATCGGGCAGCTGGCCGCGACCAAAGTTCTACAGCGTTTCCAGGCACTCTGTTTCTATTACTGTTTATTACCATCGGATGCGAAAACGCGCCGCAGGCACGAAAAGCCCACTGAGCTAGCCGCACGGTCGCTGTGCAGGCGGCGGCCACGGCCGCGATGTGGCCCAGGCCGGCGCAGGTAGCCGCTGCACGAAAGTGTCCCCAGGTCCCGACCATGGTGGCTTACATGAGAAGGGAGTTAATGATGCGATGGCGGGTTGCAATAAAAATTGTCATCTGCACCGCTTACGAGAGCGGCACTCGAATATCCGCCGCAGTGCTAAGCCGAACACATATGTAGGCGGACCTGTAGGCAGACCAGCCGGCTGCTCCCAGCGCGCGTCTTGCCACCCACCGTCTCGATCGTCACGCGTCGTTCTTTAGCCGCGGTAGCATTTGCACTCGCAGCGCCTGCGTCACATCCACGGTCGCTTTTTAATTAAGCGCCTCACGAGCTCAGTATGTGGGGGCATTCGCAGAAACTGCCGTCGATGCGGATTCGACAGTGCTACGGCGGCTCTGCTCTGTGATATCCCTCCGACGGTCACGTGGTCAGCTTTGTTCATACAAAATCCACAAAATCCATCGTTTCGCGGCACTCGCTGAAACCGAAACTGCGACTGGCCGCATTGAAAATGCCTCTAATTAAACAACCGTCGCACGCTGAAGCAAATGAGGTTTCTACAGGGTTTAAGTAGGTCACTAGCTACTTATCGCAACAAAAAAAAACAAGATGCAAAATTTTTGTGTCAGTGCCCCTTTAAGCACTGTCATCCTTCAACTTCAAAACTGCCAATGTATCCAGACATAGTATTATTCCAAAGGCATCCCCTTACAGTATGGCAAGCCTCTTTGAGCTTTTCAATGGGACTAGAAACTGGAGCAGATAACTTGACGACAGGAAGAAATTAGAAAATGCGGAGAAAAAAATAGATTCTGATTGCACAGGTTAGCAACTGTTGGAAGTGTATAAAAAAGGCTTTTTTACTGTAATGGGCACAATAGGCTGGCAATGATGTACACTTACCAATAGAGAAACACAGTTTATAAATGCAATGCACCCCGATAAGAAGTGCCTGCAATATTTATTAACGCTACTGTCATTGAAAAACTAACACATATACAAGCATACAGGCAATAATAAAACAGAAAGAAAAGTACCACTCATTGTGAAAAAAATGGTTACAGTGCAAAGAAAACCACAAATGTGTTGAAGTTTTCTCACAATCCAGTCAGAACATGATTCATCTTTCAAAAGGTAGCAAATATGGAAAGAATATGCAAAGCAGAAGAGATACTAATGATTGCACTAGGTCAGCAACATAACAGAAATAGCAGCACACATGTACTCGAGCAAAAAAACTAACACCACTGCGGGTTGCACAAAAACGGTTGCAGTGCACTGATGTTCCGTACTGGTGCAAAAAATTCCAATTTCTCGGTTCAGAAATTCCCTATTTCTAGCATATTCTGCACACAGGTTTCTCAAGAATTCCGTGCGAAATTCCCTGTGTTCTCTTTCTTCAGCTGATGGATCTTCATGTGGATTTCTGTTCGGTTTTTGGCGTTAGGCACCGCCACTGATGTCTACTTTACGTAGCCTTCCGGATGAAGACGTTCCGAGAATGTGTTTCAGTGCGAACTAAATTCCACTACACCTGCCACTCACCAGCCTTTGACTACGCATTTCACGGTTTTTACCAAACAGCATGCTTCCTTTTCATGCTCAAGATCTAAGTAAAAACTGCCCATATGAAAAAAAAACAAGACGTTGGGTAATCAAGGTAACTTTAGCTCAGCGCTGGTACTCTGGCGCAATCTCTTGTGGACTACGAGCACGGGAACTAAGGCGCACCCAAGTCGTATACTACACGCGAACAGGCTTTAGCCCTTCAGCCGCCGCAGCTTCACGTTTTAATAGCTCTTCCTCATTCTTCCCTCTATGCTCATTCCTGTTTTATGAACTGTATTGGAAGTGGTCTCGGGTGTTTGTGGCTTGCAGGAACACGACTATGGATATTTGAACGTAAATCCGACGAAATACCTGCCGTGGTGGCTCAGTGGCTAAGGCATTGCGCTGCTAAGCACGAGGACGCGGGTTTGATTCCCGGCCGTGGCGGCGACTTTGCTGATGGATGCAAAAAGCAAAAACGCCTGTGTGTACAAGATTTCGGCGCACATTAAAGATCCCCAGGTGGTCAAAATAATCCGGAGCCATCCACTATAGCGCGCCTCATCTGCGTTGCGTTTGCGCGTTAAACCCTAGAATCGATCGAAATCCGACAAAATGTTAAGGAAAGTTTTTAAAGGGACCCTGCAACACTCTTTGAGCAGTGCAAGTAAACCTGCGCGACGTTTAGATTACACTGCCAGGAATACCTGAGCCAAATATTACACGTGCACGTGAAGTGGTGAGCGCGCAAATTGCTGTGAAAGACGCGGAAAAACCAACCGCGCACTCTTCAATTCTCATTATGCACCCCTGGCACGGCCTAAGCGACATCATTGAGGCCGTGGCTGCCCGGTCGGCTGTCACTGGTCAACTTCGCGGCTAATTTCTCCCCTTTCCGCCGTCGTCATCGCTGTGTCACGCTGTCCGCTGTCGAGTTGAAAGGGAACGATTATGCGTGATTTCACATAGCGTGTAGTTTCGGTGATAGTGAATGGATTTTCATAATTCTTGCGGGAGGAGATTGCTGGGACAATAGACTTTACCCCAAAGCAATTCCAAGCAGTCGATGGTAACTGTTGCAGGGTCCCTTTAAAAGAAAACAAAGTAATAAATGATGCGAAATCCGGTTACTGGCATTATTTTCTTTTTTACTTCACGACTCCTAAAATTTTCTGCATCTATTATTGATTCCCTTTTGGGCAAAATTGCAGCCGCAAATTCCCCGAAAAGGGGAAAATTCCTTGCACAGAACATCTATTTTGCAGCAGGAAAATCATTAGAGCTGTAGATTCTCAGAATCCAGTAGAAATTTATGGTTTGAATGCACACAATTGCTAGAGTTCAAATTTACGCTCACTCAAAGATTGAAAGGATTCTGCAAAACGGAAACGAAGGAACGGTCCAGCTTGACAAATACACACACGTGTTTGAGTTCGGACAGTTGCAGAAGCATTATTTCTTTTCTTTGCCCTGTTACCCTAACCGTGTGCCTCAAAACCAATGAAACTTGAACGGTGTGCATTTCAGTTTTTGCACAACTAGAAATGCGCAGTTGTTGTTAACACAAAGGATGTTCCTGAGCAAGGCATATCACCCATCTGCAAGCAAAACTACAGAGTTGTTTGTACGCTTTCCTGATGCATACTTGGAGCTTGTAAAAATGCATCCATTAATCCATTCCTCAACATCCGGGAATTTCAACATCCGGGAAATCCGGAAATTCCTGCACTCTTAGGCAGGAAAGCTGAAGTTTGCACCACGTTACCTGGTATCGAAAATGGAGTGCCTCTGCCAAAGAACCGAGCCTCTCCACGGATTGAAAGGCTTTTCTGAGTGCTAACAACGGGATCCAGGGCGGCGACGTAACGTACAGTGCGGGTACCGGTCACTACCTCTGACAGCTTGCTTACTACCTCATCTATTTGCAGCATCCGGCATATTTGGTGTGGGATGCCCTTGGCTGCTTTTACTGCATCTTTTAAAGCGCCGTTGCCAGCCTCAAAAGGGAAAGCGTTATGAGCCCATATGGACCCACTGGCGCACACTTTTCGTATGTGGAGGAGTTGGTGCCCGTTGAATGTCATACATTCTGCGCCGTACAGAATTTCCGCATGACCGTGGAAATAGACAAGGTGCTCTTCTACAACATCAAGATCTGGCAGCGACACTTTTTCTTGTAGCAGTACGCTTACGGCTTCAACAAAATACGCCCAGTTCTGCAAGTACTTCTGTTCAAGAAGTCCTTCGAGCACTGGAAGGCTGAAAAACAGAATCCAATTTTCCCATTCTTTCGCCTTCCAGAACAACTTTTGGCTTGCGGGCCTCGGCATCCTTCTCACTTCTTTAGCAGGTGTAAGCATTTTTATCCTCCTGTTCACCTCTTTGCGTTCGTCAGGAGTAAGGTGGAACTTTAGCCACATGTCTAAAAACTGCCTCGCCACACCCAATAACATGCAATGCATATAGTCAGGGACAAAGCCCCAGACTATATGGAACTGTGGCATTGTGATGAGGGGAGAGACAGTAGTCACACCATTCGGCCGACCTCCATGTCTTACTGCAGCCTCCATATCTGCAATCATCTGCTCCTCCGACATTTCTGGGCAATGGAGGACCACGGGGTATTTGTGAGTTCTTCCCACCCTTTTACCCTCCTGGAGGCACCAGTTGCAGCCATTAAATTCATTGAATTGTGCCACTCCCTGTATCGGTGCCCTTGCAACAGAATCGACTGCACAACAAATGCAGAAGGCACGGAAAACTTGTAGTGTACCTTTGTAGTACAAAGGGAAGCCACACGTGGAGAGTTCCTTCATGTCTTCAACAAAGGCATCTTGAAACATCTCCATATGTGGCTTGTCTCGGCCGAACCAAAGTGCAGCCAACACAGGTCGTTTCATTCTTTCTGCAGCTGGAATTTCATTTACTATCAGCTGAATGGGCCAAATTGAGGTGTTGCTAGATTTGAACAGTGGAGCCCTATCTGCGTTCAGTGGTGGCCAACATCAGCAGTGGCCTCCACAAAGTCTCGGTACATAGTTCCATCACTGATGTCCGACAACACATCTGAATGCTGTAACGGCTTTGTCAGGTCCCGCAAGTCACACCCTTTTAGAACTTTTGTCAGCTGGGGCAGAACATCAAGCAAGATAAAAAATGGAGCTTCGGACACTTGCCATTTCTTTTTGCACTTTGGGCACTGGAACTGTTTTCTGCTCCCGATGTCGCCAATACACGTAAAGCAATCGATCTCTAAGCAGTAATAGTGATGCCTCATGGGCTTGCCTGATTCGTCAAAAACTTTCCCCAGCAAGTACTGGGAAGCGGGCAGAATCGGATCTTCAAAGATGAGGTTGATTAATTCGATGAGGTTGCTTAGTGCACAAAAGGTTACCCTGTGTCGAATTGAGTACTTGAGTATCATTAAAAAGATATCACCCTTCGAAAGTACAACTTTTTGGGTTACAACTGAAGAGAACCATTCAAGGAATGGCTTCTCTCCCTCTTCCTCACTGCCCACTCCAGGATCTTCACACTGGCCAGCATCAACACTGCAACTCCCAGGTTCTGCTTCCTCGTCACTTGCATGCTCCTAAAAAGAGGGCAAAAACTTCTGTAAAAGTATGCTTCGAAGATAAGTATGAACACTGCTTTGGGTACTTTGGTAGGCACTCTTCCAAAAATTTGTTAGAATTCCCAAAAAACTTGTTAAAAAGCCTACTTTGGTTTAGTTCTGTCGTGAAAGGAACATTGGCTGGTCTTCAATAAATGCACCAAGGGGCTTCTTGTTTTTAGTAGATTTCAAAACTGCCGATGAGAAGACTTTCTGATTTGATATTTGCAAATTTTCGGCGGCGCTAAGTACGAATAATTTAAACGACTTGAAAAATACAAAAGGAAACTCACAGAAACTTCCGCTCTTTCGGTGCCGGGGTTGTCGTGCGCCACGTGCTCTGCGAAGCCCGGCTCACTGGGATCGCCGTGCTCGGAACCCTGGAGTACAAGTGGTCAAGCACGTAAGTGCACAAGCAGTGGTTACCGGCCTACGTAATAATGCGGGCGAAAACAATTCTCACTATCATACTTGCAATAGATCGCGCGACAAAGCAACCGCGCGGTTTAGATTCTTATTTCTCTTTTCGCTCGTAGGGCAGCAATAGGACGTGGATCCATTAGTTGGTTGTACTGCGGCTCAATTGCATCGCAAGCTGTCGCGAGGCAATTACAGACTAACTAGACATGCACACGCGTAACAGCAGATCACGCGTAACATGTTCAAGCATTAGTGTACTGAAATATTTGCTGTACGGACACGGCATCATAATACCGGAAAACTTTGATTATAATTACAACAACGGAGCACTTTCTGTACGTACCGGGCTCGTCCCGTCCACCAGATTACCACGTTGACATGGGTTGCATGGCTGAGTCGGCAGGTCGCTGGAACTGCACGGCGAAGGTGTACCCTGTGGGGGAAAAAAACAGCTGTTCTCTTTGCTTCGATGACGGTGGTATGAAATGACAATTAAAAGCGCAAAATACTTACCGCGGAGTCGAATAGTGCACGCTTTTTTTCGCGCTCGTAGGCGGTCGACCAAGGCAAGCCGTGGGACGAGCCTGGGTTGAGGTACTTCTTGTACGACCCTCGCTTCTTGCGCTTTTTAGCAGGTTCCATTTCGCTTTTGAACGCACTGGTCACTGGTTTGAACGCACTGGTCACATTTGCCACTGATCACAGTAGCAAATGACGACGGGTTGACACCACGCTGTCGTGTCGCTTGTTCACAGCAGACGCGTCAAGTAGCAACGCGCCATATTGACTGTTACGGCGGCGTATACGTTGGTAAACGTAGACGTAGGTGCGTACTCAGGCGTGTTACAAAAATGTGTATTCTGATTACAATTTAAAAAACCTCTTTTAAATATAATATAACATAAACTAACAGTTTTAAATGCAATTATTTGCGATTGTTGTGCTTTTTAATCACAGGCGGCTTGATTAGTCAGTTTCGTACGTTAAACATGTGCGCGTTGGTTTTCAAGTGCACGTGGGAACGTGGGTAAATGGAATATGGGCTAAGTTTGGGCTTGTACTGTTCGTCGACCGTCATTCCTTAAGGAGGCATAGGCATAGCGGGCACAACTACTGGCGTACTAGTTGAAGCAAGCGACAGTTGAAGTGGCGGTCATGTCGCCACCGAAGCATGCGTATGTGCGGTATTGTGACAATAACAGCTGCTCCATTGTCCAAGTGACCGATGTGAAGGATTTTCATCCAAAAGATGACGCGGATTTTGCCTCCCGCCCATACCTGGTGAAATGGACCGACCGAAGTGGAAACTCGGACTTCTATTCCGCGAGGATCCTCCTCCTGGGCGGTAAGTGCAGCGCTTAATTAACATGCATGAACGCGGCTACAACTGGGTGCATGCATATCTGTTGCATTCAGCTTGTAAAATTAACGCTTCGGTGTAAAATATCTAACAATTCTGCAGTCGTTCAAAAGCTGTTGATGTCCTGACTGAGCTATTGTGATTTACCTCTAATTTTAATTACGACCGATCAATTTTCTGCGCAGATTCACCTGAAGAAATCACAAAACGAACGGAAGCGAAACGTGTTCGCGTTCGTCGACAACTGTCCAGCGACTCAAGTGACGGTGAGCAGCGTGAGGTAGAGTTTTCTTCCCCACTCCCTTTCTTTTCCAGGGATAACTGACCGTCATCGCTCATTCTGTTCTTGCAGGTGGATGACAGGACGCACAAAAAAAAGAAGCCAAACGAAGAGCTTCTAGCGCTTATAGAGAAAAAAAAGGCACTTAAAGAAAAAAACAGATGACGTGGACGCGAATCGAGCAAAGCTCAGAGAAAAGGAGTTGGAAATATCGAAGTTGAACGAAACCTATTGGCTCAGAAAAGAACAATTGTCAAACTTCGAGAACTGAATGAGGGTCTGCAGGAGACCATTATTTCTCTAAAGGGAAACCTGAGAGACATGTTTACGTGTTTATTATTACATTACTGTTGCATTGTTTGGGTTTTAAAGTGGACATTATACAAAGTTGTAAACAACTGATGGCTTTACATTCTCCAAGCCCGTACCAGTCTTTCTGGCTAGTGTGCTCTTAAAACACAGCGTTTCTTTTTCTCTGCATTCTTTTCCACATCATAGTGATATACCATAGCGATGCGTCGAAAGCATGGTTAAATCTCTGTGGGGTTGTGAAATTGTTCTTTCACCCTACGCGTTACATTTTATCTCTGCAGTCCCAGCATCTACGGCTCCTACATGCAGCGAGGTTGTGCCCACCCGTTCGAACCTGCCTGGCATGGCTGTTACGCCTGCACGACCCACTCAACCAGGCACGGCTGTGCAGACCCCACACCTCCAGCAGCTTGGAAAGAAAACAGCCATACCCGAAAAACCCCCGCAGGCATGCACCCAACCCCAGAGCCCACCGTATTGTCGTGCGACACCGCCAGCACTTGCCTCTGTTTCAAGTGACAAGGTATGGGTCTGGTTCACATTAAATCTGCATTTATCTGATGGTATAAATGTAATTCCTTCATTGATCATTAAACCTTAATTTACTCGGCTTCCAGGGACGCATTTTTAAATGCAATTGTTTCCTCTAGCAACCTTCGCTTTGCACATACCTTTTTACGAGTGCCTCCTAGTACTGACCCTGGTAATGGGGGTGACAAATTCCTTAGTTGACCTTTGGGCTTCCATGAATACCTCTAAACTTGCAATCGCTGGAAACTCGCACGAGTGGGTTCATGAATCTAAAGTTCTTGCAAAGCATGCCCCCTTCCTTCTTTCCATTCATCTATCTATTTAACTATAGTTGCCTTGTGCGCTCTGCCTCATCCTTTTTCGCATGTACAAAATTGCTTAAGTGCTCCTTGTTTTTTGTATTTATGCCTACTTCCCAAAGGTAAGCCTGGATAGGTACGGGTATCAATTAAGCTGAGTTTGCACAGTATGTTGCCCTTACCATGTTCCCCACATCCTATAATTTAGAGTTGTGCAAGCACTTCATGCATTCACTAGATGTTGACTGAAATCCACTGCATTTAACTTGACTATGCAGCCAATTTGTTTTATCTCTGCAAGACTAGTTAGGGCAGTGTTATTTCTGAGCTAACATGCATTGCATATGGCCAACTACATTCATTTTAAAATTGGCAATGTCATCTTGAATCTACCGTCTAGCTTTTTAGTGCTGCCACCTTAAAAAATACTACAGCCCCCATCACTCTTGGTTTTTTCTTCTGGTTCTGTTGCACATGCATTGTGGACCTTTTTGTGCATTCACAGATTTAAAGTATCTGGAACAATTTTTTGTGTAGCAGTCAGTGGCGTAAATCATGGGGGGGTCAGGAGGGTCCTGACCCCCTTGTGTTCGGGCTGGAGGAGACACCCCTTGCAAGTGTCCCCCCCTTGAGATTCATCTTTCATTTACCTTTGAAAGCTAAAACAACTGTTGTTTTTGTCACTAATAAGTACTGCACGAGCTGAAATAACCATCCCATTCCCGCTACATAAAAAGAAGGTTCGTTTTCCACAATTGGCGACGTGCGCAAGGTGCAAGCGGAATCACTGAAAGCAGGTAAAACCTGTTTCCGCTGTGGTTCGCCGAAATAAATTAAAATTATTTCCGCCAGTTTGTTTTGAAATTGCTTGCGGTTACCGGGCTATATAAAACGCTGGCTTTCATATGAGCTAGAGAACATATACGCGACAAAAATCGGTTGTCTGTCCCTTTAAGAAAATACAGCTGCCAATAAATACTTTAAACACCCAGAATATGTTAAAGAAGCACTTGAAAATATTTGGCTTTGGCACACGTTCATCAAGACATTATAGACCTCATAACGTTGCCAGGGTTGTTGAAAAACTTTGTCAGTGCGTGCAAAAACCGCGCTCTCGTTTTTGGACCCTCTAGAAGTGTCGAAAGCTAGGAAACATGTCATAGGTGATCAGTACTCATATTGTACAGAGTATTTCATATTGATCTTTTTTTAACGTCGGCAATAGCACAGTGCAATCACGTGAGGTATGAAAGCATGCTCGTTTTTCTTATTTTCATTCAAATCACGATACTAATTTGTATATAAATGAAAATAAAGCACAAAACAAAATGGCTGCCTTGGCAAGATGTGTGTCCCCCTTTGTGATTTTTCTGGATTCACGCCACTGGTAGCAGTATTTGATTGTTGGGAACAGTTAACAGCACCTCTGCGCAGAGGAAAATGTGGAATAAATTTGTCTGCAGCATCTTCACTAAGTTTGCATTCATTCACTTTGCTCTTTCTTCTCCAGGTTGATATAGGGAAGGGGCTGCTGGTGTCTGCAGACACATGGGCGTACCTAAAGGAGCAGCATAAGGACTCCATTTTTGTAAAAAACCTGCTTGTGGCGGTCTGGGATCCGGCAAAACTGAGGAACAAATCGCTCGGAGGTATGTATTTGATTTTCAACTTCTTGTGGTAACGACAGTTGATTTGTACTGAGTGACCCTTTATTATGTACCTGCACTTCCATTTTTTTTGCTCCACATTTTTTTATCTTCCAGGAAAGCATTGCCCGCGCTTCCCAGACCGCCCCAAGAAAGCGCCCCTCACGCCTTGGAAACTGGGTGTGATGGGAGGTATTGCCTATGAAATTGCAAGCTGATGTTTATTATGTACACAATCAAATATTCTCAAATGAGTTTACTGCAATTTTGCTTTTTCTTTCTAGGCAGCAACCGCAATGCAAAGTTGATTTTTCGAGGAATGTAGTAATTATTGGTTCTGTATATTTTTCTTTTACCATTTGCAGAGTGCTTCAAGGACCGGCTGCGCGAGAAAGGGCTCAGCGAACCATTTCGGCCTGCCGAGTTGCAGGCCTTCAACCGGTATGTCAGCGAAAAACTCGCTGACATTGAAAAGGTGGCCAGGAGGTACGTTTGCCAGAAGCTCGAAGTTCTTGCTTGGTCCTATGCATGAGTTCCATCACAAGTTTTCATGCAGGACAATGTGTCTGTAAACAGATGATACACGCACATAATTTTCTTGTTCTCTTTACCCCCCTCCCTATGTCTTCTTAAATGCGCAGGACCCAACAGCCAAACAATTGCCTTTCGCAGATGAAGCGGATGCACATGAAGCGGAAGCAGATGCAGCAGGCGAAGATGATGAGTTCAGCAACGTTGCCTCATTCCTTTTTTTGTCTACACTACTGTAAATAGACTTAGATACACTTAATCACTTAATACACTTAATAGATACACTTAATCACCTAATCACGCCTATAGTCCAATTTTTCGTTTGTCTCTGCATCATAGCTAGCATGATCGCACTCTACAGTAAAAAGCTAATGGGACCTCAATGGTGCTAAAGGTCCAATGGGACCTCAATGGTCCTGTTGAGTCCAATGGGACCCGAATAGTTTTCTCAGACCAAAGGGGTTCACTGGTGGCCCAATTGAGTACCATTGGGGAAACCCAATGGGATCGAAAACACAATGGGACTAAGTCCAATTGAGTCCCATTAGGAAACCCAATGGTCTTTTTTGACTGGGTACCAAGACCCTGCCGTCAGTCGCAGCGTCTCGAGCGGTACAACGGGCTGTAGCCCCAACCCGCCCACTGTTCTCCGTCCTCCCGCGGCTCTGGCGGAGTGCAACCCGGCGAAGTTTATGTCCAAACTCCTTGCAGAGGTCGGCAACCTGCTGCAGGAGCTGAAACATTGCCGAATAGTCCTCTTCGGTCCCCGACCTGGTCACAAGACGTATAATTTTCAAGGAGCCTGAATGCTTTTCGCACAAAAAAATGTGCAATGAAAAACATTTACCGCCTAATGCACGCCCGTTCTTCGTTCAGGAAGCGGGTGAGGACCAAGTCAACGCGCTCCTTAGCGCTTCTCTCCGTGAATGGCTTACCCGTCAGCGCGACGAGATTTTCGGTGACCTCAGCCCATAAATGCTGGTCAGCGAACGGGTTCAGGTTCACGACCTCTTGCAAAAGCGCAACGTCGTCCGCCACGGAGTAGCGGATTCTGTAACGCCGCTGCATGTTCGTATCGTGGTTGTCGATGTGTGCAGCCGTCATTGCTCTTTTCTCCTCAACCTCCACTGGGCAAAATGACTTGGCTTGGCTACTGGCTCTTCTCGCGCGTTCTCGACGTACCGGGATATCGCGTGACCATGGTAAAGTCGTTTCGACGCAAAATTCTACGTCGGTAAGTTACCGTTCACGGTAACTCTCGCGCATGCGCAGTCGACTCCCGGAAACCCGGTAAACGGTAACGCAAACACGGTAACGATATGCTAAAACTGCATGATTACGTCGCGTTGCCTTGATTCCAAGATATTTTTTAGCGCCGCCAAGACGGTGGGCGGAAACATAAAGACACACCGTGCGCTGTGCGTCTTCCTTCCGTTTCGGTCCGCCGTCTTTGCAGCGCTTTTAAACCCTTGCAGTGATGTACCAGAGAGTAGAGTTATAGCAGATCGGAAAAACGGTTCCGGTACGGCACACGGTACCCGTTACCGGACCGGACCGGGAATTCTCGTTTTAAGAGTTATAGCAGACCGTAACTACCGGCCATGCTACCGTGACTGCGAGCGACTTGTGTTGTACGTCGTTTGGCAATTTTTCGTGAGTCTGTGGAGTTTCCTGTACTGAAATATTAGTTTTCAGTTCTCAAAAGCGCTAAAGACAGTATTTGAAAAAAAAAAAACATTCAACGCCCCTACGGAGATTCGAACTGCGACTGCGTGAACATGAAGCGGGCATTTTACCTCTACGCCATTTCATAGATGGCGCCAGCAGGTCAAGCTTGGTAAAAAGCTGGGCTCTCAGTACGTATAGAGTTCCTGTATATAGCTCCCTGCGGGAGCTATATACAGGAACTCTAAGTACATACGGCTGGCTGTTTCTAGTTTTTCGTTGTATTTGAGAATCCCTCGCACTGATACCGCCTATTCCTCACTCGCCGATTTGTAGACGGGCCCCATGTTGCTGTTAATACTAGTTATGTTGCAGTATCGCCCTTATTTAACCTAAAAGAAGCTATCGGAGATGCGTCGCTCGACGACACAAGCCACGGCAGCAGGGATTTATACACACCCCCCTAACACCCCCCAACACCCCCCCAGAAGGACTTCGACACCCCCCCAAAAAGATTCCACAACCACAAGCACCCTGCCTAGGGATTTATACAACACCCCCCAAACATCCCTCCGACAACCCCCCAAAATCGAAATTCTGCATAAACCCCTGCACGGCAGTTGGGCCGGGACCGTGCTTCGCTTGCTGCGTGAGCTGTCTGAATCGCGCGGATTTCACTTGCTGCAACCTCATTTTTCTTAAACAATCTCATCTTTACAATCCGTTCGACTAGGCGCGAACTAATCGTACGTCTCGCAAACTCTTCCAAAGCGGCCGCCCGCTTTCGAACGACGGACACGGTGCGTCTCGGTACCGCCCGGCCAAGCCGCTCCGGTATACGGTAGGGTTCTGCGCATGCGCGGTGGCGTCCAGACGGTAGACGTTACCGTACCGGAACCGTTTTTCCGATCTGCTATAACTCGCCAGAACCACGACTCCGCGTCGTAATATTGTCGTAAGCGGAGGTTGAGTTTACACAGTGACGAATATACGTCGGCTAACATTCACATTTCATTTGATTCAGTTTAGCTAACATATCAGGAAAGATACCGCACTGCATTAATTTCAACGTCGCTGAGCGTGGACGTGACACTTGATAGGCTTACGTTGAGGCCTAACCAAAATTTGTAACACAGTCGCAAATAAAACAATGTAGTCATCGTTTCTATCTAACACTAATGCCCATTCAATGAAATATGAATATCTCTTCGCTCATATTTACATTTTCTTACTTCTAAACGCTGCTCACAGCTATTCAAGGTCACGTGCGATAAGAGGCCTTAAATCACTGAGCACAATACTAGATGAAGCGGATTAACGTAGGCAAAATAAAAGCAAACTATTCCAAGTTTTCTTACCTTCAGCGCTGCCGAAGACCAGTTGCACGATCTCAGCGTCGAAATCGTGCATCGCTCTGTGGTGAAGGACGAGGTTATCAAGAGTTGCAACGCGGTGACCGCATTTGTCACACTTCATGTGGCTTTTTAAACGTGTCCCCTCCTTGTGGTGCACGTTTCTCTCGTGTTTAAGCATGTCTTTTCGGTGCGAAAACACCTTGTCGGAGTCAGAGCAGCGCCGACGATCCTCATCGGTGGTAGCCGCATTCGACGAGCCCGCCATGCCGTAGAAAAGTAAATATGCCGCAAAAGTCGGAGGCCAGAGCAGCGAGTCTTTCTCCCATAGAAAAAAGGGGCGGTCCTTAAAAATGACGTCACATCCGCTTGTAAACCAACTAATCAGCGTGTTTAGAATCGACCAATCAGGGTGCAGCGTCTGCTGGCCCGATATGCTTGTGAAATGTCCGCCAATTTGCAGCAGGCGCAGCTTCGCACTCTATGAGTGCAGTGCAAAAAACTACGTCAAGAACAGAGTATGTTGTGGGGCAGTGCGGGTGCTCTCGCGCTGGACCTCAAGGATAGAGAAGTGACAGTTAAGTGGTTTCCGGCGCACGCCGGGAACGAAGTCTCGGATCGTTACCAAAACCACAACGAGACGGCGAACTCGACCGCGCGAGACGGCGAACTCGCCGCGCGGCCGTAGCGAACCCGTCTGCTAAATGGTGGGGGGAGACCAAGGATAGGCTGGCCACATACAACGACAGGCTAAGCAGGAGGAGAATGGCGCCGCCCGACCCGAGTCTGACTCGAGAACAGGCGGTGGTGTTCAGACAGATGCAGACGGGTTCGCTACTGGCCCCGGTCATCATGAAACACGTGTGCCCCGAGCAGTACAAGGACGACACGTGCAAGCTGTGCCACAGTGCGCGAGCCACTGCGTCCCACCTGCTATGGGACTGTACGACAAGGCCCAGCGAAGCGGCAACAGCAACAACGATCCCGCCGTGGTTCGAGGCTGCGGCGCGGAGCAGCGACAAGAACTACCGACTCCAGGCCGTCCAGCTGATCCTGGCTGCCCTTGAAAGGCAGAAGCCGGTCGAAAGCCGAGAGGGCTCGGCCCCCATTCAGGGGCGGCTGAAGGACCTCGAGGGGAGTAGAGAGGCGGCTGCCGAATAGAGGGTCTTTGACGGGATGACGTAGGCCGCGTCATGGTGCTCCATTAGGGACACCACAGCAGGCGATTCAATAAAGTCTTTACTCACTCACGCACTCGCATGCACGCTGTTTCAAGCATGTTCCCTACCGAAACAAATTATAGTTTCAACTGCATCCAAGTCAGCGATCATGGAGCATACAAATAACGTGCAGTATTTTGCTTTCATGTTTGTCAATAAAATAAAAATGTTTTGTATGGCGTAACCGAACAGTACAAGCATCTTTATGACAAAGAGAACCCAATGCATGGTATTTGTCCACACTCGTCCTAGTAGGCTGTTGGGTCACATGATCGAACTCAAGATAAAATAACAAAACAAGTGACTCTGGTTCATTACAGCGCTGATTGAAGTCGAGATTGACGAATGAGTGAATCGACGACATCGGTGCGCCCCGCGGTTATCAGGCGTAGCGCTTCGCTGCTCTTATGTGTCAGAAGCGACGATGGTCGCGGCCGTCTTTTTACGCCATAAACTTGTAACATAGCAGCAGACGATGGCGTGGCGGCGGTGGCAGCAGGGAAGGTGATAACGCAACAAAGCTTGCATTGTAGCAGAGAGCCTAGCTATGTTCCTAAAAGCAATTGAAAGAAACAGATACGGTAAAAAAATTGTGTGATGTTCTTTAGCTCGACATCCGCCTTTCGCTCGCTTTTGGATCAACGTTACTCGATCGCCGTGTGGTGTTGACGCCAATTTTGACCTCCAGAAATGCGTTTTTTTTTGTCAGCCTCAGCTGCTGTCTTATTTTTTATAGTACATGCCAAGTGTTTTTATATATTTCTTGCACAATATTTGATACCTTGGTTGCGATCTTTATGAGTGAATCGTCAAATTACACTGCTTGTCGTCATAGCTATAGGTGCAGCACGTCACTGATTTCTCACGTCGTGCTTACGCAAAAAAACAATGTGAATTGCCGGCAATTTGTGCAGTCGAGAATAAGGCCCCAGGGGCCCTATTCTCGACTGCACAAATTGCCGGCAATTCGCCTATGTCTTTCGCCCTTTCGCAATTCGCCCTTTCTTTCGCAATTCGCCCTTTCGCAATTCGCCCTTTAATGTCTTCAGTATTCCTGTATTGCATGCCATGGATTTCTACAAGGACGACATCGAAGATCAGTACAAAAATCTGGAGCCTACGAGGATTTTTGTTGGCATGATGGGGAAGCTGATTGAGGCAATGACTTCAAGGTTTCCAGCAGAGGCATTAAAGAGGTCGTGAAAAGAAAATAAAGTCGGCGTTACTTATTTTCTATGCTCTCTACATTCCTCAAAGATAATAAATCCGAAGTATTTCAGCAGAACGTTGTTTCTACAATTTACAGTAACGGTTTGAAATTTGCATTTTTTGGCGCATCTCTACCGACCATGCGCGACGTTCGGCTGAGAGCGTAAACAACCACTGACGTCATGTTAGGTCTATTTTTGATTAAAAAAACTTCAACTTGTTTTGCAGTTTATTTTACATTGCAACAATAAGTTACAGTCAATAAAAATAGTTTACTATTTATTTATTGGAACTTACAGTTTTAGAAATATTTGATTGTAGTACGGCGCACCTTGGGTGGTCTGGGAACCATTGCAGCAGAGCGATTGTCGGCTGCTCTCGCGCGCTTTTTTCGCTGCGTCTGCTCCCTCCCTGTTCTGTGGTATGCTCACGCCCGATCATCAGTGTTCGGCCGAGCCTGCGCTCTTTTCAGTAGCACTTCACGGCCCACGATGCCGACAACGTGCATGGTGAGAGCGTGTGTCACGAAGTACGGGTCTTCTAGTGACGTTCGCTTCCATAAACTGCCCACTGACCCACACAGAAGGTCTTTGTGGCTCAAGGCGATCGATCGCAATCCTGTTGAAGTCGGCTCCAAGTATTGCCATGTATGCTCAGGTCACTTTCGCTCGGAGGACTACGATACAAATCCCGACGTGCGTAGAAGCCTCGGTTTGGACCTCAAGCATTTGCGTCTCAAAGACGACGCCGTGTCGACGCAAAAGCTTGGGTACGGTGCACCACCGAGAAAGCGAAGGGCAGTTGAGGCAAGTGAATGTGCAGTGGGTGATGTGTGGCATCCGTTCCAATTGTGCGCAATCTTTGTTGAGTTCGACTTGCCGGACGTTGTGGACGTTGTTGTCGACAACCAGGGGACTGCTTGCCGCACTGCAGACGGTTGGACGCAGACGACGAATACAGCGGTCACAGCTTCCTGCCAGACTGATGGTGGCCGCTACGTTCAAACAGTGTAGGTGTTCTTTCCTCGCATGAGTGCGCCGTATATAGTACAGTTACGGCCGCTCGTGGTATAGTGTGCACGCGCGCGCGCGTGTGTATGTATGTGCGTGCGCATGCGCGTGTGGCGCCCACCGCTTGCCTTCGTGGTGTTGAGGTAAAGCCTCAGACTTTTGAATGCAAGCTCCAGATTCAAATCCCGGTTATTCTGGGCCGCTTATTTTTACAATGACCACTCGTTTTATTTGTTAGTGTTTGTTATCATGATTTCTCAGCCTTATTTTACTTAGCTGGAGTCACAGGGAATATAAAGCACTGCCCTGTACTTTGGGGACTCCCGTTTTCTAATAATCACGCCTTATTACACTTATATGCAGTACTTTTAATTGAGAAGCTGAGGTTGGGTGCACTGTTTGGATCACTGTTGACACAGTGCACATCAAAACACTGTTTATAATTTGGATAATATGTAAGTAATGCATATAGCCATTCAGGTAGAACTGCATGATGTGGTGCGTATAAACCCAGTAACAACAATCAACAACCAAAAAACTTGGTTCTGAGTTGGCGGAAGCAAAAAATATAAAAGTGCCCATGTGTCGAGATTGTGGTACATGTTCAAAATCCCCAGGGCATCTAAGTTCATCCACAGCTCTCTGCAACGGTGCACTCACAGCCCAAATGAAGCTGTGTTGAACCCTTTTTTTCCCCAGCGTGTATGGGTGGCTATTAGCTTCCTAAAGTGAATATTTTTGTACCATGCGTGCTGGTGTTACTGTTTAGTCACCCTGTACAGCAAATGGACTACCAAAGAACTTTTTGGAGCATACATATCATCAGTGCAGCTCTCGGTCAACTGTTTTCCCAAACAAATAATTTTTTAACAAGTCATCACATGATATGAGAACTCAAGGCTATTGAATGTAGTGAGTGTTTCAGGGGAAAATCGACTGTAAACTCTGTTATAGCAGGTTTTTCTGACTGCTGCTTATTGCTATCAGATACGCAGGTGGATTTCTACGCCCGTGCCAAGAAGTCCACTCATGTTCAGACCGACCAGTGTGAGCAGGTCTCGAGGTTGACTCAGGTGGACATTGCTGGCGTCACAACACCGTTATTCCATTCAACTGGTGCATCACCACCTTTGTCGGCCACATGGGACACTCCACGGTCACCGTCGCCCATCCCACCTGGCCTCGGGTGTCCCCGTTACACATCCACACCTGTGGGATCGGATGCCTCAGACTCTGACGAAGACTCTGATGAAGACTCTGACGAAGACCCTGACAAGGAGCAAGAGCTTCAAGACCCGGACTACTTCCCCTCTTTCCATGAGAGCTTTTCAGGGTAATAATCGGTGCATAGTGTGCTACCTAGGCAGTAGAGTTCTCCCTGTTTACGAACATCATTGTATAAGAAGCACAGAGAAAACACTTTAAACAGGAAACCATTCCAGGAGGTAATGGTGGTTGGTTGGCAAGCAGCTTCTTGGCCTACCCACTAGGGGTGTGCATGCTTAAAAAATTCAAGAGGCAGCAAGCATTCAATTGAACAGGGGTTCAGGTGGATGCTGAAACGGTTGTGCTGTGATAATAACCGTTAAAGGGGTCCTGAAATGCCTTCCGCCGATGCATGGGTGTACATGTAACCAAATAAAGCAATGTATTAGCAACCTCCTCCTGCAAGAATTTTGTTAAAGCGATGAGTATTAGCTGAGAAATCGTAAATCGAAAACCGCGCATTATCGTCGCGCCGTATTTCCTCCTCCTTTCAACTGTTTCTTCTCTGTTGGCCTCCCCTCCCATGATGCTTCGCTCCTCAGCGGTGACGTACTTCCGCTATTGCGCTCCCACAGACTGCCGTCTGCTACGGGCCAGCTCTTTCGGCTTTTTCATCTTTGTTGACACCATGGACACTCCTCTAAAGGCTGGAAAAGCTAACGAAAGACCTGGCCGCATGTGTGCGGCCTGGCCTTGCCCTTTCGCGGTGTACGTAGCTGCAGTTGGTATCGGCGGCGAACTCGCAGCCGCTCAGGGAGAATCGTGCGCTCGTTCCCTTTGGTGCACCGCGCACTGTTTATCCAAAAAGCGCGGTCTCAGATGTGGGCCCGCTGGTGCGGGGTCTTATTTTGCGGCGGTTGTAATTCCTACTACCGGCGGCATGTGAAAAAAAGACATTTTAAACCGACACAGAACCCGTGCACAAAACGCGCCGGATCGGATTGCTTTATCAGTGGCGATGAACGGGAAGGCGCAGAGTAAACCAACGCCGCACTCGAGCAGCGAGCATCCGTGTTCTGCCAAGCTGCACCCGTGTGTTGCATTCAATACTGATGGGAAAGCGTAGTTTGAACTTGTTTTGATAGTCGTAAAATGTTCAGGCACTCCGGCACTCCGCAAGCAGATCAGCCGCCGAGTCATTTCGGAAAACATTTAACAGATGGCGCCGTATGCATTAGCATGTCGCAACGTAAAACTGATGAGACGTTCTACTCCCCTCCCGATGTTTACGTAGCGGGACGCAAAAATTTAGCGTTTAGCGTATGCAAAGGCACAAACGCTGTACTAAAACTCTCTATTAGCAGCAAAATAGCGTGTGTACGTGAGGCTGCTTGCGTTTACAAAGCTGCACGCCGAGCGCTTACGTTTCAAACCTAGTGACATCGTTTAAATACACTCGCAAGCACAGTGTAACGTAGTCACATATCAACCCTATGCTCAGGCGACAAGCAAGAGCTTATTTTATGTGGGACGGAGATTGCGCATAAAGGCCCGTTCGCACTTGCGACGAAAGCGAGCGAAAGCGATGGAAATTTCGTCGCTTTGTCGCGCGACGATCGTGTTTGTCGAATTGTCGGGAGAAATTTTCGTCGCGTGACATAATTCCCGTCGCTTTCGCTCGCTTTCGTCGCAAGCGGGATTGGAAACTTCTTCCCCTGCCGTCTGCTACGCAGCGCGGAGGCAACCGCGCGATCTGCTCGGGCCGGACGAACGCGCACACTCCCGCACGGCAGCGCCCCAAGCGGCAGCCGGCCGCGTACATCACTCCCGGCGCCCGCCTGGGGCCCGCCCTCGGCCAGGCGGGTAAAGCTGGCTCAAAAATGTGTCTAAACACGAATGCCGCCATGATGCCACGCTGTAGTTGCCAGATCAGTAGTTTAAGATATGGCTAACAATTTTTCTTTAGAATGAGGCACAAATTTAGGGCCCTAAGCTAAAATTAGGCAACTTTTATGGCAATAACTGAGTTTCTTTACGAGTTTGTATGCTTTTTATTAGTTTGCTTGAAGTATTCATGCTTGACGAACAAAAAAAAATGAAATTATAAGCAAAAAGAAGACGTCGGGCTGAGGCGCCAAATTCAGTTTCGGTATTTTGTGAGGAGCGCCAGTCGTGTGGGGCTAATTTGCAAAGGTTCACTCTAACACGCCTTAGTGTCTGCTGTGTCACTTCGTTGCTTGCGAAGACACGCTTGCGAAGACTGCCGACGATACGGAATAAAGCCGCCGCCGCCTATCTTCAAGGACACCTTCTCTACATTTCCGTAGTGGCTGCTGCCGATTTGAACTCGCCGTTAGCCGGTCATATCATGTTACGCGAAACATGTCTGGGCAGATCGGCTCCTTTTAATCGTATATGATTCGTAAATTAAAAACAAACAAATGTACGAACCATTTTACCATGCCTAGCGTATAACTAGGCTCTTGTTTATGGGTGCTGTTATACTTTCACTGAACGGTTTTTTACTTGAGTCAGAGATAAAACAACCGCCAACTAATAATAATAATGGTAACTTTATTTGCACGATAAGGTGGTTTTCCAGAGGAGGTCAAGGCGAAGCCGAAAGGTAATCCCGAATGTAGGTGCAGAAATCTCCTCTATGGGTGTGTGCGATTGGTGCATGCGCCTTCGATCGCTGAAACACGCAATCTGAAATTTTACAGAATATACTTGATGCTTTGCATGACACATTTCTTAAATTCGGCGGATCAGCGACGTTGTTTAATTACGTATACTTGCACCTCTGCTCTCACATGGCCCATGTATATACCTGCACAGAGGAGGTGGGGGAGGAGTAAACTTCGTTCATGTGAGATGGGCACCGGATTCTGCCACGGGGATCTTTGCAGTGCGTTGCACTCATTCATCCTGGAATCAGGCCGTCTGACGTGCTAGACAGCATTTAGCTTAACTGGATTTTCTTGACAAGAATATGCGCGCCAAGCTCACTGCTTCGTCTGTACCACTTTCTTCGTGTTTCTTACTTCCAATTTTCATTAAATGGTGTTCGTTTTTACCTTTTTTTTTCTTTATTTCTCTAATCTCCTTACTTTTATTTCTCTACTCATGTACTGCTAATCCATCCTAATAATTAAAATTTTTTCTTTACCTTCAAAAATTATCTAATTTCTTTCGGTAAGGCGCCCATTTCCTGGCCAATCCCCCTGAGTGGGTACGCGCCATTTCACTGGAACCACCAACACCACCCGTGTGGTGGGGCGTTAAGAAAAATTATTCTGTCCTTCCCTGGGTGCCTTCGCCAATGAACGGAAATGGCAACTTCTGTTCACGCCCAATTATCAGGACCACCCCGCCTGCAGGCGGTTTTGCCTGAAATGCCTGCGGGTTCGGCCGGAAATCTGTCTGTCAGCAGAGACCGCCTAGGAAGCATGTTGAGGTAACACACATATGCGCTTTCTTGGGTCGCGATGGGACCGCCATGTGTTTTGTGCAAGGCGAAGTCGACGAAGGATATACGTCTCCTTTGAAAAGTAAATTAATTTGAGTGCACCTATAAATTGTTATTGCCGCTCATTAGTTCAATCGTAGTGAATAATTTTGAAACAGCTGCCAAACATAACTATAGCAGGTGAATCAGACTGCCTAGCATGAGACTATCAATCGCTAATATAGAGTATTCAGACAGTTAATGTGGATTGCATATGGCAGTCATTAAGAAAGCCGACAATAAATTGAACTCTCAATTTTATTATTTGCGACAGTTACATCTGCACGTATCGGTTCAGCCAGGGCTATCTGGAGACGTTCTTCAGCTGTATACACTAGACAAAAGGAAGGAATGCGATATGCGAATGCGATACGCGATAGAATGAAGGAAATCGATATGTGTAGCACAGCCTTCTCATATGCCAACATCAAACCGGTGGCCACAAAGGTGCCACACCAGACCTTGTCGAATTTCCACGCTTCCATTCCAGCGTACTCACAGCAACAAGGATGATGACGAAGTTGCATTACCGAAGGTTCCAGTAATGCTGTAGCTGATTATGAAAGTTCTGGTTAATGCTCATTCAGATTGTGGTCATCAGCATTCTCATTTTCATCAAAAATAATGGGTCATCGCAATGCCATCAGTCCGTGTATCAGAAGCAAAAATAAATACAGAAAAAGCAAAAGGGTCATATGTACAAGCAGTTCTTATCCAACAAATTTTATTTCACCACCAGTAATACCACCAGACCTCTAGGCAAGTTTGTGATGGTAAGAGCAAGGCTAAGATGACCTAATGTGCGACTTCAAAGAAAGGAAAGAACTGTAGAAGAAAGCTAGGGAGGTTAACCAAGGAAAGAAGAACTGTCAAGCTGGCTGTGCTACATGTGGAAATGGGAACAGTAAACTTGAAAGGAAAGGAAAGGACTGGCATAAAATAAAGGATAAAAAATTCAGGAGAAAAAAAAACATGGCGAGGAAATGGCTAGTACAAAGACAGCACCATGGACGAAAAAAAAGGTAGGCATAAAAGAAGCAGGCAAAATGACAAAATGGGCAAACGAAGGATGCTGCATGCTGGTAACACCCCTACACCACCTGTGACTGTTTTTCTCTCTTAACCACTGCAATCTGCTTCTTCAAGGCAAGACCTGATTTGGCTACTTCAGCTCCATCTTGTCTAAAACAACTGAAATATGTCTGATCTTCTGTGTACATAATGTAAATAGGGTACACAATTTCTAATTTTTTAAAATTTCTCCTGAAGTGTCTGCTCCTTCGTGGAAGCTTTCGTGACTAACTGCCTCGTAGAATTGCATTTGCTTTGTTGATTTTTTGCTCTTTTATGCTGCCTCTGCTTGTATTTGTTTATTTCGTTCTGCTCCTCTTCTCCAGTGCTTAGGTTTTTTATCATGAAATTGTTTTTTCTTCAAAAAGGTTTTTTGGCTTTTAACCCTGTCTGTTACGGGCTTTAAACCTGCCATAGCTTTGCTGGAAATAGTTAGTTCCTCACACAATTTTCCTCTTTCTTTATTCTGGGAGAGGGGGCATGAAATTTTAAAAGGTAAAGAGCCTTGCAGCGACTAATGAACACTTGCACTACTTTCTTTGTAGTTGGAAGTACTGAAAGCTATAGTTCCACAAACCCAGAATGGAAATGCGCGTTCTACATGATATCTTCTAGTCTCTGGTATTCTTTTGTCGAGATTTTGTTTAAGCTGCTATTAAATATAATTATTGCGACCTAATGTAACCTGGCAACATTAATCATGTACCTTGTGTGACGTCCCCAAGCATGCAATCAATGACAAATCCTCTAAGCGTACCTAGAAGAACGGAAAATCTCTTGAGAGAGTTTCAGTAATATTAGGCTTGGGTATTTCACAATTATTGAATCTAAGCTAATGCAAGGGGCACTACCTAAAAGCATTTCAACTGGAGAAAAAAGTTGACACACGTGCTGCAGGCGCCTCGTAGACAGGCACAGGAACAGGCACAGAAAGCATGTTTGTTTAGCATAAAGTGCAGTCACAAATACGATTTCCATTTACATGCATTTCTTGGAAGCGTTGTCCAGTTCTAACTTCCATTCGCTAGAAAAGCAAGAAGTTGTAAACCTTAATAGATTGCGAAAACAATCAGCTGACGCATACAGGGAGGGGGGGGGGGAGGCGTGTGAAACATGTTAAAATAGCGCTGTACAGACTGGACAACAAAGAAAAGACCACACAGGACTAGCGCTGCATATCAACTGAACTCTTTTAGCACACACAAAATGATATATACAGAAACAGCGCATGCGCGAATACAGGGGAAGCCACCAGGAAAAAAATCAGGGGAAAAAAGCAATCAGGGGGAAGTGATTTCTTTTTAAAGGAAGTGGGAAAATAAATGGACTGGGGATATTATTAAGCTCTCATGGGAGCTCACCTGCATTTAACACAGTCCGCAAGCGGGAATAGTTGGGGAAATAGGATAGGAGAAAGAAAAGTAAAGATTAGAAAGGTGAGAAAACAGTAGAGAAGAGTAGTTCCACTGTGGTCGATTCCGTCGCACACAACACACCACAAACACTGTTGGCTGGCGTAATGCTGCGTCCGGGAGACGAGAAACCTCGAAGGGAACAGTGAAGCGCGGAGGCGAGCATGGTGCGACGAAGAGCGAAGTCTGCGGCGGTCCCGACCGCTTTGGAGACGGGTACTGGGAAGGGGGGGGGGGGGGCGGTAGCTGGCACTCGACCTCCCACACCAGCAGAGCGAAAGCCAGGCGACGTCCATCCGCCCGCGCTTGCAACGGGCCGCCGAAATGAAGCCCCTCCGAAGCACAGGAGCACGAAAAAACACGTCCGCTCAACTCCGAAGCGACGACCGAACTCCCCTGGCTGACGCACCCGCAAAAGCTACCTCTCCGAGTGTACGAAGTACCCACTAATCTAGGCGCTACCCTTCTCAGTTGCGGAGAATGCAAAACTGCATCTAACGCGGCAGCATGGCACAAAAGTTCGCTACCTACCACAAGAAAAACTTCACACAACGTTTCTGCACAGCGAAGTTTTCACGGCGCACTCACAGCAACGGTGGCTGCCATGATGGAATGCGTTGGTTACTAGGTGAATACCGACTACTGCCGCCAACTCTAGTAGGCAAAAAGGCAGCGGGCAACGCTGTGAGGGTGGCATCATGTCAGCGCCCGGGTGTAGCACGGTTTCAATGCACGGGCTGGCCGGGCAGCTTTTGCTCTAGAGTCAGTAGTATTAACTCTATGCCCTCGGCACACTAGCAACACTAGCCAGTATATTTCAGGCCCAATAATGGAGGAAAGATCTTTTGCTTCGGATGAACCAAGTTCTTTGCCCCTGTGTTTTTAAATACGTGAAGTGGTTAGCACGTCGCCCTCACGCAGCTCTGTATCGTCGTAGCATCGCTGACTGTCCGAACGCAGCTTGCAGCTAAGCCAATGCAGCGACCGAAGCTGTGTGTGTGTGTACATCGCCTCCTGTGTGTAGCGTTCGTTTCGCGATGAAATGCGACGTTGTACTTCTGCGGGTGGATAGTGCTTCCCATGGTCTGGATTATCTTTCTCGAACGACGAACGACTCAACCTCGCATGGGGTATGTGTAGTGTGCCTGGCTAAAAGCCTTCTCGCTTGCGTGCCAGAGTTCAGTGACTTGCTGTTCGTCCCCGCAAACAAGGCGCGAGGTGAGTGCCGAATTTACGACGGGCAGGAGGAAGCAACCGATCGTCTGTCAATCGCGGTTCAGACTTGCAACGCATGTTGTGACGTTGTGTTCGTTCGAAACGCATCTCTGGTTTGTTTTGAAGTTGAATAAAATGTATCCGTCAAACCCGGGCATTCGGCTGAGGGCGTTCTCTGCGATTGCACGAAAGAAGTGCCACGGGGCTTCAACGCTTTCTTTAGGGAACGTACTCAGGTAAGAGAATATCCATGTCGTGTTATGGCCATGTTGCATTCAATACGAACGGTTAAGCGTTTGTTTACTCTTGTTTCGTTTGTCGTAAAATGTCCAAGCACTCCACTCCGCTGGCAGATCAGCCGGCGAGCCGACGCTCAGCAGACGACTCATCTCTTTGCCGGAAGTGCGTGAAAAAGCCGCCCAATAGCAGGATGTCTAGCTCATGACGAACATATGGGAATCGATGATGTAGACATGTGAAGATGGCGGCGTCCAAAAACACGAAGGGAAGGGTGAGAAAAAAGCGACAAACTTTGCAACAAAAGTGTGAGCTTTCCGCTGTTCGTAAAAGAGTAATACTTGGCACAGCTGACGTTGACGACCCAATCTAACGATTGCGCTAGTTCATTTAGTGTGCTCAAAATGCCTTTCAGGACCCCTTTAAATGTGATCTATGGTGAATTTGGTGTTTCTGGAGGCAGTCTGCCTTGAATACGTTTTGTGTGTGCTGTTTCAGACTGGAATGCCCTACAGAAGAAGCTAGGCCTCAGAAAGAGAGGAAGTTCATTGTTTTTGAAAGCTGCCTCATGAAGCTTTTCACGTCGTGCCAGAGGTGCTACGCGGCGTGCCGAAGTTTCTGTGCAATTAGGGGAACTCTGCTGCAGGTTCAGACATTGTGTCCCAATGATCACTGCCTCGTTTGGCGAAGCCAGCCATTGGTACACGGAAAGCCAGCCGGCAATCTACTCCTTTCTGCAGCAATCCTGTTTGCAGGAGGAAGTCCGACAGCCACCATCAAGATGTTTAAGCACATCAAGATCTGCATGATCTCGGCTCGGACGTTTTTCAACTATCAGCGAGGCTACCTTGTACCAGCCATAAACATGGTAAACAAATATGTTACAAGATTGTGTGCCGTCGTTCTAGCAAGCAAACACCAGACACAGTCGTTGCTTGCTCCAGTGTGCTATTCACTCTTCCATTGCCTTTTTGCTCAGGTGTGGAGCCAACAAGAACAGCTGTTCACTGAGCTGCAAGGCCAGGACATCGATTTGGCTGGGGATGGACGGTGTGACTCACCGGGGTTCTCGGCCAAATACCTGACCTATTCCATCCATGTGGCGCAGCTCAACAAGATTGTCCACTTTGAGCAAGTGCAGGTTGGGAAGGTAAGTCACACCTTCTTAAATAGAGTGGCCTTCAATTTTAACACTGTTTTTCTTCCCCCCAAAGAACGACGAGGTCAGGACGAGCACCGCGACGGAGAAGTTTGGTTTTGTGAAGTGCCTGGAAGCAATGAAGGAGAAATCCATGAAAATTGCCTCAGTCACCAAGGACCGCCATGTGCAGGTGGCAAAATACATGCGGACCCATGAGCCTGGCATTCCACACTACTACGATGGATGGCACATTTCCAAAGGTATCACAATGAAAGGCCAAAAGTAAGGCTAAGATTGCAAGTCTACAAAAAAAGTCCACAGGCGGCACTATTGCCAGCTTCGTTATTACTGCAGTGGTAATGGTGCCAAAGGAGGCCACACTTTTGATGTTCCACCTGAGCCACAAAATCTTCAGCATTACATTACGCTCAAGCTGCACTGGATGGCACAGTGGGATCAGACTATTGCATGCTGGTGTGACTTCAGAGAGGCTGAAGTTGTAAAACCAAACCGTGTGTAAAAGATTTTGCCTTGCTGTAGGCTGTCTGTCCTTGACAAAAAGGAAATCAAGTGTGTTTATTTGTTATATACTGGTCTTGATCATTGGGAAAGACTAATATTCGTTACCAGCAAAGAAAAAAACAGCCAACTTGACTTTGGGCATGATTAATCACGTTATCATTGCTCGCAATTTTTTTCGCTATTGCAAGTTGTCTAAGGCACCACAGGACTAAATAGGCCTCCCCCATTGGACTGAATAAAGTTATTGCTTCCATCTTTTGAAAAAGTAGCTATAAGCATGGCCAGAAAGAAAACTTTTGAAAGACAGAAGGACACTGCAGGCAACCAGCAAGTTGGGTTCAAGTGGAAGTCTGACCTTCCCATAGCCATTGTAATGTCGATTCGGCGCCAAAAGATGCTTTATTGGCTGAGAAATGGCTAATCAAATGTGACGATAGACCGGAAGCAAGTGAGGTAGCAGTAATTTATAGTCGCACAGAAGCAACCAAATACAGCGCTACCACGTGCCAAGCAGTTTGGTCAGTTTCGGACAAATCAGTCGTGTTCTCCTGTATCCTTAGTAGCTTGCCTTTTCACGTTGCCGCGCAGCATTTTTGTGTTCCCTTGCACCTTCCTCTGAGGTATACTTTCATCTGCCCTGCCCTCATCGTATAGGCATAAAGAAAAAACTGGCAGCCAAGGCGAAACAGGCTGGATGCAGTGACATCGAGCTGTGGATACAGCCAGCCAGCAACCACTTGTACTGGTGCACTTCTTTAAGTGGCGGCAATAAGGAGCTGCTTGTAGACATGTGGCGAAGCCTCGTCAACCATGTTGCCAATGTGCACCTGGACATGAGGGGCTTTTCACTCATTGTGCCCATGAGGACCTTGGAGAGCGGCAATGGCTAAGTGCTGGTAAGTGATTTTTTAATGCAGGCTCAGAACTGCTTTAAAGAGGCCATGAAGGCAAAGGGAGTTCTGGCTCATCAAAGAGATTGCTTTGCTGCCCTAACAATGATACCAATTTTATGGCTAAGCACGAACACATAATGGAGATAATGAAAACAGATGAAGCAGTAGTGAAGAAGCTGATGAAGCTGCCACTTTGTCGCGATTTCTCTATGATGTCACTCAGTTTACCTTGTGCAATTGGCAGCTGCCGACGGAAGCCACTGCTGACAAGCATGATTGTAGTGAGGCCTCTACTTCCGTTTGATCGCATCACTTGAAGGGTAACGTGCAGTGCACAGATGGATAGGTAATTATGCTTTGTGGGCTTTCCCATAATATGTATGTCACCCGTGACCCTATTGCATCGCTGCAACATGAACTTTGAAAGTTTCTCACTATTTCTGCCATGTTTTTTTTTCGGTAAAAGAAGTCTTGCGGCTGGAATGGAGCTGAGTGAGTAACCGGAAGCTAGGCTAGTCCTAGGTTGTGCTTTGTCTTCGTGGCCCCTTTAACATACTGTGAAATTGGTCTGTGCCATCACCTACATCTGCAGCTTTTTGCATTTCTTGAAAATGGCCAGAGTCGGTGCTTCTTTCTACTGCGGTGGGAAAATGAAAGAGACTGTCCACTAGACTTTCTCTCACTACCGACCAGTTAGTGTGCCGGAAAAAAGTCTGCACCGGCAAAAAATATCTGCATCCAGGTGTTGAGTCATTGTTTCTTCCGGATCATTGGCGCTACTTCTGATTCAAGCAATCCTATCAATTAGAATGTCATCGGGGAGCACAGCATGTGCTTTGATAATAGTCACACTTTGAAGGTACAGTGAAATCTCGATAAACGAACTTCAGGGGACCGTGGAAAATTGCTCGTTATTCTGAAAGGTCGTTATAGTGAAAATCGCAAAATTTAAGAAAACAAATAGTATTTCAATACCTAAAACGACCTACGTGTACAGCAGTGCATCCTTGGAGTCATTTTTCACAAAAAAGATGCACTAGTGATCATGAAACAATGCACGTTTATATAAAGTGGTTGGCGATTTTCATCTAGCGCGAGTAGCACAAGCTTCCTAGCACGAAGGACTCAAACTCTTACACATTCCTGGGGAGTGAATCAGTGGCCGTGCGGTTTTTCCCCGGACATGTGCGGAGTTTTTGTATGCTGTCCACCACATCCGCAGTCGTCGAGTGCTCGTCGTAGTCTTCGAGTGCTGCTGCGGCACCCTCAGAGGCATCGTTGTTCATGCCATCCTCGTTGCCATCTTCACTTATTCATCTTGAACGCTCACGGTCTGGGCAATGTCCTCTGTTGTCAGCTCCGCTGATGTCCGTGAAGATCCAGCAAGCCACGTGAGCAGCGGCGGAACGTAGAAAAAGTTGGGGTGAGCGCGAATAGCGCGGCCGCGGCTTTCGGGACGGAGAAGGCTGCCCATGCTTCATTTTTTCTCTTCTCCTCACCTTTTTTCTCCCTCTTGCATCGGCTGCCGCATTCCGCGGATCAAGTTGCAAGACGTCCTCTTCTTCGCTGCGCTTTGCCGTGTCGTCTACTAGCACACTGCCCCGGTTGCCGCGATTGTTTAACGGACTTCTAAGAGTCTCCAGCCTTGAAAATATGAGTTCGTAGTACTGAGGTGTTGTTAACATGGCACGGAACTAAATAAAACGATCGTTATTTTGAAACGTTCGCTATTCTGAAGTACGTTGTAGAGAAATAATTTTACATTAAAACTATGAGCAGTCGGCGTGGGATTTCTTAAACGCTCGTTAGGCTGAAAAGTTCGTTAATGTGGTGTTCGTTTTACCGAGGTTTGACTGTATACTATTTGTCTTTTTCTCATCCGTAGGCACCCGGGCGCACGACAGGTTCACAGAAGTGACCATGGCACCACATCTGCTCAAGGACATCCGCCAGCTGGCCCCTTCAACTCACACCTTTTCCCTGGAGGCATTCCACAGTGTCCTAACTGGGTTTGCACCGAAATCTGTGGCCTTCTCACCCGACGGCATGCGTGCCAGGTAAGCCAAAGACAGATTAAATCTGTGAAACCATCAAATAATTCAGCGGAAGGGCAGACAGAGCGAATGCTGAATAGAAAAGGAAAAAGGCAAGCTAAGGAGAGTATTGGTTAGAAAGGCACTTGAAGGGCTCTTTTAAAGAACTTGTGTGGTGCCACATTGTTTGTGCAGGTTGCTAACACAAATATATGTTTGCTATGGCAATTTTGAACACAATTTTTTTGAAAATCTTTTCACGACCCCTTTAATGCAATCTGCAACATATTTTCTGACCGCTTTCAAAGCTTAATTTCTTGGTACCACCAGGGAACAATGGAAGAATTCATTGCTTTTTCAAAAAAGGCTTGGGATCTGATGTCTGAGCAATATCGCAAGCACAGGAAATGCCATCAACAGATATACTCAAGCTGTTGTTGTTGTAATCCTTTATTTCAGAGGGAAGGCCATGCGGCCAAAGTACGGGAAGAGGGGAAAGAGGCAGAGAGGAGTAGCTGAATAGCACAAATGGGGGGTCCTTGAACACCATAGAAAAGTTCGCTACCCTCAGCAGAGCCATGGTAGGGTTGAGATCGTATGAGTCAAGTCAACTATTACGACAGGGTAAGCCCTGGTTTACACTAATCTTGAGAGACCACTCTCTAGGCCGAACACCCCAAGAGTCGTTTTTAGAGGCACCAGGTAGTGAAGCATTGATGAGTATAGGGCGGTACGAAGAAAATGCGGTGCAGTTAAGTGGTTGAGGGTGGTGAACACTGACGCTTGACAGCAGGGGCAGTAAGGAGATGGAGATTTTGTGAGGTGAATCCATTTTCTCAGGATGTGGGGTGTGAGAGCTGCGTTAGCAAGTTTTGTTTAGGAAGATTTCCACAGAGCGAGGCATCGGAGGAGCCAGAGCTAAGTAGCCAGCGGGTGTAACGGGCACATGGCATACCTTCCGAGCATGGCGTGCGTGGTCGAGTTGAATGTGAGGGTCAAGAGAGGGGCACTGCGCGTCATCGTCCAGAGAGGAGGGGTACTAGCGAGACACTCCCTTGCGGCATCGTGTGCAGCCTGGTTGCCCCCATCAGAGTCTGTGTGACCCGGCACCCATGCCAAATGGGCAGTGGTCCCATTGTGAGCCAGAATGGTGATCATGTGTTGTATTTTGTGTACAGTTGGGCGATCACTGAAGGGCTTGCGGAGTTCTTGAAGTGCCTGACGGGAGTCCGTACGGATCCGAAAACGTGGAGGGGGCAATGGTGCAATACTGTAGGTCAGGTGATCCATTGCAGTGAGGATGTTCTGAAGTTCTAATTCCCAAGGGAGACGAGTGGTACCCTGGCCGAATGACAGCCGTCCAGGTTCGGCTGAGCTGGGCAGCGCCAGGCCAGACCCATTTGGGAAAGCGAAAGGCTGGCGTCCATGTAAATGTCCACTTCGTCTGCCAATTTTGTCACAAGGACGCGCTGAAGGGCTTCCTCAAGGGCAACTGGTCAAGTACGGGGGATACCAGTTCGTTGATGGGCCACAGTGACAGGCGGGAGTGACCAAGGGGGTGGCGGGGGTGAGGCCGACGGAAGTGTCAGAAGAATACGCAACTCCCAGGCTCAAGAGCATCAATGCAGGTATGCCTGGGAAGTCCAGTGACGGTGCGCAGCATGGCCTGATAAAGGACCGCTAAGTGCTTCTTATGAGTCGAGGATAGGTTGTAAGCCGGAGCGCCATAAGTGAGACGACCGACCGCTACCGCCCGACAGAGCGTGAGGCATGCCCATTGGTGAGCACCGCCAAATTTGTTTGAGAGGCGAGAGATTAAGTGGAGCATTGGCTTCCAATTTTTACGTAGTTGACTTATCCACTGTCGAGCACTGTTGTGGCTGGCGACGGGGATGCCGAGCAAGTGAATATGACCACGGCCAAATTGAAAAGTACGAGTCCAAGGACAGCACCCTGTGGAACGCCGCTATCTAGATAAAAGGTCCTGGGTCTCCTTCCTGGATGTGTGCTGTGGAGCCGAATCGCTCCATATTCTAGAAAATTGCGAATCCAGTTTTCGGTCTTTTGGCTTGGAAAGACTATAGCAAGCTCTTCACGGATCGCTGCCCGACTAACGGTGTCACAAGCTTTAAAGGCATTGAAAACCCAATTGGCCAGTACGGTTGATGACGCTCTGCTTAGCCTTCATTTACGGTTCTTTATGTCATTTCAGGACTCAACTTGCAGCTCTTCACTTTAATGAAAACTGCCACAGTGAGCAATCCACCACTGCGGACGGGGTACTTCGCTTTAAGATCAAGCGCCCCAAAGCAAGGAAAGGCAAAGCTGTGGCTTTTCCCATCACTCAGGAGCCCACATACAGTAAGCGGTATCGTTTATTTTGGAGGGTGTGAATAATGTATGCCTGGATATCAGCTTTAATTTGAAAAAAATGCATGAGTGTTATGGTATGTAGAAATAGAAGTTTGAGGACACCAGCACTTCATATGATGCGATTGCAAAAACATTAGCATCCAATTTACGAATGCAGCCTTACTTCTTACGTCTTACTTCTTGGCTTACTTCTGTACGCATGCAAGTCAGTTGGTGATCCAAGACATGAATTGTTCTGGGTACGATGAAGAAGTTGGCACAGAGGTGATGAAAAAAACAAATATTGAGCACTGGCGAAGGATGACGGCCATACAGAAAGTAGAAAAGTGCATATTTTGTCGTGCTTTGAACTGTTATGTTTAAGCACAGGTGATTGAGGGTAATAGTGTGCCTCGATTTTGGTGGTCAGGAATTCCCAAAATTCAGTTGTATACGCTTGTGGTCGCTGCCAAGACTGTGACCCTCTTCCTCATCTATGCTTATTCCATCCGAACATTCATAAAGTCCCTCTATTTCCCTATTTACTATGATCATGTTCTGTTCCTCATACATATTTAGCATGGAGATGCCCGTTGCCATCTGTGTACCCGTCTAGATCTTCAATGTGGGTGTTCGTGTTAGGCACGCCACCAGTTTTTCATTTTTCTCCTTACTCTCCTTACCCATCCATAGGTACGACACTCCTAGACACCTCCGTACCCCCTACCATCCCTTTCACTCACACATGCTCTTTACAGTCTTCTTTCACTCTTTTCCTATTTGCCCCCTGTCATATAACTATACCTGCTCCTCCAGCCGTCCTACTGCAACCTTCCCATACATACTCTCCAATTACCGGAGGTTCTTCTAGGTCCCTGAGGTGCATCTCGGTCACGGTATATACTGGGATATATTCCTCACCTAGCTGTTAACAAATCTCCATCCATTTCTTTTTTTCCATGGCCGTACTGGTACTGCCTCGGTGACCAACGTTGCCCTGCCCGCCATCATTCTTTTCGGGGTTAAGAACTCTTTTCTTTCACCTGCTTTTTGTTCTCCTAGCTATTGGCCATTTCTGGGGCAATCTCCTTATCTCATAAAAATTTCACAGCTGTTTTTTTTTTTCCTGCATCAAACCATTATAACGCTCTGCATACAATTTCAGAGTATGTGGCCCTCCTGCTAGAAGAGACGGTGCGCTGCTGCGACCGGTGGCCTTCATTCAAGGCAGCTTTTGCAGCAAACCCATCGTGTGCCCCCCCTCCCATGAGCCACTCTTTCCCAATGCATGACAGGCAACAAACTGTGGTGATGCAGACGTCTAGGTATCCTCACACGAATAATGCCTCCTTGTGAAAGCTGCCTGCTTAGCACCGTTCGTTTCACCACTGCCTAAATCAAAACTGAAGAGAAGAAACATTGGTTTTGAGTCGATTGCATGTGAGAGTCCCATGCTCATAATGCACGTTTTAGAAATTTTTAGTTCATGTCCTGTTCATTGTATGAAGTGCACATCTGACAGTAACCTTGCTCTTTTTTTGCCCAAGTGTTGGTTTTGCCTTGTTGGTGGAGCCTCGGGGTGACCACTTAGTTTTCTTCCTTTCACACTGTGCCAGTGGTAAAATTTATCAGAGTATGATTGCAATTGTGCACCTAGGGAGTTGTACTAAAGATTGTGCTTTTCACACAGCATGCAGTCAAGAGTGTGAGCCATCTCAAGCCTGTCACATCTAGGTGCAGCTGTGCCTTCGGGTTAATCATCTATATGAGATGTTCTGGAATTGTCATCGCAATTTTGCCGCGCTGTGCCTTGAGGGACGTGGCATCAGGAAGTTTTGTTTGTTTTTGGTGTATGCAGCACGACTGTCTTTTTCTATTGTTTGGGAAGTGTGCCAGATGCCCTGTTTATAAATCGAACCAGTTCAGCCATACCATTTCACATTAGATGTTTTGACAGTTTATTTGATTCAACCTGTTGTCGGTGCCCAGTCCACTTCTTGTTCTGGTGATTGTGCGTTCATTCCTTTGTCAAGTGATTCCCCTGGTGCAAATGTGTAATTTGCTGGAGTTTCGTTTAGGTTTGTGAAGCCATATTGTTCACTGGTAATCTCAGGCAAAGTATTTGTCTGAAAGTTTTGTGGGCATCTTAATCTTTCTTCTATGTACTTGGGCCTTGACCATTCTAACAATCTTCAGGATTTGCCAGGCTTACTTTCTGTCCCGTGTATTGTTGAACTTGATTTAGCAGAGTTCATTCTTCTTTTTGCAGCCACTTGAATCGCATACTTTACCATATCATCTGTAATGTCTTGTACAGTCTCTTTTAGTTGTGTCTCTTGTTTGAACAATGCCTGAAAGACTGCCGAGACGGCTTACCTGAATTGAGCAGGATGAATTTTAGCGTGCTCTTGGTCAACTCACCCCAAGCCAAACGGAGTATCTTGCCTACATCGTGTTATCGAATGAAACGAAATTTAAAAAACACTGCGTATATAAAACTCACAGAACCCGCGACATTGAGCACTATCACCATGTGATGGTATGGAATGACCTGCTGAAGGACTATGCTGTAGCCACTTTGTGCGTCACATTGTCAACCATTCTTTGGCTAGTGTGAAATCGCACACTGTTTCTAGTATCAGAAGATGCCACGTACTAGCAAATGCTCCAGTAGTGTACAGTGCCAGTGTGTTTGTAAAAATTTTGTTTCCTGGCTCCCTCCTTTTTGCCATATTGTGTGGGCCTGCAGCTGAGCAGCTGAGCAAACTGAGCAAAGCTGCATTTTTTTTTCACTTGTAAATAAAACATACAGGCTGCAGTGATCATGACAGTGGAGGTTAACATAGCTGTGTATGAAGCGAGATTCTGCACAATGATGCCACAAAACAGAACGTATAGTGCTTCGCCTCGTCTTGTTTCTAGTTAGGCAGCCGAAAGAGGGACTGCTTATTTTTGTAGCTTTTATAGAGCTCTTGAATACATATGCTACCGTGGTGAATTATACGTAATTCCAGCAGCACGTAGCATGGCTTGAAGCGAACAACAAAAAGAAATCTGCATTCACATGCTTGACTTGAAGATCCATGATACAGAAGATTACTCAGCATAAACAAGACAGTGAAAATGGTTCTTTTATTGCTCATGCCTGCGCGTGACGGAATCCCGTGTATTGGGCAGACGGGAATGTTCCTCTGATCTTTGTCACCGCACAGGCAGGCAACACCTTCCTGTTGTTGAGGCCCAGGTAACCCCACAGCCAGTGTGCAAGCTGGCTGAAGCTGATGTACCTGTACTTCCTGTTGAAAAGAATACAAGATTGAATGGTGTTGCACGTGGTCTTTTCATTTTCAAAATCTGTGCTTAGCTTAACACATAGTACAAGTATAAAGATATGAGGTGCAGCAGTGGTATTCGCACAAACAAAACATAGAACCCACCACAGTGGCTGAGTGGCTAAGGCGTTGTGCTGCTAAACACACGAGTAGGCAGGTTCAATTCCGGCCGGGGCGGCCGCTTTTCTTATGGAGGTTAAAAGCGAAAATGCCCGTGTGTTCCAGATTTCGGTGCACGTTAAAGATACCCAGGTGGTCAAAATTAATCCGGAGCCCTCCAAAGGCATCCACAGAACTTTTTGCAAGAGGGGCCTTCCATTAGCGGTGGGGAGGTACGATTGGATAGCACCAAAACGGCGCTATTTGTGGTTACAAAAATTACATACAGCGAATCAGAACCAGAGTTGGAGAACATACATTGAATTTTATCACCGAACAAAGAAATAAAGTTAAAGAAAATGCGAAAAGTTACTGCCGCTTTGTAAAGAAGAGTGGTCAGTCTCGCTGCGTGAGGGTTCTTGACTCACGCAAATTGATCACCAGCACACAGCAAAATACATTCACATACATGCAACTGCACTCCGTCAATCTTCCTTGAATAGCAGCTGCAGACGCCTCGGGTTTTTCTGGGCAAATTGCGAGATGACATGTGTGATGAAGTCTGTTGAAATGGCTCACGCAATAAAGATACTATACTGGCATCCCTGACATTCAATGGAGTACAGGTGTACAAGCATTTTGAGGGGCTGATTTATAGGTTTTGTTGCGGGACTTGGGTGGCGCCGACATTTTGCAATTTAGAAGAAAAGGGTGTACAAGGTGATGGGACGGCACGGGAGGATGTTACACTCACTACTAAGTGTAGCTGTGAAGATGTTTTGCTAGATATAGCTGCAACTTTTTCCGAAAACTGAAGTTCTTGCTTCAAGACTGCATAAATCTGGAGTTTATAAAAAAAAAACGTCAAACCTTTCCCAATTGTTCGCTATCTTCAATAGCCAGCACAGGCAGTTCATTTCACGGTCGTTACATGACCGGCAATGTCAGTCAGTGTCTAAAGTGCAATGTTGACCGCAGTCGTGAAGGACGTTCCATATGAATACGCAGGACCTGAGTGTGCTAATCATTCGAGTAGCGCGGATTGCGGGCTAGTTGGTTCACGTACATATTAAAAAAAACTTTGCGCCAAAGGACGGGACAAAGGAGAGAACGTCGGTGTCGTTCTCGCTTCTCTTCCGGCCTTCAGGGCAAAGTTATTTTAATTATGGGCGAACCAAGCTGTGCAGCTTTTTGTAGTGCATAAAAATATCCGAATCTCCCGGAGGGGGGGGGGGGCAGTGGCCCCTCCTTTCCCCCCCTTCCGGACGGCCATGGAGCCCTCCACTACAGTGCGCCTCATCGCCTGCGGTGCGTTGGCGCGGTAAAGCCTCCAATCAATCAATAATAACATAGACTAACACGAACTACGACCCATAACTGCAAAAGAATAAAAAAAGACATGCACCTGGTGTGATGAGTACATAATTATAAATACTACGTCTATGATGTGCCACAGACCAAAGTCATGGTCCTGCGTAGCACGACAGGCTAATAAAAAAGAGAAGAGCTTGACAGCACTGTCGCTGCTACAATAAAAAAAAAAGGAGCGGCACCCTGACAGCACAGTCGTGGGATGGTTAGAATAAAAAAGCGTGGGATGGTTAGAATAAAAAAGCAGGCAGTCAAAGATGCGAGACTACGAGAAGTCATTGAAAAAACACCCCATTCAGCGGTGCAAGCAAAATAAAGCGTAGGAAGGCGAGAGAGCTTTGGTTATTGAAAGAATTCAAAGGAATAAGCAAAAGATGCAAAACTCGCATGGTTGCATAGCATGTAACACCAGGCTAGCAAAGTGAACGAACTTGATAGGTTGAACGCGCCAACGCTACACAGGCGATGAGGCGCGCCGTAGTGGAGGCCGGGCTCTGGAATAATAAAATCTACACACGGGCATTTTCGCGTATCGCCTCCATCAGAAATGCGGCCGCCCGGGCCGGGAATCGAACCCGCGTACTTGGGCTCAGCAGCACACTGCAAAATGAATGAAGTGTTCGAAAAAAAAAACTCACCTCGTGCGTTCCACACGTACTCCGTGCTGCCGAAGCATGAGGTACGCCACATTCAGTAGCACCTCATCCAAACAGAGAGTGTGGAAGTGCGGGTGCGCCGTGATGCACCCCGCAGCCTTCTTCGCTGTCGCTTCCGGAATCTCTCGGCAGCAAACGCACCGCACTCCGCAAGTGTCGGCATTGCCACACAGAGCCCGCAGGTGCACCTGTAACGAAGCGGCGTTAATTTTTCGCAATGATGAATGAATGAACTGCATTTTGCAAAATACTATCCGCTACGCACCAATTCGCGTTTCCGAGACGTGCTGGGTCGGGCTCGTCGCCGGGGTCTTCGCGAGCTGTATGGGCCGCAGGCGCACGCAAATCGCCGTCGTCACTATCCGAGTCTGGCGACGCTCGGCTCCTGTGGTTGCGCACTCGCGCAGGGGCGTCAGCGTACGGCTCATACCCCAGCGCCCGACTACGCGCCAGCATGCTGCGCTGCAGCTCAGGGAGCTCCGTCATCTTTTCAGACGTATCAGACGGCAGAAACGTGCAGCTCAGTTAGTGCATGACGTCATCATGGCGCCGCAGAAGAAATCTATCTGACCCTGTTGAGGCTACCCACGGCACCGCCATGTTGTTCAGACGTTAGAAAGAGGCGATTGGTCACTTTTCCTTACGTCATCAGCCTGATTGAGGAGGAAAGACCGGGGGAAACCGTAACTGAATTTTTTATCCCATTTCCAAACCTCGGGCTACAAAACGGACTGGCGCAGCTTTTACAGCAAGGGTCAGCGGTTCTGAATACCCACACAGCAAAAACTTTTCGAAAATCTCTTCACGACCCCTTTAAGGTATGTACAGTGAAGTTGTTCTTGTATTATTTATCATAGGCAAATGATTTTAAGTGCACTACTTTGCACGCTTACAGACCAAACAGTGCAAAAGAAGCTGCACTGGATGCAATGCTGGAGTACCTGGACAAATGGGAGGCCTATGCAGAGGGCGTCGGCTTTCTAAGCATAAATACGTCGGAAGGTCCACGTGTCACCATTCATTCCACAAAGGCCCTCCTGAAGTACTTAACTGAGATCGTCGGCTTCAGGTACCTGATGACGTCGCACCTCAGCCAGGGCTGCCTTGAGCGCTCATTTGGAATAGTACGGTGGTGCAAGTGACCACCCTACCCCTGCTCAGTTCATCGTTACCATCAGGTACTAGTATATCTATGAATCTAAAAGGAATTTCAATGAATTGCTTTCCGTAATTTGAACATATTGCAGGTGCTTGAGCTTCTACGGCCTCGCCAGGAGCCCTAGAGGTGCAAGCGTGTCACCAGGTCTACTGGACTCCCTCCTTTCTGCGGAAGAGTCACTCCTGAAAGATGAGGTTGAAGATGATGTAGTCCCCTTGGAGGCAGTTGAAGTCGCTGTGGACCATGCGGACTATGTTGAAGAAAGAAGCGACGCTCGCTTGGTCTACTACATTGCGGGATACGTTGCCAGGAAGCGTGTCCTGTCAACTGACTGTGCTGCATGCAGGGATGCCTGCCTTGTGCCGAGAGACTGTGTCCCTGAAGAACTGCCAGCTGGTGCCTCCAAGTAGTGGGACTTTGGTGGGCTCCTCTACCCGTCGGTGTCACTCTATCGGCTCATTCAAGCACTCGAAAGCAGGCTAACCAAAGAGTTCAGTACAACACAGCTGCATTCTAAAGCTGCTTTGAGCATACTTCAGAAATTGAGCGCAAATGTGCCGCAAATTGGCTGTACGGAGCACTGCCTTAAACTTACCAAGGCTGTGGTCAGGTTTTTCTGCCTGACTAGGATCCCCTTTCTTCTGAAGGGCCTTAACCAGAAAACGAACGAGAGCAAAGGCAAGCAAGGGCCCATCTCCCCGCGAGGGGGACTCGAGCAAATGCGTCGCATAGGGGGTGGGTGTATTGCGTTAACGTTTAGTGTTTGGGGAGTTGGTGGTAGTGAATGCGTTGTATCAGCAGCTTCTTGACGTAGTTTGAATGAGTCAAGGATATAAGGCGCGTTCGTAGCCTCCCATTCTGTGTCGGTTTTGTGGCGCAGTGGGAAGAGCACCATGTACCTCGCGTTCCGCCCACAGGTAGTGAATGCGTTGTATCAGCAGCTTCTTGACGTAGTTTGAATGAGTCAAGGATATAAGGCGCGTTCGTAGCCTTCCATTCTGTGTCGGCTTTGTGGCGCAGTGGGTAGAGCACCATGTACCTTGCGTTCCGCCCACAGGTAGTGAATGCGTTGTATCAGCAGCTTCTTGACTTAGTTTGAATGAGTCAAGGATATCAGGCGCGTTCGTAGCCTTTCATTCTGTGTCGGCTTTGTGGCGCAGTGGGTAGAGCACCATACCTTGCGTTCCGCCCGCAGGGTCGTGGTATCGAAACCAGGCGCCGGTAAGTATTATTTTTTATATAGTGTAGGGGTAGGGGTGCGGACCTGTTGTTGAGAGCGAGGAGGGTAGCGTGATGCGGGAGAGGAGGAGTGGGGCAGAGGACGCACCTGGAACGGCTGTTGCGGACGCCGAGGCACGCCAACGCCGTGTGACATCGTGAGTTAAAGAAATGCTCTGCATTTAAAAACAAAGCCTTGCGTACTGTGAAAGAAGCAGTAAAACTGAACTGCATCCTGCTTCATGGAATAAAGTTTGCTCGCCCAGGAACATGTGCCATTTGTTTGTTTGGTTTTCGAACTACATTGAGAATTAAATGACTTCTGGGCGTTGCGTTACAACGTATGCCGTAATTTCACGTTGATTTAGCAGGTGTTAACAAAGTTGTCTGCTTTCGTACGTAATTACACCAACCACCACCAACAACAACAAAAACTATTGGCAAGAGTAAACATGCCGCATGATCCTAGCTGTTAATTATGGTCCCTAGAAATATGTGCTAGTCTGCCGTCCGCCGGCCGCGAAGGGGGCTCCTCCGTGATGCATGCAGCGGCGGCGCTGCAGTCAATCGGAGCGCGGTGGCCGGCCGGCGCGATGGGCAGCGGCGAACGGCGCTCAGCCGTGCCGCTGCTGCCTTCGTAGTTCTGCCCTATTTCGGGGCGGGTTCAGCCCATTTTAACTGCCCCTTTTCGAACCCTATCCGTTTCTGTCGACAAACCAGATTAGCCAAATAAGTTGGTTCTTACCAGAACGAAGAATTTTAACCGAAGCGTGAAGTGACAGGAGTACGGTTTCGCGGAGCCTTGTAAAAACCGCGGAATCGTGTGGCTACGCTATTTCGATTTCCACCCATACTCGGGCGCTTTGGGAACACTGCCGGCACGGCATCGTTTTCCAGCTTGGAAACATCATGCGGGACTTCAGCTAGCGAACAACCGTTCTTTGTGAATACCCCCGCCGTTGTTAACTGATGGATTAGTCAGCGCGTGAAAATGTGTGTGTAGTGTGTCGGCGCTCCGCTTTTTTGTATGGCTCTTTGGAACCGTCTTTCTTTGCAAGTTTCCCAAGATGTTATCCCCTGTACGTGTATGTAAATAAAGCAGCTCGAACCGGCGCCTTCTGACTTTTCGCATCGTTGATCTGGAGACCCTTAAGCGCACGTCTTCGCGGCCCCCTCAGTTACGTCCGCGTCAACTGGGAATCTGTTAAATGTAAATGCCGAATAAAAAAACAAGACGCGTGAACATACATACGAAGTTTTATCGCCTTCAGTCATCAGATACAGTGATTTCTCCATAACTCGAACTCGGATATCTCGAAATACCGGTTAAGTCAAAATCTTTTTTTGCCGTGCATATACCTGCCATAGGCCGCATTTTCCACCCTTTGTCTCGAAACGTCTTTTCGGGGATCACGAATATCTCGAAATTTTGACAAAGAGGACGGAATGCAACATCCGCTGCAGGCAGCTGATAAGCTAGCTCCCATTACGCGCCGAACGCCGTCGCGAACGAAAAATTTGCGCGGGTACGCACTGTGCACGGCCGATGTCCCGTTAGCGGAGTGCTGTCCGACGCCTACATTGCTGATATAGCTGGGGAAGACGCTTCTGATCATGCGGACGACGACGTGTCTCAAGAAGTGCCAAAAACGGCAGGAACAAGAAAAACACATGCTTTGCCTGCTTCACAGCAAGATAGAATATAGCGTTGGCGAGCAACAGTTGATGCGGCATTGAGAAGCTCGAGAACACTTTTTTGGGACCAGATGCGACGGCGAAACAGGCGAGCATCACGCAGTTCTTTTTCCGCAATACCTAAAAAAAATGTTTTTTTCTGCAAATTATTTTGCCTGTTTTCCGGAAGCGTCCCTGTGCATTGGAGCGTTTGTTACCAGCACTAGCTCTTATTCCAGTGAACTGGCCATACATTTTTCGCATTTCGCTTAACCCAACACTCCGCTTACCTCGAAATTTTCAAAACTTTGGGTACTATCAAACCTCTTTTGCGTGCCTGTAATTTTTCGGAATGCCACGATTTGAAACATTCGCCAGCATTGGGTACGTGAAACTGATAATACCCGGCTGGCTGCAAATCAGTAACTTCGCTTGCATTCCTCATTGCACAGGTTCTTTTTGATCACCCACACACTCGGAGGGAATTGCGAGACGCACGCGGGGAAAGCAAAACGGGAGAATAGTTGTGTTATTGCCAATCAATATAATCGCGGCTGTTTGAAACCAAGGAGTAAAAATATTGAAGTTTATTTATACTGTCATGACCATATATACCGTGCTTTATCCCCCCTCCCCCCACACTCTACCCAAAGTATATAGGAACAAGTTTTTGCTGGCACAACATTTTACTGAAGCTTTCGCTTTTCTTCTTGTCAGCCTACCAGCCGGCTGCGTGCTTGTCACCGTCAATGACGTTCGAGAATGACCCGGTAGTTTCGATGTGGAACAAACGCAGCTTCTGGTGCCGCAGGGAGCTCTTTTTGAACGGGATCTCACCGTCTGAACATTAATTAATGGTTGAACACGAAGCTTTCTCGTGAGCGATTCCTTGTCGTCTGAGTTTTGACTTTGACTCATTGAGCTTTCGCTTTGACTCGCACGCATTTTGGACTTATGATCACGCCGGATTTGACATCAACCATTTGCCGTTTGATTTCACGCGAAGAAAGCTCGTATTCAACCATCGTTGCGGAGTGGAGGAGTGGATAATTTTTCTGACTGCACTCCTCTACAAATCCAAACTGCTTTGACCATATTGGAATTGCGCATTGAGATAGACGTCGGCTTCAAACCGCGATGGAGCCAGCTTCGATTCTGACCACGGGAAGCGTTTTTTTCCCTCTCACTTTACTCCCAAACATCACCGTCGTCAGAGACAGTTGGCTTTCCTGCAGTGCTTTTTCGAGGCGACATAGGCCATCAGGGAAACATAGAAAGCTTCACTTTAATAATGGGTCAAGCGGCGGTAGTGAAACGGCTACGCTGGTTGCTGCGGTTTCATCCTTCGGTCTCACTGGCGAAATTCAGCGGCCGCAAAGAGGCTCCGTAGCCCAATTCGCGAAAAACTCGGGGCGTGAAACTAAAAGGTCTTATAGTACCATCGTACCTTCAATTGTGAGCTGATGTACCTCGTACCATTCGATTTCACCGCTCTAAGTGGCCGACAAACCCCGATGCGCGCTCGCGCTCCGCGGCAGTAGCGCGCGGCACAGGCCGGCTGCGGCCGCTCTCGCTCCGGCCGCTCGGGCGCTCCGATTGCTCGCAGCGCCCTCTGCGCAGCGCTGTGCGTGCATCAGCGGCGCGGACACGCCTTCCCATAGGGAAAGCGCGCGGACGGCAGACTAGCACAATTTCTAGGGACCGTATGTTAATATTGGCCCCGAGGACATACCGTGGCGCCACCTACTAATGACGTCACTTGTTGGACGCCGGGTCGGGTTGTCGTCTGCTACAACCCATTTCCTGTGCGTATGCGGCCGCGTGTTTGTGTGTGTGTGTGTGTGTGTGTGTGTGTGTGTGTGTGTGTGTGTGTGTGTGTGTGTGTGTGTGTGTGTGTGTGTGTGTGTGTGTGTGTGTGTGTGTGTGTGTGTGTGTGTGTGTGTGTGTGTGTGTGTGTGTGTGTGTGTGTGTGTGTGTGTGTGTGTGTGTGTGTGTGTGTGTGTGTGTGTGTGTGTGTGTGTGTGTGTGTGTGTGTGTGTGTCTGTCTGTCTGTCTGTCGGTCTGTCTGTCTGTGGCCACCGTACCCCCCCCCCGCTCCTTGTGGATTTGGTGCAAATTACCCAAAAAAGTTGCCTGCAACCCGAATAATCCGGGCGAGCAATCAGCGACTCGCTTTTTCCCGGCGACACCGCCGTGCCCCACAGCTCGTACGCAGCCAGCTAACGCCAAGGACGATGCAACTGATGCCGAGAAAAGTACACTGTAAATTCATTATGAAATACTTGCGACGTGACATGTACGAGACTGTGTGTGCAAGGAAACACCTTGTAACAGCGACGGATGCGCGTCGCTCACTTGTGATCTCACCGAGCGCTCGCCTTGCCTGGTAAATGAATGACTACGTGAGAACGGTGATCGGATTGCTTCACCGCGCATGCTTAAAAGTACTGCTATGATGCGCACTTTGGCTTAAGCAGTGCCTCTTACCCCTACAATGTTTTTTATAGTTATTCTTGGATTTGATTAACGATCACTGCCGTACTCTGCACGGCTGTTATGTTTACTTTTCGCGACAACTTGTCCGCAATGTATAAATGATATACCAACGCGAGTTTTCAAAGCCTGCGAGCGGGTTTGGACATGGCTATATTTAGTTTTCATTGGGACTTCGGCGTAGGAATGTATAACTGTAACGTGGGCTCTTTTATGTTTACAGTCAGCCTGCCTTCCTCTAGCATCAATGAACCTAACGATTGCTCACAGAAGGCGAGGCTGTGTACGAGGCGAAACACGTCGTTAATGAATTCGGGTAATTGGGAGTTTTAAAATAGGAGAACCGAGACGACAACCCAAAGTGATGGGGGAACCCAAACGCAACACGCGCGCGCGCCGAAAGGGTCTTCTCGAACCGCTCGCCGCCGGCTTCGGATGCACGCATAGAGATAATATACGGATGCACGTAATCGAATGTTGAGAACTTTAGGCTTAACGACGCGGCAGATATTTCCTCGCCGCTATCGTCACAGTTGCGAATGAGAGTCCTTAATGCAACTTTTCACTTCACTGTCACCCTCTTTTTTGTATGTGTAACTTTGTAACCGCGCCCGTTTAAGCGATCGATGATCAAGAACCTGCCACGGCCTCGGCCGATGCTTGCGCGCAGGCACATATCCTTCGGCCGCTCGCCGCACCGCGCGTGAACGGGCCGGCGGTGCGGGACCGACCTTCGGGGACGGTCGGCGTAGATCGCGGCAGATATTTGAGCATCGCTTTGAAAACCACAGCTGATTACACTACCTAGCACAATTTTTCACCACTCTAACATCCACATTCACCGCTGTCGAATTACTTTTCCACAACTAGCGTGATTTTAAAAAGCGGCGACAAGTTGTTGCTGTCGCGACCTGCGTCGGTTCGAGCTGCTCCGTCGGCCGTGCGAGCAGGCACGGCGGTGTGTACGCGGAGCGTTTCTGCGAGCAGTAAACGCTTCATGATTTCTTGCTTTACACATTTGTTGCAAACAAGGGAAATGTAGAAACTTGGCTTGGCAATTATCGTAGTCTACATTCCTGATTGGGGAAACGAGCCGCAGTTTATGCTTCGGTCGCACACGTACGCCACCACGCTCAAGTTGTTTGCGGAGAATGTACCACAGTTGATACGGTTATAAAATCCCCATGACGTCAAACTGCGCTTGACGCACTGAGAATTAACTCCAAACGACAGAAATTAACACGAAAATACTTTTAGAACGCGCGTCCTAAACTAAGTGTCACGCGCTGCAAGCCAACTGTGCCGCAAGGTAGGAACGGTGATCCTACAAGTGACGTCAAAATGATCGCAGTGCCAGCCTCTCCAGCGGTGGGCCTCGCGGCCAATAGCGTTTACTTCGGAGGGAAAAAAAATATTGCACGTAAACCCTGCGAAAACCACTCTACCATTAGCTCCCGCTCAGCGGCTTTAATGTGGCATTTCTCAAACGCCTGCTTGCTTTCTGGCAGCAAAAAACTATTGGCAAGAGTAAACATGCCGAATGACCCTAGCTGTTAATATAGCGTTTACTTCGGAGGAACAAAAACAATATTGCACCTAAACACTGCGAAAACGACTCTACCATTAGCTCCCGCTCAGCGGCTTTAATGTGGCATTTCTCAAACGCCTGCTTGCTGTCTGGCAGCATAAAACTCGGATGTGCATAGCCGTCTCGCAAACCCCACGTTAGCAGTAGCGTAACGCAAGCCTTGCCTTGTCTAAGGAACTGCGGTATCAGCTAAAAAATTCTCCCGCATTTCCCCGAGGGGGAGAATGTGAAAGTGCGAATGCACGGTTGTCGGCCCGCTTGCGGCGCTTGCGCTCGGCCCCCGCAGCCCACCGCCTCGCCGCCTTCTCTTCCATCTCTTCCATCGGGTTTGTAGTATCACGTGTACACCACGCAGTTATCAAGCCGCTATAACGCCGCTGAGTCGCCAACGCACGCCGCTGACGACGTAGTTTGAGTGTGTTAAAGATATAAGGCGCGTTCTGACACCGATATCAGCGTCGCGTCCGTGGCTTATTCGGTAGAGCGTCGGGCTGCGGCCCGCAAAGTCCTCGGATCGAAACCTGGCGCCGGATGCTGTTTCTTTCTTAAATATAGAGGAGCACTGCGGACGCCGACGCCGCCGCCGGCGGTGGATGGTTTGGGGTCGCTTATAAAGAAAGAGCATTCGCTCTTAAAATTTCTAGAACTCGGTAACGCGTCTCCGCCGGGTCTCACGAAGCACGGAGAACGTCCGCGCGCGCTGATGGCGCCCCTGACGACAGCGCCGCCGCGCGGCATTCATGCGAACGGGGGCCAGCTTTTCCTGGACGGTCTTCACACCTTGCGCACCATGGCGCTGGATGAGAGCGACCTTTTGTTCGAACGCTTACATGAGAAGCTGACGCCTAGCTCCGACTCTTCGCGCTCCGCACACACTCTAAGAAATGTGGGGAGTAGTTGAAGAATCAAACAGCGTTCCTATTCCTGCCAGGGTCGTTTGACACCGTCCGCACCACGCGTGGCGTTAGATGGCGTGTTCACTCTGCTAGGAAACCAGAATAAAACTGCTGGCGAACTCTCCCCACTCTTGATGGAGCTAAGCGGCGTTTGTACCCCTTTCGCGGGAGAGAATAGAACAGCGTACCGACTCTGTCTCGCATCGATGGAGTTCGTATATCCTCCGCGATAGAGAATAGAACAGTCAACTTTCAGGTGTGCAAAATCTGTGGCGGACGCGAACTCTTTTAAATTGTATCACACTGATAGTGTATGTGTTCAGGCTCGCGCGCAGGCGCACACGCACGGGCAACACGCACACGCACGTGCAAGGTAAATAACAATATTGTTACGAACAAGTGGACAATTCCCGATGTCCAAGCATCGACGACGACGAGTGAGTGACGGACGCGCAGCCGGTGCGTGCTCGGCGATAGCCGCCGTGTAAATAGTGTGAAATATATCGTCCGCATCTCATTGTTCATGTCCTGCGCCGCGTAACATGTTTGGTGGAGTGTGCGGGTTTCTCCCCGTCCTGGCCCCAGCATCGCTACGTCTCGGCACCGGCGCAAACGTCGAGGGTACATGGGCCGTGTCGGGCAGCCCCAGCCCCGCCGCGATCAGCACATGACGGTGCCCCCGCCGCATCTCCCCAGCCCAAGAGAAAGCCGATCAAGAGCCGAGACCTGACGAGATGTGACCAGCCAAGACGTGCCGCCCATGCTGTGTTCCCAGCCTTTTCGCCCGGCACGGTTCCCAGCACCCTCATCGGTTCGTCGTGGCCTTACATGCATGGGCGTCGATGTTCGGGGACCAGTCGACATCGGATACCGCAATCGTCATTCGCCGTTGAAAGGACTTCAGTGTTAATACGCATCGCATCTCATCCTCACCGCACCCATCCATTCACGCTGACCGAGCGCGACCGGGACGGCCTTCTTTGGCCGGGGTGTGATATGTTACGAACAAGTGGACAATTTCCGATGTCCAACCATCGACGACGACGAGGGAGTGGCGGACGCGCAGCCGGTGCGAACTCGGCGATAGCCGCCGTGTAAATAGAGTGAAATATATTGTCCGCATCTCATGGTTCATGTCCTGCGCCACGTACCAGTATCTCGCGTAGCTGCTTCTGTGGTTATCACATCAATCCGCTGAATTATAAACAGACTGCCGGAAGTGATTGACGAATAAAAATTGCTGCCTAACGAAGTTGTTAACCTCAGTTTAAAGCTGCGCTAGGCAACCCCTCGTTCCGTGGGTTTGTTTCAGTTTTTATTTTTTAAACCAAGTGAATGCAGACGTGGTGGTACTGCTTATCTTCTGCACGCCTATGCTCAATTTTTCAGGCGCCTCTCTGTTTTTTTTTTCCTTTTTGACTGTGAACTTGACCGAGCGCTTGACACCCCATGCTTATTTTCACTATCTGAACTTCTGTCATGGCAGAATGCTAACAGTATAAATCAATAAATAAATCAATAAACATGTGATTTGTACATGGTGTGCATGCACATATAACAAACATAACATGCGAAAAATAAATCAAGTACAGGGAAGCAATAGCTGTGGAGTCCGTGTGTGAAGTGCACAAATACAGCTTAATCAAGCAATCAATATGACCGCTCATCCTGTGCGGCTCATCTGGTGTACACATAGATACAGTACAGGTGCTATTCGTTGAGCAAAGAACCAACATATGGCAATCAAAATAGTTCAGCCTACGTCCTTACAGTGCAAAGCTGACCGGGTATTGGCTAGTCGTTGCATACATTTATTTTACTGCTCCTTACACCGTGGTGTTTTCTTGGAATAATAATTTGACAACATAGGCCCCACTGTACCTTTTATATCAAAATTTAAGAAAGACTAGTGAAAGGCAGCCTTATTATTAGTGTCAGAGGTTCCACAGGCTTATTTTCTAGTGCGATGCAAAGTGTTTTTTTTAATTGCTGTAAATAAACAAATGCGTGTATCATACACAAGCACAGATTGTAGTTGCACTGCGGGGGTGGGCAAAACAGCGTGCTTCTCCACCCCCTTCTGTCTCCGACATCCAATATTGATGTTGCAATTGAGGCCTTCAGTTTCACTGTTTATACCAGCACGGAGGCTATTGAATTGTTCCTTTTGTTTAGATGGGTTCTGTAACTATGGTGTCCTTTTTATATTTTATAATTTATTAAATTTGTAATGATGCAAGTTACCCCTGCTGCCGCACAACTTTGGAGGACACTAGGGACATGGCCAGAGCGGGGTGTGGGGATTAGAACCGCCTCCGAAATTTTTTTCAGGCAGCGCGTAGCGAGGCTTAGTGTTCCTTTCGGTGAAACTCCTCCCTTGCCATAACCCATAACCCCCTCCGAACAAAATTTATGGCTTTGGTTCTGCAGGACACCGCCCTGAGGACACCCATGGGCAAATGTGTATGTGCAAGTCATTGCGCTATAATGAAAAATGAGTAGATGTCTGTGATTCAACTGCAGTTGCTTGTTGATAGATCCATGATGCTACCAATCAATAGCGTTTGTTGACTCTACCATGCAATGTCACAAAATGATGCGTTATGTCATGCAGCCATCTGAAATTGAATGAAACAAAAGAGCTCCAAAGTGATAGTTTATTTTGCCCAGTAGTTCCTTACCCATCACTTGTGACACACATAATGCTAAAAAAACACTTCAAATGAATATCAGGTTATTTGAAGAGACTTTGTTGGTCGTGTCAAGCACGCCTCAACAAAAGTGTGCTATACTATTAAGAAACTTAGACTAACAGACAGTACCTTTCAATATTTGAAATTTTTACCAGTCTGCATCTGAACACGTCATGGCCCACAACCGTTTCGTGCCATAAAAGTTTGTGAGCAGCCTATAGTGCTTATTCATTACTTTTGTTATTCAAGATCTCCTGTTTCCACATAAACCAAGCCTAAATATAAAATCTAAGTCACTCTCATGCATGCTTCACAAATTTTTATCTAGTAAATAATTCAGGTATAGACCCAACACCTTCAGAGATAGGGTTCTTTGCATTGCTTACCTGGCAGTTTTTAATATTATTATTTTCTTTGAATGAACTAGTCTCCTACAGCTCACTCAGGTTTGTTTTGGTCAGAAAGTTCATATTTTCAGCAAAAAAAGCCACAAATACAAACAAACTTTAAAATTTCCCACTTCAGATCAGCAGTGACATCATAGCGGAAGAGGTTCCAGAAACAGAGTAATCAGTGTTTAAATCTCATGCCAGCCTTCCAGCACGTCAACCAAATGAAACTTAAGACTCCACTACAAAGAACGTAAAGGGATGAAAACTAGGGAGAGGCCCCACTAGCTACCCATGGATTGTGAGAAGTGTGCCATGGTGCCAGGCTTTTTCATGCTCTCACGGGGTCGCTGGTAACGGCATTGAAGCAACAGCGGCTAAAGGCTGTCAAATAGAATCCCCGCCTCCATTTGGCTTGCATTTTCTGATCCAGTTCACGATTACTTCAGCGCAAGAGCTGCCTACAGTGCAGAATTGGTCCTGCACTTTTTTTCGTCCCCTTCTGCACCTTCTTTTTGGGAAGTGCAGAGGAAGCCGTGAACTCGTCCTGCACTCCCTGCACCATCGCAAAATCGGATAGAAAAGTATAGGTGTCGCGTACTGCACCCAAAAACTGTAGAGGTGAGGGCTGCACTGCCTGAACGAGTTCACCGAGTGCAGCCAAATCGAAGGCACCTAGCATACCAGGAATGTGAGTGAAGGTGGAGGAGGTGGAAACTGTGCGCAAAAAATACAAGAAAAAAAGGAGACCTCTGAAAATGACGCAGCGGCTTCACACAACCTGACATCGGGGCCTCTTTTAACGTTTTTCTTGCTTCACGACAAAGAATCGCACAGCCTTTACTGGCAACCAGCTGCCTTATGTACAAACTAGCCTATGTGTCATCATAAGCATAGTGCAAGTGGCTGAAGGCACCACTCTTTCATTTTCTTTTCTGATCATCTAGCTTAAGTTTTGAAGTTCACACAAAAATTCGTATGAATGTTGTTCTGACATGATTTATCTTTTGAATAAACAAAACTTTTATTTCACCTCTATGGCCCCTTTAATAAGAATATCATGAAGCATCACACAGGGAAGACTACGCCCCGTACAACTATGTACAGTCAAACCTGGATGTAACAAAGTTGAAAAAACTGCTTTTTTCGTTACGTGCAGGTTTTCATTACACGCAGGTTTCGAGATCTCGCGTGAATGAAGCAGAAATGAAACCAAAATGCTACACATCACTGACGCTAAACTCGCCTTTCAAGGATTGATGTCACACTGAAAAACTACGTGCTTTGCGCCGGCTGCTACTGCACGGCCCCGTACTCATGAAATTAACTTAAGTACCACTTTTGCATTTCAACACTTTTCAATGCCTTAACGTGTTTCAAGAATCAAACTTATGCTCAAAAGGCGCCTTTTCGCGAACTCGATGCTCTTTTCCACCCTCAAAACTGTTGAGGAGATGCTAGCTTGGACAGTGTACCGGGCGGTGACGTTCAACTGTGCACACGGCATTTTAAATAGCGAGCTTGTCTTGAATTAACAAAACCTCCCGTTTTCTGCCAGCAAACTCATCACCGATGAACCGAAACCACAGATAGCAGTGAAGACGCGCGACTACATGCCGACAAGCAGGCTAAGCACCTAACTGACACCGCACTTACTCATTGAAATGCAGGGCAGTTTGTGGTGCCGGCCAAATTCGCTAAATTAGTGCATTTCTCCAGCCGATTTTTTATAAAACGGGCAAAAAACAGACTCGCCAGCGTGGCGAATTTGTTACATCAAGGTTAACCGTCACAACGCCTTCGTTACGTAGAGGTCGCAAACACATGGAGGTGGCAATGGGGAATTAAAAAACTTCATTCAATTGAGGAATTCGTTACACAGAGGTTCGTTAAGTCCAGGTTTTACTGTACGTTCTTTTCTCCAATATCAAAGTACAGCACTGACTTTTGTAACACATGCATACCAGGCACCAAATCCCCCAGAGTCCCATTCTTTCATCAACCCTCTTGTACATTGCAGGGAGAAATCTACCAAAGATCGGTTTCATAGGAGGCATCTCAATATCTCCAGAACATCTCCAGAAAGCTAAGAGCTTTAGGTAGGCATAACAGCAAGCAATTGCAAGAACTGAACATCAGCAAACATGCTGGTGTCTTAGGAATACTAGCACAAAAATTAACCACAGTGTGAAAAGCTCTAGAACATGATGTGCAAGTCCTGCAGATAATTTGCCGCATATCCGATTGGCATAGAAGAATGTGAGAAGCTGATATACTGCGACTCGGTAGAGGCCGAAGAGCTATTACAGCGCTCTGTCTTTTTCTCGTCTTCCATGCCGTTTCTTTGCGCTTTTTTTTGCCTTGAATTTGCATTGAATTAGCATGTTTGCACACGAAAGGCACTGACATATCAAAACAACCCACATCAGCATCCAATTTGCAAGTAATATAAAGGCCACGTCTAGTTATGCTCCTGAATGAATGCATATTTATATGTTCAGGAGTTCATGTGCTGGTTAATGATCTTCATTGCATCTCACAATACCACTTCAAAGCAAGAGTACGAGCAAAAATTCGCAAATAAGGACACACAAACTTAGCATTTCCCAGTCACTGGTGGCGAAGGGCACTACGAGTCACACTAAATATAGATCTCACAGCGTGGCACCACCTCTGCACCGAAGTACAAGTCCAGTCGTTGTGGTGACACCTCCCGTTTTGGCGAAACAACACTGAGTTCTCCAGACTTCACCACATGGTAGGAGTAGCAGTAGCATCTCACAATACCACTTCAAAGCAAGAGTACGAGCAAAAATTCGCAAATAAGGACACACAAACTTAGCATTTCCCAGTCACTGGCGGCGAACGACACTACGAGTCACACTAAATATAGATCTCACAGCGTGGCACCACCTCTGCACCGAAGTACAAGTCCAGTCGTTGTGGTGACACCTCCCGTTTTGGCGAAACAACACTGAGTTCTCCAGACTTCACCACATGGTAGGAGTAGCGGTGCCTCCTGAAGCACTTTACCTCCAATGTTGCCAGAACAAGCAACACTGCCTGACCGGTGAGCAGTACGGTGTCAACAAGAGCAAAGCTTGGTGGTTCACCCTTCTGCATTACTAAAACGTCTCCTTGCCTGTAAGTGGCATTGTCACACGTGACAGACTTCACTTTCCACACTGTCTCGTGCTCCATGATTTTGCTCTGGACGACACAGGGAAGGCTAGCACGCTTCACTCTCTTTGCACACGTACTCACCACACCATCTGCTCTAAATATGTGCTGCTGAAATGCCTGAAGAAACTGGTGCCTGCCAGCCAAGGTCTTGCAGATGTTGCGGAAGTTCATGGTATGAGTGGCAAGCCTCTTGAAGTATTGATGCTTGGCCTCAAACCGCATACACCAGTACTGAACAAGTGGACCGACCTCGCTCAAAATTCTTGGGTAGTGGACCATGAAATGCATCTTTGGAGTTACAGAAGCAGCAGTATATGTAGATGTGAAATTCTGAAGGAATTCTCCAATCTTGAGCTTCAAATGTGGCAACCACTCCACAGGAACTTCTTCAGCCAGCACCATGTCTACAATGTGGCGAAACTCCAGGTAGACTTCCCAATGTGAATTTCCTTCTGGGATTTGGCCTGAAAAGATAACAGGCAACAGCCTAAACAGACACCACTTCTGGGCTGCTGTGCCTTTCAGGGTTCCTGTTTGTGCGAGGAACGACGAGGTTAGCAGTTCTGGCTTGTTTTTCCTGTCGTTGAATCCATAGGAAAAAGTGCCTATTTTGTCCAGGTCAGGCTCGGTCAGCACAGAGTCATTCAGAAGACCAGTGATAACTGGCCTCAGCACATACCTATTGTGCCCTCAAAAATGTCATGCATGACATCCGGTGGCATTTGCTTGCAAACAGAAAAGTAGTCCAGTGATAACAAAGGTGAAGAGCCACTTACGCCATAGAGGCGCTTCAAGTCGCTATTCACAGCAACTGCAGCAACATGCTTCAAATGAGTGTGCTTTTCCCGCAACACACACGTAGCCTCATCTGTAATCTTGGGAAGGTCATCAGCGTGGGCCATGCAAAAACGACAGACTATGCCCCCCCCCCCCCAAATGTCATGCTAAAGCCTCTAATGTTATACATGGACAGGTTGTCTCCACACATAGCGACTACAACCACCTCTGCCCGAGCCATGCCTCTCTCCGTCTGAAACATGAAACCCTGGTCCTTTAAGCGCTTCAGGTCATGAACAAGCGGAGCGAGAACCTTATCCATGCCAGACTTGCAGATGTCCTTCTACTTTGCAATTAGAAGAAGGTAAATACTCTTTAGCTGTGCGCGGTACCGGGGTGAATGTTTAAAACACTACAATACACTAGGCAAAGCTTGTGTGTGCCCCGCTTAGCACCTAGTGGATTGCAGATGTCCACCTCATCTGCATATAAAAGCAAGAACACTGTGAGCATGTCCGAGCTTCTCAAAACAGCTTTCAGGTCCTCTTGGTACACACTGCCATCCTTGAAATCTTTCAGCAACATAGGGTCAGGCTGGCTATGAGTCAGTGTTGTTGAAGTGGGGAAAACAAGGCTGAAAACGTGCGGCACTTCAAGCATGCTCTTTAACATTGGCTCAAAAGGCACATACTGAAATGTTTCCTGTGCTTGAGGTGTGAATGTTAGTTGCTGTGGGGCGGTGGATGGCAGCCTTTTCTTGGCAAACGTTTGACGCATGAAAGCGGACCTTGAAACCGAAAACATGTCAACAAACTCACAGCTGAAGAGCTCATCAAGCTCCTTGTTCCCACTCTGGGGCACATGTTTTCGAAGAACGCTGCAAAACTGCTCAAACGTTTCTTGCATCAGGCTTTTCAAATCACTGAACACAAGCTGCGCTACGGTATGTGGAACTTTGTGTTCTTCGGACAGCCTGAAAAAAAAGAAACACGTCTTCTTCTTCGCACTTTCAAGGAACGTCTCCATGCTAGGTTCTGGCGAGATATCGTTGCTTGAATGACCTAGAGTGTCGCTGTCTTCCGGAAACGCATCATAACCATCGTCTGTTGAAGGTACGTTCGCAGGTTCCGCAGGTTCCGCGGGTTCCACCGGCACTTCGCCACGGGGAACGTTACGGTTGCGAGGGAGGGCACTCGACGCGTTCGGCACCAAGCTGTCAGTGATGACGTTCTCATGATCCCAGTAGACGTGCTTTCTGAGGGATTCAACGATGGTGTAGGTTCGCGGACACCCTTCAATGCCGCAGGTGACACGAAATCCGGGCTCCCAGCTGTGCGCATCGCGTATGTGCGTCAGTAGCTGCAAGTAACCTTGGCTAAAAAATGAACATTTCCCACAGCGAAAGCGCGCAAAGTCTAGAACACTGCCAGGCGTGCACGCTGCCATTTTGCCCGATTATGCCATAGCAATAGCATGATAACCCCTTAGAAGTGTACGGACAAATACGTTCACCGCATCGTTGACGCTGGGCAGGTAGGTACGCCGCAACGCCTTTCAAGTTTCTCTTGCAACATAGCGTCAATAGCGTTTTTTAAGGTGCTGTTTGCCAAACTTGCATGTTTCTAATAATCAATCAATCAATCAATCAATCAACCTTTATTATAGTGCCCAGGAACAACCGAAGCCTTGGTGCTGGCGCACTGAGAAAAAAAAAAGAAAAAATGCCGCATTGAAATACATCAGCGGCTGACACATATAAAACCAGGAAAAAATGTGGGTGAATGAAATACCACAGAGAAAAAATTAAAAGTGGCATCCAAACTACATTATACGAAGTTATGGTAAATTGCACAAACACAGGGTACAATGACCATAGCAATCGGCTGAAGCATCAATTACACAAAAACGTATGAAACAAAGTACAGGAAATGTTTGTAACTATTCACATAAACTGATAAGTTATAGAAACATTTGTTTCTATAACATTTGGTTTGCCCGGGCCACTTAAACATATGTTGAAGAGTTGACTACACAAGTGTAGCATAGTACATACAACGATTACGCCCGCAGCACTAACATATATGAACATATGAACAACATATGAACAACATATGAACACTAACATATATGAACAACATATATGAACAAATGAGAACAGACTCTGTGAAAACAACATACACATGCGGAAAATAACTGAAGAACACGAGAACTGTCGAAATGAAGTTAGTGCGCCACGGCTAACAGCCCGGACAAAAACCCCCCAAGGGGACGGCAAAAAATATCAAGTTCCTCTGAGTGAAGGTTATATAGGCGTTGCAGTCTATCAAGAGGAGAACATCTGCTAAGTTGAGCAGCTGTGTGGAAAGGGTGGTTAAGCCTTGTTGCTTTTTTCGGAACACGAAACCCGATTGCTGCAAGCAGTTCCGGGCATGAAATTGTACCATGAAGCAGTTTATATAAGAAAACAAGATCTGAACGGGTTCGCCGGTAACTTAAAGAGACAGTTATCGGGAGAGGCTCAGAGGGAAAACGATGCATAAATATGGATAAAAATTTGGTTTGTACACGCTCTACACGTTGACAATTAGATGTGCAGGTTGCATTCCAAATGACAGAGGCATATTCAAGTTGAGGAATACAAAGTGCCATAAAAAGTTTTAGGAACGAATGAGGAGACTGGAAGTCTCTTGAAAACCTACACACAGCACCAAGCGAGCGGAGCGCCCGCCGAGTCAGTTGAGTGACATGAGGCGAGAAAGTTAAGGCGCTGTCGAAGAGCAGTCCGAGGTCTTTGATCTCGTCGACTCTAGACAGAAAACCGTCATCAATACTGTAGCGAAAGAAAATGGGGTTCGTTTTTCGGGTATAAGACATGACCTTTGTTTTCGCCGGGTTAAGATTTAGTCTGTTATCTGAGCACCAGTTAGCAAAGGAGAATATATCTTGCTGCAGGGCATCACAGTCTTCGATGGACTTTATACGTCTGAAAATTTTGATGTCGTCCGCATAGAGAAGAAAAGAAGACTTTCTACTTGCGACTGACACGTCATTCACAAAAATGGAGAACAAGAGAGGGCCCAACACGGAGCCTTGGGGCACACCGCTTGTTGATCTATACATAGAGGATGTCTGCCCATTAACACTAACGAAACTGAACCGATTGCTTAGATAGCTATCCAGTAACGCCACGAGTGGTGTATCAATGCCCGACTGCAAAAGCTTATCAAGTAACAACGCGTGGCAGACAACATCAAATGCTTTGCTCAGGTCACAGTAGACGACGTCCAACTGGCCTCGCTCAGAAAGTGCAGCGGAGGCCTGCTCCATGAAGCAGGCGAGATTAGTCGTTGTCCACCTTCCTGACATAAAACCATGCTGTTTACTTGTGAGAAACTGCTGTACAGAACTTGACAATACCTTGTGCATCGCTGTCTCAAAAAGCTTGGAGGCAGCACAAAGTAGAGAAACTGCCCTATAGTTTTTTGCATCAGATTTGGTGCCCGATTTGAAGATGGGGCGCACTCGAGAAATTTTCCACTTACGAGGAAATGTGTTTGTGTTTAGACAGTGATTGAATACCGCAGCTAAAACAGGAAGAAAAATGCTACTGAATGTTTTTAAAATAGCGGGAGGTATTCCGTCAGGGCCACACGAAAGCGACGGTTTCATGCGCCTTAGACTCTGGAGCACCAACTGCTCGTCCAATTGTACTAAGCTAGGACCCTGTACATTATTTAACATTAGGTTTATTTCGCTGTCATCGCGCTGGCCATATGTAGTAATAAATTGCTGAGCAAAATGGTTTGCAACATCAAGAACTTCTTCCCCAGAGGAATCAACGAGACGGATTTGCTCATGAGAGTTATTTTTACGAGATCGAATATATTTCCAGAATGTTGCAGGCTGGGAATTAACGCTGCTCTCTACAGAATCGAGATAAGAGCGCTGGTCCCGCTCATACAGACTTTTACACGTTTTACGGTAGGAGCGGAAGTCCTCTTTCCATTCATCAAGCCCGGTTTTCTTATATTTTCTGTGGCTGCGGTCTTTTGACTTAAGGGCGGTACGAATTTCATTAGAGAACCAAAAGGGGTGTTTGGAACGGCATGGTTTACACTTGGGTATAAACTGATTCATGCCACTTTTGACTATTTCAGTGAACCGCTCGACCTGCGCATCGCAATCTGGGAGTTCTTGAATTTGCAACCAATCGAACGAAGAAAAAAAGTTATACAAACCAATGTAATCACCACGGGCATAACAGTAGGGAGCGAATTCATTATTCTTCATTGTAGCACTGCAACGCTGAATCGAGACGTGAGCAGACACTAGAAAAGGAGGATGATGCTTGTCGGGCTTGACAAAAGAGATGTCAGACAACGATACACGCACGCTTTGAATGTCTGAAAAGCAAAGATCCAAGATATGTTGAGAGCTGTTTTCGATATTATTAAGTAGCACCAAGGATGTGAAATCCACGAAGTCTAAAATCATGCTGGATTTTTGCTGTACGTAATAATTGTAGTGTTGATGGGTAAGAAGTTCCCATTGTACACCCGGTGTATTGAAGTCGCCCAGAATGATATGCTGGTGATTCGGGTGTGATGAGCAGACTTCTTCTACAGATCTAAGGAGCTTTTTAAACGACAATATAGGAACATCAGGTGGAATGTAAAACGCCCCTAATAAAAGCTTCTCACCGCCAGTCAGACGAATGTCCAGCCATACAGACTCGGTGTCGCCTTCCAGTTCTAACAATAATAATAAAAATAATAATAATAATAATAATAATAATAATAATAATAATAATAATAATAATAATAATAATAATACCAACAACAGTATTAATTAAATATCACCACTATTCGCAGCAGGAAAGACGAGGGCCGTGTCCACGGTCGTGTCGTACGAAGAAATGTCCGCTACGATGCAGTCCACAAAAGTATAAGGCAATAAACCGTGCTAGCGCATCCAGTGTAAGAAGACAGACACTGGCGCTGTTATAATTTTATTTTTATTTGTTTATTTTTTATGTAGCTTCCTGCTTACACATAAGAAAAATACGGTGGTTAAACTACGGTGACCGTCCATGCAATTTTAGTGTAAGCGTTGCACTTCAGCCTCGAGACGCTGTAGACCGTGGTTCGAATCTCCGAGAGCGTGTTTTTTGTGTGTGTGTGTGTGTGTGGTCCCTCTGCAGTAATTACCACAAAACACAAGTGTAAAATTGCGAAGTTACAGCCGTCATACTGTTATGCGCAGTTACGAGCGACGCAATGTTTTGACACTTCGTGAAGTTTAACTTGTGCTCCAAAAAAACAAATCAAAAACAGCACAAAAGTCGAAGAAACAGCCAAATAACGTGACGTGCCGTGCACAAACGTGCGGCGACGAATCGAATGTCGCGGCGTTCGATCTAAGCGCATGTTAATCCCTCGCACAAACATCCACCCACATCAAGCACATGTCTCGCAAACAAGAATAGTCTAGCTACGCCACACTTTCTTCCGGGAAGACCTTTATGCCTGCAAAAAGAAAAGAAAGAAACACGGACTCTTCACTTTTAACACTTCTAACGCCGCATTTACATGGCTCTAACTGAAGTGCGGGTTGCAGCGACCTAGCACAGCGGCGAGGTAACACAGTCAAGCAAGTTGAGGCTGCAGAGACGGTGATTTCGCTGATACTTGCGATCGCAGCGGGCCGTTTGCATGGCATTGATGCGGCAGAAACTGGGTTCGCTTTGATTCTGTCGCAGCTGCAGCTAGGTGCTGTTACCAACACATGAACAAAACGATACGCAAAGTCTGGTTAGCGGCGTTATTTCCTCTCTTTCGAAGAGTGCATCGCCGTGACACTAAAATGAAATGGCAGGGAAAACGTCAGGCAGGTATTTATCAACGTAGTATAGCTTGTTATCAATAACATCGATCATTCGGATCATTCCTGTGGATGCTGCAAAAGTTCAGAAAGGTTGAGAGAGCCCGCACAATCGCAGGAGGCCATCTCGTCACTCCAAGTGGAGCAATGTACATGACGGGTCACTATACCACAGACGTGTTGCCTTCACTATACTTCCAGACTGCTATCGCTATCTATTATTCTAGAATTTGGTTATCATTAAGTGCAGTCATTGAGTTCTAGGCAAAGTCAGTAGCTTCCTGGATCCCCCCATCAGGCTATAAACTATAATAAAGCCTTGAACAAGGCACTTTGGAGATTGCTGATGACCACATCATGCTGCCTCCTTATGCAGGCCTGATTGTCACCGTCTACTTTCAAAATGATGTCCCTGATGCAGACGCTTGCTAATACTTTATTCTTGTGATGACACAGAAGTGAGTGCAGGAGCTGGGGACAGAACATGATGAGGTATGGTAGCCATTAGACATATTTGTTCAACTCAAAATTGCAGTCTGCCACCAGTGAGTGACTCAGTCCGCTGCACAGGCACTCACGGTTTCTCCCTGCTCTTGATTCTGACGTTGAAATTATGCGGGCTTGACAGCAGAGCTCCAATAGTTGTGAGTCAAAGTTAGCTTTCAGGGCATCCACAACATCTCCAAAACTGTGGGCTGCTTGGGCCGTAGCAGTGCTTGACTTTGATATTTAGCAGGAAAGGAGAATTGTTTTTAGTTTAAGTGTTTGGGCCACGTCTTCAGCGTGCAAGGTGTCCTGTCCGAAGTTGAAGGACATAAAAAGTGTAGAAAGATTTCTCTGTCTGTGCACCTACTATCAGGGCTTTTTTGAAAATATCGTACCTAAATTCAGGCCACTCATGTGCTTGATGAAAGACAACAGCCCAGAAGAGAGCTCTCCACAAGCTTCAACTTCACCGCTTTCAACTTATCCCAAAGCCATTGGTGCTTGCACGTTTCAATGAACATGCCAATATGTAAATGCGTACTGACACAGGCAGGGGACATGGGCCAACTCGTCACAAGGCTGCTCATCCTGGGCCAAGTGGCCATTGGTAAACTTGTCTGGTAAGCCAACCTAAAGGGGGCATCACTTTCAAGGAACTCTCGTCAGGCTGCACTACTCTTCACACAGGACACTTGTTTTTGTGGATGGTGTTACGTTGTAAGAACATTTTGCATCTACTACTACTAACCTGAATGTGCCACAGAAAAGTGATGCTGAATGCTACCAAAGTGAGGGCTCATTATACCTTCTGCCTAATAGTACCATGAATTTTATGACATCATGCTTTCAATATGGGGGGTACGAAAACTGACAGATAGCGTAAAAAAAGAAAAAGAGAAAACCTGCACCATTTAACCTGTGCCTTCTTTCCCAGTTAAGTATGATTGAGCACAATGCTTTTGAGGAATCGTGCCCAGGCCCTTCACATACTGTCGATTCATTTATTAATTGTTCAAATAAATAGCTACATTTAGGCTATGAGGTGTGCTGTAGTGGAGGGCTCCAGATCGACTTCAACCATCTAGGGTCCTTCAACGTGCCCCGAAATCTCAACACACGGGCGTTCGCACTACTGACCTCCACCAGAATGGCAGCCACCGCAGGTGGAAATCGAAACCGCATCCCTCGGCTCAGCAGCAGTGCCTTAGCCACTCAGCCACTACAGTGGGTCTTCATTTACTGCCAGTTTTGATGTTCACTCGATTTGATTCTCTTTTCCTGCCCTTCTCGTACCCACAGGTTGATTTAAAATTCAATTTTATACCCTGTTTTAGTGCAAGATTCTCATTTTCATAGCAGAACAGAGGCTCCACAAGGGGGGTCATAGGGCTCAAACCCCTCCTGTTGTCAGATTCAGCAATGTATCCTTAGATTGATGAATTTTTCTGAATTGGTACCGTATACATGCTTCCCATGAAAGTAGTAGGCTCATGCTACAGATCACCTAGTTCGAATGGTATCAAGCCAGTTTGTAATTTATCACGATGCTGTCAGTGTTTGCATCAGAAAAGGTAATATTGGGGGGTAATCTCAGCATGAGTGAAAGAAACGATCACTGGAGGAAAACAGCTGAAATGCGCTTTGCTTCACTTTTGACGAACTAATTTAGGTCCATAAATTTTATCAGTTTAATGAATTTCCAACGTGTTTTGGTGCTACTTACAGTTGTCTTTTCTTCACTAACAATAATGGTTTAGTTGAGTCACTTAGGATTATCCCAGGTATTATGATCATGAAGTTGGGGTTGTATGCGAAAGCCCTGTGTGCAATAGTCAGTGTCCACTAAAAATGTTCTTGTATGGCCACGCTGTAACCAATGAACTAGACTCATTCTTTCTGAAATTCTTCGATCAAAGTACGTTAACCCAATTAACCCAACTAACCGAATTTTTCCATAAATATCGCATTTGGTATGAACAAGAGTACACAGATAGCCACAGTATTTCTGGAGAGTAAAAGAAGAGATTCAATGTTGTGTCACATAACCAGGTGACAGCCTACTTCTGTTAAAATGATATTGTCGCGAAGACAAGAACGATGCAGTTGTCTTGAATGAGAAACACGTCTATTGGAGCGAACTTGTGCTCCCCTAACAACTCAAAAGAATACAGAGGCGGCGAAGCAGCGGTCAACAAAGTGACTTGCACAGGCGAGTGTCGTCGAATCGAATGCTCCGGCGTCCGCACTGCAGGCTTTTTATCTTTCGGCGCGTGTGGTTCTCGAAACGTCGATTCACATCGAGAACATAGTAGATCCCAGAAGATTATTCTGGGCTGTTCACGTTAGATCGGAATGCTCTCCCTATCACGACAGATAACACATGCAGCACAGTAAGAAAGAATGGAACACGCGCTTCCCTTGGCGCAGAGATAACACAGACCGGCGCAGCAAGGCGGTAAAAGAAAAACACAAATAAACAAACCCAATGTATGGTTCGCGGCATTACCCCCCCTCTAAAGTGCATCGACCCGATGCTAACATAAGCGACAGTCCGAAAGTAAAAATAAAATTCGTTATCGTCCGTAGAAAGGTTTTAAGCGAACAACGTGAACGACTTCGGGCCGCGTGCGTCGTCGTGATGTTCCGGAATCACCATCGGGGATCACCTCGTAGGTAAGTTGGCCGACACGTCGTAGAATCTGGTAGGGTCCGAAATACCGTCGCAGGAGCTTCTCACTGAGTCCGCGTCGTCGGATGGGAGTCCAAACCCACACACGATCCCCTGGTTGGTACTCGGCGTCTCGGCGTCGGAGCTTGTAGCGGCCCGCATCCACCAGCTGCTGGTCCGTTATACGAACTCGAGCGAGCTGGCGGGCCTCCTCCGCACGTTGAAGATATCCGTGGACGTCGGCGTTGAGGTCGTCGTCTTCTACGTGCGGATGCATGGCTTCGAGCATCGTAGTCGGCCTTCTACCGTAGACAAGCTCGAACGGCGTCAGCTGCGTCGTCTCCTAGATAGCCGTGTTGTACGCAAACGTGACATACGGGAGCATTTCGTCCCAAGTCTTATGTTCAACGTCAACGTACATTGACAGCATATCTGCGATTGTCTTGTTCAGACGTTCTGTTAGTCCGTTCGTTTGGGGGTGGTACGCCGTCGTTCTTCGGTGATCCGTGTTGCTGTAGCGTAGTACTCCTTGCATCAGCTCCGCAGTAAATGCCGTTCCGCGGTCGGTGATTAGGACTTCCGGGGCTCCATGTCGCAGCACAACTTGGCTTATAAAGAACTTTGCCATTTCTTGTGCAGTCCCCCTCGGAAGAGCGGCGGTCTCTGCGTAGCGCGTCATGTCCCAGTAAACGCAAAACGTCCTGAGGACGTCCTCAAATGGTCTAAACGTCCTGGATCCTTTCCTGGGCGTCCAGGGGACATCCACAGGGTTAGATATTGTAAATGATCCCTCAATGGTCCATCCTAGAGCTTATTTTGGACCACAATGGATAGCGAATGATCCCTAAATGATCCGTTGTATTACTTCTTTTGGATCACAATCCGTATGGACGTCTGACGCTGCCGTTATCGTATCCCTAGCAAAAATTCTGATATAAACTTGTATTAGTCTTATACATTTTTGTATTGGGTGTATAAGACGTGTGTATTAGTCTCATACAAACTTGTATCAGTTTTATAAGTTTCGCGTATAAGATGTATTAGTCTAATACAAATGAACCTATAAGGTTGTATTAGTGTACAAATACAAATAGATCTGAAGACCGCTAATAGACTTAATAGCTATTAGTTTGTATGAGTCTAATACGTAGAGACGTATTTGTTTAAATAAAAACTAATACAAATGGACCCACAAAGTGCGATTTCCTGAATTTTATTTTTTCCCGAAAATCACGCGACAAAAGGTTGAAATGAAGGCCCTTAAGCAATAAAATTTATTTGGTATGACAGTATGAAGCGTATTGTTCAGTTTTAAATCTCCGCAAATCTTTAACCAAATTATTATGCAAAATAGGTCAACATTTTTTTTTTCACTTTCGCTCCTAAAAAATGCGCTGCTATCAGACATGAGGAGAGCTGATGGGAAGCAAGAAATCTAACCCGGAAAGACTGCAATGAAGTCAAGCCAAGCCATGCCATAGTCTTCGTTGGGTGGCCAATATGGCGATATGGCGACAAACGTCAAAGTGCGGTTGGCGTGTGTGAACGTTCAGGAAGAAGACGGCTAGAAGCAAACAGCTTGTAGCGTTATTTCAGATGAGACGCGTGTGCACCGCATCATCGAGAAGTGTTGGAGATGTGTCTAACGCTCTCATAACTTTGGCAAGTATGAACCAGGCCGCCGCGCAACCCATCTTGGACCCGTCACCTCGCCGCTTCTAACATTTTTGCTCCTTCTGCTATGCTGTGTAACGAACGCCTGAAGAAAGCGTGAGCATCACGTCATCGAGAAGTGTTGGAGATGTGTGTGTAGCGCCCGCCTAACATTTACAAATACAATCTGGGCCGCCGCCCGACCCATCTTTCACCCATCACCTCACCGCTGCGGACATTTTGTTGATTCTCAAGGGAATGCCTCACGACGAAGAGATTCCATTCTAATCGCGGGTTGCGGAAGGGTGAATGCCGTTTTGAAGTTGCATCACAATGGGAATGGTGTTCAATCCGCCATTAATGCGCTCGATGTGTGCCTGTGACTAGACCGTGCAGGTTTGACTTGAGCTTTTTTTGATTGCATGCTGCAGCTATTTTGTGGATTCGCATTGAAATTTATTCGTTCGTTCTTAATCAGGTTACGAAAGTATGCATCGTTAAATTATTCAGCCAGATTTCTGTCAGCCAGAAAAATTTGCCTGTGTAGAGTGGGGATTAAAAGGAGCAATACGAACGGAGCACACAGCCTCCGACGCATGCCACACCGTCTGGCTGTGCTGTCAGTAAACGGCGCGCATGCGTAATTCTTTCAGAGTGTTTGAGAGTGTGGCCTACTGTTAGTGGAAATGCTTGATAAAGAAGGGACGCCGGCCATTTATTTTGGGGCGTCTTATGCTCTGTCGCCACTGAGCATATTGTTATCTACTACATTCGGGAGCCAAGCTCGCAGCAGGCTGATTGCAGCTAGCATGATGCCCTTGAACGATCACCCTACTCAGGGGCGACGCAGCGTGAAAAGACGCCTCTCAATAAACGATCGGGGTCGCGTCTTGATCAAGCATTTCCCATAAATATAGGCCACACTCTCGAACGCTCTCAAAGAAATGCGCATGCGCGCAGTTTACTGACTTTGCAGCCAGACGGTGTAGCATGCGTCGGAAGCTGTGTGCTCTGCAGTTCGCATTTCCTTTAATCCCCCCTGTACCCTGATAATAAAACGTGTTTCCATGTTTCATTGCTTTGTTTGAACTTGCCACTGGTTCTGATACAACTAGTACACTCTGGTAGACCTACCAGACTAATACACACTGATAGGTCTATTAGCGGCAATAAGTCGGTACGTGTATTAGAATTGGTATCAGAATTTCGCCAATAAAAGAAAAACAGTTAAAAAGTTTATCAGAAGTTTTTTTTTTCAAAATTAGCCAAGTCCACTCTGGGTGGAATTGAGAAAAACGTCGTTTTTTGCTCCCAAAATAATGGTGCCAACTGCTGAAATAATTTTTTGCTATGGTGTTGAAGCAAGGAAAGGATGAAGTTGAACAGCGCAGGGACGGGACTAAGGGCAGAGGCGACAAACACGGGCGCCTCTGCTCTTAGTCCCGTCCCTGCGCAGTTCAACTTCATGCAATGAACCAACTAGCCCAGTTACAAACCCTCCTAAAGGAAAGGATCTTATTTGAGCACTGAAATAGAAATGTGGCTGCATTACGTCCCTCAATAGTAAGTACTTATATAGTTCGGATGTGGCACACATTGATGTGACATGCACGATTTGACCCATTTTGGATGAAAAGTTGTTAATTGCACAGGTCTTTGTGAGTGAATAACGGCTGGAAACATATCGCTGAAGGGATTTTTAAAGTAACCTGCACAAAAGTAGTAATATGACGGTCATTTTTCAGTGGCAATGCCTTGCTGCTGTGGAACTGAGGTCAATGGGTGTCGAGAGCACGATTGATGCGGACAGAAGTGTCTTCTTGGCAACATCCGCACTCTTCCTGTTCAACAGCTGCTTTTTCTTTATCTTGGAATATCCTCAAAAAGTCGAAAAAGTACTTCAACTCTTCATGCAGCTGCCATGATTCTCCAAAGCTAGAGAAGTCCCGTGACGCCTTTCACCTTCAGGGGGCTTACGTTGTGCTCGTACAAGCCACGCCTCTCTGGGGCACCTGAAAGAATCTTCCCTTTGCCTGAACCTGAAACAAAATTTGACACCGAGAACTGGTAATGTGGTTCTGCTCGAACTTCCAGGCTTCGTCTGTTGGGGTTCAGCTAGCCTATATACTCCGCTTTAGTTTTCTTGGGATACCCGTGCAGTGTTTTTGCCTCCCTGCCAGGCACGGCTTCCCCAGGTTCTACTGTAATCATTTAAGATGTGCCTGATTTCTGTAGTGTGGCCTCTTGCGTTAGCTTGTGAAAAAGAGACCGAGAAAAAAGAACATTAGTTTGTATCCTGGAAGTGCACGGAAATTGTCCAGCGGCATCATTTTGACGACGTTCTGAGGATGTACGCTGGACGGACAAACGGACCCCGATTGGACTGGCTGAGGATAAGATATGGACAACCTGAGGATGCTGAAATGTCCAGAGCCGGACATCCTCAGGATTTACCCAGGTTTGTTTTGCGTTATCTGGGGTAGTCTGTCGCTACGACAATCCACTTGTTCTGTGATCGTGACGTAGGGAACGGGCCTAAAAGATCCATTCCAATCTGTTGAAATGGTCTCGATGGGACGGCGATCGGTTGCAGAAGTCCGGCGGGTATTGTCGGCGGCGTTTTTCGTCGCTGGCAGTCACGGCAGCTCCGGACGTAGTGGGTGACGTCAGAGGTAAGGCCAGGCCAGTAGTACCTCGCCTTGATTTTTCCAATAGTGCGGGCTGTGCCGAGATGTCCGGAAGACGGGTCGTTGTGGCACGCTTCCAAAATTTCGTCACGAAGGTCCGCGGGGATGACGAGAAGGTAATTCGCTCTTGTTCCGGGGCTGAAATTCTTCTTCACGAGGACGGAGTTTCTCAGGCTGAATGCTGGTAAGCTGCGTTTGAAGGTCCTAGGAACGGCAACGTTGCATCCCTCGAGGTACTCTATTATGACGCGTAAGTCGATGTCGGCACGCTGCTGGGCGGCTAGGTCGCTCTCCGTCACGATCCCGAAGAACGTGCTGTCTTCATCAGCGTCTTGTGGTGGTGGGTCGACGGGGGCGCGGGACAGGCAGTCGGCGTCGGAGTGTTTCCTGCCGGATTTATAAACGACTGTAACGTCGAACTCCTGCAGGCGCAAGCTCCACCGCCCAAGACGGCCAGAGGGGTCCTTCGAATTGGCGAGCCAACACACAGCGCGTGGTGGTCTGTTACAACCTTGAATGGCCTTCCATACACGTATGGGCGAAATTTTGAAATCGCCCATATAATAGCCAGGCAATCTTTCTCAGAGGCAGAATAGTTTTTCTCCTCCTTCGACAGACCACGGCTGGCATAGGTGATTACCCTTTCGCAGCCGCTTTGCTTTTGGACAAGGACGGCACCCAAGCCTATATCACTGGCGTCCGTATGCATTTCCGTTTCGGCATTTTCGTCGAAATGAGCGAGCACGGGCGGGCTTTGCAGGCGTTTTTGCAGCTCGCAGAATGCTTTTTCTTGGTCGTTTTCCCAGCTGAAAGGGGTGCTATCTTTCGTCAAGCGCGTGAGTGGCTCTGCAATGCGTGCGAAGTTTGCGACGAAGCGCCGGTAGTATGCGCACAGCCCGAGAAATCTTCGCACGCCCTTCTTGTCTTTCGGCCTTGGGAAGTTCGCAATGGCTGAAGTTTTTGCCGGGTCAGGTAGGACTCCCGCGGCGTTGACGACGTGCCCCAAGAACTTGAGTTCCCCGTATGCGAAACAGCACTTTTCAGGCTTCAGCGTCAACCCCGACGTACGAATGGCCTCGAGTACTGACTCCAACCTTGCAAGGTGTTCGTCGAAAGTCCGGGCGAATACCACTACGTCGTCGAGGTATACGAGACAGGTGTGCCACTTAAGGCCGGCTAGCACAGTGTCCATGACTCTTTGAAACGTCGCTGGTGCTGTGCACAGCCCAAACGGCATCACCTTGAACTCGTATAGGCCGTCTGGGGTTATAAATGCAGTCTTCTCTCGGTCTCTCTCGTCCACTTCAATTTGCCGGTAGCCGGTCTTCAGGTCCATCGATGAGAAGTACTTCGCGTGGCAGAGGTGGTCGAGGGCGTCGTCGATTCGGGGGAGGGGGTACGCGTCCTTTTTCGTGATTTTGTTCAGTCGCCGGTAGTCAACACAAAACCTTAATGTGCCGTCTTTTTTCTTTACGAGTACGACGGGCGCAGCCCAGGGGCTTTTCGATGGCTGTATAATGTCGTCGCTGAGCATGTCGTCGACTTAAGTCCGGATGGCTTCCTGTTCGTGTGAAGAGACGCGGTACGGTGACTGTCGGGTAGGTCGGGCTCCATCTTCGGTTATTATTCGGTGCTTCACTAGAGGGGTCTGACGTAGTTTTGCGCTCGACGAAAAACATTCGCTATAGCGACGCAGCAAAGCCAATAACTTGTTCCGTTGTTCTTGCGGTAGCGCCGGATTCACGTCGAAAGGCTGCGGGAGCTTGAAGGTTTCTACGGGTGTGCGTTCAAAGTCGGCGACCGCGATCACGTCACTTGCTTCTTGCGCTTCTTCGAGGAATGGAATTGCCGCGCCCTTGTTTAAATGCTGGTACTCCTCGGTGAAATTCGTAACCAAAATGTGGGATTGGTTTTCCTTGAAGCGCGCAATGCCTCTTGCGACCGACACACCACGGTCGAGAAGCACCCTTTGATCGGTGTCTACGATAGCGTCGACGTCAGGAGCAGCATCTTCACAGTAGACTGCGACCATCAAGCTTGCGCGGGGTGGCAGGGTGACAATCGGCAATCCTTACAGCAGCACGTCGTTCGGGGTTCGGTTCCGGCGTCATGGAGTGATTGGGGGAAAAAATTATTGACTTGGTCTGCAGATCGATTATTGCACCGTTGTCCATCAAAAAGTCCATTCCAAGAATTACGTCGCGGGAGCAGTTAGGCAGAATGACGAACGCCGCAGGGTACGTTGTGCCGTCTATGGTGACGCGCGATGTGCATGTTCCACTTGGCGTCACGAGGTGGCCTCCAGCTGTGCGTATGTGCGGACCGTCCCATCTGGTCATAACGTTCTTCAGTTTAGACGCAAATGGTCCGCTCATTACCGAATAGTCAGCTCCCGTGTCTACGAGGGCGACTACGTCAAAGCCGTCGATGGACAACTTGACGTCAGATGCAGTCTTCCTCGAGTTCCGGGTTCGTCGGGGCGTCGTATCTCTGCTTGTACGTGTTGACGGTCGGGCACTGTGCATCGTCGTTGTCGTCGTCTTCTCAACGGATGTCTCGGTCAGGTCGGGTACGCGTCGCGCCGTGTAGCTGTCGTCGTGTTCAGGAGTCTCGTTAGGGCTAGGTCGGGTCGTCGGGTTGAGGGCATGTCGTGAATGATGGTCTTCAGCGAGTCGCTGCGTCGTTGGAGGGTTTTCATTTTTCCGCCGTTGTGCAACTTTACCCCCCGAAGTTGCTGCTTTTAGTTTCCCCCGCGTGGGCTGGGGGACCTTCCACGTGAGAAGTCAGCAGTGCTGCGGCGGTTCGGTGACTGATACGGGTAGGGCGACGGTGACCGGTTGAAGCGGGCTGGTCCTCGGTTGGTGTTGGAGAGGTGTTCTTCGATCTGAGCAGGGCGCTGGCCGTATCGGGGGCGTGGGGCGTCGACGGAGAACCCTCGCAAACCGAGCCTCTTGTAGGGACAGCGACGGTAGATGTGGTCGGCCTCTCCGCAGTGGTAGCACAGCGGGCGATTATCGGGCGTTCGCCACACGTCGGTCTTCCTTGGCGTCTGGTATTGGTCTACAGGGCGTCGGGCGGGCGGCATTGGACGGCGGTATGGCTCGGCATCTTGACGACGGGTTGGAGCAGGGCGGGGTTGACGAACAGCCGAGGAGTAGGTCATGGCTTGTGGTTCGCGCGGTGCTTCCGACGGCGTAGAAGTTCCCAGTGCGTTTTGGACTTCTTCTCGGATTACGTCGGTCAGGGAAGCCACTTGAGGTTGCGGCGTCGTTGGAAAAAGCTTCCGAAGCTCCTCCCTGACCACTGCTCGGATGGTCTCTCGCAATGTATCGGAGCTTCCATTTGCGGCACCGATGGTCTCCGAGAACAGCGCGTTGACAGGGCGGTCGTACTGCCTCGTTCGAATTTCTAGCGTCTTCTCCATCGCGGCCGCCTCAGACGCGAATTCCGCCACTGTCTTCGGAGGGTTACGGACTAGACAAGCAAAAAGCTCTTGCTTCACTCCTCGCATTAGAAAACTGAGCTTCTTTTCCTCGGTCATTTCAGGGTCCGCACGACGAAAAAGTCGCTTCATGTCCTCAACGAAAATCACGACTCCTTCGTTGGGGTGCTGCGTTCGAGTTTCAAGCAAAAGCGCAGCTCGCTCTTTTCTCACCACGGTAGTGAAAGTCTTAAGGAACTCCCTTTTGAATTGAGTCCAGTCGGTCAAAGAGCTCTCATGGTTCTCGAACCAAGTTCGAGCAGCATCTTCTAAGTAAAAGAAGACATGCCGGAACGTTTCTTCGTCGTCCCACCTGTTGAAGATGCGGACGCGCTCCAGCTTCTCCAATCATTCTTCGGGGTCTTCAGCGGGGGCTCCCCGGAACGATGGCGGTTCTCGGGGCTGCTGCAGGATGATTGGCGACGTTGTTTCCTGCACCATGGTGTTGGTTGCAGCGTTCCTTCTCTTGGGCCCTTCTGGCAGAAGACCGAACTCGGGTAGCAATCCTTGCAGTCGGGGGCTTTCTCTGGTTGGACTGGCTTGGCGGCTTCGAGATGTCGTAGAGAGCATAAAGGCTTAGTACCCAGCACCTCCACCAGATGTCGCGAAGACAAGAACGATGCAGTTGTCTTGAATGAGAAACACGTTTATTGGAGCGAACTTGTGCTCCCCTAACAACTCAAAAGAATATAGAGGCGGCGAAGCAGCGGTCAACAAAGTGACTTGCACAGGCGAGTGTCGTCGAATCGAATGCTCCGGCGTCCGCACTGCAGGCTTTTTATCTTTCGGCGCGTGTGGTTCTCGAAACGTCGATTCACATCGAGAACATAGTAGATCCCAGAAGATTATTCTGGGCTGTTCACGTTAGATCGGAATGCTCTCCCTATCACGACAGATAACACATGCGGCACAGAAAGAAAGAATGGAACACGCGCTTCCCTTGGCGCAGAGATAACACAGACCGGCGCAGCCGGGCGGTAAAAGCCAAACACAAATAAACAAACCCAATGTATGGTTCGCGGCAATATCGCTTAGGAATTCAAGAGCACTTACTTGGCAAGATCAAAGACTACCAACATATGAGCAGCGCATTGTTGTCAATGGTGGGTCATGTTATCCCGTTGCGGTGTCATCTAACCTACTACAGGGGTCCTTACTTGAACACTTGTTATATTTCATCTTTATAAGTGACTTGTTGGCTGATATGAAGTGCACCGTTTACTGTACAGATATGACTGTGTTCTATGATGTATCTTCCTGTTACATGTGTCCATGGTACCAAATTTTGTAGACAGACCTTGATGCTGTTGCTAGTTGGAATGATAGATAGAAAATCTCCTTGAATACTAAGAAATTCTTTCATCTACAGTTTACAAATAAAAAAAACCTAGCAACTTCATAACCCTAAATAAAACTGCTTTGCAATCCTGCGATATGGTTAAATATCTTGGTGTCATTTCTTCTTCCACTTCAAATTGGTCTGTGCAGTTACAGCAAAAGCATCCTGCTTGTTGTATTACTTTTAGAAAAACTTCAGGCATGCCCCTACATAGTTGAAAAAAATGTTGTACACCACTGATATTAGTCCAGTCCTTGAATATACTTGCCCAACATCAATCTTGCTTAAAAACAAGCAGCGCACTCTGTTAAAGCAAAATATTATCTAATTCTTTGACGCACCACTATTATTGATGGCCTTGGGTGGGAAACATTGGCAGCATGTATAAAAGTATTAATGTTATTATTTTACAAAACATTTTAGTGATCAGGCAGGAATTAATACACTTGTCTATTTAAAGGAGCCTCATTACGTCACTGTGAGACGGGGTAACCCAAGAAAAATGACGGCATCAGTGCCATAATAATGTTTATGATATTTGTCTTTCCAACCGAACTTAATCTCTGAAATGCTCCTCCCAGCGACGTGGCTACTGCAAATGATTTTTGCACTGTCATTAATGACTTTGTAATCTAGACTGTAATAGTCATTCTTGCTGCACTGTTTTGTTTTGTGGCACACTGTTTCAGTGTGATGCCATTTTTTGTGATTATTTGACACTTGTCGAGCCTTGGACCTCCCTACAATAATGCTATGTTGGCGCTGTAGGTATTTGTAATAAATAAATAAATTAATTAAAAAGAAGGGGCTCTGCTGCCCTTGACATGGCACGATTAGACAAGTTACAAGAAAATCATGAGCCATCCCACACTATGAAGGTGGACGGCGGCCAGCAAAGCTTTGTAGATCATGACATATAAATGACACAAAATTTAAAAGAAAGGTACCAGCAAATTTTATTCCCCTTGAGCATTCACAGCAGTCGTCCCCAAGAAAGCACACACTTTTACTGACATTGGAAATGGTGCTTATTGATAAATAATGTGCTTGAAATGCACATCCAACTAACAACGTGTATTAGCTTCAGGTCCAAATCATGTTTTCACTGGCATGCCACTTTGGTGGTGACCACATGCTAGTAGTGCACACCACAACGTTTGTTTTTCAACGTCTTGTGCCATTGAATGCCTCGTGGTTCAAAGACACTTGCAGCCTCAGGCATTTTTGTTCTTGGACATCAAAAATACACTTATTACCCTAGTCGTGTAAGCTGCGCTTTATAAAATCTGGTTGGTGTGGTCCAAACCACAAGGCTCAATTCAACGTTGTCCTTCCAAAACAAAGGTTACATCTGCCAAGGCTAATGGTTATTAATTGCCGATTTGCATTGTTTTTTTTACACAGTTAAACACGGATATATCGAACACGGGTATATAGAATCATTGTCTATATATCGAACAGTGCAAACATCCCCCTGGAAATCTCATGCAAAAGTATAGCACTGTTGTACGCGTGTATCAAACCCCCAATCACGGGCACATTCGATATTTTGAATTTCGTGCCGCAAGTGCCCCTCAAATTTTGCTTTACGGATGGGGTGAAGGTGATGATGATGTCGACTCCTCATGCGCACCGCTTGGCTTGGTGAGATGAAGTCAGCGTCCATGGCATCGTTTCACTTCGATGGCCTTCAACAGCTGTTTGCATGCTACCACGAGGGGCAGCCCCTTGGCTAGAATGCGGGCAGTGGTTGCGTACCCACCCTTGGGTCCCAGGTTGGGTATGCAAGCCTGACTGGTATGGGCAATTCTGCCTTTTGCGGCCCTGTACGCCTGGTTCCACCCACCATGAGTACAAATAAAGTATTATTATTATTATTATTATTATTATTAAAGGAGGAGGGAAAATTGACTGGGGGCCCTCAGTTTCTGTGCTTGAGCTGCTTTGTGGCTCGCGCAGTGGGACCGATGCGGCATGATACATGTTTGTTTCGGCCTAGGCATGCATTTCGGAGCAACGAAGGTGGGCATTCGACGGGTGCAGGCCGCTGAAAAGATATTTGTTGAAGAGGCGTTTCAAATTCCTCGCACTATTTTTGAAAGCGATACTGCACATCAAAGTTGACGTAAAGGCGCTGGCAGCACAACCCGCCCTGGTCATTATGGGGCGTGTCGTGTACAAAGCGACCTCAATGAATGGCTCCACGTGGGAGGGGCTCAGCTCGGATACTGAATATGAGGGCACTGAGTGCCTCGAGAGTGGATTTAGAGAGCTATCAGCGTTCCCACTTGCCATCCTACATGACACAATGGCACACGAGTTCGTAAGTGCTGACGATGAAGCGCAGGCTGTGGCGGACATCACCGATGCTGAAAATACGGGTCGCGGACCCTACTACTGGCCCTGACATTGTTCCCAACCGCCTACTGCAGCCGAGCTTGCGTCACCGTTATTCGCCTCTGTTGCTGCACAGTGGTCAGCGTCGGATCCTCTCATATGTGCCGTGTTCGGAATATTAAAGACTGTTTGGCAAATTTATGACACCGAAAAGGAGGCAAGCAAAGCTTACAGACATTTTCATGCTAAATAAAGTGTGATGGTCATCAAGCTGTGGTTCAAATTTCCCATGCTTTAGGGGGCAAAACAGTATGCTGCCACTTTTCACAATTTTGGAAAACTCTAATCTTCATATAGGCGTATTTTATATATCGGATTATCGATATATTGAACTATTTCATGATCACCTTGGAGTTTGATTTATCCAAGTTGGACTTTAATGTGTTACTGATGCATTACATTACTACCATTACAGATTTTCTGTTCCTGCAAGATCGAAAACACAATTATATTCGAATAATTTTATTGGCAGTGTCAGTTGTCAATTAATTATCATCATAATCGACATCAATTGTCGCGCCCTGGTAGCACAATGAAGAGAGAGAGAGGGAGATAGAGGCCCTTATTGGAGGCAAGGCAGGCTCTAGGCCTGTTGCATTAAGCAGGTTGAAGAATGCGGTAAGATGAAGGGCACTTCAGAATTGTAAGGGACTTGGTCTTGTGCGTTCCTGTGAATAGGAGGAGTCTCGTGTTATCGCAATAGTAAGAGGGGTACAGACCCTCTGCATATCTAAACTGCTCAAACAAGACTGCTTGAGAGTCTAAGCAGTGCGATTAGGTGAAGGGTGGGAGTTTCCAAAAAAAGACGATTTATGAATTTCGTGGGATTGATAGTGAATCATAATACCACCGAATATATTGTGAGAATTGCCAGATTTCTCTCCGCAAACTACATAAATAGAAGTGCTGGAGATCTTAGCAGCAGTTGTTTATAACTGCTGCCCTAGTTACAAGCCGCACTGCGCTTGAAATGAAGCACTAGAAGGAATCCTGGAGCAGACGACGTCTGCCGACGCCGCCTTCCCGCCACGAGTGGTTCACTCCCGCCGCTTTTGCCTCTCGCGGACTTCTCCGATTTGCGCGCGCTTTTAATGTTGCACAGGCAGGGCGGCAAGGATGGGGCAGTGTAAATATGAAATAATGGCATTGAGAATAAGAACCATCATTCACCGGAACTAATCATACCGAGATTCTCAACCATGTTTTTTTTTAATTGGTCATTTCGCATTCTAAAAACACTTTAAGCCCCGTCGTCTCACGACAACGATGTTTGAAACGCGAAGATTTATGCCGCAGCAAACCGACTGAAAGTCCAGTCGCGCGAGGGATTCGTCGGCGTCGTCAGTCTACGACGGCAGCCCGTTATACCGTTATGCACTGACAGTGCCTGCTGTATAAAAATAAAAGTTATAAAGGAGGCACTGGCGCTGATTGACCTTGAACCGGCGAACCTTTTCCCTTTGGCGCCTCGCGACAGAGGGCGCGTCGGTTCCGTCGCAGCAACCTCATCTAGTAGCTCTAGTCGCAGCTAGAGCTATTTAGTGGCTCTAGTCGCAGCGGCTGAATTTTTGCGGGAAAATAATTGGTTTGTTCTGCCATTTCTTGGGCGCCAGCAGTGCGGCGTGCGTACGCTGTCTGTCACCATGCCTGTAACGTGCCTAGTGAACCGTGGCCCGTCAAGCTTTGTATTGGTGGTGTCGGGCGACCACAAGCTCGGAGATTTAAGGAATGCCATGGCTTCGCACTCCTCGCTGTGCTCCGTGGATGATGACACCATCATACAGGCAAGTCGCATTTTTAAAACTTCCACTGCGGCTGCTTGTGCACTCGTTATGCGTGTATTTCGGTCTAGTCATTGCTGCCTTCTACTTACATAAGATTTTGCGCCTAACCGTATTGCGGCGTGTTTTAGCAGATAGAAAACTCGTTTTTTTTTTGTTTGTTTGCACAAGCGAACACAATGTGGGGAAGCATGCTTAATACCCTGCGCCGTGGCTCTATGCAGTACGGTGATTGATAGCGCGCCTGCTCTGGAAAATAGTGCACGGGTTTGTAATCTTAAACTTTGGAGTTTACTCTTAAACTTTGGAGCTACGCCTAACGCCCTACCTATTTGCAACCTGGGAAGAAACGTGTCGGGAACGGGAACCAGCCCACTCGTCGCAGCCAACTCGTCCTAGGAAAACTGGTCATAGGGAAACTGGTTAAAGAGGGCATCTCGTTCTAGGGGATCCCGTACTAGGGAAAGTGGTAGCACTGTCCTTCTCGTGCTAGGAAAAGTCGTCTCGCGGTTCTATTTTTGGCCGATGTCGAGGAAATGGGGAGAGCAAGGGAGAGCTTCTAATCTTATAATTACTCCCAGGTTGACCTCTTCAGAGTTCGGGGGGTCCTCTGCTTTTGTTAGTTTGCAGGCGGTGGTTGAAATGGTTTTTCTATTTTTTAACACATTTTCCTCTGTCCCCTTCTTATTTCCCTTCTTGCTGCCAAAAAATAGTCAGTTTTTTACTGGGTAAGAGGTTTCTTTTCAGGTTTATTTTTTTCTTCTCCTTCCAAAAAATATTCGTCACTTTTTCTGTGGAGGGGGTCGACTTTTTCTTTCTTTTGTTTTTTTTTTCTTTTTGCGTTATCCTTTGAAGCTTTTTGCCTGCTTGTGTATATACCTATAAAAAGGGCAAAATGTTGGCCTCTTGTTTGTTTGCAGGTGGTGGTTGAAATTGCCTTTTCGGTTTCAGCACAACATCCGGTTTCTTATTTTGCTTTTAGTCTCCTTCTAAAAAATATTCTTCACACTAATTTGTGTGAGTGTGTGTGTGTGTGGGGGGGTCAACTTTTAAGTCCAGCCTTGACTTTCGCTCCCATATATAGGTGATAGGAAGACTAACAAAACGACTAGCTGACAATCATCGTTTGTCAGCAGGCATGAAAACAAAAGATCAAAATACTAAAAAGCGAAAACACAGAATGAATTCGCAATCCCAATACAGCACCGTCACTTAATTACCAAAAATGAAAAAATGTATTAGAAAAAACAGAACGGGCAAACTAAATCTAATATAAAAGGCTCACGTAATTAGCTGCACAAAGAAAAAAAAGATACGCTGTCTGGCTGGCGCGTTCCTCGAAGGCGACAAAGGAAAGGGTGGTGAATTGAAGGAAGAGTGTAAGAATGTTTACGCATAAGATGAGAATAATACAAGCTTTTCTACTCTTTCATTTGAACATGATAGACGAAAAGCGTAAATTGTGACGAGATGGCCGAGTGTCCAGTTGACCTAGGTTACGAGTTTCCCTAGTGCGAGATGGCCTATGTCGACTTGCCCTATGTGAGGAATTGACCTATGACGAGTTGGCTGCGACGAGTTCACTTTTGACGAGTTCTCCTAGACCCTATGGAGTTTGGAGAATATTGTTGGTTTCCAACACACGAGTGACTCACTATATGAATTTAGAATTTGTAAGCAGTATTTCTCTCAACTCTTGATTTTAGGTGCACAACAAGACCTTTGATGTTTACGTCAACATTGATGAGAACACAGTTCTCGAAGAAAACTGTCTGATCCGAGTCCTTGACGTGTGCTTTGTGGCCGAGGGTGGCACAACGGTTGGAGCTGACATCATGCCGTGAGTGTGCAGCTTTACTCTTCCTGCCTTTTTTTTTGTCTGCATGCTTGCTACTGGTAGTTGTAGCTGTGCAGGATTACTCTTCTAAGGCCGGGTTCAGACTGCTGTCGCAACTGTCGTAATATCTTTAAATAATGACGTCATTTCACCTCTCAGCCAACCAACTGCCTGAAACCCCGTTTTTGTACGCCCATAGCGCTCGATATGGCTTTTGCGTCGGTAGTCTGAACATCAATGCAAACTGTAATTGCTGACACTTCCATTCTCTTCCACTCTGTACAAGCCTGCTGCTGCCCATAAGATTTTGATACTACCTTTGATTCTCATGCCGATGCAACAGAGTGGGTGTAGATTCCTTCATAATAAGCTTTGTGGAAACCTTTGCTGTTACAATGTCTTGGCAGGATTTATGTAGGATGCTTATTACTGTTAGGAGAAAATTCCCAGTGCTCACGTAAGTAAGAGAATGCTCATTGAATGTATGACAGGTTCAAAGCTTCATGCAGTGTGTTGACATTGATATCGGTAAAAAAAACTGAGTCACTTTGTCCTGCAGAAGGGGATGGCCAACGAGGCTGTTGGAAATGATTCCATTATGTAACAGCACTGTTTACAGATTAAGAACATTCAAGAGCCTTTGCAACATGCAAGAGCCTTTGCAAAACATGCAAGAGCCTTTGCAAGAGCCTTTGCATGCAAGAGCCTTTGCAACTATCCCTTAGACCTTTAGTTCTTTAAAATTTGCTCTGCAACGTCTGCGTATTTTTATGTGTGTTTGTGATGGAATGAGTGGATGGAATCAAGGATTGAAAGGCCTGCAAATACTGGCTTTTTTTTAATGTATCTTTTCAGAAGTGTGTCATTTTCACCGGGGGTTAGCGGTTCCCACGAGGCTACACCGTCAACGTCAAGTGCTTGCAGGAAAAGTACCGCCAGCTACAGGTTTCCATAGCTTCCCTTAGATATTAAAGCGCGGATTAACGACGTGAAGGATGGAAGAGTGCCACGCAACTTGCGCAAGAGAATTATCGAATTCCTATGGTTCGACCTTGCAAAGTATGACATGTAAGTTGGGTTTATTTGCATTGATGTTCGTTAATTCTAATTACACCGATAACTGATGTGGATTTGCATTTTCCGTTTTCGTTAATTTTGCTTGGGTGCAGAGTATTCCAGCCCTTAAATGATGTAGTTGAATTAATTTTGCATGTTTTTTTCTGAATTTAGCTTAATCAAATAAAACAGTAGTTTTTTTCTTATCCTGAAAAATGTATGCACAGAGATATTCCTAAGGTTGTTCTTTGGATAGTTACTTATGTAAGCGTGCTTTTGTAACTAAACCTCGCAATGTGCGACCATTGGTGATTGCTATTTAGGAAAACTGAGCAACAGATTTGCTGGACTGCCTGAAACAGAGTAATATATGTAAGTAATGCAGACATTTTTCTATCACGACAAAAAAGGGGAGGCTGGTGCCAGATAGGGTGCCAGCTACTCCTTTTCACGTGAGCCTAAATATTTTTACAAATGTTTACCAATCATTATCTTTGAAATTTATCAGTGCAGCTGTAGTAGCGCCACACCACTGTACATGTACACAGTGCAAAGAATGCATGCTGGGGTGTGCAAACGCAATATTAAGAAGTGTCATAGTTCAGGCAATTGACGGACAGACAGATGGAAAACTTGAATTGGCAACATATGTGGCAGTTAGGCCGGCAACGTCTTTGCCGTCGTAGGCAAGCAACAAAAACTGGTGTCACGATGTCCGGGTATACCTGTGCCCGGGTCTCTGCAGTGTATATCTTTAGCCATGCTACCAGCAAGTGCAACGCTAAGGCCAGTAGTTATGGTCTGTAAAAATTTTACATTGGGTAGTAAATTTATTTCAGCAGAGTCCTGCCGTCCCACGACAGCATACTTCGTAACCTGCGAGACACAAGATGCGGAGAGCGAACGTTCAAGTACGTCCGGGACTTTCTCAGTAATAGAACGGCCAAGATTAAGATCGGGGACGAGACGTCGGGGCCGATAGCGCTGGGAGACAGGGGCACCCCGCAAGGGTCGGTCCTATCGCCCCTGCTCTTCAATCTGGCGCTACTCCCGCTCCCAGCCCTGCTCCAAGACATAGAGGGCATTCACCACGCTCTCTACGCGGACGACATCACCGTGTGGACGTCTAGAGCGGGGTCGGAGAGTTGGATGGAAGAGACCCTTCAAAGAGCGGCCGACACCGTACACGACTATGGAAAGATATGCGGCCTCGACTGCTCGGCACAAAAATCGGAGTTCCTAATCATAAAGCACCGAAGAAAGAAAGAAGAGCAAGAGAAGGTGTGTATTACCATAGACGGGACGAACAATACGCCGGCCACGCAAGCCCGAATCCTGGGAGTGATCTTCCAGAACAACGGCAAGGCGGCAGCGGCGCTAAGCAAGATAAAGACCACCACGGAACAGGTCACGAACATGATACGAAGGGTCACAAACAGGCGAAGAGGACTGAAGGAAGACGACGCGCTCACGCTGGTCCAGGCCTTTGTGACGTCGCGCATCGTATACGCGGCGCCGTACCTACAGCTTCTCAAGAAAGACAAAGATCAACTGAACGCGATCCTCCGCAAAGCAACAAAGGTGGCGCTGGGTATCCCGCGCCACTCGTCCACCGAGAAGCTGTTAGGCATGGCCAAACACAACACGGTGGAAGAGTTGGTAGAAGCTCATCTGTCTACCCAGAGAGTGCGGCTCAGCCAAACCTCGGCGGGCCGAATGGTACTGGCCAAGCTGGGCTGGCAAGAGGCCGACCACAAGGAAATGGGACCTTTGCCCAAACTTTGGTATCAGAAAATCGAGAGCAAACCCCTGCCCAAAAACATGAGACCGGGTCGCAACGACGGGCGCAGAAAGGCCAGGGTCAAGGCCCTCATCGAAAAGCTGAGACAAGCGGAAGAACAAGAAGGTGGAACGGGGATCACCCTCTACACGGACGCCTCTCTACCCAAGTTTTCGACACGAGCCACGATCTCGGTCACGACGAAAGACGCTCTGGTGACGTGCGCATCTGTCAAAACGGCGTTCCCGGAAGAAGCGGAAGAGGCGGCAATAGCCTTGGCGCTCACGTTGCCTAACGCGAGCAAAATAATCACAGACTCGCAAAAAGCGTATGCCAGCTATAGAAAAGGGCAGGTGTCTCTGACGGCACTCAGAATACTAGAGGGAGGAATACGCCGCATACCCGAGCAAAAAGTCGAACTTATATGGACACCGGCTCACTCAGGGCTGGAGGGCAACGAACTCGCCCACCAGCTTGCCCGAGAACTTGAACACCGGGCAGACGAGCACGAGCCGCAGGCCATAACGACCTACAAGGAGATCACCAGCCACTACAGGGAAGGCAGACGGCGGTACCCTGACCCGCACAAGTCGCTCAGCAGAACACAGCAAACGATCTATCGCCAAATACAAGCAGGATCCTTCCCGCACCCCTATCTCCAAAGCAGAATGTACCCCGAGATATACGAGAAAGAGTGTAGATTCTGCGGGCAATTGGGCACGCTCCGGCACGTCATCGGAGAGTGCGATTTCACCGAGGCAATCCCTCCACCCCTTACCCAACCCTCAATCACCCTTCCCACACCCTTTAACGAGCGATGGGAGACCTTGCTAACCAGGCCCGCCTTGGAAGACCAGCTCGTCCTGATCCCCAGGGGCCAGGCAGCCGCGGTAGCATATGGGTCCCGTGAAGAGGGAACCACCCCATCCGGCACGTAGTCGCCGCAATTTTGTGTGGCTAAATAAAGTTGTTCTCTCTCTCTCTCTCTCCCTTTTGGCAGTCCAGTTGTGACTGCAGTGACCAATTTAAACTCCTAGGGTGATAAATAGTTAATTCATCATTAATGCGAATGAAGTTGGTATAAAAAGCTTGAAAAGTAGAAAGACGGTAGCTGTCTGCGTGCTGAGGTTTTTTTAACGTGCTTTTTGTACTGGCTTTAATTAATAATGTGATTTAAATCTCATGCACTACTTCAGTAAAGACACTTTTATATCTTATTCTGCTCTGCTTACTTCCAGGTACCCTAACAGGCTATACGATGAAGTTGCGATGGAGCTAGTAAATCGGTACCCACAGCTCGAAGATGCAACTGACCCAAAGAATGCCAGTTTCTTTGCCCAGTTCACAATTACTCTAATTATTAGTTTTCTTAAAGGACCCCTGCAACACTTCGGGCTGTTTTCAAGCACTACGTCTGTGCTTTGTGTCATGCAGAGGTAGATTCAAAAAGAATTCAGATCCGTGGAGAAATGACAGTTATTCAATTTTTAAATTTAAAAATTAAGGCAAATTGAGTGCTACCCTCTTCTCAAAAGCCAGAGGACCACTGCTCACTTTCCCACTTGCCCCGATGACCTCACATCGTGGGACCAATGAGAGCAGCGAAACATTAGGCATTACAGAAGTTTTAAACCTCTGTGGCCCGACCTTGACGGTCTGTGCTTCTTGACAGTGTGGTTCAGTGGCACTGTGTTGATATGGTGGCTAGAATAGTGGCAGCTGGTACGAGAGGATGACAGACGAAAATGGCAGTCATATGCCCGTCGCTGCTTAATGTGGGTTTTTATTTGAACTTTCTACCATCCAGAAGAACTGCGAGTTGGGCGTGTTGGTATAGGTTCATGATGGCTACAGCGCAAACAAAACTGACAAGAAAGGACACAGGACAGAGCGCTACTAGCGACTGAAAAGTTTAATCGTGAACACACATACATAAATACATGCACTCAAAGCCACCGTCATCACATCGTGTACATTACAATCAACCACACCTGCAAGATCGCGAGGAAACAACAAACACAACAGTGCATATAATCAAACGACGTGTGTACAAACCCAGAATAATGGCACTGCACACTCCATCAGCTTTTTCCCAAAAAAGCAAACTCGGTGTCTGATAACCTGACGGACGATTGGCTGACACATGTATTCCCTCCTTTCTTGATGCGAAAAGCTTCTATTAGCTCCGTTGTGGCCCGCTTTCTGTGTTTGTGAGGAACGATTATGTGTGGCAACTCAGGACGGCACGTGGGCCCCCCGGGGTTGTGGTTGCCATCAATGTGAGTGTGTGGCAAATCCGGACGGCCCGTGCACTCTTTGCAATGTTGGGCCTATGTATTTTGTACCACATTTGAAAGGAATTCTGTACACAATGTCTTTACGGCACTCTACAAATTTAACACCTTGCTATCTAAGCTATCACCTTTCCTCCATCTTTATCTTTGCACAACTTTTGTAGGTAACTTACTAAGGCTTGACATTGGGCTAGTTGGGTACACATTATTTACACTAAAAACAGCGCAGGGACTAGGACGGAAGAAGTGACAAACTAGAGCGCTCTACTTTGTCACTTCTTCCGTCCTCATCCTGCGCTGTTTTTAGTGTAAATAATTTTGTAGGTAGTGCAGTAACGGCATACATGCTCTAATACTTCATGTTTTCTTGATTTTTTTGTGCAGTTCACGTGGAAATCCAGCCTCAAATTTAAGGCAAAGAACACAAGGAAAGCCGTTCCTCCAGGCACCCATGCCCAAGTGGATGCAAACAGGGCAAAGGCTCAATTAATGAAGCAAAAAAAAGCAGGCCGACCTGTGGACACTGGAGCAAAACCGAAGTTTTGCTCGCGAAAGGTAAGGGACTTGCCAGAAGTTTTATTTTAGTACTAATTTAACAACTAGTAGAGCTTTTATTGACTGAAGTAAAGGTGGTGGGGATGGATTGAAAATTGGCTGCCTTAATCTGAGCAACCAAAAAAAGAAGCAAATATGCCCTCGCGTATTCGGCACAGGTTAAAGCTCCCCAGGTGGTCAAAATTGATCCGGAGTCTTCCACTACGGCGCACCTCATCGCCTATGTTGCGTCAGTGCATTAAACCTTGCAATCAATAGTCTGAGCAACCGCCAGGAGCCCCGATGAAGTACATCGCGAGTTCATGCTGTTGCGGGCAATTTGTTGCAACAGGGGGCTCCTTCCACATGAAAAAGGGTAAAGCATGGGGGACGTGAAGGGGTCTGGGGTTAGGTACAGATAGTCGGTTGAGTGGGTAGGGGCACGTTTGTGCCTCTTGAATGTGTGTTTGCTCACAATAGGCAAGCTGGGGGTGGGTAGGAGGAAAAGTACAGCAGGAGGCAAGGTCAGCTATGTGAGGAGGGGAGGAGGGGAGGAGAACCAGGGTCTACATCACAGGCGTCAACAGGAGCATGGAGGAGCATATTGCAGGCAAGCTGATTAGCGTATTTTAGGGGCAAAGCCTCTTAGGAGCTCGGGCTGTCAGCATCTCATGTTGCCATCGATGTAGTCGCGCTACTAAAGCACCGGGACACGTGTTGACGTCTCGTGCTAGAACATAGCACGTACTAAATAACTCACCGGGACACGCGTTTTACAATGCCTCGCGCTAGAACGCTTTGTGCTTCAAGAAGCTGTGTACCTCTACCCCCAACGATTTCACCGACGTGGGCAAAGGCGACAAGGCATTAAGAATTCCCTTACACACTGCATGCTTCGCCCCTCCCCAGGGTTTCACGCTAGTGGAGATGGCCCTGGATTTTTCTGAGTGCAACAGAACACTTCGTTTTTTTCATTGCAATTCCGGCATCAGCAAGGTATCTGTTGTTCATGTTTAGGCCCTTAACGTTGTTCAGAAAGTAGAGGTGACACCTTGAGAGGTTATAACATGCTGACTTTGAGTTTGCGTAGTTGTCTCAGGGCACAGGTGCAGTTGTCAGGGGTAGAAAAGGTGATGGTGGGTAGAACAGCACACACGAGTGCTTTGAGCGGTTTTCTTCATGCAATAAGCAGCACAGGTGGTTCTATGGTTGTCCCTTTGGTATGAAATAAGGGCCATGGGATTAATTTGGAGAATCTTGCTCTCTAGTGTAACGGGCTGAGGTTGGCTGGGGTGTGTATCATAGTTCACGAAAGATGACGCAACCTGTTCTATACGCGGGAACACGTTAAGAACGGCAATAGCTCATGTAGGGTACCACTCCGCCTAAGCGACGGACCTGGATATCAACGGACGCGCGCATTTTGAAAGGAGATTGCTATGTCAAGTAGTTTAATTGTCGTCACTGCAGTAGCTTATAAGCATGTCAAGTCCGCAAAATCAGGGAAACGGCTCGTGCCATGCTCAAAATATTCCCACTAACGCACTACTTGCGCCGCACAGAGCAACGTCTGGGGTGATGAGGCACAGCGGCAACTTCCGTTGCCGTTCTTAAGTTGTAACCAAGTATAGCTTGCAACAGATATTGTTTCTGATTTTTTTGGTGTAGCAGAAAAAGGTGTACTGTGGAAGGGTGGTACCTGTTTCTCATCTCAGGCATTGTAATGTTTCCTAAATTCGTTGTTCCCAAAGCCAAGGCATTCTTTATGGCAGGTGCTACCTTAACCAGCTTGCTAGGAAATTACGAAGTCTACAGGCAATCTACAGGTGTGCAGTCCACAGAGCTCTATATGCCAAATAAATAACCGTTCAATTGGTAAAACTTTTAAAACTGTTGCTTATGGACGAAGTGGTATAATAAGTGTAATTTTTTTTTCTAGTCCACCTTCCCAAGAGGAGGTCTTGGTGAAGGGGAAGATGAGAGGAGTGTCAGTGGCCACATTGACCTGATGAGGAGGGAAGTCAGGAAAGCAGGAGGAGGAGACGCCGAAAAGGTGGCGCAGTCCATGGAGATGACATTCTTCGCGAGGAGGAAGCTGATAGAAGGAGAGAAGACATCACTCGAAGAACTTTTTCATGTGTACCCTGCTTTGAGGGGGGAACGTGAGGTAATTCCTTACTTAGTATTTTGCTCTTTTATATATAAAAAATTAGACTTGTGGTGCTCTTCATCACAAATGCTGTCCAATTAAGCATGGGATGTTATTACCGAATAACGCGGACTTTCGGTTAAGCCGGAATATGGGTTGACCCCCTTATACATTTACCGGAAAATGTGAAAAAATAATTAGGTACACAACATACATTTATTGAGACCATAACTTCTTTCGTCTAACATTATTTGTTTAAAACTGTCTGAAATATCACCAGATGACTGATTCTGGCTGGCTGTTGCCCACACAGCAAGTTTTCCTCAGTACAGTCCAGGGAATTGCTTCTGCAGCACTTCTTGAAGTAAGCGCACAGCATGGGACACTCAGGTGCACACCACAGCGAGAGCCAGTTAGTGCAGGTGGCCAGCAACCATCTTGGGGCATCCATTCGTGGAGACGTCGCATGACGCTCGTGGATAGAAGTCACCACTTTGTAAGCAGCACAGGTGCACAGAGCAGCGCCCATGAAACAAGGTCTTCCGAGTGTTGCATACTGCGAGGTGCTCCTTCAGTTAACGCCAGTACCGTACCTTTCTCCTGGAGACACCGAACTGGTGCAAGGCGGACATGTTGTTGGCTTTGAAAACATCCAACTTTTCTTTTAAATGTTGTTGTGCATGGGTGCCAAGTTCCTTAACTCTTTTAGCAAGAAGAAAATAGCACGCACATATTCACTGACAGTGAGAGAAGCAACGAAACAAAAAGTTGCGGTGCATCCGATTGATGATGGGGGCAATGGTGCCTTGTAGTTTGGATGGGCTCGATGGGCTGCTCGGTTGCCAGATGACGCCTAGAATTATGCCAGTGACCGCTATATAGGTTGAGGGGTGACTTTTTGGTAAATTTTTCCGTAAAATATCTCGACCTATATTCCGCCTTATATGGTAAAGCCAGCCTTGCATGCATTCACTTAAAATTTGTGCCCCTTTGCCACGAAAAACATGACAATCATTGTCAAATTTTCGCGGCTAGGGAGTGGCCACGCGAATCATGATCATAATCATAGCATAACTATCGTACGCATGAATTCTTTAATGCTGTTCGAAGTGGGCACAGAGTTGATTGGACGGAAAAAGTTCACCATCCCTGTTAGAAAGGCTGGAAAGACAGGAAGTCTGATTTGTGGATTTCAAGCATTATAGAAAGGTCAGATGAGATATTAACGCTATGGTGTTTTACCTAACAGGTGTACAGAGTTCCACAGGCTTACAGGAGTAAATGTTGAAGTTGACCTCCCAGCAGCCGTTGAGAAGTATGGGAGCCGCGTACTGAGCTTGGCATTTGACAGCCGGAAGAAGGCGAAGATGCCTGATGCAGCCGACAGCTGTAAGTATTAAACACTTCATCTTCGGTCAGTTTGCCATATTCATCTGGCAAATAAAAATGTGCCTTTTAGCCGTCATGATGTCATTTGCATACACGTTTGCTTTCTAGCATCAACTGACCTTAGTTCTGTTTTGTTTAAATGTCATTAGATACATAACACAACTGCATAACCAACTTTTTGCTTGGTTAAAAATGTCTCGCTTCCACTGCAGTACCTTAATGCTGTAGCTGTTTCAAAGTGCCAAACACTGCAGTATTTTTTAACAAACTTATTTGGCCACGAGTAAGATGCGATGTACAGCTTCATAATTGATGGGGATTAGGAATGCGGCTGTGCGGCGTTTATTTTCTGCTTGCCTGTTGTTGCCCTCCATGATTCGGCACTGATCCCATGATTAATTCCGATAACGGGAGGCTGACAGTTTTGCTGAAAAATTGCTTGTCTTCAAGCCACCCTTTTTGATAACACCAAGTACTTCCAGGTGGGCCTGAGGTTGCAGGTTTTCTTGTCGGTGTGGCTGCTTTTTCTGGTAGAGGTTGAAAAGAAAGAGGAGGAGGACCAGGCTGTTGGTTTAAAATTTCAATAGGTGATGAGGACCCCGATGCTTTAAATTAATCTGTGGTCTCGTTCTTGTTTATGCTGGTCAGTTATTTCGGCAACTTGTGAAATCCCAATTTGTAACATACCGTACTTACCCGATTTTTCTGGCAAAAAAAAACTGAAAAAACTTGCACCTCCGATCCAAGGAACTTTGTTACCCAGAAAAACGAATGCGAGAGAAACGGCTGATTTATTTCACAAAGTAATCTCACTCATCTTACTCCTTGTCGCTCTTTGAGAGCTCCTTGTCGCATTTCGCTGGCCACAATATCTCGTCCTTGGTGCCAACCCGTTCGCGATGCCACACTTCTGAACGAACGTTCAACCATGGTCCATGGGATCGTGACTCACACGCACGCCCATCTCGCAAGCTTCTCCAGAGGCGCGTGCTTAGGGCAACCGCTAGTTTTGGGCGCGTCAGTGCTGCTTGTAAGCCACTCGTGGAAGTGGCGTACCGTCGTTGCCGCTGCTGCCATTGCTGTTATCAAGTGCACAAGAGGAACGATTTGACGATTTGTGTGAACGCCGAGAGAAAAGCCTAGGCGCTTAGGCTTCCTCCATACCAAAAATAGTTGCTAAAAGCTTTGGCGTCATCTTGAGATGGCGATGGGTGGGACGAAATTTCCGCTGTTTCGACAGTTTCGGTTTCGTATCCGATTCTAACGCGCATGCGATTTTTCCGGGAAAAAATGCGAGTTAAAATCGGGTAAGTACGGTAAGCAGCCATGTAAAAGCTTCCTTTTTTTTCTAGTTTGTCAAGCATTCACTGGTTAATTCTGGTAAACCGAGGCTGTAATTTACCTAATGTACTTGCAGGTGTAAAGTGTTGTTGTGGTCTCCCTGAAATTCTCCTTATGCAATAGTGTCAATTTCCTTATGTATGCTCTTTCTACAGATGGCTTTTCAGTGGCAGTTTTGTCAAGCCTGCCCCTTCTGGTAAAAGAAAAGCCAGAGGCCTTGCTGTCAAAGCTGGTGTGCATATTTTTCTTCTGTATGTTGAGTAAGTGAAATCCAGTGTGGTGCTTGTGAATTATGCTAAATATTCTATGTGTAGGCCTGCCAAGCTGTATCTGTGTTTTATGTGGAGCTTTCATATCTTTTTTCTCTCTACAACTGTTTAGGTGAGATTTTTCGGGCCGTCAGTGTGCCAAACATTTCCCATCAATAGGTATCCGGTGCATTTACTGGATACGGCAGAAACTATGAAAACAGCTGTTGCTCCTGCTGCAGGGACATCTAGTAGGTAGTCCAGCTTGGTATTTCAGCACCTAGTCTTGTTTGACAATCAGTAAAACTGCATTACTGTTCTGTGTGATCACAACAGCTGTTTTAGCAGAGCACTACAGAGTAAATGCAAAGGGAGCAAAAAGTGCAGTCCCACATACTGCACATGTTGCTCACGCCGTACCTAGGTCCCTTATTTTGTGGGTGGTGGAGGTCAAACACTGATACAGGCAAGGCAAGAAATCGCCTGCAAACGGAACATCCCCCTCGGGGATAAATCCCCCTCAGGGATAAATTTAGCTCTGGATTTAAAGGGGCCATGAAGAAAAAGTACAAGTTTGGTTCATTTGCCCGACAACAATAATGCTATTTTTTATTGCAAGCTTAAAAAAATATTCAGGATATTAAGGGGAACAGATGGAGCAGTGGCTGGTCCCCAGCCATTTTCCTGCAACACTTCTGACATCGCAGCATCTTGTTTGTGCAATGGGCAGCCGCTGACCAAAGCAAATGCCAATTTAAACATGAATGGGTGATTATAGTGCAATGTTCCTGATTGCAGGATTTAACCCACCTATGCAATGAAGGCAACGCATATCACTTGAATGGTAACGTGCAGTTCACACACTGAAAACTATGGTTTTAGTGCTGTCCACTCTTTGTATCAGGCCTGCACATTATCTGTCGCAGTAGCGTGAAATTTGAACGCTTTTCAATATTTCTTGTGTTTTCTTCAGTTAAAAAAAGGTCTTCTGTGGCTGGAATGAAGCTGAGTGAGTTACCCAAGGATAGTTCTTTCAAATTGAATAAAGTTTTCTTTTGTCTTCATGACCTCTGTAACTGCAGGCTTGGGGAGTGCTGGAAGCTAAAGCTAATAGAGTAAAAATTGCAAGAAATGCCAGGTTAAAAAAAACACATTTTTAGTAAGGCTACATCTTGATAACTGCATTATGAAAGCATGGATATGGCTTTAAAGTAAAAGATCCTTACTTTGAATTCGAAGGGGACCATAAAATTGTTCTAATTAAGCGGAGTTCGAATTAGCGGGTGGGCACTTCAAATGAATCGACATCGTTTCACACTGCGCGGGCAGAATGCAATGAAGCCACCTTTGGAATCGTTATCACTGATTAGGCGCTACTACACGTTTGTTGCGCACGCCCCGTGATCGCAGGCCGAAAGCAGCGACTGCGGCACAAAGAAAACCTGCATCAGTGTGCACCATTGCAGCGAAATAAGCCATCGCAGCAGCAAAGCGAGCGCGCTATGCTGTTGTTTTTCTGTTTCATTGCGTTGCATCTCAAGTAGTTTTGGTTTGTTTTGGATGTGCAACACATTGTAAATTCTCTGGGCCGACAACTTCTGAGAGGAGCGAAGGAAACCAAGGGATCCCAGTTCGAATTAACTGTTCTGGGTGCAGCAGAGTTCAAATTATCGGGCGTTTCCCCCCACTGAAATATACAGGGCTTTGTCGGGACCAGGGTGTCAGTTCGAATTAACGAGCCTTTACTGTATTTGACTCTTAGTGTTTAGCTACTGTCATGGAAAAAATCAGCATGAATGGCATTGTAGACAAGTGTGAGATGCACTAGGGTTTTTGCTGGACTTTGCTTGCCCCTTTTACTGAAGTCACAATGCCTGAAGCAATGACTCATAGCAAACACTTAGTGCAAATATTCGAAGCATTCCAGGCACTCGACTAGCCGGCCATTGCGAACATATCAGCAGTTTCTGCAGACGTTAAAAAAGTGCCACATAGTGGAGTGCTGACCCCCAGAACGTGAGGGCCTGAAAATTTTGGTGTAGTAACCATCACAGCAATTCAAATTTGCTAAAGAAGGGAGCATTTTGCCTCTTCAGTGGACAATTGTGAATGTCACATTGATGAATCGTTAACATAGCCACTAAATTGTTAGCTTAAAGTGTAAGACTACTAATTAGCCACTTGTTTTCCTGAGAATCGCTTTGTACAGTGGTTGGTAAGGCAGGTCATGCAGTGAATGTGTCCGCTGAGGAAGGAAGAGCAAAATACTGTTACTTGTGTTACCTCTGGTACTTGCATTTCTGTGCTTTTTATGCAGGAGCCAGGTGAGACCTCCCCGTACCCCGCAATAGTGTTCTCGGGCCACACTGCAGAGGAGTCTGGAGCAGTGACCGTTAACTTCGAGGAACTCCAACTGACAGCCATCGACATAGTAGACGGGTTCGCTTTGCTTTTGGCGGTCTACTGGACCTTCAACATCCAGTATGCCCCAAAGGCAAAGCGGACCTGTCTGCTTTTTGAAATGATGCTGGGGCTACCACCCACCGAGCAGATGGTCTCGGTGATTAAAGCGGCTACTGCCCTTCAGGTGGAGCGACGGGTGTAAAAATGTCAAAATAAAGGATGAAGTGCAATGTGAAAACGATTTGTCTGTTTTTCTTGGCTAAGCACAAACGACAGCTTTTTTTGTAAAGACGCTTTGGTATGTTTACTTGTGAAATAATTTTACTGTATTTCAGTCTGGAAACATGAAGTAGCGATGGCTGACACTAATGCTGTTGTGGATTAAAGTTTAGTCTTGTAAAAGGTGTCATCGTGCTGCCTCTGAATAGTAGAGTTTGGGAACATGCAGGTAGTGCATAAATCCTGCTCCAAAGGAATACATTAGTTCTGACAAAGAGTAAACTAGCCCTCCTTGAGGCATTGTGGGACTCTGGTTGAAAGAATACAATGATTTTGAAAAGAGTACGCTAACCATTCCTGGTGAAGTATTGCAAAATGCTGTTTGGTGGAATAAGGTAATTCTGAGGGGTGTAAGTTAACCTTCTTGGCAGAGGTATAGCAAGATTCTGGTAAAGAATTGTATAACTCCCTGACTGGAGGAATTATTCGACCCGTGGTGAGGGAATTGCCGGACGCGGTTCCCGCAACTCCTGTGAGAATACCCCGACCCCCTCTCCGCGAGAGGTCGGCGACCCCCTTGTGAAGGGTAAGGCTATTCTGCTAAAAAGGGAGTTGTCTGATGCTGGAAAAGGGAATCGCATATGGGACAAGGGTTTCTATTTCCTTTGGGAATTGGTGGGACTCCTTTAGTTCTTAGAGTGCAGGACCGGCTTCGCAAGGAATGGGGTGGCGCCGGCAATGTTTCTCCCGTAGCGGTATCCAAAACTATACTTTAATTCACACCATGGGCTAGTGTATGCGATTTTAAGCCTATTATTATGATAAAAAGTTACCCACACGCCAATTCTGGTGCGTACAAGCATCAGACGTTGACCGAGCGCAAAGAAGCAGCAGGGAGAACGATCCTGAGTGAAGCAGACGACAAATGCGAGAATCCATAAGCTGACGTCACGGAGGCGCGCTTCGCAGCGCCGCCTGTGTTCGCGCTCACCGCCAATAGTGCCTATACTCGGTGACAACTTAAGAACGGCACCGGAAGTTGCCGCTGTGCCTTATCACCGTAGCCGGATGTTTCTCCGCGCGGCGCAAGTAGGGCGTTACTGAGCATATTTTGAACATGGCGTGAGCCGTTCCCGTGATTTTTTTTGGACTCAATATGCTTATAAACGACTCCAGTGTCGACAAACTAACTACGTGAGACAAGGCAGACGATATCACGCATTCATAGCAAACCCCTTTCAAAACGCGCGCGCACTGACGTCACGGGTCCCGCGCTTTGGCGGAGTGATACCCTACATGAGGTGGTGCCGTTCTTGAGTTGTAACCGAGTATAGATTATACTGCTTTCAACCAGCGGCCGTGCCTTGCGCTAAGGTGGCTAGAATGGGGAGGTGTGAGTACCGCGGCGCCTTTCTTCGGCCGCGCGTGACTCGCTTGCGCACAGATGACACCAGGTAAAATGTGGCGCTGCCTGTCGAGGCGCGGTAGCCGGTGTAGCCGTCCTGCCCGCGCTCGCCCTGCCCTTGCCGCAGCCAGCTTCGTCGTGCGTTGTGGACCGTCTCGCGTCGTTCTCCCATTCTTGGCGCGATGCAGTCGATAGCAAAGAAGACGGAGCAAACGGAGAAAAAAAGCTAACTCGCGCATTCAGCGTAACACGTTTGCATGCTAAGCGGCGGCAGAAATTCGCTAGTCAACGGGTGATGTGCCGCAGATTGCCTGCCCAGGGCATTCTGCTGCCCTGACGGCAACTGTTGTACGGTTTTATTGCATTACGAAGATACACGTTATACTTAAGGTGTGAACCATCAAGGTAATTAGAAGAAACTGAATGCAGTGAAGCCTTGCGTGATGTAGGTTGAATTTCACAAATTCTTGTTTTTTTTTTATTCTTCACCTGTAAAAAAAATTCAGGGAAACTTGCATTTACGCGCAACACTTGAATGGTGAAGCTCTTGTAGGTGGGCATTGACAGACTCATAGTTAAGTTTCATTATCATTGTTTATTTGCATAGTTGCGGAGCTATACTCGGATACAACCATAGGTCGGCGTACTCACTCGTGAGTACACTCATTTGTACTCATTTGTACTCAAACTCACGAGTGAGTACGATGATGAGTGATCACACACCCAGAAAAAAACAGTGAGTACGATGACGAGTGAGTACAGGGGTAAGTCCACTACTCGTGAGTACAGTACTCATGAGTACACTACTCATGAGTATGAGTACTCATGAGTACAGTATTCATGAGTATGAGTACTCATGAGTTTGAGTACTAATGAGTATGAGTACTCATGAGTACACAGTACTCATGAGTACACAGTACTCACGAGTACACAGTACTCATGAGTACACAGTACTCATGAATACACAGTACTCGTGAGTACACAGTACTCATGAGTATACAGTACTCATGAGTACACAGCACTCATGAGTACAATACTCATAAATACTGTGTACTCATGAGTACTGTGTATTCATGAGTATATGCACTCCTGAGTACAGTAGTGCAAACAAGTTTTATCACGAGCTCGAGTCCGGACGCGCGTGTACCAGTCGCAAACATTTAGCGGTGCCGCTGTGCAGCTTAACTGTCAAGGATGGTAAAATTAGACAACGAAAACTGCACCTGCCTCCTTGCCCGGTCCCTGTTTGGCGCTGTAAGCGTTTTTCGGCGGTCGCTCGCAAAGGGGTCACGGTAAAGAGGGAAAAAGGAGGGGGTGAGGGCCCGGTGGGAAACGCGGCTGCAGTTGCTCTTCTCTGATGGGACTTGTTGACTGCCGCAGTTATTTTTGTTGACGCGGCCTGTGAACGCGTGGCGGCTTCATTGCGCTTGCTCCCTTCCAATTGTTTTAGGGGAGAGGCGGTGGAGGCTGCTAACAACGCACGAACTAGACGTACTGAAGTCCCTCTTTTTCAGTCTTCAGAAGTTTCCGTAGACGCATGTCTCGCTGTGTAGTCGTTTCGCGAGCCGAACCGCTCATTTCAACAGTCGCAGTTAATTTACGTAACTCGCGTCAAAGCGACTGCGTGGTTTGTAACGTTCGTTGTGCGTATGCAAGCGACAGTTTGGCTGATGTACGTGCGCCCATATGGTTTTATTAGGTTCCCGTTTTGAAACATTTTGCTCAGGTTCGCTAGTAATATGGTCTCGTGTAGTGCCATTACAAGTGAGCATATAGCCCCACCGTGCTCTACGGCGTGCAGGCGCGGGGGTGGAATTTGCCCCAGCAATGGAAATAAAATATCCGAGTACACCTAAGCACGTTTGTGAGTTGTGAATCGGACATCATAATATCCAGTTCAACGCGTGCGGCGCCTTGTTTAGCCTCGCATATTTTGTCGAAGAGCTCTGTCATCTTGCCGCTGGAGGAGCGTTTTGCTTTCGAATGGCTTTACTTTCGAGTGGCAACCCGATTCGCCGCTTCTCGTTTATGCCACAGTGTAGTGAGGGCGCTGACGATGATGGTGAATTTCGGTGGTTGTTATTCCCCTACCTTCACTACTGTTTACAGGCGGGGCGACCACCCTTTGCTAGCAACTATACCGCCGAGTTAAAGCTCGCACTGTGAAAGGCCTCGTGAAGGAATTGTTTTGAATTGATGAACGCCAACGCCAGACGCCGGGATTGTCACTTCAGCTCACATCTTAGAACGTCTCGTAAAACATGTGGATTGCACATAACGACGTCACCGCACTTTTTGATCGATCGCTGTCAGCTTCATCCGCGTTGCTCGAGATAAGAGCTGCAGATTTCCACTGTGCAACCAACCCACCAACACGGCAATACAGTGACGTCAGTGCAAACTACCACGCCTCCGAAAAACGCGTCTACAAACTTTGTTCTCGAGTACACAAAGACGGCAGAGCAGTTCTACGCTGCTGTAACGGCTGCCAAGTTCCGGCAGCAACTGGGTTCCCTGCGGCCCTCGACTGTGACCGATACCCTCTCCACGCCCCCCCACCGAACACACACACACACACACTGTTGCGACTGGGCCATTCTAGCTCAGTCACCACTGTTCGATTCACTTCACTTTATTTCCTTAAAGACCCCACAGGGGGGTGTTACATAAGGGGCGCGTTGTACAACATAGATACAAAAGCCACAGGTGCAGATGCATAGCTGCATAGATACAGATGCATAGATGTTGCGACGTTGCCCTGCTCAGTCCGCCATCGACGCGGCGCAGAGGAGAGCGATGAAGTTGTCGAGCCGACGGTGATTTTAAGCTGCATTCATATACAATATATACAAAGGTAGCAAGAGCGTTACATGGCTCGCACAAAGGCACTTCTCAACTCAGTGCCTCCGATGAAATGCCGCCGCACAGCCGCTGCTTCAGGGCTGGTTTTATACCCCCCGGGTTCCGCCGCAGCCGCGTGAAGTTCGAATCTTTCCAATCAGGACTATCACTGGCCGCAGTTTGAATCCGGCGAATGCAGGCGAAGTGATTGCGTCAGCCGAGCCACGAATGGGAAAGGGGAGGCGACTCAGCGGCGCCGTCTCCAGAGTCTACTCGTCGCTGCGTGTCTTTTGCGGGCCGGTCGTACCAAGCATGATTTGGTGCGGCCGTCTCGATGGGAAAAGGAGAGTAGACTCGGTGGCGCCGTGTGCCGCCAGTTGCGGCACGTCTGCCGCGGGCTGGCTGACCGAGGCGCGAATCGGGCCCACCGTCGGCGCGTCGCCAGGTGCAGCAAATTTATGTCGGGTGCTCTGGTTAACCGCACACACACGCATAGAAAAAGTAAGATCAGACCCGTGTGGGTTTTGGCCTAGCTGTTAACGGAAATAGACACAACGACGCGTAGCGCCCGTCCTGTCCCTTTTTCGTGACGGGATCTCCCTCTTTGGCTTTTCGCGCGCTAGCCGGTTTTCGTCTTTCTATTTATCTCTTACTTTGCGGGCTGGCGGCGGTTGCGAGGGGTACGGTTGCGCAATGTTCGCAGAATTCGGAACAGCGGCGGCAGCGTCTCTTTCCAGATGGTTTTAAAGACGATAGTCTTTCTTTGGCCACTTTAGCGCGACAATGTTGGCCTGTCAGTCTGTCTGTCTGTGTCCGTCATAAAGATAATTCATTATTGCAACTTAATATCACGCCCCGCTGTACACATGGGAGCTATTGGGGTCGCCGTTAAGTAGCTTCATGTACATAATGCGCCCTCTCTACAACTGACCAACTGCCCCGCGATTCAGCCCGCGATTCAAAACGCGAGTGCGTACGTCCCGTTTCGCTCTCTCCCGTGTACGTGCCTTCGCGCAGTGGGAAGCCCTACGACAATGCACCGTGTAAGACGTTTTCTTCTCGGGCTCCTCTGTCCTGATTTATATGTAATCTCAGTATTTCTAATTAGTTAAACATTTTATTTTTTTCTGTTTAGCCTTTCATTCGAGCCACGACCTAGCTAAGATGTTGCAGTCGACAGGATCATGATTTAAGGCCACGGGAGGACGAACGGACGAACAACCTGGACGGACCGCACCACGACTACGAGAGTGCAGCACGCAGACATGGGGCACCGACGCACTCCACGCCAGCGGTGGTCGACACAGTGCTGACTTCAACGGAACGCTACGTCTTATGCTCTACGAAGAAACAGCAGTTCGTGAGCGCACTACGATTACGAGGGCTACCCTGCTCTGGCCGTAAGGACGACATCATTTTGCGTCTTCTAGAGGACAACGAAGAACGTCGCCATCTCTCCAAACGAACGAATGTGCCAACGCTACTTCAGGCTGCCTCCGACAACAAACGGCAGATGACTCTGCAAGCGGCGCTGTTTGAGAGCAGAAGGCTGCGTGATGAACGAGAAAGTTTTCTGAGACAACTGGCGAGAGTCGGCCGCACGTTTTCCCCGGTGCCTGGACTGCACGAGATCCGAGCACAGGCAGAATGCACGACGGCACGCACATGAACGATACGACGCATGCAAAATTGTGATTGCGTGCTCACCGGACCTTTCCCAGGTAATCGCCACGATTACGGAGACGCATCGAAGGTTAGTGCATTTCTGGCGAGATCACGAACACACGTTGCTCTGCTACATCGCCCACGAGCTACATCGCCCACGCGCAGGTCATTCCAGCAACGAGCAACCACACGCGCAACGTACGCAGCGCGCACGAGCCAGAAGGCACCACGTTCCTGGCACCCGCTCTTCCGCTACAGACGTACACGAACGGAACGCTGAGAGCACGGAACGCAACGGAGCCGGTACGTACATTTTCCGCACGTGCTGTCCCGGCGCGGGTCCACGCAACCAACGACATCGCATCCGGATTGGTGGATATGGCCACGACAACTTGAGCGAGCAAGAGGCACGGCGCCCGAAATGCACCATACGTGGCGAACGACCGCACCCCAATTATAGAGGAGTTTCCTAGATAAAACGAGACGCACAGCGCACGAAACGCACCAGAAGTGACGAACAACATCCAACTTGAACCAGTGGAGAAGACCACGGAGAACGAAATGCACATACGCACGGAACGCCACCAAGCCGCAGCCCACACGGAGGAAACTGCTGTTCGCGACATCCTCTGCTCCCACTGCAGGTGCTATCCGGACTTGGCGAGCGAATGTTACAACCGCAGAAATCACCTGGCCACAAGCAACAAAAGACCCAGCGCACGCGGTTCAACTCTACCGGAAAGTACGAGCTCTCCGACACCCGCTGCTCCCGCCCGAGTCCAGCGGACGAACGACATGACACTCGTGCAAGTAGGTCCGTCAACGAGCAACGACACGGCCAGCGCATGCGGCATGTCCGAGCCAGAATTAACAAGATCACCGGCACCCGCGCTCCGATCGAGACTCACACGACAAACACCATTTCGTACAAGAGGACGCAACCGCGAGCAAGCGGAGTCGCGATAAACGGACCCTGCTTGCATGGGAGAGATAGCGATTATAGCATTCTCGAAACAACGGGCAAAAGACGAGGTTTTGAGCGACGACACGGACACGGACACGGCAAGAACGGCAACGAATGAACCCGATCCAGACGAAGCACCGAATGCCCTGACGATGAAGTCACGCTTGCGACGCCGAGGAATGTGGGACCGAACGGACGGCACGAACTACGCCCGCTTCCCCACAACAACGGTTTCACTTCCGAAACAACCACGGCGACTGCGAGCACGGAGCCGCAATGACTTTGACCGATCAGCCATGCCACCCTACGAAAACGCCATGCTACTGCACACTAAACGAAAAGCCAAACGGCTCCCACACTATACGCAACGCACGCGTCAATCAAGCAGCGTCCTCAACGCGCCGAACTATGCCATCCCTACACAGCGCAGCTCGCCACCGGACAAACCAGACGTCTACGCCCCCACATGCATCAAGCACGCGACGAGCTACACGAACACAATCGCCGACGGAAGCGGCGCAACCAACGCAACGCCGTAAACACTGTCAAGTTCAGGTCTGACGAAGTGAATCCCACGGCACACACACAATAAAATCAAGCAGATTTGAAATTCACCGAAACTCAACGAGAAGAACACCCTCTTAATGAAGTTTCTAGTATCTGGAACAACAAAAAACAAACGCCAGCATCGAGCATCTGTGAACAAGCGGACAGTGATCTGGATACGAACGGACGTCAATCTACGCGAACGCTTCATTGTGCCTGGGGGCAGGCGCATTTCGGATTCAGAGCACGATTAGGATACGTATCAGCGCGCCCGGAAACGAAAACGGACGACAAAAGCTGCCACCCGAAGACACGCATAAAAACGCAGTTTACGGCCACGGCCGCACCGACAAGCCCCGAGCTCCCCTAAGCCCGACCCGGCCTGAGAACAAGACGAGACGCCAGGCGCAACGCGAGTGCTTACGTTTCGTTTCGCTTTCTCACATGTACAGTGTACTTGCCTTCGCACAGTAAGTCGCCCAACGACAGTGCACCGCGTCAGACGTTTTCTTCCTCTGTCCTGATTTATATGTAACCCGTGTTTTTCTAATCAATTAAACAATTTATTTTTTCTACTTAGTCTTTCATTCGAGCTACGACCTAGCTAACAGTGCAGATAAGTTGATTATTCGTGAGTAATACAAATTGAGTACTCATGAGTACTGATTGAGTACTCATGAGTGCAGAATGAGTAGTACTCATGAGTGCAGAATGAGTAGTACTCGTGAGTGCAGAATGAGTAGTACTCGCGAGTGCAGAATGAGTAGTACTCATGAGCAGTAGTACTCATGAGCAGTATTACTCATTGAGTACTCATGAGTACAGATTGAGTACTCATGAGTACAGAGTGAGTACTCATGAGTACAGATTCAGTACTCATGAGTACAGATTGAGTACGAATACTCGTGAGGACAAATGAGTTTGAGTACAAGTGAGTACGATTACAAATGAGTATTTGATGAGTGAGTACGAGTGATTTTGTGAACACACGAACTTTTTGAGTCTGAGTTTGATTGAGTACAGCGTAAATAAAAAAAATGTGATTGAGTTTGAGTGAGTTCTTTCTGTTTTGCCGACCTATGGATACAACTCAAGAAAAATGCGGCTTTTCCTCATCAAATGACCTCCCTCCAGCCAATGGTGTCACCGTATCAACGTGACGTCATGGTAGACCGCCTCTACGCCTCGTTCACGGAAGAAATCACAGAGCATGTTCTTCCGCGCTTACGGACTTCTACCACCTCCGCTGTTCGCATGGCTGTTCGCGTCAATCCATCGGCGTCGTCCGGCTCTGAGAATGATTATTAGTGCCGTTCAGTCGTATTCCTTGTTTGCGTGTTGCATGCAGTGTTCTTAACATGCTCGGTAACGACAACCGCTATGGTGTTTTCTGCTTTATGAGCGACCGGCGTTGCCGGGAAACAGCCGCCGCTGCCGGTACTGGATTCTGTGTACCCTGCGTGATACAAAGCGGTCGTCGTCATCCTGTGCGGGCGTTTCGTCTTGAGCGTGAAGTGCTTCTCGTTCTACCGTTTAGTCCCTCCTGTGTCTGTGCTACCCACGTTATCACCCCAGTGACTGCGACAGGGGGCGATAACTCCTTGTTTATTTCTCGTTGATTACGCCAGTCGTAAATATTACTGTTGTGCATAGCACACGACGTTAACGCCATGGAGAGTTATGCTCGGGGCCACTATATTATCTCTATGCACGGGGCGAAACGCAAACAGCGCGATGTCGCGCGCTGAATTTCGTTAGAGAATATGTCGAGCGGTGTGTCCCAAGTCCATGCAGGGCGCAAGCGTATTCTCCCGAATTGTGATCAAGTCGCAAACACAAGAAGCTGAATTATCGCGTTTTTTGAACGTGAACGCGTACGAGCTGTAGCTTAGCTGCGTGGTGTGATTTAATATGCCACCTTTATTATTTTGATTCTCGGTTACGCTGAGATTCCATTGCTAAATGTGTTATTTGCAGCTGGCATGTTTTCGTCGCCTGTTTTAAGTTGGAGCGCATTAAGTTGTTGTTTTGGACAAAAACCTTTGTGAATCAAATACGAATAGGGATCTGCATTGAGTTTGCATTGTCTATGATAATAAAGATTATACATGAGGATTACCACTGTAAGTTCAATTTCATTGTCTTGCTTAGGCTTCGTGAATGAGCTGTGCTTCGCGAAAGTGAAATTTCATGAGCTAGATTTCACCGGTATGACCAGCTGCAACAGTGCATGGGAAGACATGAAACGCAGCACTGAAATCAAATAAACCACCTTTCAGCTTTTGCCACACATGCGCATGCATATCCTTCCCCAATCAAATTCTTGAATCAAAGATGTGCATTATTGAAGCTATACAGGAACTGCTAGCCTTGTGTTTATATCACTTAAGTAAGAAGCTGCTGCTGTAATGGTAATTTGCATGCATGCGCTGTAAATTCGAGAAAGAGGATTCAGGGTGAAAAACGTGAGCATTTCACCCATTTTCCCTGTCGCATCACAAGTGGCTGCTGGAGCAAGAAGCTCACTGCTCCAGCAGTGCTCAACATCGTGGATGCCAAGTCAAACACTAAGCTGCTGCTTGCTGCAGTGCTCTTCATAACGCAACACGTGCAATGTCTACGCATATATTAGGAGTGTAAATCACAATAACAGCACATCAATTGATGCCAAATTAACAACACGCGCAATGAAGTATGTCTGAAGGGTTACTTAGTGATCTGTACCATAGAAAGTTGTCTGCACTGGTTGATGTATGACATGTCGGTTGAGTGGATGCATGGAAACACACATATGGTACATATCGCTCCGCTGAAACTGGTCAATGCATATCGTACTTTTCTTGTTACGCAAGAGTCAGAATTGGATCGTATGCTCAGGAAGAAATTTATTATCTTGCCAAAAATGCAATATATGAAATTATTCCCATTCAAGGGAGGATCGATTGACGCCAACATTGTTTCCTCTTCCCAAAGCTTTGGGAATTGTTTTTATTGACGTTGTGCTTCTGCATTTTATCCAGTGGCTTAGGAAACAGATAAAACCTATTTATCCCAATTCCTGCGTATTACAGCAGATAGCCAGATAGAGGCTAAACAGAATCAAAGTAGAAATAAAACACCGAAGCAACTTTTCTGGTCCTCACTGCTATCATAAGGTAGATTTGGCTCAGAGAGCTGAATTATGCAGAGCAGATGAAATGAGCAATTAGAGACTGAAGCAGGTTTATTTGTTCTTAACGCTCTATCAGAAGACAAGTTGGCTCAGCCAGCCACACAAGCAGAGTTACAAGCTTTCATGTAGGCATTTTATTTGCAACTGTTTCTGCATCCCATACGTGCATACGTGTCCAAACAATGTAAAAAACTTGCAGTGAAAACTCAAACTAGTGTCTTGTTCTGTAGGTGAAACTTGCCTTTATCACCATTTACAGTGTCGCACAAGGAGCTCCAACGCCACACACCGCAGAAGTGATTCTGCTTGAAGTGAATTTGTGAACTCGCTTGACTCGGCTTGTACATACCTCATGCTATACATGCGAATAGTCACCCTTCTCGTGCAGTGTAAGCATGGCTTTACTTCCAGAAAATAGTTTGGAACAGTGCGGGTTTTCTCTAGCTCGAGATGTACGATTTCCTTTTATGAATACATCTGCCACGCAGTATCCTGTAACGGCTGAACTTATTCGGCTTAATTCCTGCACCACACTTATAACAAATGAAATCAGAAACCAAGACAGCCTTTTCTTATTCTCATAGATACGGCATATCTGCTTACTCTGCTGTATGAAAGAGTTCCTTCTATGGAAACACAGGCATTTAAGCTAAACGCCGCACTCCAGACTAACTGAAAGGGGCAAAGGCGGCACTGGCGAATAGTTCGCAGCCTAACACATCTTGAAAGGACTCGATAGCAGATAGGTCACATGTCGTCTTCACCCAGATCTATTATAATAGGTTAAACATGCGCACTTGCTTCACCGTCTCCTCTGAACTTTGTTTCAATGCTGATCACATGCTGAACAGTGTTTGCCCAGTGCTGAGCTGTTACCTTGGCAACTTCTTCCCTCAGGAGCACCTCTACATCTGCCAGTTTAAATGTGTCATTTCTTGCTGCGACGCCTCATCTCATCTGTGCCCATATGCGCTCAATAGGACTGAGCTCACAATGGCAGGGCTCCCGAATACATCCTGTCCTTTCAGCTGCACTGTCAATACGATACCTGATTTACCGTGATTTACCTGATTTACAAGGCTGAGAAGCTCCGTTTTAAGCGTTTTTCATCCCAAGCAAGTCCTTCGGACGTCACCCGGTCCTGAACAACATTTTTGCGCGAAGTCGTCGTAGGCACTGCTTCTTCCAGCCACGAGTGGTACGAGGTATTGTCCATAAGACAATTACACTACCGAGTGGCAATTGTGGCAAAACGGCACCAAACAACCTTTCAAAGCGGGTGTCGTCCGTCTCCTCGTAGTGGTCGCCTGCCTTCGCACCTCCAAAGATGTCCAGGCACCCACCGACGAAGCCACCCTCGCTGTCGATGAGCGTTGCAATCAGGCGCTATCCTTTCCCTGACGGCTGCTTCAAACCTGTCGTCAGACCATGCATGAAGGCGTCGTGGTGGGAAGCAACCGTCGTGTCCGTCAAACAGTCGATATCGTGTGTCCCGCATTTACTCAGGTTTCATCAAAGTAGAATATTTTTCGATTTTCAATCCTGTACCTGGCGATGTCGTAGAGGTACTTCTGCTGCCACGCGCCAATGTCGTGCCGGTCGATCAGCAGCGAGTTCCGGCTCCTCTTCTCATACCTGAACCCGATGTCATTCAGCAGCCGGCGCACAGTCCATGGCTTGACAGGAGTAACATCGCCGCTAGCTTTGACATCCGCACTAATTGCCGTCACTGTCGAGATCCCATTGCGGCAAAAAAGGCGATGCACGGACGACCACAATGCGCACTTCGTGAAGTCGTCGTATTCGCCGCGAGCTCGACATGTAGGTGGCGACAGCGTCGCGCTGCTAGTGTGGATGCTCCGCTGAGCGGCCCGTACGAATGCATACTGTGGGCGCGCTTCGTGCCTTTTTCCCGCCGTATGTGCGCACGAAAGGTGCAAACAAGAGTGGTATGCTGTAGTTCGGTTCCTCAACGTTCGATGTATAGCATGGAAGCGGCAGCCAGTTTTCATTACTACGCCAAAAAAAGCGACGACTCATCGGGAATCTCAGAATGGCCGTAATTGTGACAATGAACTTGTACGCTGTGGCTCGTAGCAAGCTCGATATTTCCAGACTATGGCTTTGAGCCTTTAATAAAAGCATAAATAGAAACAAATCAGGAAGCCTCGATCTCTGAAATTCAGTTTACAACGGCAATCTCAATCGCTTTCACTGGTAGCATGACGCATTCTTGTATTTGTGGGATGCCCTGAAATTGTAACACTACTTAACTGCCCCGAAGTTCTTTCTAAGAGCTTACGATACTGTTTGTGTGTTCAAAAGGCAGCATAAAATTACTGAATTTTGATCAGCGCAGAATTATAAATGTAACCGCTCTAACGGGTGTTTTAAATGAAATTTTAAAGGGGCACTGACACAAAAATTTAGCATCTTGTTTTTTTCGTTGCGATAAGTAGCTAGTGACCTACTTATAACCTGTAGAAACCTCATTTGCTTCAGCGTGCGACGGTTGTTAAATTAGAGGGATTTTAAATGCGGCCAGTAGCAGTTTCGGTTTCAGCGAGTGCCGCGAAACGATGGATTTTGTGGATTTTGTGTGAACAAAGCTGACCACGTGACCGTCGGAGGGATATCACAGAGCAGAGCCGCCGTAGCACTGTCGAATCCGCATCGACGGCAGTTTCTGCGAATGCCCCCACGTACTGATCTCGTGAGGCGCTTAATTAAAAAGCGACCGTGGATGTGGCGCAGGCGCTGCGAGTGCAAATGCTACCGCGGCTAAAGAACGACGCGCGACGCTCGAGGCGGTGGGTGGCAAGACGCGCGCTGGGAGCAGCCGGCCGGTCTGCCTACAGGTCCGCCTACAGATGTGTTCGGCTCAGCACTGCGGCGGATATTCGAGTGCCGCTCTCGTAAGCGGTGCAGATGACAATTTTTAATGCAACCCGCCATCGCATCATTAACTCCTTTCTCATTTAAGCCACTATGGTCGGGACTTGGGGACAATTTCGTGCAGCGGTAACAAGCTATCACTCGAGCTACCTGCGCCGGCCTGGGCCACTTCGCGGCCGTGGCCGCCGCCTGCACAGCGACCGTGCGGCTAGCTCAGTGGGCTTTTCGTGCCTCCGGCGCGTTTTCGCATCCAATGGTAATACACAGTAATAGAAACAGAGTGCCTGGAATCGCTGTAGAACTTTGGTAGCGGCCAGCTGCCCGATTAGCTGACGAAATCACGGCGCCTCCGCCGCCAACGATCGGGTCGTTCGTTCTCGAGAGCAGAAGCTCCGCCCTCCGGCCCTCCGATTGGAGCGGCGAGCCGGGCGAGCCCGCGTAAAACGCCGGTAGTGCTAGAGTGTACTAGAAGTTTTAGAGTGGCCCGAGCGGCGGCCTCTCCCATTGCTCCGCCGGGTCGACTTTCGCGCAGAAAATAAAACCGGTATAGCGGCGGCGCTGCTGTCGCCGACAACTGAACAGCCGACGCTCCCCGGCACCTGCGCGCGGCAAGATTTGCTTTGCTCGCTGCGGTGTTTTGCGCTTGCTCTGCTGATTTAGTTTGAATTATGAGGTTTAACGCGCCCGTGCTACACAGGCGATGAGGCAAGCGGTAGTGGAGGGCTCCGGATTAATTTTGACCATTTGGAAATCTTAGGATGCGCCGAAATCTCGAAGACACAAGCGCTTTTCGCTTTTATCCTCCATCGCAAGAGCGGCTGCCGCGGCCGGGAATAAAACCCGCACCTTTGGTCAGCTAAATATACTTTGGTGATTTAGAAAGTAGACGCAGACCGTTATGACTCCGCTTGATCAAACTTTAAACTAGTACGACCCAACATTTATCTATGTTGTAGCATCTATGTTGTATCGGCCGTTGTTGTATGTTGTATCTGCCGTCGTAGTCACTTCTGGGGGCTCCTCCTCCTCCGCATGATCAGCTGCGTCGTCCACAGCTTTCTCAATGATGTACGCGCCAGACAGCATTCCGGTAACGGGGACGCGTAGTCCGCGTAATTAAACTTGCATTTCACGGCCGCGTTCGGTGCGTAGTGGGAGCAAGCATTCGAACGGGGACCTTATCAGGTGCCTGTAGCGGACTTTGCCTTGTGTCCTCTCTGCCAGTATTTCAATATATCCGTGGTTCTCCGAAAAAAAAAAAACGTTTCGAGATAAAGCGGGCAAATGCGCATGGCCTATGGGAGGTAAACACACGGTAAGAAAAAGTTTCGAGAATATATTCTGAGATAGCATGAGTTCAAGTTAACGAGGGATTAATTTGACGGACCGGCACCAGGAATGTTTTTCCTTGCCCTTCTTGACTCTGCGCGTGAAGCAAAAGCGGCGGGGCGCACTTTCTATAGGCTGAAAAAAGTTTGCTGTTTTTTTACGTTCCTATGTTGAACGAAAATATTTTTTTTATTTATTTATTTATTTATTGAGATACCCTAAGGGCCGAAAAGGCATTACATATTAAGAGCCTTCTTATGAGATACCCCTAACGTTGGTGCTTGTACTGTCATTAGTGGGCTTTCTTATTTTATTAACGTGCTATGTCGCAGGCACTTGGTCAGTAAGTGTGTACTGAAAACGAAGTGCCAAAATAAGTCTGCAGGACCAACTACTGCTTCCTGCATGCCAGCTAGGGGAAGATGCCGCTGTATTTACTACCTCAGGCTTGTAATTTTGGGGGACTTCTCAATCCTTCCGTGCATTTTTAAAGTTTATTAGCGATCTCTAGGACGTTTTTACCGGTTGCTTCAGTGACAAGGAGCTCCACCATGACAGCGTTATGGATGTGCTGCAGCCCTTATTCACAACAAACACCTTAACGGCGTTGGTTGCGACCAGCACAGCGAGACCTTGACAGCAAATTTGGTTGGTTTTGTATACATTGTGACACGGATTAATTTCTATATAAAAGGTTTAAACAAGTTTTGTGATTACATGCGAAGGCGGGAGCAACACCTTAAACTTAGCCGTCGCTAATGATTGCAGGCGAGTTATGAAAATGCGTTGGCCAAAAATGTCAATTTAAATCTCCCTGTTAGCGTCATTCCCAAACCGTTACCTGTGTAGACTTTGTGCATGATTTCCGCCGAAACATTTTATATGCTGGGCTATTGAAAATGAAAACACAATGTGTATTTTGTTCTAGTTCCGTTTATTTGAACCAATATATGTTAGCTTTCTTGACTTTGTGTATGATTTCCCGTGTTATATTTCATTTTTGTCGCGGTCAATATATTTTCTGATCTATGCTTTGCTTTGGTTTTATGTGCTTCTAATTATACTCTCAGCATACTTGTGAATTAAATTTGTGTTAATTTGATTGAAATCCTTTCTTGACCGAATCAGGTGAAAGGTGGTGCGATTAATGGAATGTTGTGGGCATAGTTCTGTGAAAGACGGTGATTGGAACAACTGAGATAACCGCTGGGCTATACCTTTTTTATTTAAAAAGATATCTCCCTTGCGCGTGTAATTTTCTGTTCGGATAGGCGATAGCATTAACACCACGGTGACCCCTAATTATCACAAGCGGGCCACTGCCTAAATAACAACTCACGCAATAAAAAAACAAACACAACCTATGATATTAACCCACATAACTGCAGTCGGAGCGTAAAGTGCGTGGCAATAAATAAGAAATTCTTCTGAAAAGCCATCATCCCAGTCCTCATATTTTTTCATGTCATTTGTGTCGACAGCAGCACAATAAGGACACACTCATCAAGCAATCATGAACTGGTTCATATCAGGCAATTTCGCGCAAAATAAATTTTGATGGGAAGTTGGAATAGCCAAAATGTCGGCGTAAATACTTTATTTACAATACGCTAAGAATGTTGCGCTCAATTAAGAAAAATCCGTAATTTTTTCGTTGTTGTCGAGCGGGAAAGGCAAAACTAACGCAAAATGAGCTGCAGCGTTTATTATTTCTTTCGTTACCCACAGTCCACTATACCTACAGTATATTGAAGCAATTGGATGTCCCGCAGAACAAATTTCGAGCGCTCCACGCGTAAAGAAGCAGCGTTTCCTCGCCCGACTGGGCGCGCGGCCGTACGCGCGGCCAGCCGCCGCTTTCAGTTGTTGTTGACTACAGCGCCGCCGCTATTTTCTGCGCGAAACGAGCACCTCTCCGGGCGGCCGGTCGGGCCACTCTAAAACTTCTAGTACACTCTAGTAGTGCGGAAGCGGCAAACACAAACTCGTGACGTGTTTGGATGTTGTTTATTTACAATTGCGCGTGGTCCTCTGCTGGCTGCTCGGTTGCGTTTCGCACACTTCAAAATTGATTTTAAATATGTTCTAGGCTGTATTCGCCGCTGATATTTTGCAGATGATGTATATGTGTTCCCACCAATCTATCTCCGACGTTATCTCGCCTTCAAAATTTTGTGTCAGTGCCCCTTTAACGACTCTGAAGGAAGGTTTGATGAATAATGGTTTCGGATCACTTATTTACGGCTTTCGTTGCAAGTGAACTTGCGAATTGAATTGTCAACGCACGCAGTACAACCAACATCTCAAGTTTAGCTAGGTTTTCGCAAAGTGACAAGCAGGTTCACAGTGTGCAAACCAAGCTTCTGGGACCTCACAATGAGCACAAATTTTGTTACGGCTGCTATGTTGACAATTTGCGTTCCTTTTAAAATCTAACAGGTGCCTGCAACAGCGAGATGTGTTTGCATTCTTGCGTATAAGGTCGCTTACGAACCCTAAAGATGGCAATAAATGAAGTTGCGCTGTTGCAGATGTAGTAAAACATTTCCTTTTTATTTCTCGTTGCGAATCACCGCAACGGGTTTCCGGTAACTACTTTGTTTTGTAAACTGAATATCGCTTTTGTCATGGCATTTAATTCTTGAGGATTGGTTAAAAAATGAAATTCTGTGCATTTAGTTTTTTTTTTTTCGGGAAAGGGGGGGGGGGGGTCCTGCCAACGTTGCACGAGCAGCAAGAAGAGAACGCATGTAACGCGAAAAGCCAAACTATGGGGTTATCAGTATTACTTACAATCGAAACTACACTAGGCGTCGTGTTCTGTAGCGGTGAAAAAGCACTACGTATTTTCAAACTGATAAACCCCCCTTTGGTCCGGGATTGTCCAGGAATTGTGGCTTGCCTTTTTCAAAATTGTATTGAAAGCAAGCATTGTGGGAAAAAATTTAAAAAAAAACAGCGAGTCATGGCACACACCCCTCACACATCTGGGCAACAACGTGCATTATATTACGCGTTTTCTCCTCTTTCTTTAAAATTACGTCCACCTTAAGAGGTTAAGACGTGACCATATTAGACATTGGTTATGCTGAGTGAGACACGTTTCTGGACAAGGTGATTCATGTCGGATTTGAAAATGATATATATTGTCACGAAGACAAGGACGAAGCAGTTGTCTTGAATGAGAAATACGTTTATTGGAGCGAACTTGTGCTCCCCTAACAACTCAAAAGAATACAGAGGCGGCGAAGCAGCGGTCAACAAAGTGACTTGCACAGGCGAGTGTCGTCGAATCGAATGCCCCGGCGTCCGCACTGCAGGCTTTTTATCTTTCGGCGCGCGTGGTTCTCGAAACGTCGATTCGCATCGAGAACATAGTAGATCCAAGAAGATTATTCTGGGCTGTTCACGTTAGATCGGAATGCTCTCCCTATCACAACAGATAACACATGCGGCACAGAAAGAAAGAATGGAACACGCGCTTCCCTTGGCGCAGAGATAACGCAGACCGGCGCAGCCGGGCGGTAAAAGCAAAACACAAATAAACAAACCCAATGTATGGTTCGCGGCATTACCCCCCCTCTAAGAGTGCATCGACCCGATGCTAACATAAGCGACAGTCCGAACAAATGAAAATAAAAGTTCGTCATCGTCCGCAGAAAGGTTTTAGGCGAACCACGTGGACGACTTCAGGCCACCTGCGTTGTCGTAATGTGCCGGAGTCACCATCAGGGATCACTTCGTAGGTAAGTTGGCCAACACGTCGTAGAATCTGGTAGGGTCCGAAATAGCGTCGCAGGAGCTTCTCACTGAGTCCGCGTCGTCGGATGGGAGTCCAAACCCACACACGATCCCCTGGTTGGTACTCGGCGTCTCGGCGTCGGAGGTTGTAGCGGCCCGCATCCACCAGCTGCTGGTCCGTTATACGAACTCGAGCGAGCTGGCGGGCCTCCTCCGCACGTTGAAGATATCCGTGGACGTCGGCGTTGAGGTCGTCGTCTTCTACGTGCGGAAGCATGGCGTCGAGCATCGTAGTCGGCCTTCTACCGTAGACAAGCTCGAACGGCGTCAGCTGCGTCGTCTCCTGGATAGCCGTGTTGTACGCAAACGTGACATACGGGAGCACTTCGTCCCAAGTCCTATGCTCAACGTCAACGTACATACATGGACAGCATATCTGCGATTGTCTTGTTCAGACGTTCTGTTAGTCCGTTCGTTTGGGGGTGGTACGCCGTCGTTCTTCGGTGATCCGTGTTGCTGTAGCGTAATACTCCTTGCATCAGCTCCGCAGTAAATGCCGTTCCGCGATCTGTGATTAGGACTTCCGGGGCTCCATGTCGCAGCACAACTTGGCTTATAAAAAACTTTGCCACTTCTTGTGCAGTCCCTCTCGGAATAGCGGCGGTCTCTGCGTAGCGCGTCGTGTAGTCTGTCGCTACGACAATCCACTTGTTCTGTGATCGTGACGTAGGGAACGGGCCTAAAAGGTCCATTCCAATCTGTTGAAATGGTCTCGATGGGACGGCGATCGGTTGTAGAAGTCCGGAGGGTCTTGTCGGCGGCGTTTTTCGTCGCTGGCAGTCACGGCAGCTCCGGACGTAGTGGGTGACGTCAGAGGTAAGGCCGGGCCAGTAGTACCTCGCCTTGATTTTTCCAATAGTGCGCGCTGTGCCGAGATGTCCGGAAGACGGGTCGTCGTGGCACGCTTCCAAAATTTCGTCACGAAGGTCCGCGGGGATGACGAGAAGGTAATTCGCTCTTGTTCCGGGGCTGAAATTCTTCTTCACGAGGACGGAGTTTCTGAGGCTGAATGCTGGTAAGCTGCGTTTGAAGGTCCTAGGAACGGCAACGTTGCATCCCTCGAGGTACTCGATTATGACGCGTAAGTCGGGGTCGGCACGCTGCTGGGCGGCTAGGTCGCTCTCCGTCACGATCCCGAAGAACGCGCTGTCTTCATCAGAGTCTTGTGGTGGTGGGTCGACGGGGGCGCGGGACAGGCAGTCGGCGTCGGAGTGTTTCCTGCCGGATTTATAAACGACTGTAACGTCGAACTCCTGCAGGCGCAAGCTCCACCGCCCAAGACGGCCAGAGGGGTCCTTCAAATTGGCGAGCCAACACAGCGCATGGTGGTCTGTCACAACCTTGAATGGCCTTCCATACACGTATGGGCGAAATTTCGAAATCGCCCATATAATAGCCAGGCACTCTTTCTCAGAGGCAGAATAGTTTTTCTCCTCCTTCGACAGACCACGGCTGGCATAGGCGATTACCCTTTCGCAGCCGCTTTGCTTTTGGACAAGGACGGCACCCAAGCCTATATCACTGGCGTCCGTGTGCATTTCCGTTTCGGCATTTTCGTCGAAATGAGCGAGCACGGGCGGGCTTTGCAGGCGTTTTTGCAGCTCGCAGAATGCTTTTTCTTGGTCGTTTTCCCAGCTGAAAGGGGTGCTGTCTTTCGTCAAGCGCGTGAGTGGCTCTGCAATGCGTGCGAAGTTTGCGACGAAGCGCCGGTAGTATGCGCACAGCCCGAGAAATCTTCGCACGCCCTTCTTGTCTTTCGGCCTAGGGAAGTTCGCGATAGCTGAAGTTTTTGCCGGGTCAGGTAGGACTCCCGCGGCGTTGACGACGTGGCCCAAGAATTTGAGTTCCTCGTATGCGAAACGGCACTTTTCAGGCTTCAGCGTCAACCCCGACGTACGAATGGCCTCGAGTACAGACTCCAACCTTGCAAGGTGTTCGTCGAAAGTCCGGGCGAATACCACTACGTCGTCGAGGTATACGAGGCAGGTGTGCCACTTAAGGCCAGCTAGCACAGTGTCCATGACTCTTTGAAACGTCGCTGGTGCTGTGCACAGCCCAAACGGCATCACCTTGAACTCGTATAGGCCGTCTGGGGTTATAAATGCAGTCTTCTCTCGGTCTCTCTCGTCCACTTCAATTTGCCAGTAGCCGGTCTTCAGGTCCATCGATGAGAAGTACTTCGCGTGGCAGAGGTGGTCGAGGGCGTCGTCGATTCGGGGGAGGGGGTACACGTCCTTTTTCGTGATTTTGTTTAGTCGTCGGTAGTCAACACAAAACCTTAATGTGCCGTCTTTTTTCTTTACGAGTACGACGGGCGCAGCCCAGGGGCTTTTCGATGGCTGTATAATGTCGTCGCTGAGCATGTCGTCGACTTGAGTCCGGATGGCTTCCCGTTCGTGTGAAGAGACGCGGTACGGTGACTGTCGGGTAGGTCGGGCTCCATCTTCGGTTATTATTCGGTGCTTCGCTAGAGGGGTCTGACGTAGTTTTGTGCTCGACGAAAAACATTCGCTATAGCGACGCAGCAAAGCCAATAATTTGTTCCGTTGTTCTTGCGGTAGCGCCGGATTCACGTCGAAGGGCTGCGGGAGCTTGAAGTTTTCTACGGGGGTGCGTTCAAAGCCGGCGACCGCGATCACGTCACTTGCTTCTTGCGTTTCTTCGAGGAATGCAATTGCCGCGCCCTTGTTTAAATGCTGGTACTCCTCGGTGAAATTAGTAACCAAAATGTGGGATTGGTGTTCCTTGAAGCGCGCAATGCCTCTTGCGACAGACACACCGCGGTCGAGAAGCAACCTTTGGTCACTCTCCACGATAGCGTCAACGTCAGGAGCAGCACCTTCACAGTAGACGGTGATCATCAAACTTGCGCGGGGTGGCAGGGTGACATGATCATCGGCTATCCTTACAGCTGCACGGTGTTCGGGGTTCGGTTCTGGCGTCATGGAGTGATCGGAGGAAAAAGTTATCGACTTGGTCTGCAGATCAATTATTGCGCCGTTGTCCGTCAAAAAGTCCATTCCGAGAATTACGTCGCGGGAGCAGTTAGGCAAGATGACGAACGCGGCAGGGTACGTCGTGCCGTCTATGGTGACGCGCGATGTGCACGTTCCACTTGGCGTCACGAGGTGGCCTCCTGCTGTGCGTATATGCGGACCGTCCCATCTGGTCATAACTTTCTTCAGTTTAGACGCAAATGGTCCGCTCATTACCGAATAGTCAGCTCCCGTGTCTACGAGGGCGACTACGTCAAAGCCGTCGATGGACACCTTGACGTCAGATGCAGTCTTCTTCGAGTTCCGGGTTCGTCGGGGCGTCGTATCTCTGCTTGTACGTGTTGACGGTCGGGCACTGTGCATCGTCGTTGTCGTCGTCTTCTCAACGGACGTCTCGGTCAGGTCGGGTACGCGTCGCGCCGTGTAGCTGTCGTCGTGTTCAGGAGTCTCGTCAGGGCTGGGTCGGGTCGTCGGGATGAGGGCATGTCGTGAATCACTGTCTTTGGTGCGTCCTTGCGTCGTTGGAGGGTTTCCAGTATTTCGCCGTAGAGCAACTTCACCTCCAGAAGTTGCTGCTTTTAGTTTCCCCCGCGTGGGCTGGGGGACCTTCCACGTGCGAAATCAGCATTGCTACGGCGGTTAGGCGACTGGTATGGGTAGGGCGATGGCGATCGGTGTGAGCGGGCTGGTCCTCGGTTGGTGTTGGACAGGTATTCGTCGATCTCAGTAGGGCGCTGGCCGGGTCGGGGGCGTGGGGCGTCGACGGAGAAACCACGCAGTCCGAGTCTCCTGTACGGGCAGCGACGATAGATGTGATCGGCCTCCCCGCAATGGTAGCACAGCGGACGATGATCTGGCGTTCGCCAAACGTCAGTCTTCCTCGGCGTCTGGGTTTGGGCTGTGTACGGCGGTACGGTTGACGGCGGCGAGAGTGGGGACGGCGGCGAGAGTGGACGGCGGTACGGTGGAGCTTCTTGTAGACGGGTTGGAGCAGGGCGGGGTCGACGAACAGCCGCAGAATAGGTCATCGCCTGTGGCTCGCGGGGTGCCTCGGATGGCATAGAAGTGCCCAAAGCGTGTTGAACCTCTTCGCCGATGACGTCAGTCAGGGAAGCCACTTGAGGTTGCGGCGTCGTCGGAAAAAGCTTCCGAAGCTCCTCCCTGACCACTGCTCGGATGGTCTCACGAAGTGTGTCGGAGCTTGTAGCCCCGGCACCGACCGTCTCGGAAACCATCACGTTGACCGGGCGATCGTACTGCCTCGTTCGAGCTTCCAGCGTCTTCTCCATCGCGGCCGCCTCAGACGCGAATTCGGCCACCGTCTTGGGAGGATTGCGGACAAGGCAAGCAAAAAGCTCCTGCTTTACCCCTCGCATGAGAAACCTTAGTTTCTTTTCTTCTGTCATCTCCGGATCCGCACGTCGAAACAACCTCTTCATCTCCTCAACAAAGATCACTACCCCTTCGTTGGGGTGCTGCGTTCGAGTTTCGAGTAAAAGCGCTGCGCGTTCTTTTCTGACCACGGTAGTGAAGGTCTTAGTGAACTCGCTTTTGAACTGAGCCCAGTTTGTCAAGGAGCTCTCGTGGTTCTCGAACCAAGTGCGAGCCGAATCTTCCAAGTAAAAGAAAACGTGCCGGAACGTTTCTGCGTCGTCCCACCTGTTGAATTTCCGGACGCGCTCCAGTTTTTCCAACCATTCTTCTGGGTCTTCTGCGGGGGCTCCTCGGAATGATGGCGGTTCCCGTGGCTGCTGCAGAACGACAGGAGGATTGGCTTGGTTGAGCATGGTGCTGGTTGCGACGTCTTTCTTCTTCGTCTTCTCCGGTAGTAGACCGAACTCGGGTGGTAAATCTTGCACGCGGAGGCTGGCTCTTGTTGGACTGGCTTGGCGGCTTACAGAGGTTGTAGTGGGCATGAAGGGTGCGTACCCAGCACCTCCACCAGATGTCACGAAGACAAGGACGAAGCAGTTGTCTTGAATGAGAAATACGTTTATTGGAGCGAACTTGTGCTCCCCTAACAACTCAAAAGAATACAGAGGCGGCGAAGCAGCGGTCAACAAAGTGACTTGCACAGGCGAGTGTCGTCGAATCGAATGCCCCGGCGTCCGCACTGCAGGCTTTTTATCTTTCGGCGCGCGTGGTTCTCGAAACGTCGATTCGCATCGAGAACATAGTAGATCCAAGAAGATTATTCTGGGCTGTTCACGTTAGATCGGAATGCTCTCCCTATCACAACAGATAACACATGCGGCACAGAAAGAAAGAATGGAACACGCGCTTCCCTTGGCGCAGAGATAACGCAGACCGGCGCAGCCGGGCGGTAAAAGCAAAACACAAATAAACAAACCCAATGTATGGTTCGCGGCAATATGAAAATGACACACGAAATGCCACATGACAGACGCAAACTCACAACTGCTTAATTTTACCGAAAAATCCCCCCTAAATACTCTTGCGCATCCATAGAAAGTATTTTAAATAATATGTAAAATTAGCAACTCTATACAGTTGAATAAATGTTTATTCTTCCTCCTCAGTATAAACAACGACTGTCCAAAAATGGTATTTATTTTAGAAAAGGTACGGGAAGGACACGATCACACAGGCGCTTGCGGGTGTAAAATACGTGTCCGGTAATGTATGGGCGATAGCGCATGGGTCGTGTGCAGTTTAAATGTTTTTGTTTGTTTATTATTTCTATAAGGACACAGCGCAATTTTAAAAGGGTGTGGAATTTGCCCGCGTATGCACAGGTCTTGTCGCTTCTTACCCGGTTTGCGTACTAAATTTTTATCCTTTAAATAATCACCACGCCACCTTCAAAAAGCACCCTTCGACGTTCCCGAAACGGCAGACGACTGCACTCAACAATACGAAAAGTGCAATGTGTAGAAGCAATGTTTATAACACGTTTCACACTCAAGCGGTGACCAGGGCGAAGATGTTTCGCGGAATTAAACCAGCGCATTAACCCGCAACGGCCGCTGATCATTGCGTTTCTAGAGGAAATGCGCAAGGTAACTATGTCATTGCTTACTGCCAAACGAGCACACAAATTATTGGTTGTTTTGTCGTGTGCAGCAGTCTTGCGCCGCACGCAACGTGAAAAAGCAGACGACGCGAGAGCGCCATCCACACTAGGAGCGGTTCGTTCCGCCGCCGCCAGGGGCCGACTGTGGTCGCGCTCGGGGCGAATACACTTCTGCGCGTCGTCTCTTTCCACCGCTTCGCGGGCACTTTCGGCAGGGCGTCGCAGGATTGCCATCGTTATTTTTCATCTCCTTCTTCACGTCCATCACCAAACTCACGCTGATTCCAAGAAGATCGCTCATTGCCGCGACCGTTTCTTCAACGCTGCGTTCTGAGTGTAGATGCCGCAAGCGAACGTACGCGTTCCGGATCATCTCCCGCCCGCAGCTGAAGATGACACGACGCTTTTGTTTTTTAAGCGCGAATGCACTTCTTAAGCGACCCTGAATCACGCGTCCACCGCCGTCCGTCCGTCCGCAGTCTAGCAACGGAGCTAGCTAGCGCGCCTAGCAACGGCGCCGGATTTCCGACGCGTGAGGGCGCTCGCGTAGCGCCTCCTCTCCCCCCTCGCCTACTCTCCAGCTCGCAACGCCCTCTCTCGGCGCGCCAGCCAGGCCACTACACTATATAAATAAATAACAGCATCCGGCGCCCGGTTTCGATCCGAGGACGTTGCGGCCGCAGCGCGACGCTCTACCGACTAAGCCACGGAAGCCACGCTGATTTCAGAGTTAGGAACGCTCCTTATATCTTTAACGCATTCAAACTACGTCGTCAGCGGCGTTGCGTTGGCGACTCAGCGGCGTTATAGCGGCTTGATAACTGCGTGGTGTACACGTGATACTACAAACCCGATGGAAGAGATGGAAGAGAAGGCGGCGAGGCGGTGGGCTGCGGGTGCCGAGCGCAAGCGCCGCAAGCGGGCCGACAACCGTGCATTCGCACTTTCACATTCTCCCCCTCGGGGAAATGCGGGGGACTTTTCTTATACCATCGGCGTAGCCGGCGTAGCGTGGATGGGAACGCACCACAACCCTCAGTCGAGAACGATAACGCAGACTCGGACGCCACTTCTTCGGGCTCCAAACCAGAAAAGGAAACAGGCAATGCATAAAACCAGAAGCAAGCGGTTGAGGGAAAACCCGGAAGAGCAGAAATTTACCATAAGCAATAAAATTGAAACTCACTACTCCGGCTGATGAATAAGTTTTCACGCGTTGCATTATATCGGCAAATAGAGAATTTTTAGCTAAGGTTCTTATCTCGGCCCAAAATGAAGGCGTCCTGAAGAACTACTTTTCGGCGCGGACTCACTCAGAAAAGCTTGGCTCCGAGCGCTGCCTGCAGGTGCAAGGCGGTCGGCCGCGACGTCACGTTGGTAGAGCGACACCATTGGCTAGAAGCGGGGTAGTGGAAGTGGGGGATTGGGCTACGCCCCTTTTTTCGTGACTTGTATCCGAGTGTAGTAATTCGTCGTCATATGCATTGAAGAGGTGGTCGTTTTCTTCGCAGCGAGTAATAGATGCAAAGTCATCCTCAACATTGCAGACTTACACCATGCTCTTCTCATGCAGCAGTGGCGGGATCTGCAAGTCGTCTCGGGAAGGAGGGGCACACTCCAATCCATCTGTCAAATTATCCATTATGGCTTATGCGGCGGTCCCGTGACCTCTCCCAACAGGGTCTTTTAAGTTTGGCATTGCGATAAAGTTTTTATCTATTTGCACATGGGCGGTCGCGCTTGACGACAGCGCTGTTTTTTATTATTATTATTATTGTTATTATTATTATTATTAAAGTCACCGCGCGTACCGAAGGCGCTCAGTGGTCGGCGCGAGGCACGCGCTCACGAGGGCTCGACATTTTCTTTGAATCTTTTTCCTGCAACGGCGAACTTACGGCTTGTACAACAGCTCCGCTGTTAATACTTTTTATTTTTCCCCTGTAAATATACTTTTTTTCCTCTTCCCCTGTAAGTACTTTTTATTTCTTCATCACCTGTTAGTAGTTTGTTTTCCTAGTTTTTTTCCTACTTCTAACTTTTTTTTTGTTTCTTCACTGTAAAGATTTTTTTTGTTTCTTCACCTGCAAATAATTAATCCCCTCTGAATACTTTTTTGTTCTCTTTTCACCGGGAAATGCTTTTTTTTAGTTTCTTCACCACCTCCATAGTGTGCATCTTCTTCACCCGCATATAAACCGTTTTTTTTTTTCATTGTAAATAAACGATTTCATGACGAGACCAGATGTGTTGCTTTAATGTCAACTATAATTTCTGATGTGAGCGGGAAAACTGTGTGCGGGCTGCCGGTTTGTTACGGCCGGGTAGCAGAAAGCGCTGCAGTGTCCGTCGAGACGTCTTCAGTTAATGACAGTTCGCAGGCTCTACGGTAGTGCCGATCTGGAAGACGGCGGCTGTATTCTGAGAAAGGCTAAATGAATGGCGCCCGTGTAGCGGGTGGTGTCAGTGCATATATACAACCCCAAGTTTTTTTCCTTTTTTTAATAGAACCACTTCACGTAATGCGCGAACGCTTTTTTGAAACTGCAATGCGAACTGGGCCCGTAAAACTACATTTCACGGCTGTAATGAAATGGGCTGACAGAAATTTTTAGTGATAAATATTCGTTCTTTTACTCTTCGAGAAAGCGCACGATACCGCAACGGGTTCGTTTTCACCTTGATGATAGAAATGCAGCCGACGCGATACTGGCGGTGCGCCCATTCCAGCCGCGCGCCTTACCGCGCCCTACCGCGCCTTGGTCAACAGCGCCGCCCGTGGCATCCGCGCGCTGTGGAGTCACGTCTCCGCCGCCGGTACTCACACCTCCCCATTCTAGCCACCTTAACTTCAGAGCCGAGAAGCCTAATACATAGCCCTTTGTACTAGCCACTTGCTGCCAATCCGATTCCCACACTACCCACAATTCCCATGTCGGCGTGCGATCGCAGCGACACTTTCCGCTCTAGGTGATATTGAGAAACTCTATGGGGACGAGGAGGGGGGAAGGAATCCAACCGGCATTACCCCACGCAAGCTGCGCGCCCTCGCATTGTTGCCATGACAATTATAACGCCTTCAAGGCCAAGGCGGTGGCGTTACTAGGGTAATAACAACGCAGTAATGCTTCCCCAGGCTCACCAGGGGAGAATATGGCGCAAGAATCACAATTAGCCTAGAGTTCCTGTATATAGCTCCCGCAGGGAGCTAAGAGTTACGCGACCGCCCGCCATCTTGGTATCCGGATTGCTGCGGGAAAGCCGCCCGTCGCGGGTGTAGGAGCCTCGTCACCACGCTTCCGACGGTGGCCGACGCGCGGTTGGGGCGCATCGGTCGGCGGCGCCTTACGGCGGCTACGCTTAGCTACGCTGGATTCCTGCGATATCGCTCACGCTGCTGCTGCTGCTGTTCGGCGGCTGCGGCGCAGCCGTAGTGGGGGCTTCTCTGCGCGGCATGGATAACCGGAGTGTCGTCATCACGGCGGCGCGTGGAAAGGGGTCGCGCAACTCTTAGCTCCCTGCGGGAGCTATAAACAGGAACTCTAAATTAGCCCGGACGCTGGGTTGAAGGCTAAGAGACCGCCTCCGCCCAGTAGACGCTGAAGGCGGCAGAGTTATAACTTACAATCCCTTCAGAGGCTTTCGCACGCTATACACGTGCAAATACGCGCGACACTGACCTTGTTGTATACGCATGAAAAGCTCCGCTAAGTTTGTTAATCGCGTGCGGCTGTAAGAGCCACCGAACTGCCCTAACGGCTGCCCGCGCTTCCTTCGCGTGCTGTCGTTTCGAAGAGGGGAACAAAAAAAGCAGTGACCTCCCGCATTTTTGTGTATTTGTATTGATTCCGACCACCCAATAAGCGCAGAGTGCTGGGGAAAGAATAGAGGGGGTGGTGGAGGCGGCGGCCAACTTTGCCTCAACGTCAACTTGTCTTTCTTTGTAGGCATTCATTTGCAGGCAGCCACGAGTCGCGTGAGTGTTGGTGTCGCGGCGGCAGCTCTGTTTCAAACGTACTGGTTTTCTCGACGTGCTAAGGCTGCGCGGGAAATGTGCGCTTATCGCTCGTTGACTTACTCGTCTGTGTCGGTGTGCCGTATATCCCATAGAGTTATGAAACTTTATGGTGTGTACATCTCGTGGTTTGCCTCCGATTATTGTGCTTGGTCCATCACTGTCTGCTTGTCAGTTCGCCCGTCTTGTATGCGCTGCCGGATCTCCGTGCGACGACGTCTAATGACCATTAGATACCGACTCACACAACAGAGTGTGTGGTACGTGTAGGCACCGGTCACTGCTCAGAGGGCGCGACGAATAAGTACACCCAGCGCCGCCCCGCGGAAGCTTGAGCTATAACTTTGGGTCGGTAAGAGGCAGACGGTGGCCGCGCGTTCATATATTCGGCACCTCTCGGTTTGTTTTTGCGGTTCTACAATTGTTTTTGAGAGGTATCTCGACCTTGAAAACTGTTCTGGCAAATAGTTTCCCCATGTTTCAAGTGCTTCTGTGCGATTTCCGGACAATTACGGGGCTGAACTACTACTGTCGGCCTCGCGTGCGCGAGAAGTTAGAGATTGTACGTTACCGCGCGCGCGCGCCGTGAAAGAAATTGACGGGACAGACATCGTTGCGAAGTCCCATTCTCAGCAAGGGAAGCTTATTTACAGCGCCAATTTAGGTCAGTAGCTAGCGTATACAACGGCGCTCCACGACAGAAGCGTGTTTGTGTTATTGTTTCCTCTGTTCGCGCAACCACACTACAGTTACTTTTTCGGTTGCCCTTCTTCAGCTCGGTTGGTGTTGTCACTAATTAACAACGCATTCCAAACGTTATCAGCTGTTGACAAAGTAAACGCAGTTCCACACAGTTCGAAATCTGCTGCGGAGCGGCGGTTGTCTTTACGAATTCGAAGATTCCGTTTAGTTTCTACTTCGCTCTTGTGAATAATGTTACAGTCGTCTTAGCTGCTAATTGTGATACAGTTTGTACAGGCCGTTCGGAATTCTCCAAAAAAGTATTTCCTCCTCCTCTCCATCCTCTGCTTAAACAATAATAACCTCAACTTTCAGAGTATGCAAAACGCATTAAAGAATTCTCCTCCGCATCCTCTGCCTCAACAATAATAACCCAGACTTTCAGAGTACGCAAAACGCATTAAAGAAGTCAGCGCGAGTGAATGCAACCTTGCCTTTTATAGCTTTCCACGCTCTCGCTTGGAATGCGTGGCCGAACTATGTACATTTCGGGGAACAAAGTAGGGCAGTAAGCGGGATGCGTATTGACCGTCTTGAGATTGCTTTTGGCATCACCCCCGAAGTGCTGTGAATGCATATTCTTGTGCCGCCTTTTGGCATCCATTTGGTGCCGCGAATGTCGCTAAAAAAAGGTTACTGCTGATAAAACAATAGTGCGGAAGCGGTAATACCTTGTGTTATGCAACTATAGGGTACGACGCTATGCGATTCATTTTTTTTATACGACGGCATGCGATTCATCGCAGCGCGTGATGTGTATGAACACTGAAAGCAAACGTTTTAGTTTTACAGCCCTTCATGTCTGCGCTGCGCATAAACGGTAATCGTACTCATAAGTTTACTCCTTCCACTGACAAAAAATGTCATGACTTTCTTACTTCCTTGACTTTTCTTACTCCTAAAATCATTTCTTGCGACGCTTATTCTCCCACGGCTGCCCGAGCGAGAAACCTCTACAGAGCGATGGCTGGCTGTCTTTCGGGATTGTGGCTGTCTTTCGCGCAGCAGTAGCGGCGCTGCCACTAATTCTTTCCTGCCGCCTTTTGAGCCTTTCGGACCCTGCAACTTGCAATTATAACTATGTTTCTTAAAAAACTTCCGCCATGAAACGTCGAACAGCACGCAGCGCGTGTGTTTTTACGTGCGCTGAATGGCCAGTCGCGACATCCACCGACCCAGAGTTGCTAAGCGGCGGCGAGAGGCGGCGCTGGAGTCGCGCGCAAACTGCAGTGTCCGGTGCCTATTCTGTGCGGATTATGTTAGTTCTTGTGGTGTGTGCAGCATGACCACAATGGGATTGCGGCAGCTTCACGAGGAGCCGAAAGAAACGACAAGCGGCCGTCAAGCCGCCATCGTCTTTATTGAAACGTAATACGTGCGCCCCCCCCCCCCCCCCCCCCCCCCCCCCCCCCCCCCCCCCGTCAAGCTGTTCCCGCAGCTTCTAGCCCAGGCAGCCAACCAGTATTATCTGGTGAATAAAACGAATTGAATTGAATTGAATTGAAAATGCGCCCGTACAAACTAAAAACAAAAGCGCAGGACGGTGCGCGCACTCTGCGGTGAGTCACAGTCTCTTCAGCAGGCATGCGCGCTGCAGTACACTTGGCACCATCCGGCGGCCGTTTATTACACAACTAACACTCCCCCTTAATGAACTGCCACCGATTTATGAAGAACGAAGTGCACAGCACACACTTTTCACTCCCAAGCACTCACAATGCGCATGTGTCTTCTTTCTATTTAGCGGCTTCGTGAAAAGATCCGCGCTGTTTGTTGACGACTCAACGTACTGCAGCTACAGCCTCCCTTCTTCGATTTTTTCACTCAGGAAGAAATACTTCAGGTCAATGTGCTTGCTTCGCTCCGAAGTCACTTGGTTTTTAGCGAGAGTAATAGCATCCTGATTGTCCACCTTCGAAATTTGCGGTTTTTGCGCAAATTCGCTTGTGCAAAGTTCCCCCAAGAATTGTTGAAGCCAGAGCGCTTCTTTTGCGGCTTGACACATGGTAATGGGAGCATTTTACTGCGCAAAAGACGGCCCACACGAGTAGGAAAAACACAGGACGAACGTCTTTTGCGCTAGTAAAATGCACCCATTATCGTCTAACCAACTAGCCCAACTTTCCGTCCTCAGTTTGACACATGGCCACGTATTCGGCTTCAACCGTTGACAACGCAGTGCATCGCTGTTTTCTGCTGCTCCAGGAAACAGCAGCACCAGCCAACGTAAACACGTATCCGTTCGGTCGCTAGCCCAGTCTGCGTCACAAAAGGCTTGTACGCAAGTTCCAGCTTTCCTGAAAACAAGCACATAACTCTCCGTCCCCTGTATGTAGCGAAGAATGTGTTTTATGTCACTCCAGTGTTCTTCTGTCGGGTGCTCGTTCAACTGGCTCATGTATGCAGTGGCAAAAACGATGCCCGGCCTTGTGCCTCCAGCAAGGTAAAGCAGTGCACCGACTGCTTGTCCATACCTGAACTTAGGTCTTCTTTCGGCGGGTTCCTGCTGTCTCCTTTTTCGTATTTGCTCCCCGGATCTAATGGAGATGACGCTGGTCTTGCATCTGTCATGCCAAACGTCTCCAAAATATCCTCTGCATAAGCCGTCTGATCTAGAGACAACTTCCCACTTTCTTCTTTCTTCAGTCGCATGGAAAGAATGTGACTAGCCTCTCCCAGATCATTGGCGTTGCGTTTCCGGCTGCGGAAAGCAATGCAGGCTAATGCCTGATGTGAATTTCGTAGATTTACATTGCCCCATTGCGCATAATTTCCCCGCACATTAAAGGAATCTTGTTTGACCGACTAGTGGCCTTTAGAAACCCACGTATTTTTGTCGTTTGTTTCCCCTCCATTGAAATTTCTCCGTGGCGCCGTTGATGATGATGATGATGCTTAGTTGCTTCCCCTTTCTAACGGGGTGGCACTGCGGCCTTAGTCGCAACGACACTGTACAATCACCTCGCCAAAAAAATACAAACAAAATAAATAAAAGAAATAACGTCAAAATAAAAGGAAAATACTTTTACGATATTTCTGTGCTAGTCTCACTTCTTTGTTCACATGTCTTCCCAGATTGTTTTCTGCTCTTTTCCCACCAACATTCTAACCTTTCCTCTACTGCTGTCCAATTCAATTTTCCGCTAACCTTAAAGCCAAGGGCTTCCGGAAGCTGGATGGCCCCATCACTGAGGACTGGACGGATACTTTTGCACTCCCTTACAATATGTCGCATGGTTTCTGGCTCATTTCCGCAGCCCGCGCATAGTTCTTCCTGTACCGGCTCGCGGATAAGCGTTTTTGTCCGCAAGCAACCCGCCCGTGCTACAAAAAGCAATGCGCTCCCTTTGGTATTACCGAATAATTTTTCCCTTGTGATCTCCTGCTTCCCGATCCTGTAGATATCTAAGGACGTCTTCGCATCCATCCTCTTTTTCCAGGACGTTGTCTCTGTTTCTTTCACTTCATTTTTTATTGCCTTGGTCGTTTCCCCTGCGCTTCCAGGTTTCATATACTTTGTCCTAAGCCTTCTGGTTCTTTTCCTCAATTGTGTGTCGACACTTTTCATGTAAAGATACCGTAACACTTTGGCCGCCCATCTCTGATCATCCATATTTCTAAGTCGTTCTTCAAAACATATTTTGCTCTGTGCTTCTCTCACTTCGAAGGATGCCCATCCCATGTCTCCCTGCACTGCCTCATTTGTTGTTTTACTGTGTGCTCCTAATGCCAATCGACCTACGGCCCTCTGATTTACTTCTAGCCCTGATTGAATCTCTGATTTGACACACACTACTGCGTTTGAAAAGGTGAGTGCTGGTACCATTACTCCCTTCCAGATTCCTCTCACTACTTCATATCTGTTGTATCCCCACAGTGCTCTGTGCTTCATGATAGAGGCGTTTCTTCTGCCTTTCATTCTTAAATGCTCCTCATGAGTTTTTAGATACGCCTGACCTTCGTTTAACCATATGCCCATATATTTGTATTCCGTTACCCACGGTATTGCTGCTTTTCGAACGAATACCGATTCGTTACGGGCGTTGTCATTAAAAACTAGAACTCCCGAACTCCCGACTTTGCTGTGCTAAACTCTAACCCCAGTTCAGTGGCTTCTTCCCCGCAGATGTCTGTGAGCTGTTGCAGACACTGTTTGCTATCTGCTAGTAGTACTATGTCATCTGCATATATCAGTCCCGGGATATGTTGTTCCACTTCCTGTCCTTTGCGGCTATAACACAGATTTAAACCTATTTTACTGCCTTCAAGCTTTCTTTCTAGTCTCCATGAACAGCAATGGCGACAGAGGACAACCCTGCTTTAAACCTCTATTTGTGACTACCGGTTCCGTGCACTTTTGGTCCTCCCAGGTAATTTGCACCTCGCTCTCATTGTAAATTCCCTGCAACAGCTGTATAAAGTCCTGGCCTAATCCCTCCCGGTCAAGTATGCTCCATAGAAGTTCTCTATCTACGTTGTTGTAGGCTCCCTTTATATCGAGAAATGCTATCCATAGTGGTCGCTCTTGAGCCATTGACACCTCTATGCATTGGGTTACGACAAATAAATTGTCCTCTAAGCGTCTGTCTCGTCTGAAACTATTTTGTAGTTCTCCCAGTATGCTGTTTCCCTCTATCCACGCCTGTAGTTCCGCTTTCATAGCTTGCATTGCCAGCCTCTATACCACTGAGGTAACTGTAATAGGCCTGTACGAATTGGCATCAGCCCTGTCTCCTTTACCTTTATATATCATCTTCATCCTGCTCTTACGCCAATTGTCCGGTACTTGCTTAGTTTTTATCACTTTTTCGATTGCTCGAATCATTTGTGCCTTGCTTTTTGGACCCAGTAGGTTGACCAGCCGAATAGGAATTTCATCCGTCCCTGTTGCCGTATTTTCTGGAACATTTTATTCGGCTTTTTTCCAGTTTAGATTCTCCAACTTTAGCTCTATATCTGTACGCACTTCGCTTGCCCCACTCCCTGAATGCTGTAGCCCTCTCTCTTCTTCTGAACTTCTCTTGTATCATTGAGCGTATGTGAAATACCGCTTCTTCCCCTTTTAGTACCTGGCCTTCGCCGTTTATGACATGACGTTGTACTTCTTCGGACTTTTTCCTTAGTTCCTTTACATGATTCCAAAACTTTCTCGGTGCCCCTTTATCCTTTGCCCGTATATTCGAGACACATCGCTTACTTTCTCGTTTAAGTTTTTGCTGTACACGTTTTTGTACTTCCAGCTTCTTAAGGCGGTAGCAATTCTACTTCAAAGTTATTTCCTCTGTTTGCATTTCCACTCGCTTGGCCTCCCTGTGCTCTCTCGATGCTTGCTGCCTTTGTGTTATAGCTTCCTTGATTTCCTTGTTCCACCAGCTTCTAGGTTTTCTTTTTCCTTTTCAGTAGTTGCGTTGAATGAAACCAATCAGTTCGCTGTATTCCCAATCTTTCGTAGGTTGTCTGTCGATTTCCGTCTCCAGGCTTTTGGCAATATTAGCCATTTGCTGATCGTTTAATTTCATGTCGTGTACCACCGTTTTCTCGTTTTGACCATCCATTTTTCCAAAAGTCAATGTTATCCGTTTATGGTCACTTCATAAGCTGTGGGCACCTATTTCATCTATTTCCATTAGAGTCAACCTTTCATACACTCCTTCTGAAAGGAGGCTGTAGTCTATACTGGACTGCTTTTTCCCTCGTTCCCAAGTAATTTGTCCCTCACATTTATTCTCTCTGTTTACTGCAATGAGATTATGTTCTTCACACATATCTAGTACGAGTTTGCCGTTGTGGTCTGTGTATCCGTCCAGGTCCCCAATGTGGGCATTCATGTCTCCCACTAGATTCACTTCTCTCGATTGCCTTAACCGATCGAGGTCCCGCTTAATGCATCCTACCAGTTTTTCATTATTTTCTCTAACCTCCCTGTCATCACCTGTCCACAGAGAGGCGACTCCCAACAGCGTTTCTCTTCCCGCTATCGTGCCCTTAACCCACATATGTTCTTCACAGTTTTCGTTTACTCTGTGCCAATCGGCTCCCTGTTAAATAAGCATGCCCACCACTTCATAAAAGCATGCCCACTCCCTGTTAAATAAGCATGCCCTTTCTAGTACTTACAGTTCTGTTACAGCCTTGCCATATATATTCATGCATTGGTGGGGGCTCTTCTAAATCTCCAAGAAAAGTTTCTGTAAAGGCATATATACTTCAGTTTTTTCTTTTTCTAGTTGACCGCGAACCTCTAACCATTTTTCCCGTGATCTGCTACCGTGCATGTTTATGTAGGTAATCTTAGTCACCCCACGCTTTTTCTTTCGGTTAATTCTTTTCCGATGTTTGGGATAAGAGTCGGTCACCGGAGGGACGAATTACCTCCTCGCTCGCCTGCATTGCTACCTCATGCCCCTTTCTAAGCTTTTGTGCGCCCCGTGTGCTAACTTTGGTACTTTCCTTTGCGCTGTACATTCGACTTCAATCGCAGTCGCTTGTCCCTGTCGCATTTTCACTGTGCCTGTTATTTAGTCTGCAGCTTCCGAGATGCTCTTGGCCCCCCTAAATAAGCTACCGCCCGCGCAGCTAGTCGCCTCCCCACCGGCTCCGCTACGCCCTCAGTGAAATGTACTCCGTCCCTAACAAACGCCCGGCCCCGGCCCGCACGGTGCACTTCCCGGTTAGGTCAACCACTTCAAAATCCATTGCTTTAGCGAGTGTCCAAATTTCCCTGTTGGCTTCTAACACTGCCCTTGCTACGTGGCCTCCTCTGCCCTCAACTTCCGGCACCGTGCAGACCGCGATGTGGACGTCGTCCGAAATCGCCCGGAGTTCAGTGACCCCCTTCGCCACCTGCTTCGCTATGCCTCGTCCTCTTCCCTGAAGCACGTCGTTTAAGCCCCCCATTATCACCACTAGGTGCTTCTCTGTCACTGTGCCCCACACCTGCTCTTTCGCCTTCTCCATCACCAGGCTAACCATCTTTCCCCCTATTCATCTTTCCTAACAGCGCGCACACACAAAGACTAAAAGAAGGGGACAGGACGAGCGCTGACTCACAACTACTTTTTATTGAAGAAAGACATGGAATTATATACTAACAAAACACCAGCTGCACATGACAATACAAAGGAAAAGCATCAGATGAACATAAAGCTTGATATGGATAACCAAAGCCAAATCATCAAAAGGTTACGCCACTGCAGGAAACAAAACTTCACCGGTTATCTAACAACTCGAATTCCTCGTGGCTAAGCGATATCGACGGATGGCTGACGCACGTTTTGCCCAATTTGGAGATATGGAATGCCTGCACCACCTCACGAGTCATCCTATCTTTATGTTTAAATAGCACTTTGTAATGAGGGTAATTCTCTGTAATGAGGGTAGCACTGTGAAGGACAAGTTTCGCAATGCATTGACAGGTGCGCCTGCGCGTCATTTTTTAAGCTATTCCTGAGCTCCATTAGGCACACATTGAGGTACCGCCCGGTTGGGTCTATATGTTGGTTCCCGCATACCAACGGAATGCTGTAAACCACCCCCGTGCAACACGGAACAAATGGGTCTTTGAGATTCACCCCGCAGCCTCGGCGCCTGATTGCTCCATGGACTTCCCTCCTTCGGGTTGCAGACCGTTCATCGAACGCGGTTATGTCGAACACCACTTCATAGAAGCCGTTTCATCGAACACCGTTTCATTGAACGCCGTTTGGTAGAAGGACGTTTCATCGAGGACATGTCATCGAATTTGGTCGTACACAATACAGAAGAACCATGAGGTAGCATGGACAGCAACAAATAAGATTGCTATTTTTTGCGGGCTTTTATCTTCATGCTGATCGTTTTGGTATGGCCATTTTAATACCTAAGAAATCACTTATTTATTTTGTTGAAGCGTGGGACCAAGCACTTTGACATGTAGCTAAGCTTTCGTGAGTTCGCTATATACTGGAATCTACGTACGTGTCTCAGCCTCAGCAAGCGACGCCGATTTTTCGGCCTCCGTCCGACAAACCTGCGGTTTGACCGTCCTGCCACACCATAGAATTCGACTGAATGTCAATAGACTACAGCTACTGCGCGTATTGCTGAAATCTTACGGGCTAGCAGGCGTTTGACGAGCTGAAGAAGGAGTTTCCGCCAGCCGTCACCGAGCTGGTATGCTGGTTCGGATAAAATTACGTCGAGGGAAAGCCACGGAGCTGACCGAGCTGCCGGTGGACTGGCTATCTGCGCGCCACCTCGGTTGGGCCTGCCTTCTGGTTCGTTCAGCCCTTAGCAGAACAACGGTTACCAGTAGGAAATACATCTGTAGAAAGTTGCCACTGCAGGGTTTCGAAAGTTGTTTGAATCTGACGTTCCGGTGTTGGGCGGTCCCTCCGCCGCCTGCAACAGGAACAAAAAGCTACGGACGACCAGCTCAAACCACTTTTCCGTATCCAGCAGCCGCTTCAGCAGAGGAAGGCAGTGATGGCCAAAAAAGAGGCCCTCGAGCGCATCTCGAACCACCGGAGAAACATGCCAGCAAAGGATTTTTTGAGGGCAAATGACCATCAATAAAAAGAGTTACAGCGTTTCCCTACATTTTTATGTAATTGCACATTGCAGTTACACATACAGCTCGTATCTTTCTTGCTATATGAACTTTTTATGATTTCTGGCAGTCGGCCGATAAATTTTTAGTGTGTCCTGTAATGTATGCCTACTGATGACTTGTACGATCAATTACTTTGTATAAACACAGTTTCGGAAAACCTAAAGAGAGGCAATAATAACTAACTTCAATAATCACAACAGAAAACGCGCCATGACCCGGAGCAACTTCAACTATAATTACATGTTGCCTATAATCAGGGAAGTGGCAGTGACAATGACTCGTGCTTGAAAAGTACGCGGTTTTCTTACGCGACCCTAAATTACAAAGCCTTCAAGCTTCATGCACTTCTTTATGACGAGAGAGCATAAACTTTTCTAGACACAATACTAATCGCGACCGCACCACCCGAACAGCATTCGATAAAGCGGGCGACGTCAGTTCGATAAAACGGCGTTCGATGAAACGGCGTTCGATGAAACGGCGTTCGATGAACTGTCACGTACCCTCCTCCTTTCAACCGCCTGACACACACCGCTTAGCTTAACAGGCGCTGAAAGGATAGGGGACGACGGCAAACCTTTTTCTTTCTCTTTAAAACGTGCTTTCGGGCACGCCAGCCGACTGCGTACCCTTCAGCCACGTAATGAGGTTCTGACTGCTTCACGCCAAAACCTCATCAGGGTAACCAGCCGACTTAAGCCTGCTTACTTGTTCCAAGAACGCCTCTTCAACAGTCTGCGAACAAGACTTCTGCAGTGAGGATTGAAGGCAAGACTTTGCAACACCACCTTTTACATTCTTAGAGTGCCCCGAATCAAACTTCAACAGTGGCTTGACAAATCTTGGTCTGTAAAGCCAGCACACATGACTGCTCAAGAAACGGAGGGTTAAGTCCAAGTATTGCAATTCATTAGGCTGTGGTACTTCAAACGTAAGCGCAACCCCAACCCCCGTTCCCTGAACATGTCCAGAATGTGCGCCATCCTATCCTCAAACCCTTGTTTTTTTTTTTTTTGTGAACACTAGATAATCATCAACAAACCGGAATGTCCCCCAAACTCTGCTCCAGTGCCCTGTCTATTCTACCAAGAAAAAATGTTGCTGAGAGCAGGCGCGACGCAGGAGCAATGCAAACTCCAGACTTTGTACATAAAACCGATCATGCCAACCAACAACTGTGGACTAGAGGTAAAAAGACAGTAACTCTAAAAATGCCTCAACAGAAATTCCACAGCTCCGCCTAAACAGGGCCTTGTCATTATCCTCCGTGATAGTCTTTTATAGACTTCAACGAGGCATCATGCGGTATAGAATAAAACAAATCGTCTACATCGACGCTGAATGCATGACACACACCAGGATTATCATCCTTCAAAAACTTAACCACCGCACAAGGCCTGTTCCTTAATCCTACTCGCGTTAACAGAAACAAGCCTAAAATTCTTTTCAATTGCAGCACATGCCTTTTCATGAGAAAGCCCTTTAAGACAGTAAAGCACCCTTCTTTGTCCGATAGTACAACACGGAGCCCATTAGAAGCACACCAGCTCGCAATGGAACCAACTGGGTTGCGCTTAGGCCTGGCGCCCCCGTTCGTTTCAAAACATCAACACACTCATGGGAGCAACGCGCTCGAACATCCTGCGGAACCAGGTTAGAAACTGCCTTGGACAGCACCAACTGCTCCGGAGAGTTGAGCCGGGGCTCAAACGGGAACTTAGGGCCCAGTCCAAGAACCTTGCCATACTTTTCCGGAATGCTCTGCTCACCTAGCACCCGTACTGAGGCTTCTCGGGCCATGGTCGGGGTCTTGTTTCTTGTAGGAAGAAACGGCCGGGTCGAGTTCCAGAGAAACTGCGTGAGTTGGCCAGAGTTTTCGCAATATTCGCTGTACACGCGCGAATGGCGTCTTCCCCCGCCTGCCAAATCACACGCTGATCTGAGACAGTCCCGGAAGAAGTACGCCTGGCGTCTCCACTCCGACGACCACATGCGGCGCATTCTTCTTGTGTGTCCACTCGATGGTTGCAGAAAGCCACAAGGTAACTGAAGATCCTGCGGGCTTGTGCCATGTCTGACGTGCCAGGTAGCGGTTTTGGCCTTACATTGGCAAATGGCGATCAAAGGCGCCAGTACAGCTGGGTTAGTCAGATCCAAATTAGCACATAGAAAAGAGCCCGTTGTACTAGAAATGAAATGCAAAAGAACCGACAATTGGGCGAGTTGGTACTTATTCATCTTCCCTAACAGCGCGCACACACGAAAACTAAGGCAAAGAAGGGCACAGGACGAGCGCTGACTCACAACTACTTTTATGCAGAAATGCATTATAGTCGGGGGTTGTCGTGCGTCCATTGGCCGGCGTGCGCAGCGCGTCTGATGATGATTGTGGCATGATGCTCCTAGGGATTGGCCAACCAAACAATCCATCACGAGATAGCTTCGCGTTCAACCACCATCGTCTCTTCCCGTAGGGGAACCTCTGAAGAAGAAGAAGGAGAAAAAGACAAAGCTGCGAAGAGGAGGGCTGCGTGAGTTTTGGCTACCGTTCTCCTCCTCGGCCGGCGCATCTTCCCGATCTGAACCCGGTCGAATAGCGGCTCATCGCGCCTCGACTCCCCTTCATGAGCATCAGGCGGCTGACTCGAGGCAACGGGCAGTTTGGAATCAAGGGACAGGCGGTGAACGTGCCCATCGACGTATCGAAGGTTGTGCGGTGCCTTCCTCGCATGGTACCCGAGGACGTTGCGTTCGACGTTCACATCAAGCGGAGGCTGATGAGTCAGGCAACGTACAAGCGCGGGTTGGTGAAGCGCGGCAACATCCTGGCTTGGCTCCTGGAACACACCCCGCTGTATCGCGCCATCAACGTTCGGGTCGATTGGAGTCGGCTCGATCACTTCGATGACGGCGGCGAACGAGAGGAACCGCAGGAAGACGACGTCGATGATGCTGACGGTGAGTTCGAAACGATTCCCGACGACTTTGACGTGAACGATCCTCTGCAGTTGGCGGTTGCGTTCAACGCGGTCTCGAAGACGCTTCTCTATAACGAAGCGGAAATGACGGGTGTGGGAAAAGAAAAAAATAAATGATTACGCTCACACTCTCACCTCTCTCTTCGCCATTAATCGCATCACACTCATCGGTGCACCCAATGCATTTCTGCATCCTCACAATCCCCCTCGGGGAGGTGCGGGGATTTTTTTATTGAAGAAAGACATGAAATTATATACTAACAAAACACCTGCTGTGCATGGCAATACAAAGGAAAAACATCAGATGAACATAAAGCTTGATATGGATAACCAAAGCCAAATCATCAAAAGGTTACGCCACTGCAAGAAACAAAACAAAACTCGAATTCCTCGTGGCTAAGCGATATCGAGGGATGGCTGACGCACATTTTGCCCAATTTGGAGATATGGAATGCCTATACCACCTCACGAGTCATCCTATCTTTATGTTTAAATAGTACTTTAGTTTCTCTGAAATGAGGGTAGCACTGTGAAGGACAAGTTTCGCAATGCATTGACAGGTGTGCCTGCGCGTCATTTTTTAAGCTGCTCCATTAGGCGCACATTAAGGCACCGCCCGGTTTGGTCTATATGTTGGCTCCCGCATACCAACGGAATGCTGTAAACCACCCCCGTGCAACACGGAACAAATGGGTCTTTGTGATTCACCCCGCAGCCTGGGCGCCTGATTGCTCCATGGACTTCCCTTGAGCAGTCATGTGTGCTGGCTTTACAGACCAAGATCTGTCAAGCCACTGCTGAAGTTTGATTCGGGGCACTCTAAGAATCTAAAAGGCGGTGTTGCAAAGTCTTGCCTTCGATCCTCACTCCAGAAGTCTTGTTCACACACGGTTGAAGAGGCGTACTTGGAACCAGGCTGAAGTCGGCTGGTTACCCTGATGAGGTTTTGGCGCGAAGCAGCCAGAACCTCATTACGTGGCTGAAGGGTACGCAGTCGGCTGACGTTCCCGAAAGCACGCTTCAAAGAGAAAGAAAAAGGTTTGCCGTCGTCCCCTATATGCATATAACTATCACACGGAGTAAAGATGGTTGTGGTTCGTTTCCCCGAAGTCCGGTGTCGATCAGGAACCCAATCGCCCGGGCTCCGGTTGGTTTGGCAGGGGGCTGGCAGGGCAATGGTGTTGAAGTTCTTGGAGACGGCGATCGAATTGACGAACTCGAGGTGTTGGGGTTGATTAAATGAAACGAAGTGTTTATATACAGCTATTTACAGTAGGAAAACTGGGTACATGAGTAGAAAAAGGAAAAACTTCAAACTTCAGCTCCGAATGCGCACAAATCACTCGAGCTCCTCAACTTCGTCGAACTCTCCTATTCTCGGAGTGTACACAAACCGCTCGCGAAACGACGGCCGAGACTCTGTCTCGCCGCAAGATCCGTCTAGTTGCCCGGTACGGCGCTGTACCCTAAACTTCCGACGCGACATTAACCTCTAGCCTAGGGGGCTCACAAATCCCAACCTAGCTTTAACGGTCGAGACTCCTTGTCCCGCCGGGAACTGCCCAGCTCAGCGCTCAGACAAGAACGATTTCTAACGGCCAAGCTCGGCCTTATACCCCACGAGCGCGGCCTGTAGGGGCGCTACTGAAATCCCCCTAGCGGCCCGTTTCGAAAGCAGCCGCGGGAGTCTCCGGCCGGCTCCCCCCTGTTGCCGTTGCTTTTGGGGCTCGTTCACGACTGCGATTTACCGTTTGTACGCGTTCGAAATACAGAATAATGTGGAGTAGGCACTCTGTTTGCAAGCGTGTTGTGTTTACGAGAGTATAAACGTTTATGACGTGATCGTAGTGTGGTACATTCGGTCTGTATGAGCGCCAGGTGTGTGTCACAGGCCAGCGTACCGAAGCCGGCATATGCATGCAGCTGAAATTTAGTGGCAGTGTCTCCGTAAGCAGTGTTTCCTCCAGTGGTCATGTTGCGGCCATACACTATGATGTAAATCGGCTTTGTGCGCTTACATAATCTAGCGGAGCACTCATACCTGACAGCACGCAAGTTACGCTTGCCAATATCACATATCAGATATTGATCACTGCCCTGGACAAGCCAATGCGCCATAAATTTCACAAACATTCTACGAAAGAAGCACGATGGATAATGCAAAATTATACTCGGGAGTCAGCCCACGACGACAAATTTAATGCTAGGTCGTCTTGTCACGAGGTGAGCGCTCGCAAATATTCACGTGTTACATTTATCCTCCACGAGAACCGCGGAGACGGGCTTATAGAGTAATCCGCGTCCGCGACTAAACTCTTCTTCGAAACACCGTCATACGACACGGGGAGACTGCATAACCCAGCATAAACCGAAAGCAGAAGGCCTCATCAGATACCAAACGCTTGCAACGAGATTTCGGCGCACGTTAGGAGCCCTCCACTACGGAGCGCCTCATCGCGTCCGTTGCGTCGCCGCGTTAAACCGTATACAATCAATCAATCAACTCTTCCAACGACACCTTGTATCGCTTGCGACGTCCAATCTTTGTATTCTTCAAAAAATGATTCCGCCGAGTGATCAGCCGTTCGTTGACGGCGAAAAACAAACGGAAAGTGAACACGCAGCTTGTGTGTGTGAGTACTAAAACGTTCATTCGTTGATTTCGCTCCGCATTTGTAAACAACGATAGTTGAGCGTCCCCCTCCTCACCCCCCCCCCCATGTCTTGCAAAATATGAGTGCATTTCGCATCTGGGTGGTCTGGTGAATACTACATTGCTTAAACAAACGTCTTTAGCATTTCCGAAGCTGCACTGGGTTTTTTTTTTTTCATTCCCGTACGACCATTTTATTTATTTCTGACTTGCGCAGACCATTCATTTTTCCGTGGTTTCATTAACTTATACCTTGGTTATTGCTATATATAAGGCGTGAGTGGGCACATATTTAACAACGCACAGCCTTTGAGTGTACTTAACATTTTCCCGTGGCTTATATTCCCAGAAAAGGCACAAGTTATTGTCAGCTATGGGGTTATCACATTTCCGAAGCATATTGTCACGATTTAGCCCCGCGTTCGGGAACCTGGGAGGGTAGGGGTACACTCCAGCCGAGAGACGACCTGCAGCGTGCTGGTGGTGATGGTGACTGACCGCGAGCTGCTGTGCTCGGCGGTGTTTATTTCGCCAGCCCCACACAATGTACCCACCGGTCCTGGTGGGGCTACTGCATAGAGTTTCTTACAATGTTATTTGTATGAAACTCTATGGGGCTACTGGACCTAGCGGCCAACGAAGATCAGGGTTGGGGGTCGCCACACACTTGTCACACCCCTCACCCCCAAGTTTGTTTGTCCTACACAAACACGAAACAACACCTGTCACCCCGGCGAGTAACGGTCTGGCGGTCTCCGTAGTCTCGCACTCCGCCTGAGCACAGGTGTCGATGCAGGTGTGGCAGCATCGGGTGCCGCCTGTGTCACTCTCGCACCGTCCGTCAGCCTTGCAGGTGTCGCAGGACTTGCACGTGGCGCCACAGTGGCGTGAGTAGCACCAGCCCCTGGTGCTGTGCTGGCAGCGGTCGGTGTAGCTGGCTCTCCTGCCTGCTGGCTTCCTGAAGGGGCGGCTGAGGTTGCCAGGCGCGGCCTCACATGGTCAGCATGCCGGTGCCACGTGGTCCCGTACGACATGCGGACGAGTAATGATGACGCACTCCCTGCAGAGAGAGCACAAGTCCAGCGGACCAGGGTGGACCAGGCCGGAAGTTCCTGGCAAAGACCAGAGCCCCTGATTCTGGCAAAGGCCCAGGATGGCAACCTCGGTCAGCAGCCAGCTTCTGCTTCAGAAGCGCTGTGGTCCGGAGGTCCGGATGTAACATGACCAACGGTGTCTTCACCATCCGGGCCAATAGGAGCTCGCAGGGGACACGGCCTGTGACATCATGGGGTGTGGTCCGGTACTGGAACAGGACTCGGGCAACCTGTGTCCGGAAATCCCCAGCCTTGCTCTTCTTGAGCTTGTCTTTCACCGTTTGCACCACCCGCTCGGCAGCACCATTCGACGCAGGGTGGTAAGGCGGAACCATCATCCGACGGATTCCGTTCTTCGTCAGCCAGGCCAGGTACTCCTCGCTGGCGAAAGCGGGTCCATTGTCGGACACTATGACGTCCGGCAACCCCTGGGTTGCGAAGACTTGCCGCAGCACCGCAATGGTTGCTCCTGCCGATGGTGACCGGCAGTACCTCCACCCACTTGGAGAAGGCGTCCACCACCACCAGGAAGTAGTGGCCCTTGAACGGCCCCCCGTAATCCACGTGCAGGAGGGACCAGGGTCTCTCCGGGAACGGCCAGGGGGTTATCTCCACATGGCGCGAGGCTCGCTGGTTCTCCTGGCAGACTTGGCAGCTCTGCACCATGCGAGCAATGTCGTGGTCCAGGCCAGGCCACCAAACGTGGGACCGGGCCACCATCTTGGTCTTCTCCACGCCTGGATGACCCGCGTGCAGCAACTGCAGGACCCTGGACCGCAGGTTCTGCGGAATCACCACCCTGGAACCCCACAGCAGGCAGCCCTGCTGCAGGCTCAGCTCGGCGGCCTTGTGGCTGTACGTCCGCTCAGCCAACTCCTCCCCTCGGTACACTGCCTTGACCACCTGCGACAGGACTGGGTTCCGGCTGGTCGCCTGCGACACTGCCGATCTGAACAGCACCTCCGGGTAAGCGTGCTCCAGCATGAACACTTCGGCATGTTCAGGAACAGCAGCAGGCACCTCCGGCAGGGGTAGTCGGCTCAGGGCGTCAGCAGGTGCCAGGTCCTTTTGAAGTTAATAGCGCACAGAAACGGGGACAAAGAAAGGAACACACGGACAGTTCCAACTAGGCCGGCTCGCAGTGATGCCAGGTCCTTCCCCGGGCGGTAGACCAGCCGGTAGCTGTAGGCCGCGAGACTCAGGGCCCAGCGCACCACTCGAGGCGAGGCCTGCACTGGAACCGCCTTGTCAGGCCCCAGCAGTCCCAGCAGCGGCTTGTGGTCCGTGACCGCCTCGAACTTTCGGCCCCACAGGTACTGGTGGAAGCGCTCGACCCCAAATATGAGGGCCAGGCCTTCCTTGTCCAGCTGGCTGTATCGCTGCTCTGCCGCATGAAGCCGACGGGACGCAAACGATACAGGGCGTTCCTGGCCATTCTTGTCTCGGTGGGCCAGGACAGCTCCCACGCCGTACAGCGACGCATCTACGGTCAGGACGACAGGCTTGGCCGGATCGAGGTGCACCAACACTGGAGCCTTAGTGATCAGCTCCCTGCTGCGCTGGAAGGCCAAGTCCTGCTCCTTCTTCCACGCCCACTGCTGTCCATCTCGAAGCAGAAGATGCAGCGGCTGCAGATGCGACGACAGGTTCGGCAGGAAGCTCCTATAGAAATTGATGAGGCCGAGGTAGCTCTGCAGCTCTTTCTTGTTCTGGGGCTTGGGCGCTTTGAGCGCAGCCTCAACCTTGCGGGGTGCCGGGGCTAGGCCTGCCTGGGAAATGACGTGGCCTAGGTACTCAACGCTGGGGGTCAAGAAAATGCATTTCTCCAGCTTGAGCTTCAGCCCGACATCCTGCAATCGTGCCAGGACGTTGTGTAGGTTCTGCAGGTGGTCCTTGTCGTCGGTACCGGTCACCAGGATGTCGTCCAAATACACCACCACATGCCTCATGCCCCTGAACAGGTTGTCCATCTCCCTTTGGAAAATGGCAGGAGCTGAGGCCACGCTGAACGTTAGGCGCGTGTACTGGAAGAGTCCCAACGTAGTCGATATAGTGACATACTTCCGGGACGACTCCTGGAGCACCAGCTGCTGGTACGCATCTCTGAGGTCGAGCTTGGTGAACTTCTGTCCCCCGGACAGCACCGACCAGAGATCTTCAATGCGGGGCAGCGGGTACTTTTCGACCGTAGCGACGGGGTTGATAGTGACCTTGAAGTCCCCGCAGATCCTTACACTGCCGTTTTGCTTCAGGACTGGCACGATGGGAGCAGCCCACTCCGAAGATTTGACGGGCACCAGGATCTCGTCTCGCTACAGCCGTTACAGCTCCTGGGTGACCCCGTCCTTCAGGGCGAACGGCAGCGGGCGGGGCTTGAAAAATCGGGGCTTGGCTCCCTCTGGCACATGAATGCTCGCCGCCGTGCCGGTGAATGTGCTCACCCCGGGGTGGAACAGGGCCTGGTACTTGGTCAGGAGGCTCGGGATGTCTTCCACCGCACGCACTGCTTCCTGGTACTCTGGCAGCCGCACACCCAAAGCCTGGATCCAGTTCCGGCCCAGCAGCGTCGGTGACGGCCCCTTGGTCAAATACAGGGGCAGGGTGGCCTCCCTGCTGCCAAGGAGAACGCTGACCTGGGCTTGACCCTCGACTTGGGCGAGCTGTCCGGAGTAGCTGCGCAGCATGACGCCCGACGCCTCGACGGACACTCCGGGAAAGGTGCGCTTGAAGGCTTTCCCGGCCATGACCGACACACTGGCCCCTGTGTCCAGATCCATGGAGATGGGGCGCCCGCTGACTTCGACGGTCAGCAAGTATGGTGGCACCGACGGCTGCACTGTGCCCGCGTGCCACATGTCGAAAATCTGCGGGTCTTCGGCCACGACGTGAAGTCTAGCCGTTGCACCCGAAGCTGCTGCCGCACGCCCCCGCCGCCTACCCTTGCGCCGACTTCCTTGGCCGTGGGCTGGCGCGGAACCTGTGCTCGACGCTGGCTGCTGCTTCCGTCCATCCGCCGTCGTCCCCCCTCGGCACGCCCGAGCAATGTGCCCAGTTGTTCCGCACGCAAAGCACTCCGCTTCCGCGAACTGGCACTGTGAGGGGGGGTGGCCACCACCGCAGCGACTGCACCTGCCATGCCGTGTCGCCATCTTGTTCACCGCCGCCTCTGCCGACGGTGAGCCGGCCGCACGATATATCTCGCCCGCGTCCTTGGCCGCAGCATCCATCGCCAGCGCTGCCTTTACGGCGTCGTACAGCGAGGGGTCGGGCAGCTCCAGGAGTCGCGTCTGCATGGCGGGGTCGTTGATGCCGCAGACGAAACGGTCCCGGAGCAGCGAGTCGAGCTGCTCCCCGAAGGCGCAACCGCTCGCCAACCCTCGCAGCGCTGCGACGAACTGCCCGAGCGTCTCTCCGTCTCGGCGGCTCCGGTTGTTGAAGCGAAAACGATCCATTAACGTCGACGGAGCCGGGCTGAAGTGTGAGCGCAGCGTGGCGAGCAGCTCACCCAACGACTTGTCGTGCGGCGTGGCCGGCTTGAGCAGGTCGAGCAGGAGGGCGAAGACGCGGGTCCCGCAGCTGGCCAGGAAGATGTCGCGCTGTTTTGCCTCGGGTGTGTCGTTCGCCCGGAAAAACACACGGACTTGCTCCTCGTAGACCGGCCAGGCGGACCCTTCACCGTCGGACGGCTCGAGCCTCCCGTACAGCGGCATGGCGTAATGGCGGCTGGCTTGAGGGGGCGGTGTCTCAGCGTTCTCGGTGGCGGCGCTCTCGGTGGTTTCGGCCGCTCCGCGGGCTTCTTCCTTCGTCGCCAGTGTCACGATTTAGCCCCGCGTTCCTGAACCTGGGAGGGTAGGGGTACCCTCCAGAAGAGAGACGACCTGCAGCGTGCTGGTGGTGATGGTGACTGACCGCGAGGTGCTGTGCTCGGCGGTGTTTATTTCGCCTAGAGTGAACTAATTTCGCCAGCCCCACACAATGTTGCCCACCGAGCCTGGTGGGGCCACTGGACCTAGCGGCCAACGAATATCATGGTTGGGGGGCGCCACACACTTGTCACACATATTTTTCCACGACGAACATATTCGAAGCAAAACTGCATTTGTTGTCTGCGCTGCAAAACGAACCAACCTCTTACAGTGCCAATATCAGGTCTAAACGAGGCGAGAATAAATAGAATTCACTTGAGCTGGCGTGTTGAAAGGTGACAGTGGTGATACGCTGCGGCCGCCGCCGACGCCCGCAAGAGCGGCCAAGAAGCGCGCAGAACCGCCTCCCCAGGTAGCTCTTGTTGGCGTTCGAGTGCTCTACCAACACGCAGCTGTTTTTTTTTAAATGCCCTAAACGTGCAATGTGCTTACAGACGTCACCATAATAAGTTTTTTAGTGCGCAGAAAGGCAAAGACAAGCGAAAGAGAACCAAAACATTGCATGACCACCTATTAGCCACGCAGCGCTAATCCCGTAAACGCCGCTGAGAAGCGGCGGCAGGCGGCGCAGTGTTCGTGAAGCTCGAGGCGTATAACACCTCGAGCTCACGCTCTCTCGGGAACGCCGCTGTGGCGTTCGCACACGCGTAAGGGAGTGCCCGAATTCACGTAGACAGCTGTCACTCCATATTCATATCAAGCTTTATGTTCATCTGATGCTTTTCCTTTGTATTGTCATGCGCAGCTGGTGTTTTGTTAGTATATAATTCCATGTCTTTCTTCAATAAGAAAGACATGAGTCAGTTGTGAGTCAGCGCTCGTCCTGTCCCCTTCTTTGCCTTATTCTTCGTGTGTGCGCGCTGTTAGGGAAGATGAATAAGTACCAACTCGCCCAATTGACGGTTCTTTTATCTTTCCCCCTAACTTCAGCGGCGCCACCTAGAGGTGTAAATGAACACCTCTGTCTCTATTTACATAAAACCTCTGTTTATGTAAATGAACACCTCTGCCCGAAAATAAAGAAACTGTTGGGAATGACAATTGCAAAGAAAAGAGAACTGAACTTACGCTTCGCATGGTCAATAGGCGGCAAAGTCTTTGCTCGGAAAACGGAATTTCAAGGGCCATTCAAATAACTTGTGAAGCAGATCTGGGAAAGATGCACGATACCACTCCCGTCCCGTCCACTCCTTGTGAATAATGTAGTGTGTTAAGGCGTACGTGAGTTTTCTTTCGACGATGGCATCACCTGCCGATATCAAGTATCCTATTGATGGTCGCTATCTTTCCTTCTTGCACTGCAATGCGCAGTCTGCACGCAACAAAGACGACGATCTTACCATTTTTTAGATGCGACTGCATCTCATTCACTCGCCTTGTCCCTGCATCCGGCGTCGGCGTTGTTGTCGGCGTCCGCCCCTCCCCCATTCTCCTCGCCGCGTGAGCTGCGCTCTCCGCCACTCACCCCTCTCCTCTCCGATAGCGAACACACTCTCGCGAGGGGCATTGGATTGGATTCGAATGAATTGGCTTGTATTGGATTGGATTAGAGTGGATTGTGTTGGATTGTGTTGCGTCATAGCCGCGGCAGATGCACTGGCGCCGGCGCGTCCCCTCACCGTTATGCGCGCTATAAAACGCGGTGCCTGCGCCGCTCCGCTCCATCGTTCCAGCGCCGTTCCTCCGGTGTCCAACGCTGCAACGTGAACCCCCTATGCGTCGCATCTACACAGGAGGTGGGAGATTTTAAGTGCGATGCACTTTATAAGCGACCCTGAATCCGCCGTCCGCATTGCTCCTCCTCCTCTCCCCTAGCAACGGCGCGAGGAGCGGAGAGGAGCGTCTGTAGCAACGGCGCAGCGACGTCACACCCCACGTGACCGCGCGCGCTCCGCCTCCCGCGCCGTGGCTGCGCGCGCCCGCGCCGGCTCCCGCACCGCTCCTCGCGCCGTGACGTCACATGCTCTGCAGCTGGCGCGCCTCTCCCCCCGTTAGGTTTGCACTCACCCTCGGCGCGCGCCTCTCCCCTCGCCTGACAGCTCCCCCTCGCCGGTACTGCGCCTCTCAAGGTGATGGCAGAATTACTACGCCGTGTACTCTCGGCGCAAGAAATGCATTCGCACTTCCTCACGATTCCCTTCGGGGAGGTGGGGGCAATTTTTTTTTAAACGAGTTTCACTTTAATTTCAAAGTAGTCATGCCCACCGAAACTTGGTACACGTGTGAAGACGAAGTGTTCCGTCTGCCTGGCTTGAATGAATGAATTTATTTAGAAGGGAGAGGTCGAACGCCTCGTGCAGGGTAAGGGGAAGAAGAGGAGGGGAAATAAACCAGCGGGGGGATTGGGACAACGCATGTCCGCCCCGCACACGGACCACTTGATTTAGGTCATTTTCACTAGACCTGTACGTTCAGCAAATGCCCACAGGGTCAGTAAAGTTTCTTTCACGTCGCTCGACGGCGTTATCCATTCTTGAAGGGACGTGACGTGAGGAGGTAGACACCTACGCCGTTCCTCGGAGAGTCCGGCACAGTCCCGGAGAAGGTGCTGTATGGTGGGTTGGGTCGGCACTGCACAGGGGGCAGGGAAGGGTAGGAGGGGGACCAGGTGTGGAGCCATCTGGTCTTTTTCTGCCGGAACGCCGGTACCAGGTCCATCGGTCGCGGACGTCAGGAGTGACCGCTGTGCCGGAGCGGGCCTTGTGTAGAAGGACCTGGAGGCCTCGCGGGATGTCCTCGGGAACTGGTGGGTCTGGCCTTGGGGTCGTTTCCTTGAGGTGGCGGTGTCGCCGCATTTTTCGGATACGGCGTTCAACGACTGGGTTGTTGAGGGCAGGTTCGGGAAGTGGGGCGGGCGTCGCATGAGAGTTCTGGGAGGTACGAAGTGACACAGATGCCATGCGATGCGCCGTCTCGTTCCCAGGGTTGGACTGGTGGCCGGGGGTCCATTCTATAAGAATTGTGGTGTCATTCATTTCGGCAAGGTTGTCGATGGTTCGTCTAATTGCATTGGAGATGTAGTCATGCGGATCTGGAGAGTGTATTGTGCTGATTGCCTCTGCATTGTCAGTATATATGACGACTTTAGAAGGATTGTGTTTTGTCTTGATGGACGGGAGATCCCTCTTAAAGGGACACTGAAGTGAATTTGTCAAGCTCCCGTTTTTGCTTGCACTGCGTAGACTGGCTCAAATTAGCACACTTTTCATCGTTTATCCGGTTGACAAATCGGTAATTATTTTACAAAGCGCGAAAGAAGAAAAACTACCATGCGCGGTTTGCGGCGGCCGCACCAACTAACGCTGTGACGTTGGGAGGAGGGGCGCCGTGATTGGACGATGCCCAAGGTTAGCAATCAAACAAGTTTCGGTTTCGGTTCTGTAAAACATAACCAATGGCGTTGTTGGATGGGCATTCTCAATATCTCAGTAATCATCGTACCGCGCTTCTGCCATGTTGTCGGCTGTAAAATGCACAAGATAAGCCTCCCAGGACGGCTTGTAGTCGTAGCATTCACTAGCCGAGACCTACGCAGTGCATAACGCCCTCCGCGTACCCGCAAACGCCCAAATGTCGTGCGCTTTTCCCTCATATTTGGAGCTTGCCTCCCTCATGCCTGTATCGTAAAAAGCGTGTTCGCACCAGGCCAAGGGTCTGTTCATTCTGGCATGTGCCCACTGCCTGCAAGCAGTCGGTGCTTATGGTAACAGCACGCCAACGAGAACTCGCTAGCGCGCCAGTGCCAGCCTGCGCGCGTTTTGTGAACTAGTTCGTGTAGCCATGAACGTAGCGGCCCAAAAAAAGGTGAACTCAATATAGAAAACATCGGCGGAAAACAAAAAAGTTAACTTACAAAAAAAAAAAGCACGTACCCGCGGGGATTCGAACTCGTGACTTGCAAAACACTTGCGGTGACATACCCAGCGCCTCAGTTCAGCGCCTCAGACAACTGAGCCACGGAACGGGATGCGTAGGCATGGCTAATATAGGGTATATATTGTACAACCGGTTTACACTTTTATTTAGTTTCGGCATTTCAATCAGCTTAGGTGACTATTTGTTGTACTGCGCTCGTGCAGTAAGCGTCGCCCGAGTTTCCACAGTAGCTCACGTCTAGCAATTGCATTTCGTAGACGGAAAAGCATTCGCAGATGCGTAGTCGTGCTGCTGACCGCTGTGCTTGTTCGCCCAGCGTAAAAAAGTGCTTCCCGCGCCCTAGTTTTACGCTGTACGGTAAAAATATCAGTTGATTTTATTTCCTTAGTACCTATATTGACTTCGCTGACTCTTCTCCCGCCTTCAAGAGGCCTTATATTTTCCTACTGGCGTACCAGTCAGCGAAGCGTCGCATGTGCGCTTGTGCAGCGCTTGTGTGAAGCGACCTTGACTTGGAGCTAGATACAGTGTATAAACAAACCAAGTAAAGAAAGGCACATTCTTCCATTCACAAACGTGTCCTGGCTTCGTTTCAAGTAAGCGAACGAATTGCGACCAAGCAATTTTTTTTAACCTCCTGGACTGCGACGACCCGCCGGCGGCCTGCGGACGAAACGCTGGGCCGACTGACTCTGTTGGCCGGGGAGCCGTGCAGTAGCGCCGCAGCCAATTGCCAGCTCATCCCCTCCTGACGTCACACGAAAACGCCACAGAAAATGGGCGAGCGTAAAGAGAGGAGGACAGCATTTTCGAATTAGTTTTTCTACTAAATAAAATCGCGTAAACGCGTCTAGAGTGGTCGAAACATGGCCTGGGGACTCCGGACTACAATTTGCGCTAGTAATCCCGCAATGTTTACATATCACTTCAGTGTCCCTATTTGCGCTAGTAATCCCGCAATGTTTACATATCACTTCAGTGTCCCTTTAAAGGGACACTGAAGTGATATGTAAACATTGCGGGATTACTAGCGCAAATTGTAGTCCGGAGTCCCCAGGCCATGTTTCGACCACTCTAGGCGCGTTTACGCGAATTTATTAAGTAGAAAAACTAATTCGAAAATGCTGTCCTCCTCTCTTTACGCTCGCCCATTTTCTGTGGCGTTTTCGTGTGGCGTCAGGAGGGGATGAGCTGGCAATTGGCTGCGGCGCTACTGCACGGCTCCCCGGCCAACAGAGTCAGTCGGCCCAGCGTTTCGTCCGCAGGCCGCCGGCGGGTCGTCGCAGTCCAGGAGGTTAAAAAAAATTGCTTGGTCGCAATTCGTTCGCTTAGTTGAAACGAAGCCAGGACACGTTTATGAATGGAAGAATGTGCCTTTCGTTACTTGGTTTGTTTGTACACTGTATCTAGCTCCAAGTCAAGGTCGCTTCACACAAGCGCTGCACAAGCGCACATGCGACGCTTCGCTGACTGGTACGCCAGTAGGAAAATATAAGGCCTCTTGAAGGCGGGAGAAGAGTCAGCGAAGTCAATATAGGTACTAAGGAAATAAAATCAACTGATATGTTTACCGTACAGCGTAAAACTAGGGCGCGGGAAGCACTTTTTTGCGCTGGGCGAGCAAGCACAGCGGTCAGCAGCACGACTACGCATCTGCGAACGCTTTTCCGTCTACGAAATGCAATTGCTAGACGTGAGCTACTGTGGAAACTCGGGCGACGCTTACTGCATGATCGCAGTACAACAAATAGTCACCTAAGCTGCTTGAAATGCCAAAACTAAATAAAAGTGTAAACCGGTTATACAATATATATCCTATATTAGCAAGGCCTTTGCGCACCGCTCCGTTAGTGACTGACTACGCCGTCACCCCTGTTGCTTTCTCGGACCACGGTTTGGTAACATGTACCATTAGAATTGGATTGGATTGGGAACAGGTGGGTGTAAGGGTTAATGGAGAATACCTCAGTAACCTCAGATTTGCTGATGACGTTGCCTTGCTAAGTAACTCGGGGGACGAATTGCAAAGCATGCTTTCCGCACTGGGCGAACAGAGTAGAACCGTGGGACTGAAAATTAATATGCAGAAAACTAAAGTAATGATCAATAACCTCGGGACAGCACAGCGGTTTGACATAGGTGGAGAGGCAGTGGAAGTGGTAAGCGAATATATCTACTTAGGCCAAGTTGTGACCCCAGATCCAAACCATGAGGCAGAGATAATTAGAAGGATCAGAATGGGGTGGGGTACATATGGCAGACATTCTCAGATAATGAATAGCAGCCTACCATTGTCGCTGAAGAAGAAAGTGTATGACAGCTGCATCTTACCGGTACTCACCTACGGGGCAGAAACTTGGAGGCTCACTAAGAGGGTTCAACTTAAATTGAGAACAACTCAGCGGGCAATGGAGCGGAAAATGATAGGTGTAACATTAAGGGACAGGAAGAGAGCGGAGTGGGTCAGGGAGCAAACTGGTGTTAAAGACATATTAGTAGAAATTAAGAAGAAGAAATGGACGTGGGCAGGACATGTAATGCGAAGGCAAGATAACCGCTGGTCATTAAGGGTAACAGAGTGGATCCCTAGAGAAGGCAAGCGTTGCAGAGGGCGGCAGAAAGTTAGATGGGCAGATGAGATAAAGAAGTTTGCGGGGATAAATTGGTCACAGTTGGCACAGGACCGAGGCAATTGGAGAATAATGGGAGAGGCCTTTGCCCTGCAGTGGGTGTAGAAAGGCTGGTGATGATGATGATGATGATGATGATGACCATTAGAATTGAGCGCGAAATCAAGGGAGGGGTTGGCAGCCGTTGGCTGATGAACACTACGCTCCTCGATAATGCGGCCTTCGCTGATCGCATAAGAGGCGAAATTGAAGCATTCAATGCTGCACCCATCGATGGGGTCGCCTGGGAGCGCTTCAAAAAACGGGTAAAAAATGCAGCAATCGCAATCGGACGACAGGAAGCGAGAGACAGAAAGGCGAAATTGAGTCGACTCACGGAGTGCCTACGCTCTCTTGTGGAAGCGGACGAGGAGAGGCCGGGGGAATTCTCGGAGGACATTCGCAGCGTTAAATAGGAGATCCGAACTGAGCTGGAAAAGCGGTACTGGGGGGCTCTTGTGCGGAGTAGGGAGCAGCGAGTGGTGGCCGAGGCACAGCCGTCAAAACGTTTTGGAGCTTTCGAGCGGGCAAGAACAGCCACTAAAGCGATTTCCGAGGTCAACCACCCTAATGGGCTCGCTCGTGGGAGCGGGGAGGTGGCGGCTGCCTTTGGCGACTACTACGAGAAGCTGTTCTCGCGCGCTGTTATCGATGTTCCTCCGCCGGATGTCCTCGATGAGCTGCCCAAGGTCCCGGAGGACGTTAAGGCCGCCATAAACAACCCCATCACGGTCGAAGAAGTCAAAAGCGCTATAAAGGAATTACCAAAGAATAAGTCACCGGGGCCGGATGGGATCGTTTCGGAGTTCTACCAGGTATTCCGAGAGGAGATCAGCCCTGTTTTGGCGTCGGTATTCGAAAACATCAAAAACACAAAGTTGCTGCCACCTTCAATGCGGAGCAGTAATTTGGTCCTTATACCTAAAAAAACGTCTCATGATACGGCACCCAGTGTTGAAGATTTCAGTCCTATCAGTCTGTTACCAACAGACTACAAAATCCTATCCCGAATCCTGTCCAGACGGCTCGAGAAGGCCCTCAGCAGTGTGGTGGGACCACATCAGACATGCGGATTCAGAGGCCGCTCTATAAACACCAACCTACACCGCATGAGGACTGTCTGTGAGGTGGTGGAGTCAGGGTTTTTTCCCCTTGCTGTCTTGCAACTCGACCTCAGAAAGGCCTTCGACCAAGTAGATCACGCCTTTCTGTTGATTCTCCCCCATCGGTGCGGGATAGGGGACGAAATGGTGGAGTGGATCAAGATCTGCTATACTGAAATCACCACCAGCATCATTATGAATGGGGAGGTGGGGAGCCCCATCGCCGTGAGAAGGTCGGTCAGGCAGGGCTGCCCCATGTCCCCGATTCTGTTTGCATTATATATAGAGCCACTTTGCAGAATGGCAATGGCATCGAAGTCAGTCAAAGGCTTGGTTCTCGGCGACGAAGAACTAAGAGTCCTGGCTTACGCGGATGATGTAGCCTTCGTATTTTCATCGAAAGAACAGGTGAGGGAGATCGTCGCGCTCGCGCAATCATTCTGTCGGTTTTCGGGTGCTCAGCTGAATCTTTCTAAGTGTGAGGGATCATGGCTAGGTGAATGGCCCACCAAACCATCACAGCTCTACGGAGTCCGATGGAAGGAGGCCATCACCCGCTACCTCGGAGTCAACCTGGACTGCGGCCGAGCCATTGCCCCCCGCTGGCAGTCAAAGCTGGCAGCCGCGGGTGGGAAGTTGGAGCCCTGGCGAGCGCGACACATCGCCTTTTTCTCAAGGGCACATGTTTGCAATGCCGTGTTATACCCGGCCGTCCTGTACGTGGCCAGAGTATCGACCATCGACGCAGGCTCAGTGGCCAAGCTACACCGGCTGTTCGCAGTATTCCTCTGGCGATCCACCTACGAGCCTATGCGTCGCACTAACCTTTTCTGGAGCCCGGAAGCGGGTGGTCTCGGGCTTGTTAACGTGGAGCTCAAGCTGACAGTGCAACGTTTTTTCTTCTTCCGGGATCGTCGTGACGGTTTCCTTCGGGCTGCTCTGCAAAACGTAGGCTCCTCACATTTGGCCCCTTGGCTCCCAACAACAGCGGAGTTTACACATAGTAACCGGGCAACGGGCTTTTACAAAGAAGTGGCGGCAGCGGTGGCCCTCTTGCAGGGACTGTTCTCTTGGGAGTACCTGTGCGCAGTGGCCCCGAAGAAGTTGTACTGGGACCTGGTGGAACAGATCCTTCCACCCCCCATGTATCGCTCACCACCTCTAGGGCGCATGAAAAGTGACGTCCTCCGGCGAGTGCGGAAGCTCCCCATTCCTTCTGGTTCAAAGGATTTCTTCTTCCGCTTTCACACAGGGGTTCTACCCACTAAGGCAAGACAGGGGGAGAGGGGCTTCTTTCTTCCTGGAGGGACCAACTGCTTGTTGTGTGGAAGGAGGGAGACGGCAGAGCACGTCTTTTTGGAGTGCAACACGGCGTCGTATTTCTGGGACGAGCTGCAGTGCTCTTTCGACATGTACTGGCAGCTCACCTGGATGAACTTGAGGTTCTTGGAGGCGGCCTCAGAGCACCCGCTCCTCCGTGACTGCGTCCACGTCATAGGTCTCCACTCACTATGGAGGGCGAGAGTCGACGTGGTTGAATGTGCCGAAAACCCGCGGCCGGCGTGGAGGCACTTTGTACAGAAGGCGCAGTGGGCAGTGGCCGCCCTTGACGGGCCCGATTCAGACACTGAGCTTCGCGACTCACTGGCGCGGGGCTCACGAGCCCTCATGGAGTTTAAGGTAGAGCAGCAAAGGAGATGGGACTTGATCTGAGGGCCGGAAGCGGGACAGCACCATGGGCCACTTCTGCCCACTAACGACTTCTACGCCCAACCCTTTGCCCCTACTTCATTACCGTTTACTGTAAACAAATGACACCATCGCCCATTTGTAAGTGTTTCTAATAGGAACCACGCCAGCACTACGTGGCTTTGCTGGCACTGCCTACGAATGGTTTCCACTCCTCTGGCGAAACACGCTGAATCTTGTCTTGGCTTGTTCAGTTCCCGAACGTGATTATTTGTCTGTGTGAGCAAAGGATGTTACACTGTTCTCTGAAACCTCTGTAACCACTTCATCTGGCCCTGTATGTATATCTGTAAATAAAGTTACTGTTACAAAAAAAAAACGCTCCGTGGCTCAGTGGTCTGGGGCGCTAGGTATGTCACCGCAAATGTTTTGCAAGTCACGAGTTCGATTCCCCGCGGGTACGTGCTTTTTTTTTTGTAAGTTCACTTTTTTGTTTTCCGCCGATGTTTTCTATATTTAGTTCACCTTTTGTTAGGCCGCAACGTTCATGGCTACACGAACTAGTTCACAAAACGCGCGCAGGCTGGCACTGGCGCGCTAGCGAGTTCTCGTTGGCGTGCTGTTGCCATAAGCACCGACTGCTTGCAGGCAGTGGGCACAGGCCAGAATCAACAGACCCTTGGCCTGGTGCGAACACGCGTTTTACGATACAGGCATGAGGGAGGCAAGCTCCAAATATGGGGGAAAAGCGCATGACATTTGGGCGTCTGCAGGTACGCGGAGGGCGTTCATGCACTGCGTAGGTCTCGGCTAGTGAATGCTACGACTACAAGCTGTCCTGGGAGGCTTATCTTGTGCATTTTACAGCCGACAACATGGCAGAAGCGCGGTACGATGATTACTGAGATATTGAGAATGCCCATCCAACAACGCCATTGGTTATGTTTTACAGAACCGAAACCGAAACTTGTGTGATTGCTAACCTTGGGCATCGTCTAATCACGGCGGCCCTCCTCCCAACGTCACAGCCTTAGTTGGTGGTGGTGGTGGTTCCAGTTCAATGGCGCGTACCCACTCAGGGGGATTGGCCAGGAAATGGGCGCCTTACCGAAAGAAATTAGGTAATTTTTGAAGGGAAAGAAAAAAAATTAATTATTAGGATGGATTAGCAGTAGATGAGTAGAGAAATAAAAGTAAGGAGATTAGAGAAAGAAAGAAAAAAGGTAACAACGAACACCATTTAATGAATGCGGCCGCCGCAAACCGCGCATGGTAGTTTTTCTTCTTTCGCGCTTTGTAAAATAATTACCGATTTGTCAACCGGATAAACGATGAAAAGTGTGCTAATTTGAGCCAGTCTACACAGTGTAACCAAAAACGGGAGCTTGACAAATTCACTTCAGTGTCCCTTTAACCGCTCCTCCAAAGCACTGTGGAAGCGGAGACGCCACCGACCAGGCGCAAGATCTGATCGGTGACACCTAGAGAAACTGGGTTGCATCGAGAACCGCGCAGCCATTGGCTCCGCTCGGTGGCACGTCACGCTTGTAGCAGACGACGGCCAAGCTCCGCCTACTACCGCTCAGCATCGAACGGCTCCTCACGCCGGCCGTGCTCGCGTCGTCGGAAACAAGCGCAAACGAGCGTTTGAAGGCAAGATAGGGGGCTTCCTAACTCAACGTGCTCGCTAACGACAATAATTGAAGATTGCCACCGACGACTATAGCGGCTCGCTAGCGGCTCGCTAGCGTTAGCGTTTCGCGGCGAACTCGTCCCACCGAGGTCGGTGAAAAGGCTTAGCATCGCCGCAGTTATCCAGACACTGCTTTGCGAGGCCGCGACGACGACGACCCCCCGCGCAATCTTTCACTGCACTATCACCCACTTTCGGGTATTTGCAAACTGATTTTCAGCAACAGTCCCGCACTGGCGGGCGGTGACAAGTTTTAGCTGCTGCGGTGTATGCGTTATCGTGCGTACACCGCACAGTGGGTTGCTTGCCGACCGAGCAGGCAGATGCTTGCCGCGGTCGCGCGTGTAGCGGCCGTTTGTGCCCGCAGAGATTTTCCGTGTTTTTCAGCGTTATTCATACCTTGTAAACGACTACAAACTCAGCTACGCTCGTGTAACGGATGGCGACGATAAACATTCGTCCGTGCCACCCGTGCAGGACGAATGCGCCGTGCCGCCGGTGCAGGAGCGCTGCGCGCAACCGCGTTTCTCCCAGAGCCGGGAACGCCCACCAATAGCGCAGCCGTACTGTTGAGAGCTTCGTGCGCCCCACGGGTGCGTCACAACCGCTCTGTCGCACGTCACAGCGCGCAAGTGTGGCGGCAAGGAAGCGGTAGGTGAGCAAGGAAGAAAGAAAGCATCTTTATTGCGTGTTTGTGCGGCCCCTGTTTTACGCAGAGGTGTAATATTTAGTATACATTGTCGTGAGGGGGTACTGTAGCGATTGTGCGATTGAAATGGCGACCATCATAAACCTATTTAGGGCCCCTTTAAGTTCTGCTGTAAGTGGGTCGATTTCGGATTTCGTAGAGAACGTCATGTACTCTGTCAAGCTCGGATCGTTGACCGTGGTGTATCCCGCACGTAAATCGGTCAGATGCTAGTGCGGCATCAGTGTAGATGGCATATGTGCCTGGTTCTAGTAGGTGCGCGTGTTTCTTTGATGCTTGTGCCTTTTGCGCTCTTTTGTCGACCTTGGTTTGTGATTTACCGGCTGTGTCCATTGCCAAGGCGGGTTTCGGGTCAAAGACATGTCTGCTGACGGGCCAGGTATAAAAGTTCGTGTCTCATCGTAGGCGATGAGATGACGGCCCTGAACGGTGAGTTCGCGACGGTCGGAATGGTTGTCGCGCGCTGCTTCCAGTGTTGCTTCAATTGGTGCAAGCGATGCAAAAGTATACAAGTCATTTAGCTTGGTGTGCTGAGGGAGTCCGGTGATGACTCGAAGCAGTTTGTGATGTAAAGTTCTAACTTTATTTAATTGGGTTTGCGTCAGGTTAAAGCAGGTCCCGCCATATGCTAGCCGGGAAGTTAAAATGGCTCCGATGTTCCGTATGAGGGCGGTGCTTGCGCCACCGAATTTTGTGCCGATTCTGTGGATAAGGTGGGCTGTATATAGCATCCCAGCCCTGTCGGACCTGCTTGAGCCATTCTGTGGCGTTGCCTTTTTGACAGATAGGAACGCCGAGTAGGTGGATCCAACCTTGCGAGGATAGCGGAATCTCTTGATTTTCAAGGTAAAGTTTTGCCTTTCCTGTTCTTTGCCACCCAAAAGCAGTAAAGTGAGCTTTTCCGGTGAGGGATGCATTCCTGCTGCCTGGATGGCGTTTTCTAGGGCAAAAAGGGCTGCTTGAAGGTCTATGCACGCCTCCTCGGTGGTAGGATAATCGTCTCGCTCCGTCCACAGCGTGATATCATCCGCATAGACGGTGAGGCGCGCGCTCATCACCAAATTAAATAGGAGGGGTGATATTATGGAGCCTTGTGGTACTCCGCGGTCATTGTAGTAGGTCTTCGGATGGTCGTTGCCCGTTCGGATCTCGAACGTTCTATTTTCTAGAAAACTGGCAACGTAGTTGTACATCCTCTTGCCCGGATAATGGTTCTCGATTTCGGCCAGTATGGCTTCGTGCGACACCATGTCGAAGGCCTTCTGCAGATCAACTGCCACCAGAATATGTGGTTGTCCTGATGGCGGGCCTGGTCGATCTGAATTGATGAGCCGTCTTAGAAGCCACAGACTGTCATGAGTCCCCATGTTGGGGCAGAAACCAGTCTGCCCAGGGTGAAAGTGGTTGGTAATTTGTTCAAAGTGGTAAGTGAGACGATTAGCAGCCATGCTTTCAAGAAGTTTACCTATCGTAGATGTTAGAGAGACTGGTCGGAGGTTACGGACATGGTTTGTCGGTTTCCCTTGTTTGGGGACAGGTTGTATAACCGAGTGTTTCATGGAGGCAGGGATGGAGCCAGATTTCCAAACATCGTTGAGGAGTTGGAGGAGGAGTTGTTTGTTTTGTTCGTTTAAATTCTGAAGCATCGTCCAAGTGATACCGTCTTTACCAGGAGCGCTACGCTTGTTAACTTGGTGGATGGCAGTCTCCATTTCCGCCATAGTGAACAGTGATTCTTCATTGTCCTCGTCCGTAACCGTTACGCGAGGGTGGAGAGGTGGAGGCGTAAGGCTGGCGTTGGGGAAGAAGTTGTAAGCCGCCTCTTGTTCAATTGTTTCGATAGAACAGCCAATGTTGAGAGCAATTTTGACAATACAGTTACCAGTCTTTTTCTTGCCGTTAAGGGATCGAAATGTGTGCCACAGCTTTTTAGTAGAGGTGTCTTTGTTGAAGCTATCGCAGTATTCCGTCCAACGCAAGAAAGACAGCTCTTTTTCGTATCGCTTAATTTCTTTATGTTTGAGCCGGGCTCGCTTCAGGTCTCGAAATCGCCTCCCATTACATTTGTAGTGGTTCACGAGTATGTTGTAGGTATCCCATAGGTTTTGCAAGTGCCGGTCAGGGCAAGGACAGTCTTCATCTACTGTGGAACATTGAGAGCTTGTTTGATAAGCGCGCTGTATTTCGTTACCGAGACTAGTTATCTTGTGCGCTTTAGTTGGGCAGATGGGGCAGGATCGAAAGGCTTCCCAATTGGTGGTGGTAATTCGCCGTGTGCCCTGCCCGAGTTGAGCTCGTTTAAGTCCAAACCATATGGGGTAGTGATCACTACCCCAAGGGTCTGTTTTAACGTGCCAGTCATGGACGAGGGGGGCCGTCTGCCCAAGTGAAATCTGGGTTAGTGTCCGTTTGTTTCACGTGCAAACCGATTCTGGTATGGGTGGCAATATTATTCTGAAGGTAGAACCCATACGCTTCCATGGAAGCCTGCAGGTCGTTGCCTCGCGGGGAGTTTGTGGTATAGTTCCAGGTGGTGTGCTTGGCGTTAAAATCCCCACCTATGATGATGTGGTCTGTTGGGTAGAGCGTGCGCAGTTCTCCGACCCACTCGAAGGACCCTTTTGTGCTCTTGCTGGTTTCTGGGCGGTAGTATGCCGATACCAGGAGGTACGTCTTAAATTTTCTTGAGCCGGTGGCCAGCTGTATGGGTGCTGCGATGATCTCCTGCATGCAGGTGCAGTATTTGCGTGTGTCGATGAGGGTGTATACTTGATCGGAGCGAATGAACATCCCATTCTGTCCCGCAGGCTTTTCTGTCGCCTTATGTGTAATCGTAGGAGGAAAATGGCTGATGTATCCAGGAATGTGAAAGTTGGCTGTTCGAGTCTCCTGTAGAAGGATGGCGATGGGGCATTTCGCATACGATAATTGTTCCGTGAGCCGAGTTTTCAAGTCTGTGCCATTTGATGTGAGGCTGCGGCAATTCCATTGCAAAATGGTAGGGTAATTACGTCCCATTCACGGGTGGGTACGGAGCGGATCGATTTGGAGCGCGATGAGTGGAAGGGGCCTTTCCTTGACTTGGGGTTTGATGCAAAGGTACTAGCGATTCCACTCTCTCCTGCAGGGCCATGATTGTGGTGTTGAGGTTGCTGATTGCTCCAGCGATGTCATTAACTTTCGTTTCAATGATGTTTATTCTCGTTTGGTAGGCTTCCGTTTCGGTGCGGTGGATCTGCTTACTGTTGTCGAGTTTCGCGTTGAGGGTTTGCATTTCTTTGTGAGTTTCCTTTGAAGTTTCGTGGAGAACCTGCGCTTTAATTTGAAGGAGATCCGATTTCGTAGCTAAGGTTGACTGTTTAGGTGGCGCTGACGAGTGTGTCTGGGAACGCTGTTTGGAGTTCTCACGCCGATATCCTGGTGGGGAGACTATTCGCACCTGGCGGTTGCGTTCAAGGTTAATTTCCGTCGTGAGCGCTGTCATTTCCTGCCTCGCAGTTTCTAATGTCTTCTGCAAGTCGTCAATCATACTAGTCAGCTCTTGGAGGCGTCTTTCCTTGTCGCGTAGTCGCGACGTAACTGGCTGCTGGTCAGAGACGACGTCGGACCATTGTTTGGAGGCATTTAGGTCCATGCCTGACGAGTTGTTGGCACTGTTTGCTGTATCTTTGCGAGTCTTGCTTCGGGAGCGGGAACGTGGCCCCGAACGCGAGCGCTTCCTGGCTCTGTTGGTGCGTCGGTCGAATGATTGTTTTGTTGTTTTAAATGCAGGGCATTTCTTTAACTCACGAGGTCACCCGGCGTTGGCGTGCCTCGGCGTCCGCAACAGCCGTTCCAGGTGCGCCCTCTCCCCCACTCCTCCTCTCCCGCATCACGCTACCCTCCTCGCTCTCAACAACAGGTCCGCACCCCTCCCCCTACACTATATAAAAAAAATACTTACCGACGCCTAGTTTCGATCCCACGACCCTGCGGGCGGAACGCAAGGTACATGGTGCTCTACCCACTGCGCCACAAAGCCGACACACAATGGAAGGCTACGAACGCGCCTTATATCCTTGACTCATTCAAACTACGTCAAGAAGCTGCTGATACAACGCATTCACTACCACCAACTCCCCAAACACTAAACGTTAACGCAATACATCCACCCCCTATGCGACGCATTTACTCGAGTCCCCCTCGCGGGGAGATGGGCCCTTTTTTCTGCTTTCTCCGGTTTGGGCAGCTATTACTGGTGGCTAGGTGGCCTGTTTCTTTGCATACGGAGCAGTAGCAAGCGTTTTTGCAGATATCATTCTCTTTCAAGGCATGAACTATGCCACATTCCTGACATACCTCTTCGTTAGGGCAGTGGCGGACCATATGCTTGAATAGTTTTTTCTTGATAGATCATCTCGACGCGGCGGGGGTGTCATGCAGCTGGTATCAAATGAGCTGGCAAGCAGCATGCTAGCAGATTTTAGATGCAGAGCATCTGATTCACCCGCCTTGTCCCTCCGGCGTCGTCGTCGTCGGCGGCGGCGTTGTCCGCCCCTCCCCCATTCTCCTCGCCGCGCCAGCTGCGCTCTCCGCCGCTCACACCCTCTCCTCTCCGATAGCGAACACTCTCTCGCGAGGGGCATTGGATTGGATTCGATTGGATTGGCTTGGATTGGATTAAAGTGGATTGTGTTGCGTCATAGCCGCGGCACGTTGCGTCATAGCCGCGGCAGACGCGCTGGGGCCGGCGCATGTGCAATACTCTCTCTTCCGCGGTTTCCTCTCCTTCGGGCGCGCTGCGCATATAACCGGTGTACCGTTCTCCGGCGAAGCAACATTCACGCTTGGCTCAAACACCTAGAGTCCACGCCGCTTTACAAGTACGCCAACATCGTCATCGTCTGGCACCGGCTTACGCAGTCCCCTCAACGTTATGCGCGCTATAAAACGCGGCCCCTTCGCCGCTCCGCTTATGCGTCGCATCTACACAGGGGTTCCCGCGAGGGGAGGTGGGAGTTTTTTCAACCATAACATCAGATTTTGAAGTTCTGACCCTGCAATAGGTTAATTTTGTCGGTTTTTACCGCCCACCCGATGAGAAAACGGATCAATTTTACTCTTTTCTGGAAAAGCTGCTTTCTTTTGTGCCTCTGAACAACCTAGATATAGTAATAGGTGGTGACTGCAATATTGATCTTTTGCAGTGCACAAAAGTATCTCGAGATTTGCTTTTCCTACTCGATTCCTTTTCGTGCAAGAATGTGATTACGCAGCCTACGCATATCACCTGCCACTCTGAAAGCCTTTTGGACTTGTTTGTGACAAATAACATGTCTGATAGCATAGTATCTGGGACTATTATGTCGGACTTGGGCGATCATTTTCCCATCTACATTTTTCATAAGCGCAACGAAACACTCGGAAAAGTAAAAGCTGAGAATAGTCTTAAGGAAGTTTATCATAACTGCTTTAATCTAAAGACAGTACGAACATCTAAAAAGATAAGGAAAGCATGGTTAACAAATGAATGCCTTGAGATTATTAGAAAGAAAAACTCCCTTTTTTCGAAGTTCATCAAAACAAAGAAGCCGGATGATTTCAAAACTTTTAAGAAGTATCGCAATTTTGTGTCGAAGTTCCTGCGTAAGGCGGAGAAAACTCACTTTGAGAATATTTTTTCTCGCTCCCGTAATGACGTCATACGGCGTGAAATAAACAAGCTCCTAAACCATGGGTCAAGGCAGGCTGAAAAACTTGAATTATTAATCGGTGATTACGATACAGGGTGTCGAGCTGGCGAACAGTTTCAATACATATTTTACAACCTTAGTGCTTAATACAAACGGTTTGAAACAGTTTTTGGGTCCACCAAACAGTTACTCGGCCTTTTTCGAGCCAACTACTCCCTCTGAGGTTTATTCAGTCTTCATGTCCCTAAAGAATAGCACAGCGCGCGATATTAATGACCTTCAAATAAAACATCTAAAATTTGTACTTGACTTGTTGGTGCCCGTGCTTGCCATATTTTTAACCTATCTTTATCCACGGGTGCTTTTCCAAAAAATATGCAGCACGCCTTAGTTACGGTGTTGTTTAAATCTGGAAACCAAAATGAATTTGGCAATTTGGCAATTATCGACCTATTTCTATATTGCCTGTAATGTCGAAAGGATTGGAAAAAATAATTTGTAACCGTCCTTCTGTGAGAAACATTGCATTATATCACCGAATCAATTTGGCTTCCGACGAGGTATGTCTACAGAACCCGCCCTGCTAATTAACCCAAAAAGAACACATACCGGATTCGAAAATAAAAAAAAATTACTTTAGGCATTTTTATCGATTTGTCGAAAGCTTTTGACAGGATAAACCATGAAATTATGTTAACCAAGCTAGAACACTACGGTTTTCGTGGCGTTACTCTAGAACTTATAAAGTATTTTCTGAATTTCAGGAAACAATGTGTCACGATCAAAGAAACTACATCTTCGCTAAGGAACGTAACAGCGGGAGTTCCGCAAGGTAGCATTCTCGGTCCTATTTTATTTAATATTTTTATAAATCATATATTCATGCAATATTAGTGAATGTGCCCATTATGTCGTCTGCGCTGACGATACCAGCCTCTTTTTTCAGTCTGATATGACCTAAATGAACTTTCAAACTCAGCCAATATGACCCTTAAAAATTTGCTGAAGTGGTGTGAGTTAAACGCCCTTGAAATAAACATAAGAAAAACGAAAGCTGTACTATTTTCTACTGCACAAAAAACATTACTTCGGATTTAAACCTATACCTTGGATCCGAGAAAGTAGAGGTTGTAAAAGAAGTCAAAACCCTGGGAGTAACCTTCAATGAACATTTATTTTGGGATACACACGTTCAACGCGTAGGAGGAAGCTTGGCTAAGGCTTGCGGTATTCTTTCCAGACTGCGACATGTTATCCCCACCAAAACGAAACTGCTCCTATACAACGCACTCCCCCCCACCTAAATTACTGCCATCTTGTATGGGGCACCACATCTCAAGCAAACATGACTAAATTATTTTCCTGCAAAAGAAAGCGCTTCGCCATATTGCAAACGTTTCATACGACGCCCACACTGCAAAACTTTTTTTCAGAATTTGAGGTGTTGCCTCTGCCGAGCTTATATAATTATAATCTTGGGATGAAATACAAACAGTCTGTCCAGTACAATAACAAATGTTTCCTCACTTTATCCAACCTTACAACACCTTTGGAAGTTATATATAATATCAGACATAAAAATCCTTGGATGACTCCTTTCTCACGTACAAACCACGGATTTCGCAGGCTACAGTATGCCCAGTCTCTTAAATAATTCAGCAAGCAAAAATAACCAAATAAATATTATCTCCACCAGAAAATGGAAAGAGCACGTCATAGAAATGGTATTCGCTTATGACACTAATAAATTTGTAACGCGGCCACGCACACCGAAATTATATTCTTTTGAATGGATTTCTCTCCGAAACATTTCCTATAATGCAATTTGTTTTTCCCTGTTTTTCGTTCACCGAAAAAGTTCTCTTTTAGTTTGTTACATGAGCCTATTATTTCTCTGGCTGTATGTTTTTACTACACAGGTTGCTTGTTTTTCCACTTGGTACAAATGTTTATTAGTACCTACCATATGGTAGGTACTAATGAACATTTGTTGCGTCATATTGCATCAAGTACATTAAACAAATATTTGTAATATTTTAATTGGGTGTATGTATATGTTATGTGAGTTTGTATCTACTTTCTTATTATATATGTATATCCCAGTGTCCATATGACTGCTCATGTATTTTTATTTGTATTTAGATGCATCCACGTGACAATTATTCTTTTGTGTATGCTCTTTTCATCCAAAAAAAGTTCAACCATTTGTATTAATTTTTCTGCTGTTCTTTTGCTGTCAAAACGGGGCAGAAACCCTGTCAAGTTGCTTCTTAGCAGCTTTTTGTTTTTGCCCTTATTATTTCCACTGTTGCGGCAGATGCAGCCAAAAAAAAAAAAAGCCCTTCGCCGCCGAATCGCTGGTTCCGCTTGGCTAAATGCAACCGTTTATAGAGTACAAATCTCTTCCTGTCTTATAAAAGAATACTTCTAAACCTTAATTTAGACTTAACATATAGTACAAGTTGTTTGCTGGACTAATAATTTATGCACTAATAAACGTTCTATTTAAAAAAAGTATTTTGATCAAAGTAAAGATGACGGCTGAGTCAAGCCAAGTTCGAAAATCACACGTCCACCAGCCACCATAGCATGGCCGGCCTCATGGGGTTTGATTGAAGCAGACGAATTTTTATAAACCTCCTTGAAGCAGACGACCGGCGGCATAGACACTAGCGCCAGTGACCCTCTAGTGTATGTTAGTATGTAACTATGGGGCAGAATGCGTTCAAGAAAAAAATGTGTCCCACATTGCCAATTTGAGCTGTTTAAACCATTGCTCACGTTTAGTGAGCACCACGTTCACGCGCTAGTGAAGGCGAAGTTGCCAGCTCAGCGTATTCATGCTGGGCCGCGAAATCTCGCCCTGAACCTCCGACCTTGACGAGATCCCCGCACTGCACTCCATCGCTTCGCGAGAGTACTTCATGCCATGATCAGCAGCCCAAACTGGCACGCCAATGGTGCGCGTCTCTTCTCCCTCACCCATTGCACATGGCCCCACACCAACCAAGTGCTGGGTGGGCCCAGTGCACAGTTGTGACTGCGGAGAACAGTAGAAGCTCTTTATTTGTGTACAAAAGGGAACGAAAGAAAGAGGCTGGTGCAGCACAGCTGCATGACGGAGGCCCTATGAGAGAGATGATGACACACTATGGAAGAGGAGTGGCCAGGAAGTTGCTCAGTCGGCCCACTTGCCCAAGACATCGCTGTCCCTGAAGATGTAGAACTCCTGCACACAGAGACAGCCCAGCAGGGAAAGGGCTGAGCACGACGACAAAAACAGCGCAGCACTGCAACCACGGCAGCCGACACTTGCAGCTACCACTGAGTTACACCATCCAGAGCAGAGAAATAATATAGATACCGCAAATTTAAGGAAAATGTCCTTTTTTTGTTTCTAGAGTCTGTATCAAGCCTGTTCAACATTTAAGCATGAATTAAGGGAAAAGGAACACTATAACCAATACTTTATTGTGCCTATTTTGAGGTTCCTGCCTATGTGGGCTTTTTAGCAACTGAAAATGCCGTTTTTGGGTTATATATTCCTTTTCAGTGTTTTTCGTATGCACGTTCCCCCATAAAAAATTGCTGAAGCTTCCACTCACACGGAAGGCTTGAATGGAAAAGCTGCTGTAGGTAACAAAGTTGAGCTTCATTATCGTTGTGGTGTCGTGGTTGATGTCGGCAGCATAGCATTTCAATAACCTTAAGTTGAGCAAGGCCAGAGTGAGCTTGTCGTTTTTGTAGCGTAAGCTACACTGGCCGAGGATGAGCAGTTTCGCGTGGGCCATGAAGGGCCGTTCTGCGCAAGCGCGAGGAGCATTGGATTGGTTTGGATCGGATCAGCTTGTGTTGGATTGAAATCCAATCCAATTGGAGTACTCGTGTGTAGAGAATTGAGTCTGCACATTCGCCGGTCTGCGCATTCCAGAGGAGTGACGTCATAGCCGCAGCGGATGCACTGGCGCCGGCGCGTGCCTAGCTGTGCGCCTCTTTTGCACCATAGCCAAGTCTGACGTTGTGCCGAGCTGCTTCATAGCCGTTTCGCGTGGCTCCTGGAGAGCCGTGCTGCGGGAGGAGCCATGCGCGAGGAGCAGTGACTGGACTGGACTGGATTGGTTTGGAAATCGTTTTTTAGCAACATTAAGCATGATACTCAGCTAATCCTAGACAACCAGGAAAGCTAAGAATAACCAGCTGAACCTTGGCTCACGCTACGTATATCCTGGCATAGCCAAGCTAAGCCATTGCTACTTTTTGTTGACTTTTTCGTACACCACTCTGCTAGTGCGACTTATCGTCTCTAGTGGATGCTTTGCACGCCAAGCCCCTTGAAGCGCGGCCTCTTCCTCAGCCATGCACATGTATCCGCAGCCGGCCCACGCAGAGTCAATGATCACCTACAGCAGCTTCGACATTCAAGTTGTGGCTCTTCTAAGGTACACAGTGCGTGCATGTGGCACAAGATCGAACGAATGAGGGAGTGTACACTATGACATGTCTTTCTCGTTCCAACAAGTGTGGCCATAATATGGCAAACGCTGGAGTTGTTTTGTGGCCAATGTAGGCCAATCTCCCTAAATGCGAGATTGGCCACCTGTTCTCGCTTCAGAAACCTGCAACTCGGTTTGTCTCGTGCTGTTTGCAAGGAGGCGACGCTGTAACCCATGCTTGAGCTGCTGCAACTTCGTGTTGAGCTACGCCGAGAAACTAAACTAGGCCACCAGAGGCCCGAACGCATCGACACCGCAGCCAACATCGCCGCCAGCTGTCCACGTGAACTTTTGGTTCTGTGCTATTCTGTCGCGATGTGTCCGGCTATCAATGGTGAGAACTTTCCCCCACATGCCCAGTCCACCACTAATGCAATACAAAAGAAGTGAAGACAGGATTAAATACAACAAACCGCGCATGTGCCGCTCAAGGGGAAAACCGTGTGAACATCCGACACGTGAAAGTTTCAAGGTGCAGCCGACCATGGGGACATAGCCGCCAAGATGCAGCCAAGAAGCCGCCAAGATGCAGCACGAATGGGAAAAAGGAGGAACGTGAGAGAGAGGTTAGAGTGGGCACCTCCGTGCCGGGCATCTTTCAAGGTCGTTCACAATCTAGCACCAAGGGTTAGTTGAAAATATTCTCACCTGCTGCCTAGTGTTTTTGATCGGCATGAAGAACACAGCTACTGAGTGGTGTTATTTCCAGCAGCTTTGCTGGGCATCCCATTCTGCACGACAGCAAGACTCAATTTTTTTTAGAATCTGGACTTCACTGCACTATTCGTGGTGTTATCCACCAGTGTTGTCGTCAGGGGCAGTCACCCATTGTGGCTGCTCCACCAGAGGCTGTTGTTGCCCCCTGAGAACTTTCACCACACACACTTCTCGGTTATGCGCAGCTTTTCAGCGGAAAAGACCACGCTACACTTGACGCAACTTGGCCCATTCGCGTGCTTATTTCCCGTTCTCAGCGGAAAGCACTCAGCAGTGGGCAGCACTCTAAATCGGAGTGCGGAGCTCATTTTGAAGGTACGGGACAGGTCTGCCGCCACACCCGAAGGACCGAGCCATTCTGAATCTTACAGCTGTCTCAAACATACGCCATAACGTTCCTGGATAATCTGCGGTGAAAGAACTTCCAAAGGTTCGAGCACCAAACATTGATATTGCAGATGGAATTAGATCATGGAGCGTTCCAAAGTACAAGTACGCTTCCGCCAACTTCAGTGGACGTTCAGTGTTTTGTTTTTGCACCCAAATATTGACTTGAAGGATCATGCATAAAACATTCCAACGGCTGGATTATCGTGGCCAAAAAACTGTTATTGTAGTGCTTAAAGGTGTTGTGCCACCAAATTTGTTGCTTGTGCATTCTTTGTTGCAAACGTTTTATAATTCATTAGAAAGCATGATACATGCTCTCACATGCACATATTCTGAGTAAAAAATATATTATCGCATGATTCATGTGAACAGGATTCGGTTTCGGTTTCTCGGCGCCGATTCAAGCAGTGACGTCACAGTGTTGCGAGGAGGCTCTGCTACGTGTGTCTACCATGCGGCGCTGCAGTATGTTGCGACTTTACTGCGGCGTCTGCTCCCCCACATACGTGCTTCACCACGGAAGTAAACACGCCGACTCGTCACGTCAAGCCGCGACAGCTCCGACACAGATTCTTTGTCTGCATCCTCGGATGCAGACAAATGAAAACCATGGATATGCAAACCATAAAAATGCTAAAAAAAAAAACGCAAAAAAAAAAATGTTGCCCCCGCCGCGAATCGAACCCTCAACGTTGACCGCACGGGCGCAACGCGCAAGACCATTGAGCCAGTGAATAAACGGCTTACGCCGGGAGAAAGCCGGTGTACTAGATGGAGGCCCATCCTTGGAGTCGTACGTCGGTGTTTACTAGCTAGTTTACAGAATTCCTGGCTTGTAAACTCAAATTTCTTAAATAGCGCTTGCGCAGCAAGGTTCCGCGAAGCCCCCGCGACAGCTTATCGCCATCAACTCTGCTCTTCTGCGAAAGCGCTCGCAAAAATAAGTGTGCCCGGCTGCGACTGCGATTTTGCACTGAAGGGATAGTGCTTGCCGTACTTTGGTTTTACGTTTTACGTTAAAAACCTTTGCTGATACTGATCTCTTATTACCCAAATTACCCTACGTAACTGTTCTTCTGCACGAAACTGACCTTATATTTTCTACAGGCGAGCCAATCGCACACGCATTCCGGGGTAGCGGCGTCGTCGAAGAGCACGGCCAAAGCATCGAACGCCAAAATACGGATCGCATTAGCGCTAGTGTTGAGTTGTATGGGCTTCATGGAACTTACCGAGTTTATTACCCTCCAGAAACTAACAAAATAGAGCCGCGTTCATTGCGGCACGAATGTTGTCGGGGCGCAGTTTTCGCTTCTCGGTCGATTCCCAACGACGCGTCGTGCGACCAGTGAGGCGACCGGTTTTGTTGGCGTCTTCAGTCGGCGAGTCAGTCACACTCCGGCAACTTTCCATCGGCCGACGTGTTTGTGTCGCCGTCGGCGTAGTGTGACAACGCGGTCTGGTAATTAGGCAGTTGGCCGATGGTTTGGCGACTCGTCGGTGTCGCGTCGTCGTCGTATCGGCATAGTGTGTCGATACGACCAAGCGACCAAACAAACTGTGGTAACTGGAGTTCACGTTGACGTCGCTCGAGTCGCTAACGTTGTATGACGTCACAAACTTTGCTATGCTGGCAATTCACTGACGTCATGGTTAGTGGCGCTAGCGATGGGTCCCGATTTCCAGAAGAGCATTTAGGTAATTTTTAGAAGCGAATTAAAATATATATTAAGCGCTTGCTGTACCCAGCACTTCGTGTTGAGGGTCGTTGCATGCAGAGGAAGCCTACAGCAGGCTTTTTACAGAGTTAAAATTTGGTGGCACAACACCTTTAATCACCCAATTTTCACGTAAATTTGTTAAATGGAGCCTCTTGCATGGTGCATTTCACAAAGAAAATAAAATTACTTCCCCATAGCACAAGATTTGTCCGCTGTTTCCGTCGTTTTTTCCTTCCTTCCTTCATTCCTTCCTTCAATTTGTTCTTCCTTCCCTTCTTTCTTTCTTTTTCTTTCCCTCTCTTTGAGAAAATACACAGCTGAAGTAAATACGAATTGGGCCTATATACGCGTAAACTACGTTTTGACGCCAATATATGCCTAAATGACACTTTGCAGTGTTATAGGTGCCCGACACCTTGACTTTTTTGTACCTTAACTTCCGGTCTTCAATAATAAAATTGCCTCGGGAATGGTCGCTTTAAGGTGCGCTCAAGTTTTCACGCACCCTCCGTAAGCCATTTGGAGAGAACATTGGTGTGTGGACGCATCTCTGTAACAGTCTTCACACCCAAGATTACCACGAACAAGGCTGCCAATGGAGATGCTGATATTTTCCCCCCTGTGCATGCCTAAGCCACTGCGATGCAGCTCGCACGAGCACAAAGAGGCTTGCCTTGTTCTCAATCTCGACCTTGGTGCCGCCGTATTCAGGCAGGAGGACCTTGTCGCCAGCCTTCACGGAGATCGGGATCGTCTGGCCAGACTGCAATAGCCAAGGCAGTAGCGAGTTGTAGAGAATATAAAACAAACACTTTTACGCAATAAAATGCACGCGTTCGATTTCTAAAATGAAGAGTTTGTTCTCCACAATGAAAGTTTAGTTGCTAGTCTGCACTTTCCCTTTCTTCTACACTTGTTGAAAAATTTTCATAGCTGCACAGTGTTCCCACCCTCCACCTTCCAACCTTTGCAAGATTGGAGCAAGAGGCTTCGATCCTGCGCACAACATAAAATAGACCAATGGCAGTGAAGAGCCAACCAGTAAACTCCCGCTGCCAGAATTCATTTGCGTTACGAGAAATCTGCTTTAGGCATACGTTTTTTGCATTGTGGATGTCGCATAAGAGCAAAATTTTTGTCCATCTTAACTACAGGATTTGTCATAACAGAGTTAGTATTGACGAGGGTCCACTGAAATTATGTTTCAGTCGCACACCAACTCTTTAGGGCATGATGAAGTTGCCCAGAACACCACCAAGATAATGGTCATAGTTATGACTACTTTGCAGTCCACTTTCTCTTTTCATCGAAAAAACTCAAAGGTAGTTTTTGGTATTGCACAACGAAACAAGCAGTGTAAATCATGCAGCCAGACTAGAAATCCATCAGCCATTTGTAGCAAGACGCCCGCCTGTGCATAGCATAAAATTTTTTGACACCGGCTGCCATTGTGAGGAGGCGATTGTTGCTTGTGCTAGCCCCCCATGTGCTCCTAACCTGCTATTCTGTGGTCAAATCGCTCACGGATGAACTGCCTCAATTGCTTTCTTAGAAATTGGTCAAGGTTTGGTGGAAGAGCACGCCCCATATTCTCTGATGCTGCGCAGGCTACCATTAGCCCGCTTCATGCCCTGGGGTTCAAATAACAGCACCACATGTCTGAGGCCGGTACACAAGGGACAGGTGTCATCCCTGATGGTGATTTCAACCACTCCTAACATTCTAAAGCTCTGTTATGTTCTACAGCCAGAGTGCTGTGCAGCTAAAACAAGCATAGTGCGCCCAGTACCAACAGCAGTGTGAATCGGTACTTCTATGTTTACGTGCGTTTTCGTAACTTTCGTTGTTTACCGCACCGTTCTTACTGCTGAAAAATGAATATGCATTACACTTAAGCGCAAATAGGTCGTTCAGAAAGCCTATAAGCCGTGCCTAATTTGCGTTCGCTTTTCTCGTCCTCAGCCAATCGCACAGGTGGGCTCATATGACATCATAGGTTCTGTTGCGGGAAATGAGCTGGTGGGTCGCATGGCCATTCCGTTTTTTCCTAGTTATGTAGCTTATTTAAGCGAAGTGTGCGTTAACAGTGGTGTCAGTATGATTCTATCGAGGCAATCTCTCGAATGAACCGAACTTGTGTTTAGAGGGCCTGGACGGCAAGTCGCAGCCTGGGTATCCCGGAATAAGGATGCCCTCAACCGGGCAAGTGCCCTGCTATCAGCACTTATGCTCAATAAATGTTTATTCTCCTCATCCTCCTCTCCTCATGGCTCCTTTAACGTGCGCCGCAATCTCGTACACATGGGCGTTTTTGCTTTTCGCCTCCACCAGAAAAGTGGCTGCCACGGCCGGGAATCGAACCTGCGACCTCGTGCTTAGCAGCAGAACGCCCGAGCCACTGAGCGACCGTGGCGGGTTATCGGTGCATAAGGCAGTTACACAAAGGTGAGTGATAGTGGCATGGGGTTCGTACTGACAGGCTGCACCTGCAACAGCAACCAGATGGCGCAGCAGTTAGTTTTGGCCACTGCTCTCGCGGTCCGTAAAGTTAAGCTCATGGCTGTACTATTGCGACACATTGAAATGCGAACAATGGAGTGCGTACATGCCGCGCATCCCGGTGACGGGCCACGCATGCGCAGTACGAACAAGTTACGAGAGTTTGTGTCCAACCTTGGTATGGAAAGACCATCGTTCGGCGTGCCAGCATTTTGGGTTGTCTTGCCACCGCATTCGGCACCCGCTCACGCGATCATCTAATTTCAGACCTACACTAAGTGAAAACAGCGCACACAGCTACAGTAGTCCCTCGTTAACTCAAAGTCGTAAAACGCACCGAAAATTTCGAGAGAAGCGAAATGCCGAAAATTTGTGGCCAAGTCACTGAAAGAGGAGCTAATGTTGGTAACGTAAGCGCTACTCTACAGGGAAGCTTTCGCAATAAAAGCAACAAAGTTGGCAGGACAAACAAATTTTATTACTGCGCAAGAGAGAACTGCGTGGAGCTCGCCAGTTGTGCGTTCGCACCTGGTCCCAGAAAAGCTTTCTCAAGCTGCATCGCATCAATTGTTGGTCGCCACCACTACATTCTACCTTGTTGCGAAGCAGGCACAGCATCTTTGTTGTTTCTGTCGTTGTCGGCACTTCTCCAGGGTCCTCTTCGTCCTCATGCTCAGCTGCATCATCCACAGCACTCTCAACGATGTAGGCATCAGACAGCATTCCGGTTACGGGAACATCGACCTCGTACAGCATAAACTTGCCGTTCACGACCGTGTACGGCGCTTAGTGGGAGCGAAGTGTTAGCACGGAGACCTTATCAGCTGTCTGTAGCGCAGTCTTTGCCTTGTGTCCTCTCTGTCGACATTTCAAGCAGGGCGCAGTCCCACGAAAAAACAGTTTCGAGATAAAGGTGGGGGGTGGGGGGGCAAATACATGGCTCCTGAGAGGTAATTGCACGGGAGAAAAGTTTCGAGTTGACCAATATATCGAGACATCAGTTTGAGTCAACTGCATATTCCTGTTTTCTTTTTTTTTTTATTTGGTACCGAACGTTCAACAGCGGATGGGAAGACAATGGCCTTTCCACACCAAGGTTGGTCACGAACTCTCGTAACTTAATTTGCTCCTGCTGCCCATACGCGGCCCGTCGCCAGGACGCGCGGCATGTACTGAAAGCCACGCACTCCGTTGTTCGCATTTCAATGTATCAGGATAGTACATGCAGGCTTTCGGACCTTGGCGCTAACGCGAGCAGAACAACAACACAAAACATTACTCTCAAATGCGATAGGGAGAGTGGCGCCCGGTGACCGCTGGACGGTAACTATTCATACACATTTTCCGGCTCTGGGTGGGGACCACTGGAGACGTGGAGTTCATTTTCGCTCGTAGAAAAAAAAACGTGAGAACTGATCATTTGTCTTCCAAAAGTGAAATCAATGAGGGAGTGTACCCGCGCTGAGCCGCGCGGAACACCCACACACGCGCTCCGCCGGCCAGTCGCACTCACGTCTGTGCGTCCTCCGGGTCCGACGGCGACGACGGTAGCGCTGTGAACCTTGGCCTGTGCCTTCTCGGGAATCATGATGCCGCCCTTGGTCTTGGCCTCCGGCACGAACCGTTCAACCAGGATACGGTCCAGCAGCGGGATCAGACGCTTGCCCACGCCAGCCTGCGACCAGAGAGTGGGGCTTGAAGCGGGCCTCGCACGCCACGACCATTACCAGAACGGCCGCACGTGCGCACGCGATGCTACTGCCCGGAAGCGCCAGTAGAAAGCACACAGCGTCAAGAATGCACTGATCGTGCCCAAAGTGGGTCTCTGTGCGCGCGAAGCTACTTACCATGACTGGACTTTAACGGTGTGCGTTAACTTGAGGGCGAAACGCGAAGTTTCTAGAAACCGTAAACCTAACGGCTGCGAACCGGTGTATGCTGGTTGAAGGGCGACTGCGGCGAGCACATGGGTTTCTTATCCAACACGGCGCATGCGCACAACAGCAGACAACCCATTAGCCCCGCTAAAAAGAGCAAAAAATTGGAATATAAAATATCAGTCGCAATAATTTATTTTGAAATTAGTTTTAAGATTAACTATAGCACATTAATTAAGCAGTGCTTAAACATTATTTTGTCTCTGGTAGTTTCTAGAACGTTTAGGCCCCAGAACAGGATAACTAACAACATTAAGCTTATTGCGAAAAATACTGCATCAAGCTGACATTTACTTGACACATACTGTAAGTTTATTATTTTTAAATTAAAAAGTACAAGCACATTAAAAATATTTAAAATTTAATGAAGTGTCTTGGAAACGGAAGTAGTCTATGCTGTTTTGGGGCCGCAGATAACAACTTTTTTTTTTTTTTCACCTTTGCCAATCGCACTCGCCAGTTGCCGAAAGCTCCAGAAGCAGGCGACGAGCAGCGTGGTTCGCGGCGAGTCGGGAGACCAAAGTTTGGGCATTTTTCACGTCGTTCTGCTAAAAAAGTGAGTAGAGCAAACCAACAATGCCTTGTAGTTCGTTCGCTCTGTGATGTCCGGGGGGCTAGAATCGCCCGCACTTTGTTTTAGCTTTGCGTAGTACAAGATCTAGCCCTAAACCCACGTGTAGCAGGCGACGTAGAGCCGGCGTGCCGGTGCTCAGTGAGGTTTCCGGATGGTCACTTGGCGGTTAAGTACGAGTGGGGCGCGGGGAGAGCAAACGCGCGTTGTTGGCGTGCGACACTAAGCTATTGCACGAGGAACGCCGCGCTGCGAGTGTCTCGTGCTCGCGTGAGGCCATCGCGCTCGCGGACCGCACGATGCAGCTCGAGCGCGGTGCGGCTGGTAGCCAGGGGTGAAGGGAACTACAACAGGCGCTCCGCAATTTTCAGGATCGGAGAGAATGTTACTATATTGGAATCACGACCTGATAGCCCTAGAGGAATACTATTAACGTTTTTGTATGCTTAGGCGGTGGCTTGGGGATCGTGGGGCAAATAAAAGAGGGCTTGTCCCGTCGTCCTTCCTGAGTCGTCGCGTGTGTAAGTTTTTGCAGTATGACCCCGCTTGCGTAAAATTGCGTTTTAGTGAAGCAAATGGAGGTTCCGATGGCTGCATTTTCACCAGCGCCTTTTAAAAGTAACAAACCGGTGGACTAGACTAACCTAAAGGCGGTTATAATAGGAGTCGATCATCTTTTTTTTTTTCCGCTACGCACGCTTGTGCGATTTTCTTGAGTGCCGTCACGTGATGTGCTTTCTTCCACTTACACACGTTGTGGACGACTTCACAGGCGTAGTGTGGAAAGCAGTTCAGGCGAAAGAAACGCGATGGTAGAAGGCCTCTTTCATGCGGTTACCGGTTACCTAGTCCGAGGTAGAAGGGGGACGAGGGTTTGCTGCCCTGGGTCACAGGGTTTCCACTTGAGGGGCCATGCAGACAAAACACAAGTTCGGTTCATTCGAAAGGTTGCCTGGTTGGAATCATACTGACACCACTTTTAACGCACACTTCACACAAATAAGCTGGCGTAGAATTGAAGCGCTAGGACAGAGACAAGCAAGTGGGACACACAAGGAATTTAAGCGCTAGAACACAGGGACAAGCGAGTGGGACACACAAGGCCCCACACAAGGTCCCTGTGTCCTAGCGCTTCAATTCTCCGTCATGTTATATCAACAGGCCCAAATCAGCACCCTCGTGAACAAATAAGCTATATAATTCGGAAAAAAGGGAATGGCCATGCAACCCAATAGCTCATTTCCCGCAACAGAGCCTGTGATGTAGAACCTACATAGGTCGGCAAAAGCAAACGCAAATTAGGCAGGGCTTGTAAGCTAGACAGACGAGGTATTTGCGCTTAAATATAACGGATATTCATTTTACAACAGCAAGAATGGCGGGGTAAGCAATGAAAACTACGAAAATAGATGTAAACTTTCCTGCTCTACACGGACTCCAAGGAAGCCGTGAGAGAATGCGGGAAAAATAACGCGCGTAGTCCAGGAGGCCTTCGACAAGTCGGCCGCACAATTGCAATTCGCTGGGTCCCTGGACATAACGGGATACCGGGCAACGAGGAGGCACACAAGGCAGCACAGGAGACGCTTTCCAGCCCCGATAATTGCCAGAAACCCCCGTCGCGACCGACAAACGTCTTCCCCGCTCCCCAAGCGTTGACCATCTTTGGAGCTGTCGAGCTGCCCTGCCTTGAAGGACCAGAGAAACCGCGCACATGTGCTCATTCCTCCTCCAGTCAGGCCACAAATGCTGTGGGAGTGGAGCCATCTTCCTTGGAATGCTTAATATAGCATATAAATAGCTGAAACATAATCCGCCGGGGGCTGCCACAGAAGCTTGTGCCAGCCCCAGTCCAACGGCCTTCCTGGCTGCTCCAAAAGGCAATTTATCTGCTCCCAGGACTCCACCCCCTGTAATTTTTTGTTCATTGTCTCGCCCTGAATGTGCGGACATGGGGAAGCGCTGGCAGGAGCAACTGTAGCTGATGACTTGCCTCCGACATTGGTGCACCGGGTTTTCAGTTCCAAGTGTCTCAAAGGTGGGGGATGCAATGTGTGGGCACATGTTGTACTACTTCGGAGCGCCTGGAGCGGGTTGTGGCAGCTCGTTACTGTCGTGGTGATATCCTTGGCCATTTTTGCCACTGCGTCCATTGCTCAGTCCTTCTCGGGCAGCTATCACTTCCCACTCTTCATCTCGGAGTTCAGTAGGAGAAACCCCGTGTCACATTGTCATTTGGTCGTGCCCAGACATATCGGAATCACGTAGAACTCATCTCGTCCTTCATTCTTCCCAGAATGGGAGGTCGTCATCTCTTGCCCCCCCCCCCACCCCAAGCAGGAGACCCAGTGGACTTAAGCTCCCAAAAAATGGCAGCGTCGATGATGGCAAGGGTGCGGAGCACGGGGACTCGAAATGACATCCAAGTTGCGTCCCGAGTGACATGCAATTTGCTCCCTGACTGTCATTCAATTTGAGCCCTGAGTGGCACCTTGATTATTCCCCGAGTGAAACTGCAACTCGCGGCTCAAATCGAATTTCGCTTGATGGTGGTGTGCGCATGCATGGACGCGGGCGGACATTGGGAGGTCCTACGCTACTCCGCACCGTTACAGGCGGGGAAGTAAGCTGTTCCACTCTCAGGTACTAACTTGCGATCGTAGCCCAATGGGTAAGACGGCTGACACTAACTCTGTTTGGTCTACCAGACACAGGCTGGAATCCTGCTGGTGCCTGTGGGATTTTTTGTGATTGTAAATGCTATGCGCACGGAGGCGGACGGACGTTGTGCGGTCCTAAGGTACTCCGCACCTAACACAATGGCAGTCTCACTGTCTAGGTGTGCACAGTGCAATCGGCACCACTTTTGGGCCAAGGGCAGTGTTTGTGTTTGTGGCCACTGCCAACTGTTCTAGCAGTTCACCCCTGTGGTGGGTTTCATGCGGGAGAGCCAGCATGAGGATAGCTGAAGGAGTGCATTGCAATCCAGTGAGCAGGTAGTAGCGAAGAAATGGGAGCGTTGAAGCTGGCAGGGAAGCTTGCGGGATTGCCAGTGAATCGTTTTCTGCCGCCTTGAATTTCTCCGTCACTCTCGAAGTCCTCAGCAGCTGACAAGGACCAAGCCAACCAGTCTTGCCTGTAAACACAAATGCGCTGCCGGACAGCATTTTATTTTGCTGCGAATTTTTCCATACTGGGAGCGTGACGGCAGACGGAGGGCGTGGTGGGCCCCTAAGCAGCTCTGCTGTTAGAGGTCTGTTCTTAACATTCATTGCGAAACTGCCGCACCTTGTTTTGAATACAGTGCTGCGTTGGCATGCTTTTGTTTGGTGTGTTTTTCAACAACCTCCTTGTCTGTGAGAAAGGGAGTGTGGAGCAAATGCGGTTCTCACCCGTGCCCGTGCAGCCACTGCTGCCATGTACCGCCGAGTGCCCGTGCGCGGGTGGGTGTCCCAGGCCCTGCGCCGCCACTACGCCAAGGACGTCCGCTTCGGCCCCGATGTGCGCGCCGCCATGCTGCAGGGCGTCGACGTGCTGGCCGATGCCGTGGCCGTCACCATGGGGCCCAAGGTGGGCTGCTGCTCTGTTTCTCATGCCCCCATTCTTCTTTTGACGAGCTTATACAGCTGACTCTCGATAATTTCTAGTTGCTTGATTAGAATTTTTGGTTAATTAGAAGTGATGGGCTGGTCCCGGCAATGGTACGTGCAATCCAGTGGCAGAAATTTATCGATAGTTGCTAGTTAAATCGGGAGTTGTTCCAAGTCTAAAGCGTGGAGGTGACCACCACTTTTCGACAAAATTCAAATTGTCTAGCTCAAAAACAGGGCCGTGTTCTGTACTGTTGTTCGCGGCACTGCAACTGACAAGCTGACGAAGCGACAGGCCAGTTAAAACACGTGTCTTTTTGAGGTTCTCAGCCGGCTTTGTTGCACAGTGGAAACTTGGGCATGCTGGTTTTGATGCTTCATGAAAAAACGGCGTCGCAGAATAGAAAAAATATGCAGAAGACTTTGTTGCACACAGCACTGTGGGAGCGGTTTACATACCTGCCAACTCTCAATTTTCCCAGAGACTCCCGATTGTACGGGAGCAGTCGTAAATGTCCCGAAAAAGTGCCCCAACCACGCTGCGACTGACTCTGTCGGAGGGTCAGCGAGCCACACAGTAGTAGCGCACTCAAGCCACGCCATCTCCAGTGAGCGTCGTAGGAAATTGGCACGGAGGGTGCAGAGAGGAGGACAGCACTCTCAAATTGATTTCTCTACTAAATAGTCGTGTAAACACAACGAGGGGTCGAAACATGGCCTAGAGACTCCAGACTACAATTTGCACAAGTAATCCAGCAGTGTTTTGAAATCGCCGTAGTGTCCCTTTTACGGGTGTCGACTGTATCTCAAAAAACAAACAAACCAACTAATCCCATTTTGAAGTATGCAAAGTCTTATTCTTTATATGGAAGAGTTAGAACATATGACTGCCAGCCTTTCAGCTGTGCACGCCATTTGGCATAGCACTGGGTCTCTCCTCAAGATAAGGCAGCAAGTCCTGTTTACTGTCAGATAAGATAAATAACGTTTTTTGCATCATAAAGCACCCCAATTGGCTACAGAGAACACCAAACAAGCTCCAAAAAGTAACAGGAACCTACTGGTTACCCCTCTAGGAACTGAGCTTCAGTAATGTCGCATCGTCCGCATCCTAATTTCTGCTTTTAAAATTGTTGAAATTCACCGAAGACGCAGTGGTATCGCGCGATTTGTGGCATTTTATAGCTTGCATCACACTGCACACGGGGCCATCTTGTTCCGCAACTGATACGCAGTTTCACCTTTTGCTGTTGGTTTTAAAAATTTATTTATTTATTTATTTTGACATACTGCCAATCCCATTTGGGATTTTTGCAGGATTGCCACCTGGCTGGCAAAATATGAACAAAAGTGCATTTTTCTCGCAGAATGGTAGATGGCACGAGGGGCTTGTTGGTTAATTGAAACAGCCAGCATGGTTTTCAAATCTGCCCTTGAATGTAACGATAGCCGGCTGTCAATGCTCTATGGGCGTAATCTGAAAAGGTTAGCAGGAAAGGTATGCTGCCCATGCAGTGCAGTTTGAGCAAGGAAAAGCATGCCTGGCACCTCCAGCTTTGGTGAACTTAAGCAGCAGATGGGGAATGGCATCGCTTTGGGCAAGCTTGTACGCTTCTGTGGGCGTGCTTGCATTGCGATGCTTTGCTGCAGGACACAGAGAGGACACTGCTGAACTGGCCCAGTGCCTGTCGGGGGTAAAGCGAGCTCCGAGACCGTATGAATCGTGGGCGCTGACATGATACAATTCCCATGGTTGCCAGAGCAATTGCATTCAGCCTTCTGTAATTATTTATCTAAAACAATGAACTGAAGGAAAATGGTTACACACAATTGCCTCAGTAATTAAAACTAGCTTTATAAAAAACTTTTAGTGTAATTAAGCTTTAATTAGCAAACAGAGTAAGTGCAAACAAAGAGTACGTTCAGTTTTGTTTTCGATTTTCTTTAAGTGTGCTAGGATGTAGCGAGGCCCTTGCGCAGTGTGCGTGTGTGCAGTCTCCAGCTCAGATCTGCGTGCGTGCAAAACGTGTACAACGGGAACAACTCGGATGCACACGCTGAGCAACTGCCTTCCTGGGCGCTTGCTAGGCTGGCATTCATTTCTTCATGTTAAGCACTTCATCTATGGCCCTGAACTGACGCCGGAAGAGCGATTCTGATCTGAACTTGACGACCGCAAGTTCACTACAGGCTACGGAGTGGCAGCCAGTGGTCGTTCCCATTGGAAAAGAAATAAAAGGAGCTTTTATAATCGGTCCGTTTCAGTTTTATTCATGGAACGGCTCTCCGTGCTTCGAACTTTAGCGCAAACCTTCGTGAAGGTAAATATGTAACGAAGTGAGGTTTCTTTTTTTAATCAGTAACAATAAGTCAATATTCTCTCCTCGCGCGCTCTGTGCGGCAAGTTACGCCCCCATTCAGTCCCGCAAGCTTTTCCTTCGAAGTGGTGGAAAGTAGCTAGAACTTGAAGAATACAGACAGAAAGGAAAACGGGACACGCCACTGACTGTATTTCTTCGCATACTCCCTTGGCATGCATTCTGCCACTCCGTTGGCCTGCGATCGACCATGCTCTTTTGTTCCTGTGCTTCAAAGGGACCGCGACTCACCGGCAATATGAGCGTTGGCCCATGTGATAACGTTTCTTTTTTGTGTGTGTGTGTATCAATAACGGTTTCACATTCAGCTAAAGCCACAGTTCACTTCACTTCATTTGAAAAGCATGGAAATTACTGCTGACGAGCACTCTCTCGTCAGCAGTTGCCACAAGTGCAACAACATTAACGTAACGCAAACTACTTAACATCGTGCGCCCCCGGAAATGCTCTGCATTTGATCGTGCCCCTCGCGAGGGGGATGTTTGACGCTACCTCTTGCAAGACCGAGTGCAACCGCCGAAAATAAAGTCCCACGAGCGGCGCGCGCGCCGTGGACTGGTGGCGCCATCTGTCAGCTGCGACGCGAACTACCATCAAGGCAGTCAGAAAACCGAACGCGCGAAATACAAACTGGTTTGCTTTTTCTGTGCGTCTCAGTGCGGATCACCTGATTCCTTGGCGTCCTCACGCATGCGATCATTCGAGCTTAAGTGTTGTGTGAGCGTTGCCACATCTTGTTCAAATAGTATCAGTACATATAAGTCACACGCTAAACCAAAAACACGTTGGTTACCTACCCACAGGAGATAAACTGCGCAATGCTGTCGATGCCGCCTACACAATATCCGTCTGGCCAGCCGGCCGCCATGTTACAATTTCTCCCATCATGCTTTGCTAGCCGGACGCGGAAACACCACAGCAGCACGTTGCCAGGTTCATCGCTTTCGCCATTTTTAGTAAGCAAAAGCTCAGCTGGCAACCTTCAAATCGTTGTATCATGTCTGCCACTATGTGTCATACGGTTCCAATGCATTGGCTCAGCGGCACGCTTTCCCTCTAGAGTCAGTATATTATCTCTGTGGCCACTGTTCGTGCTGAGCATGCACTTGAGAACAACTTCTGCAGTCCGACAGCACGCTGACCCTGCCACTCTTTTGTGGGAGATCAGAGTTGAGGCTTTGAACTCCATGTGTTGTCGTCTGCTTGGAGTGTTTGTCCTCCCTAGAAGTAAATGGGAAAGGGAAAAAAACGCTGTCTTGCACCCCAGCCCCATGTTTGACCCTCCTGCCTGCCGTCTTTGCGCAGGGCCGCAACGTGATCCTGGAGCAGTCGTGGGGGTCGCCCAAGATCACCAAGGACGGCGTGACGGTGGCCAAGGCCATTGAGCTGAAGGACCGCTTCCAGAACATCGGGGCCAAGCTGGTGCAGGACGTGGCCAACAACACCAACGAGGAGGCCGGGGACGGTACCACGACGGCCACGGTGCTGGCGCGGTCCATCGCCCGCGAGGGCTTTGAGCGCATCTCCAAGGGGGCCAACCCCATCGAGATCCGCAAGGGGGTCATGCTGGCCGTCGAGCGGGTGGTCGAGGAGCTGCGCAAGCTCTCCAAGCCCGTCACCACGCCCGAGGAGATCGCCCAGGTGGCCACCATCTCGGCCAACGGGGACAAGGCCGTCGGGGACCTCATCTCCGACGCCATGAAGAAGGTGGGCCGTGACGGCGTCATCACCGTCAAGGATGGCAAGACGCTCAGCGACGAGCTGGAGGTGATCGAGGGCATGAAGTTTGACCGGGGCTACATCTCGCCCTACTTCATCAACACCAGCAAGGGGGCCAAGGTGGAGTTCCAGGACGCACTGCTGCTGCTCAGCGAGAAGAAGATCTCCTCGGTGCAGTCCATCATCCCGGCCCTGGAGCTGGCCAATGCCCAGCGGCGGCCCCTGGTCATCGTCGCCGAGGACGTCGACGGCGAGGCCCTCAGCACGCTCGTGCTCAACAGGTGTGCACCTGGGGCCGTTGAGAGGGCTGCTCAAAGTCGCTTTGTCAATGCAGTCAAACCTTGGTGTAACGAAGTTGGTGAAATTGAAACTTCACTACATTGAAATTCGCGGTTAAAATGAAGTGCTAACCGTGTGGAACAGTTCCTGCTAACAAAAACGTGGCTTGCGCACTTTTTGTGTTTGTGCTGGCACTGTCAGAGCCAAGGATTTTTTTTTAACCGCATTAGTTGGAGCTTAATCATCTACGCGGGCATAACCGCATGGAGCATTTTCTGCGTGCAACAACGCGCCTCGCGAGTCACAAGCACGTTGATGCATACGCGCAGGAGACCACTTGCGTGTTGTGGGTAGCTCAAGCGACCGCTTCTAACCGCTCTCTGAAACGCTACACGTGTGGCAAACGAAGTTACTCATGCAGGCAAGAAGCTAGTAATGTGGCCAAAATTACACTGTAAAACGTCATCCGCACCGCTTAGGAAAGTACCCATCCAATATCCTCCGCGGTGGTAGGCCTAATCGTCTGGCGGGGCCAGCCGGCATCCCCACACGCTTCTAATCTCTCGCCATAGGGTGTGCGCATCCCATATTGCGGACACAGCCGTGAAAAAACGGGAGCAAGGCTCATAAAGGCCCACAAATGCTTTGCCGCGCACTTGCTGGAACGATGGAACCGAACAAGCATGAGCGAACTTGAGCGAAGGACAATGCGGCGGCGCCATACACAGTAGGCAAGGAGCTCGCTCGTGCCGTTGGGTGGCCCGTGTTGCCGTTTGAGTTTTATCGACACCCGTTTCAGCTCTTGCGTCTCCCAAAATCTACTTCTACAACCAAACTTCATTACGTTAAAATTTCAGCAAACGGGACTTTGGGGTTCTCAAAGGACTTTGAAACGTGAATGCTCGTGCTCTTGGGTGCAGTTCCTGTATGCTGTTGTTACAAAAACAATTATTTAAGTCTAGAACGATTTTAAAGAGCTTGATCGTAATAAGTTTTCACTTGATATGGGATTAGAGAGTAACCTGGTTCGGTACACAGGTGGTGCAAAAAAAAAGAAAAACTGCCTGTTTTGAGCGTGTTGGTAGGTTTTATCAGTTGTGCCACTAATAATTGTTTTTTATTTTTAAGCAAGTTTAACTCTAATATTGAACTTTTTGTCAAGTTACGAGAAAAAATTTGGGCAACTGTGGCGACACCAAAACATGGCAGGGGAATGTGAAAACTCAACTGCCTTCAAACAGGGGACATACTAGTTGAAATTAACACGAAGAAATGTACGTGGGCAGGGTGTGTAATGCGAAGGCAAGATAACCGTTGGTCATTACGGGTAACTGAGTGGATCCCTAGAGAAGGCCAGCATTGGCAGGGGGGGCAGAAACAAAAAGTTTGTGGGGAGAAATCGGTCGCAGTTAGCAGAGGATGCGGGTTCGATTCCCGGCTGCAGCGGCCGCTTTCCTGATGGGGGCGAAAAGTGAAAATGTACGAGATTTCGGCGCAGGTGGTCAAAACTACCGTATTTATTCGAAAATAGGTCGAGCACGAATAAAGGTCGACCCCCTAAAAATTGAAGTCGCCGAAAAAAAAATAATATATTCGATTATAGGTCGACCCATACTTTTAAGAGAAAACTTGAGGAAACTTTTTAAAACTCCCATTTATTTACAACGCGGTCACCTCACTGGTCGGAGCCACACACTGCGTCGTCGTCGGAACTTGCGCCGCATGCGCCGCAGTTCATTACCCACCCCCGCCCCCGACTGGCTTTGAAGGCTGAACGGCCAATCCCGCCTTGCAGCGCTAACTGTTGAGCTTTGGTCTGAATATCTTTGCAGGACACTCGGTGTCCTTTCGCACGCTCCTCTTCCACGTGCAGCCGGAAATCACAACGAAGCAAACACAAAGAAAGCGCATGAAACGGAGAACGGGAGATAGTAGAGACAGCGAGCGAAGCAGGCAACGCCGTTCCGTTCACGAGGTGGCTACGCTAGCTGGCGAAAGTCACCTTTACCCCCACCTCGCGCTAGCCGCTACCGCGGCTCCGAAGACACCAAGCCAAGCCAATCTGGCTCTCTAGCCAGTACGTCAGCTCGCTCGTGTCCGGTTCGGCCGCAGGTAATGCGCGATAGCCGGCAGTGACTGTGGGTGGTTTTCTTACGCTGATTGTTTTGTTATTTTTTCCTTTATTTTCTTGCCTGTCTTTGTTCTAGATGCTCCGCGCTGCCGCCTCAAATTGAGGAGCGCCGGGCGCGACGGAGAAACGGATCGCTCGGTGCGCTCGCCATTTTTGATCACGACTATAGGTCGAGGTTCTTCGGTCACGATTATAGGTCGACCCTCAATTTTTAAGCACATTTTTGGAAAAAAAAGGTCGACCTATATTCGAATAAATACGGTAATGTGGAGCCCTCCACTACTGCGTCGGAGCGTTAAACCCCGCAGTCCCAGCTGATGTGGGCCAACACCGCCCTGGCCGTGAACGGTGGTTCGGTTGCCTTGTGCGTGCAGGCTGAAGGTGGGCCTGCAGGTGGCGGCGGTCAAGGCCCCCGGCTTCGGGGACAACCGCAAGGCCACCCTGCAGGACATGGCGGTGGCCACGGGGGGCCTGGTGTTTGGCGACGAGGCCAACCTGGTCAAGCTGGAGGACGTCCAGGCCGGGGACCTGGGCCAGGCCGGCGAGGTGGTCATCACCAAGGACGACACCCTGGTGCTCAAGGGCAAGGGCAAGAAGGAGGACGTGGACCGCCGGGTGGCCCAGATCCGCGACGAGATCGAGCTCTCCAACTCCGAGTACGAGAAGGAGAAGCTGGGCGAGCGCCTGGCCCGCCTGGCTAGTGGGGTGGCCGTGCTGCGCGTCGGGGGCTCCAGCGAGGTGAGGCGCCACAGGGAACCTGCAGGGTTGGCTTTGCTCTCGTTACTGGAAGCCTAAATGTAAGTTGGGAACTAAGTGACTGCCCTTTCCCTTTGAAGACAAGGTGGCTGGTGTGGCCTACAAAGAAGGAAGGCAATGCTTAAAACACGAGAAAGAGAAACTGGACCAGGCGGTAAACTCAAAACACAAGTAAACAAATAAGACAAGGTTCACCGTCCGTCATATGGCGTAGCATGGCTTGAGACAAATCATGTGGATGACTTCAAGCCACGTGCATTCTCGGGATGTGCCGCAGTCACCATCGGACAACCTCGTAGACAAATTAGATGCGTGGTCCAAGATGCGAGAAGCTTCTCACTGAGGCCGCGTCATCGACATCGCATCTCTGCTGGTGTGCGCTGGCCAGTCGGTGTTTTGCGGGTGATGCTTTGGTCACGTCGGGTTGGCGTCATCAGGGTTTGTGTCGTTGCGGTGCTGGAGGGTTTGCATTCCGTCGATGCTGTCCAGAAGCTGCTGCTTTTATTTCCCTCTTACGTCAAGTGGGCGACCTTCCGTGCTCCGAGTCAGTGCCGTTGCAGCGACTTGGCAATCTCTGCATATGGCGAGCAGTTGAAGCGCTGCCGGCATCGGCTGGTGTGCAACAGGTATTCGTCTCATTCGGGCGTTGACCGAAAACCTCGCAGACCGAGTTCATTGTAAGGGCAGCGATGCTAGATCTGGCCAGCTTCACAGAGGACATCTGTGGGGGTAGAGTACTGATTAGCCGGTCGTACTGTCTTAAGCGCATGTCAAGGGCCTTCTCGATCCTGACTGCATCTGAGAGAAATTTAGCAGTTTTCAGTCGGCTGCGGGCAAGGCCAACAAAGAATTCTTGCTTTATTGCGCGCATCAAGAACAGCACTTTCTCTTCGGTCATATGCGGGGTCAGCACGGTGAAATAGTCTCATCCCCTTGGCAAAAATAGGGACCACTTGATTAGGGTGTTGCGTGCGTGTCTGCAGTGAAAGCTCGGCTCATTCCTTTCGTACGACGGCAGTGAATGTCTTCAAGAACTCGCTGTTGAAAAGCACCCCGGTCATACGGGAGCCTATCATTTGGAGCAGAACCTTCTGAATATGCCCAAGTGTTGGGCCACCTGTTGAATATCCAGCCTCTCTAACCATTCTTCCGGGCCTTCACCAGGGGACCCCTGAAGGGTGGTGGTTCTCGGGGCTCGAATGACGGGCAAAGTGGCTTCTTGCACCGTAGTGTTTGCCTTGGTTCCTTCTGGCAGGACAGCAAACTTGGCTAACCTTGAACTCGGTGGCTGTATCAGCTTTGAAGTGCGTACAGAGGGCTTACCTTATAAGAAAGAAGCGAGGTTCTCGTGTGTCCGACATACAGCTATCCATTGATAGATTTGACTTAGGCACGGGAAACTTGGTCATGAGAGGCTCGTTTGCATGCGAGTAGGAACAGGTTGCACTTGGGGGCTGGCTGCACATGTGCCCAGCAGGACGCCATCTCGTAACAAGTGGAATGTGCCCCTCGCGCGTCACTGTACCCAGTGGAAAGCTAACGGAGGTTCTTTTAGGAATTGCCGTTTATTGCGTCGAACTTGTGCTCAAGCACCCAAGAAACAGTCAACAGACTGGCATGCATCGTTGGCGGTGCTTGTTTTCCACTGTTGTGCTATTTTTGCTGAAAAATCTGTTTAAATTGAATTCAACAAGAACGGGGTAGTGATTGCAAACCCTTTTCCTAACAACAAGATTGCGGCAAGCAAGTGAGAAGGAAATGCCTTGAAAATGCACTGAAGACAAACCAGAAGAGAAGGTTTGCAGCTGTGTAAATCCCTGGTGAATTACGGGCAGCTGTTTCCTTCCTTGTATCACAAATCTCAAGTGCGCCTTGCAAACAAAAATTTTTTCGTATGTATTGTATTTGTTTGTGCCTGTGTGCATGCCTCATGTGGCACTGCAGTGCAGTCATTTGCATGGAACACTTGTCAGCTCTCCCGTGCTTTTTGAACACGCAGACCATGTCATCAAAGGGACAGTAGAAGTTTGTTCTGTAAATTGCACATTGCTTGTGTGCCTTGTAGTTTCAACAGGCTGTGGGTTTCACGGTCAAGAGGACAGCCAGCACTGACTGTCAACTGTTTCGATATGAGCTCTGTTTAGAATCCGTCACTGCCCCGTGAGGTAAGAGAAGTTGAGAAGCCATGCCCTCCATTGCGAAGCTGGAAACGTCAGCCCTCCCACCAACCTCTGGATTGGGCTGGGCTGGGGCCTGGTGGGAGGGCTTTTGTGGGCCAGCCTTTCGGTGCCATTGCTAGGATGCATCTGCGGTAAACTTGAGCAGGCGGTGAAAAAAAAGCAAAAGCTCTCGTCTTGTGTAAACTTGCTGCACTTCCGTGGTGTGAGGCAGCAAACGAGAAGGCCTGTGTGTGGGGAGCTACAACAGCTGGTGAACCCAGTTGACGCTGCGTGGTGCGTGCAGGTGGAGGTGAACGAGAAGAAGGACCGGGTGAACGACGCGCTGAACGCGACGCGGGCGGCCGTGGAGGAGGGCATTGTGCCGGGGGGCGGCACGGCCCTGCTGCGCTGCCTGCCCGCCCTGGAGGCCCTGGGGGCCGACAACGAGGACCAGCGCACGGGCGTGGGCATTGTGCGCAAGGCCCTCAAGCAGCCCTGCATGCAGATCGCCCAGAATGCGGGCGTCGACGCCGCCGTCGTCGTCCAGAAGGTCGTCGAGGGCAAGGCCGACTTCGGCTACGACGCCATGCGCAACGAGTACGTCAACATGATCGACGCCGGCATCATCGACCCCACCAAGGTGCGTCGGGAAGGGCGTAGGGAGACAGGGTTCCCTGGGGCAGCAGGGCTTTCAAAATCAACTTTTTTATTTCTTTGTGGATGTGGATGAAAATTGGCGCAGCTACTGGAAATACTTCTGTGATAACACCATAAAAAATTTCAAGGTAATATTTTTTTGATAACTCTTTTATTTAATAAATTTTCTTTTTGTTCCACTTGTACCGAGCTGGAGCAACTTATAAAACATGATAGAAAACTTGTTCAGAGTGCTTTGCATTCCAAAATGAATGGACGAGGTCGTGACAGTTCTAGAATTTTTTTGTACAGCACAATGTATTTTAGTTTTCATTTTTTTAGAGGTTAATGTGCAACAGGCATGTCGACTGTGAACAACTATTTGATAAAAAAAATCACAAAAAACGAACCGGGAAAACCAAGAGTGTCACGACCTGGACTGTTCACTAAGGAATGTAATGCAATAAAGCAAATGAACAACTTGGTTACGTAAGTCACACTGATTTCAAAAACGCGTTTACTGACCACGAAAACAAGCAGTCTTGACAGAAGGGCAATAACGGCAAGTTTGGTTTCGAAACCTGCAATGCCTGCGTCGTCTGGCAACAAATGCAAGCCAGAAATCCAATATAATCCAATACGATCCAATATAATAATTATATCAACGGGCGGTCGGTACTCGGTCCGTGCGCCGGTCTCTCGCGTCATTTTCGGCGGAGGTTCGCGTTTGTGCTTCGTGCCATGCCTGCAACTTTACTTTGATGGGATGCCAGGCACAGAGTGCCAGTTTGTCTGCGTGGCTGGAACACAGTGAATATCGTCACGGGGTGAGGCCGGAGGCAAGCGGTCCTTATCGAGCGAAGTGCGCAGTATGTCGGAAGTTGGTTGACATTGCAACACAATAATGGGGGAGTCTGCCTTGAAGAGCCATTAGAAAAGTGCCAAGTACCGATCCAAAGTTGTGGCAGGCGAGGGCTGCTCTTCCGCCACGAGGTTTTTGCAAGCGGCAAACATCACAGAAACGACTTTTCAGTGGGAAAACACGGAAACATCCTCTCGAGCCGCAATGACAGAAGCCAGCAGCATCACGAAGCTGCTGCGAATTGATGTTGAAGATGCTGCTTTTTACCATACCTGCCAACTCTTCCGAATTTTCCGTAAAATGTACGCATTTTGATGCGTCTTCCGATTTTACAAATCCTGCCTGAAATTTTACGAATTTTTGAAAAAACTGGGACCATCCATTTAAACGACACTGTGGAACCTGCGCCACCACGAGAAAGCAATACGTAGTCTTGTTATCACCATCTGCGAAGCTGCGATTTCTGTCGTCTTCTCGGGGTGGGCTACGCAGCGGGGTGAACTTGCTGCTACCTCGGCAAGCCTGCTTATAGCATGTTGTCCACGGGCCGGTTACGACTTCCGTGTTCGTGGCGCTCTTTGTATGACTGCCACGTCCTGTGCGTGGTACGACTGCGGTAGTTGCTTCGCAGTGCAAAGGCGGGCTCGAAGCCGCGAAAGCACTACCAAGTGTTCTCGAAATCGTAGATATCCGAATTTGCTGCCCTTCCCAATGAAGTTGCTGCTCATTACTCTTCAACACTGACGGTCTTCATGTATGGTTCTGAAAACATGAGAACGTGTGAAGAAAACATGAATCATTTTAGACTTAAAAATTAAAGTGTGCTGCCCACCACTTCTCCCAGTCCGCAGATATTACGAATTTCTATGTCACCAGGTTGGCAGGTATGCTTTTACGCAGAACTTGAAAAGGTGGAGCAGCTGAGGAGATTTTGCAAAGCAGCAAAGCGAGTGCCGGAAGAAGAAGAAGAAAAAAGAAAGGAAAGGCCGGGAGGTCAACCAGGTGTAGAGCCCGGTTTGCTACCCTGCACTGGGGGAATGGGGCTCAGGGAATAAAGAAGGGAGGGGGGGGGGGAAGAGATAGGAATGGGAAAGCGCGCACTCTAGTCCCGTTTCGGGCACTATAGTCTTTCACGCAAGTTCGTTTCACTCTGGAAACGTAAAAGGGCTTTCGTCGCCTTCTGCGAGGTCGATGGTAAAGACCGATGACTTGGAATAGTTTCCACCGTAAATGGTTGATTGTCCAACAATCGGCTCAGCGCGGTGGCAAGCACGCTCCTCTCCGACAAGTATTCGGGGCAGCGACACAGCACATGTTCTATAGCCTCTTCCGCCCCGCAGGCATCACAGTGGGCGCTGCTGGCCATCCCGATGAGGAAGGAGTAGGCTTTTGTGAAGGTCACTCCCAACCACAGTCTACAAAGTAGAGTGCCGGAAGTTCCTGGTGAACCTGATCCGGGAAGTGTGAGGTGCCCTGTTGTTCATGGGCTCATGTTTCGACCCCTGCCTTGGGAAGCTGAGAATTGTGCCTGACTGCCTGGTCGACAACCCTGAGCACAAACGAGACATTGTGTGCGCACGGTTTTGCCTAGGAAAACTGTGGAAAAGGTCATGAACGTCGGGGCACTTTTCTCGTGCGGCTGCTGAAGCACAATGCTTCTTCCTCGCAGTTCTGGGCCAGGCCTCAGTGGAAAGAGGCTTCAGCATCAACAGGCAGGTTGCGGTCGAGAATTTGGCAGAGCTGTCGCGTATCTGCGAGGCTGCAAAAAACCATGGCGGCCTGCTCAACGTTCCCATTTCAGAAGAGTTAAGCCCGGCATAGGTATCCAGAAACAAGCACTGTCATGGCAGACAACTTCAAAGAGAAAAGAGCCCAATAAGATGCAAGGGAGGAAGTCAAAGCTTCAAAAAACTCAAGTGCCTGCTGGAATCCACGGACCGTTTTTCGGAAGGGGCTGTAGCGAAAAACGACTTCGCCTACTTAGTCAAGGCAAACAGCTTTCGCCGAACTACAAAAAGAAAAAAAAGCTGGAGATAGCTTCTATCCCCTCCAAAAGCACGGACTTAATGGCATCTGTCAAGTGGCCGCGGTAGGAGTCCAGAACCAGGAGTTTACTCCTTAAACAGCAGAGCACCGGCACATCACTACCAAACAGTCCCGACCCAATCTTCGACGAGGGTGCCACTCATCCAACCATTCTCGTGGGCTCGCACAACGCAAGAGTCCTCCTCTTAAAAATAGTGTACGGTGGCAGCTTTTGCCTCTCGGCCATGCAACGGTGGCGTGCTGCTTCTCGTGGCCTGCAGTTTTGACCTTGACTTCTTTCGCGCCCTTGTCACTTCTCGGTGTAGGTCGAAATACACCGGGGTCCGGTCGGCGTTACCGATCTGGCCCACTCGGTACTCCTTTACCACCTGCTTCTTGATGACAAAGTGCTGGAATGCAAACAGCTTCTCCTCAAAGTCAGGGGGCAGCTTTTGGCACACAGGCGTCCGCCGTCACAGGCTAAACCCGAACCGCTTCATAAAGCGAGTGACCCAACCCCTGCTGGCCTTGAACCGAGTCCGCGCAACGCCTCGTACGTTTGCGATCTCCCTCGCCTTCGCCTGATTTATCCGTCGTCACAGGAATTCCACCCTCTCTTTGCTGCCAGATAAAGTCAACGAATTCCTTGTCCACCTCGTGGTGTTGACCTTTCTTGGGTCTTGAAGGCCATTCGCTTGGCAGCTCAGCTGAAAAGTTCAATTCGTTGCTTCTGCCATCGGCGCACGTTCTTCTCATCGACGCCGAATTTGCGCTGTGCTTGAAGGTTTGAAGTTTTCTCGACCTCCAAGACTACCTTCCGCTTCAAAGCCGCGGTGTAGTGGCACCGCTTGGTGGGCACCATTGTGCTGCGAACACGGGCGCTTCTCGAGGTCACGCAGCAACGAACGCAAGCAGACACAGAACACTCGGAGCCGAGTTCACAACGTTCAAACGAACAAAATGGCGCCTGCAAACCTGCAGGCTGCAAGCTTATGGCCGCGAGAGGGCGTTGAGTGGCTAGTGGTGACAGGAAAGCCGCACCCTCGAATCTAAGCCGACCCCCGACTTTCGTAAACGACTTTTTAAAAGTATCGGCCTAGATACGAGTAAAGACGGTACCCGAGTGCGGGCACAGTGGAGAGTGGAGATTGTGAACGATTGCGCAGTTTCCTGCGCACATGAGGTGTCGGAGGTTGGTCAAGTTCCTGTGGCTGCCCCAGGCCAGTAGATGGGCACTATTGACTGGCTCAGGTGCCTTGCTGGGGCTACTCACTAAGACTTGCATGCTACGAAAAGTCTGTCTGCCCAATGCTAGCCAAGCGTATGTAGGCAAGAATCCCAGGCTTTCGTGCGAGGAAAGAAACTTGTTTCTCCCAGAACCCCGAGCCATTTATTGTTATTTTCACCGTGCACTTTAGCCCATAGGTACAATTGTCGGCAGGCGAGTGCCGCCGCAGTTGGGTGTCATGGCAGCTGCGGGGATGTGCCTGACTTTAGACATTGAATTTAGGAACCAACTGCCTGTAAACTGACCGTCCTGATTTAGCGAAATGATTTGCAGTTGCCAGTGACTTAGATGGTGTTTTCTGTGGGAGTCATCTAGCATTAGCGGCCAAAGTGCCGGGCCAGTGTCTACAGACGAGGCTGAATGACTAGGCAGGAATGCAGCCGAGCCGCATGTGATGGGCCGAGAAAGGTTTGTGCAAAAAATTCCCCCGCATTTCCCCGAGGGGGAGAATGTGAAAGTGCGAATGCACGGTTGTCGGCCCGCTTGCGGCGCTTGCGCTCGGGCCCCCGCAGCCCACCGCCTCGCCGCCTTCTCTTCCATCTCTTCCATCGGGTTTGTAGTATCATGTGTACACCACGCAGTTATCAAGCCGCTATAACGTCGCTGAGTCGCCAACGCACGCCGCTGACGACGTAGTTTGAATGCGTTAAAGATATAAGGCGCGTCACTAACACTGATATCAGCGTCGCGTCCGTGGCTTGGTTGGTAGAGCGTCGCGCTGCGGCCGCAAAGTCCTCGGATCGAAACCTGGCGCCGGATGCTGTTTCTTTTTTAAATATAGAGGAGCACTGCGGACGCCGCCGCCGCCGCCGCCGCCGCCGGTGGATGGTTTGGGGTCGCTTATAAAGTGCATTCGCACTTAAAACTGCTTGTGGTTGCTGAGCAGAGCAACCAACGAAAGCAGCTCGAAACTCTTTTGAATGGGATGCAGGCCAACGGGGGCACTGCCGCAGTAGTGGCTGACCCGAGTCTTTCCGTGTGCAGGTGGTGCGGACAGCATTGCTGGACGCGTCGGGCGTGGCGTCGCTGTTGACAACAGCGGAGGCCGTGGTGGTGGAGCTTCCCAAGGAAGACAAGGCCGACCCCATGGCCGGCATGGGTGGTGGCATGGGAGGCATGGGGGGCATGGGCATGTGAGCAGCAGAGTACTCCCCTTGGGCCCTGTCTGGCAGCGCTGCAGCTGACTGGGACTGGCCAGTCTCCCGCTCGCATCGCAGGACTTGTGGGATGATGTAGTCCGGAGGCCCCGAGAAGTGCAGCCGCCCCCGTGTTGAGTGGTGCCTGGTTGGCTGCAGTGCTTGCCCACGGTCGTCAGGACATCAGTGTAGTGACTGGACAAACGGCTCGGGACCATCCCCCCACACCCATTGTGTGCATAGTCTGGGTTTTCCCGCTGTCGGAGCGGGGAAGCCGCCCATTTTCGCCCTGTTATTATTGTTCATAGAGATGACGTGTAAAAATAAAAGCGCGATTTTGTCATTTTCATATTGAATGGGGACAAGTGTCGTGTCTTTTTCTCGCATGTGTGTACCAAAGTACTGCAGACCTAAATTCACAGTCAAGATTCAACCTTCGGCAACACCCCTTTTCTCTCCTGTGCATAAGCCGCCAGTGCGGCGCGTGTCCGTCCTCTCTCAGCTGTTACGCTGGCTCGAAGAATCACTCCTGTTGGACTTGTGCCAACAACCAGTAGTCTGTGGCCTGAACTTGTAGTCCGGCAGCGTGCACATTCCAACTAGGAAAAGTGTATTAATGCACTGAGTAAGAGTTATGGTTGTAAGTGTTGTCAACTTTTTGTAGCATAAGCTACACAGGCTGAGGTTGAGCAGTTCTGCGTGGGCCGTGAAGGGCCGTTCTGCGCAAGCACGAGGAGCATTAAGATTGGTTTGGATCGGATTGGATTTAATTAAGTTGGATCAACGCCGCCTGTATTAACATTGCCTGACGCGTCGCACGCTTTTCAATGGGAAGGGTAGGGACGCTTAGTTCAGGCACTGATCCGCTATGTGGCGCGTGCCGGTGGACATCTCGCCTTACGTCACTGCTCGCGAGTCGCGAACGCTGCACCCACTTCTACGACGTGTGTCTGTCAGCTTGCCTGTTGGGCTTCAAGGGCCGTTTCGCTTACATCTGAGCCGTGACGGGGCGCTAGTTCTGTGGCGCACTGGGGATCTCGTTCAACGTGTCGCTCGCTTCATACTTGCTGCATTTTTCCAAAGATAAAGACGGAGGTGGACTGAAATAGTCTAAGAACATTCTGATTGTCGGGTAGACATATAGCTAACAGAAAAACGATATTTTCGGATAGGGCAGCCATTATTTTACTGATATTTTTCTTTCTGGAGTATTTAGAGAAGAAAAAATTGCGTGCACGTTTTTTGTTCAGGCGCTCACTTCTACGATTACTTTCCAATATTATCACGTGCTTGTAAACTTCAGAAAATTATAGGAAACAAAAGCAGCTGCGATCCCGGCACGCTGTCCGGGCGCTTCTACAGTACAGTCCTCAATTTTAGAAGTGCGTACCGATGCGGAGTGCGAACAGGGGGGGGTCAAAACAATACCTAAATGCGGAGGGGATGGAGGTGGGATGCCTCACTCAGAAAATTTCAGGGCCTGTGATCCGAGTAGATAAGCGCGCAAAGCCGACATCAGCCTGCGGCAGCGCAAGGGATTTTGCTTCGTGACAAAGGAAGTTTTATCAGTGACAGACCAAGACAGACAGGCATGGTGAAAAACAAGAAGGCGTAGGAGCGCTGCCACGGGAACGCTAAACAAACTTTCCACTATTTTGCATAGTTTCCGAGAAGCGGCGCTGGCTGGCGGACACGGAAGCACGCTGGAAGGCTACGGAGCGGGGAAGGGTAGGAGAGAGCAACAGGAGAGTGGCTGTTTGGCCATTTTTCGCTCACGCGTTAGGCACTGTTTATACAGGCGGCGTTGGTTGGATTGTGTTGGATTGAAATCTACTAATTCAATTGGAGTACGGGTGTGTAGAGAATTGGGTCTGCACATTCGCCGGTCTGCGCATTCCAGAGGAGTGACGTCGTAGCCACGGCAGATGCGCTGGTGCGTGTCTAGCTGTGCGCCTCCGTTGTGCAGTAGCCAAGTCTGACGCTGCACAGGAGCCGCTTGATAGCCGTTTTGCGCGGCTCCTGGAGAGCCGTGCTGCGCATGCGCGAGGAGCAGTGACGACTAGACCGGATTGGACTGGATTGGAAATCGTTTTAACAGCAGTAAGCATAATCAGCTAATCCTAGACAACCAGGAAACCTAAGAATAACCAGCTGAACCTTGGCTCGCGATACGTATACCCTGGCATAGCCGAGCCAAGCCACTGCTAATTTTTCAGGTAGTGGTAGCTTCAAACTCTCAATGGCTTGTTTATCACAAATGTCAGCTAGTGCCGGGGCATGACTAAAGTTGCATTAACATTGGGGGCGTAGGAGTTAATGAGGCACAATTTGTGGCTGTTGCCTGTAGCGTGTCCCAACGGGCTGCAGCATAGTCCCAGCACACATGCCGTAGCTGCCACAGGCAAAGGATGTTCGAGCTCCGCGGAAACGGCTTCGAGCACGGTCACGGGGGTAGCACTGCGAGAAGCGTGTGCAGGACTTCATTCACCCTGCCGGTGTTCTGAGTGCCCCCTCCACTCGAGCCTCCAGTCTAGGAGATCCTCGAAGGAGATTTTTGCATGCAAAAGGCATCGAGGTAGCACGTTGAGTGGAGGGCAGGGTACAGTTGCTCATCTCGTGATGCTTACCCATCTCGCGTTTTGCTGGTGTGAGACTTTTTATAGCGCAAAACGTCAAATCTTTTGAATGCACTCGCGGCGTGACTTGCCCTATTGTTTTCCTTTTATCTCACCGGGGCATACATTGCTGGCTTCGCAAGATGCCGTGCAGAGGCAGAGCTGATTATTGCCAAGATTTTATCATTATGCTGAGGTTCATGTTCTCGTAAATCACAGTTTAAGGGTTAAACATTGCAGAATTCCCATCTGTGGTCTACGCATTGCTGTCTACAGAGAAAGTATTGTTACAGAAGACAGCTGTAACTGATTTTACCAACGCTATCTTGAAATCACTTATGTGGCAATTGGCTTCCAAGGTGACTTCAACATTGTGCAAAGTTTTATCCGCTTTCATGATTGCATAGTTAGCAGTGAAGTTGTAAATATTGCGGAGTTCCCAGCTGTTCCCGTCACTATGTGTGCTGCGGGAGGGCCACGGGAACTTGCCGTGTTTGTCTGCTAGACAAGCATGACAAATTCCAGTCCTCCAAAGTTTTAGTCAGCTAATTTCTGGGAAGCTGGCAGCATTGCAAAATACAAGCGCATTTTCTTTCGTGCACTCCTTGGGCTGTGCCCCAGGGTCAGTGCTATACGTATAATACCAATGCACAACTTGGGTAAAAAAAAGGTTATAAATTTTTTACTGGGTAGCATTCCCCAACAGCTAAGAGCATGTAACACCTTTGCACAGGGATGCGTAATTGGTGGAAGTAACACATAATCGTCGTAACTGAGTAAATGGAGAAAGCAAATTTTGAACAATCGAGCAATATCAAAATAATATTTTATAAAAACTGAATAAAGAATATGCATCTCCCAAAATCATGCTAGAAAAATACATTAGTCCGGAAAAAAGCACTCGAAACACGAATAAATAACGGTGACCACGGACCAACTGTGTAATCCTGCATTTGTACGATAACAATTGGAGGAAGTAACCCACCTAATCGTCATAATGGTGTAAATGGTGTAATTACTTGGGCAGAATCCCCGCTCGGGGCACCTTGAGCAATCTTGGTGATGGTATTGGCGACACCACGGACCCCGAGCCCCCCAAAATAAGTTGTGACCTACCGTGGTGATGTGTTTAGAGGTGAAGGGTAAGAAACCACAAACGGTGGCCGTCGGGTCAAGCTCCAGCGGATGGGCTCCCTGTCTGTTTACCAGGCAGGGGGCTCCGGGACCTCTCTTGGTATCAGGGTAACCCGAGCGAAGAAAGTACCCCCATCCCCTGCTATAGTATGCTATGCTATACTATATATGGTATTGTCTACCCTCCCCCCCCCCCCCCCCCCCCCCAAACGTGATCGGTCCCTGAAAAGAGGCCGCACCAAAGTATCTTTTCCCCCATTGCCATGCTTAACTTTTCCTGAACCGGATCATTACTCTCTATTTCTTGTCATGGAATCCCTCAGTCCAGCCCACCCTCTTGCATCGCAGTCTGTCTTCTTGATCGCAAAATATCTTGAAGCCATAATAGGAAAATCGTAAAAGGCCAAAGAACAAAGGACTGGTGAACTCATCGAGGCAAATGACAAGCAGCAGCCCACAAAGCTTCTAACTCGGGACTGGCTGGTCTAGACATCAGGGTCACACCCCATCGGAGCCTCAACAGCTCGCAGGGTGTGATATCCGAGCCAGATCTGCTGAATGAAACACATGCGGATCTCCTTGCGGGCTTGAAGGATCACGGCGTCATGCCGTGAGACGCATCACCATCCGGAGAGACAAGGAGATTCCCACCAAGCACATCATCTTGACTTTTGACCGCGCAGTACTTCCACAACATATAAACGCAGGCTTTATGCAGTGCTCCATCCATCCCTACAGCACTCAAGGACACACCACCATGCATTGCATTAGGTTTGAAGTTGTGATATCATTTATATCGCCTTCCTTGTACGTCACTGGTGGGCCAGGGTCATCATTTTTTGCAGGCTTTGACATACTCCCAAAGTGGAACGCGTCAGCACGCACTAGAACTGGTGGCAACCGGCTTCGCAGACTGGGCGTCCATAGCGCGAGCTGTCTCGTGCTCCTACCTTAAGGCGCAGATCCATGTGAACTGTTTTCTCGGTATTTTGTGAGCGTGATGTGCCAGCCTAGACAACGCCGGGCGTTTTTCGTAAAGCGCGTGCTGCGTAAAGGGTAAGAGTAACTATGATTCGGAATTTTCTGACGACGTACACTGCACACATTATGGCCAGGAACAACAATTTCACTGTTATAAAAGTAGGCGGGAAGGAAAGGCGGAAACTTCAGCCAGTTCAATGGAGCTTCACGCCGTCACTCGAACACGAAGTTCATTGAAGTGCTTGTAGATGGTCACGTGCCATCGTTCAAGGTGCCGAAGTCTCAGTTGTTGAGCGTCCAGCATTTCCCGGCACTTCTGCCAAGCTTCGGGATCCCAAGGGCAAGCTGAAGGGCCTGGGCAATGACGTCCTACCAGTTCTGGGAGAGGGAACCAACAGCCCTACTTTGACGTGGCATGGCAATAGTTGGCCAACCGGCAGCTTTACGTCTTGGCAGCGGGTACAGTTCCTCTGCTTGGCTGCCCGCCTGTTTAATCCGTGGGCGTCTGCAAGTTTTTAGACCACGTCTCCGAGGCTCTATAACCCTGTGGTCAGCTGAGACTTGACTGTCGCTATTTTCCAAGAACTTGGAACGCTTCCCACACTATCTGCCTGAAACTTGACGCGACTCTTAAGCGTACGGGACACCTGCCCTTGCAAGGTGGAATTGGACAAGCTAGAACGGGATGGTGTGATTCGTTGCGACCAGTATGTCCGTTGTCCAAGCTTCTTCACTAAAACAGACTGCCAGCCAGCGCTCACGCTGCCTCCCGGTTCAGATTAAAGCTGATACGGTTCCAGTTCCAGGTCCTCCACACACCCGGCAAGCTTCTAGCCACGACAGACCCACTCTCGTGTGCACCACTGGATGATCCTCCACCAGGGCACTCTGCTGATCAAGTTTCGCTCTTTGTTGGAGAGCTCACTTCATCTCTCCCCGGAAAGATGCCCACGCCGACGATGGCGAGTGCAGCCTTCTACTTGAATACTGCACCAGGGGCTGGCCTAGGCAGTCAGAGCTGCCGCTTTCCTGTCAAGCAGTATTGAGGAGACCTCAGTGTCCACGACGGGGGGCTTCTGAAAGAAGTCCGCATTGTGGTGCTGTTCTATGCTTGATCTCATTCCCGACATGCATCAAGGTATCAACCGACGCAAAGCCATTGCTTGGGAGTCGGCATGGTGGGGAGCAGCCACATCGAGACCCTCGTCTCTGTGTCAGATGTGCTGAAACCCAATGATGGTTTCTCAGATTCCAAGTCTTCCCTGGGAGGAGGTTGGAGTAGACCTTTTCCACCTGAAAGGTCAAGGTTATGTTTTGCTGGTTGACTACAGGTCACACTTTCCTGAAGTCATCAGTATGCGCTTGACCACATCACCGACTGTCATTGCAGCAAGTCAGGACATCCCAAAGGTGGTCCGTAGTGACAAGCCACAGTTCTCAACCAAGCACTTTTCTACACACGCAGGCTTCGAGCATGTCACCAGTAGCCCCAGGTTCCCGCAGTCCAACAGCGAATTGGAGAGAATGGTGCGGACCATCAAGGACCTGCTGCGCAATGCGGATGATCCTTACTTGGCACTGCTTGCCTAGATTTTCTGTGCATATATATGCCTTCTTTTCCTAATAAATCTTAGTTGGAAGTAACGCGTGTCCCTGTGCTCTCTCGTCGTCCCTCGTTTATGTTTTGCGCTTCGAACGGTTTTGCACTGGAATACCAACTTGCCCAGAAGTCCGCCTTAACAGGGACACTCCGGGCGTCAACAGGGTAAGCCCTGCACGACTCCCAGAGTTCGAGAGAGTTCCAAGACTTTGCAGCAGCTCGAGCTACCATGGCCTCAGTCCTTCAACCTGGGTAATCAAGCCAGTCAAAGGAAGCAGCAAGCACTGGACTTCAACCGAAGGACAACGCCCCCTCAAGTATGATGAGCAAGTCTGGGTGCGAGACAAATAGCCCCATGTTGGTTCTGCAACCAGTGTAACGTCCCCGGTGCTAAGTCTTGGAGACCCCGAAGGGAGTTACCCGACGTAATCGGCTACCCCTCGTCCCAGTGTCCAGCATCCCTGTGTTGGAGGGTCTGTGTTGGCAGCGAGTCTAATGCCAGAAGGCCAGAGCTAGTTCCTCCTACACAGTCTGTTTCGCTTCACCCCAGTCACAGTCTTCAAGTGTTTGCCTCTTCGTGTGTCTAGGCATGGAAGAGTGATCCCGAGGCCCAGCAGGCTGCACTTGCGATTGTGTGGTGAAGCACCGTGTGTGCAGTGCTCATCCCAAAACAAGGGGGGATGTACTGACAGGGGGCACCCTTGCGACCAAGAGAAATAAAGCCGTTGTCAGTTCGTGCTTGGGGAACGCACACTTGCTACAACAGCCAGTGCATATCAAAACCAACCCGAATCATCAGATCAGCTGTGCGCCGCCAGGCTGAACTGCACGCGCCAAATACCTGGCGCTCCATGCTCGCATTTTCCCCCATCGCGATTGGACATGCTGCGGCTACACTTCCCCAACTAACTGCCGGCAGCGCCTTCGCGCTCATCGACGACGACCCCTGCTAGCTGCTTGAACCTGGGAGCAGACGACGCACTGGAGGAGTGTCTTCTGCTTTCGCAGGGCACATGGACAGAATACAGTGCGGGCGAGACCAAGTGCAAAAAAATGGGCCAAGTCAACCTTCTTCCCTCCATGCCTACAGGCAAACGTAGTTTTTAATTACTTTCTGAATAAGCAGGTGAATGCTGAAGTTTGGGCTTGAGCCCAAATGGCAAGAGAGCATGGTTCCCTCAATTGCACTTTGGTGCTATTTTAGTAGTACTGGCCATTTCTCGTGTGCTGCCATCATAAGTGTGCGGCTGTGTCACCGCAGCACAGTTAGAAAGTGAGCTATGAAACTATAAAAATGGTGCCACATGTTCATTAAGCCCCTAATAGAGAACAACTTTCGCTTCGATTGATGAAAGTTTCGAAGAACTCGAAAATGTCCTTTGTTTATATTAGGTTTTAAATTTGAGAAAAATGTGACTTACCTGCAATGCAGCACATTTTTCACAGGAAATACTTTTTACAAATAAACTAAAATTTCCAAGAATTAAAAAAGTTGGGGGAATAATACTTTAGAAAATACAGCTCCCTAGCTTGTCTAGATACAGAGAAACAGGGCCTGACATTTCGGCAATATTTCAAAATGTGTTGTTTGTAGTTTTTTAATGGGAACAACTTCACTGAAAATAAAAAATGAGCGCATCAACTCGTTTGAAAGTATGCAAAACGTCCACAGAAAAGTGCCTGCGGCAATAGCTGCAACAGTTTGTGTTTGATATCATGCAATGCATCCAACGCGGCTTGTGGCCCGAGCCAGCTTTTGCAGTTTTACTGAAAAGAGGCAATGTCTTTTCCCTGCTCACTAGGTTCACTTGTGCACAAGGAATAAAATTTTTGCCACAATTAAACGTGCATGCCATGTCTCGTGAAAAAAGCCTTTTCCTCCGCAACACTGCCGGCAGGCTTCGCCCGAAACAGGACTGCAGGATCGTGCTCAAGGCGGCACAGAACTTGCCTGCCCTCATCCAACTTGCGGTGCGAGTCACACAGGGAATCACGGGGAAAAATCATTTTAATCATGCGCGCCCAGTGGCTGGCACGACACACGCCAGAAAGTTCACCAGTTGCTCTGAACAGCCGTGCATGTGCAGTACGCACACAGCACCCTAGGTACTCTATTGCGACACGCATCGCGGACACAGCCCTGCGTAGGGCAATAGGCCAGAGTGCACACTCATCAGAACTTGCCCTTCGCAGGCCGCAGCAGACAGACGGAAACACAAGGGACATGCGGCACGGTTGAGCTTCACCGATCAGTGGGGAGTGCCTACACAAGCAACAAGCTTAACACGGGCCCCCTGCACGACTGCACCTGGCTGCCCGTTTTCTTCCTAAAATATTCCTAGGTGGTCAGTTGGGCTCGTAAGATCCACGATAAGTGTCTGGGGACGACAAGTGCTACCGTGTGGGAAGCTGAAAAACCAGGGTTCAACTGTGTGCGTACCACATTTTCAAGTGTACAACCAGCCCCTGCATTTACCCCCACACGCAATGGGGCATCCAAAGAGAAAAACAAGAAACGTCTGTGCATATTTCCCGCACAGGTGACCGACCACAAATGCAACCTTTCGGTCATACCGTAAAGTTACGTCATACTTAAAGAGCACTCAAGAGGAGACCCTGGCCTAATTAGCGTAAAGAAGAAAACTACAAGAAAACAGCTTATGCACAATGTTTGCATAAATGACCTCGTTTGCCTCAATTTCTGACCTACGTTGCTCGAACTTCCTCCCTTTCCCACGATGTGCCGTGGAATCAGCCACTGCCCGTAATCACATTTCACTTTGCCGTATGTCAAACCTCACCAAATGAATTGAGCTATGGAAATGTACCACGTTATGGCACAAGTGTAAGACGTTCTGCACTTTATATTGCCACTTTGCAACACGAAATTTCATGAAGCCATACTTTATGTGGCGTGGAAAGTAATGACAACTCCTAGGTCCTTTGACAATGCAGGCAGGTAGCATCTAGTGGATAGCCGACCAAGAACCTCGCTGCAATGGGGTGGCGCAGCATGGCACTGCATCCCGGTGTCAAAACCGATTGCGTACTTGTTGTCAGCCTGCAAAAAATGCTCCGGGTGTGTGGCTTAAAGACCGGGGTTTCCCATCAATACAAGAAAGAATCGTGCCTGGCTGCTGCGCCTCAAGAGCTCCCCCTTATGCTGGTTGACCTTGGAATGGCAACACGGCCTGGGCTGAACAGGGGAACTTTATTTGCCTCAGTGGGAGCAGGGGCGCTTGGGGGACCCGTAGAGTGCCACGGCAGCACACACGCTTGGAGGTAGTGGTGGTCGCTGAGATCAGGCTAGGAGGAGACAAACCAGCCGGCCGCCTCGTACTCCTCCCGGGTACGGGGCTGCCCCACAAGGATGGCCGAGCCCCGGAGGGTCGTCTGCGTGCCCGTGGTCTGCGTCCGGGGCCCCGCCGTTTGGGAAGCAGTGGACAGCACCTGCGCAGCACGTCCAGCTCCTGCACTCCTGTGCCAACACACCCAATCGGGGCTGCAAACCGCAAGACCCTTCTCCCCTGCGTGGCCACGAGCTCCTTCCGTGGCACACTGCCACGCCAGGACGGCTGGAACCCGTGAATCACGTGCCCCTGCTGCTCACCCGGATGGTGGTGTCCCTGGCGGCCCGGTCCACCTGGTCGGTGAGCATGACAAAGGGGCTGGTGGCGTCCCGGGTGGGGCCCCCGTGCGACGAGGGCGGCGGGGCCCCCTCCTCCTCCTCCCCCGCCCGGCAGATGGGCCTCCTGCAACAGCAGCAGCAGCGTGAGCCGGCGTGGCAAAGTAGCGGCCGCCGCGGAGGAGCTCGAAGCGGCCGTGCTACTCACAGCGGGCGGCAGATGCACAGGGAGCCCCGGTTGGTGCCGTAGATGAGCCCCTCTCCGGGACGGGGCAGCCAGCGCACCGAGTTGAGGCTCACGGGGGCTCCTCCCCCCCCGCCCTGCTGCTGCTGCGGGGGGCCCGGCTGGCTCAGGTTGCCCACCTGCTGCAGCTGGCCACGGGGGCACTGCCACCGGGGGAACAACACTCGGCACATGAATGGTTGGGGTCGCACAAATGGTTAGCTGAAGCGTGACCGACGCAGAACAGGAAAGCAGCCTGTCTCGCGATGCATAAAAGCTCAGTCTGTGTTCTTTAAATAAGATCAGCCCACAGAAACTTTCGATTCCCAATCACTTCACATGCCCAGCCACTTAAAAACTGTTTATTTGAGGAGGCGGAATAGGTTTATTTTACACTGGCAAAGAAAGGGTGTCCTTCGCTTCAGGGAGGGAGGTGTCCTTATTCCGGGGCCCCTGTAGCTCTGGCCGCACTCGTGGCCTGCATCACTGACTGTCGCTGATCTTCCGGGTCCGAGCTGAGCAGCGCACTCTCCCACTGCTGCTCAAGAGCTGGGTTGGGCATTCGGGGAAAGTCGGGGCAGGCCCGCATCATGCGGTGAAGGGAGGCATACTGAGCCGTGCAGGAAGGCCATTTGTTTGACGGGTGCGTGGACTGAAGCCTTCCTGGGAGCAGGAAAGTGCGTGTGTCTCTCGTGAAGGATTTGTGCAGAAAAGGAAAGGCTTGTCGGGTGAGCCACCTGTGCTGGGGCGGCGCTGGTGACCACGAAGAGAGGCCACGCTCTAGATGAGAGCCCAGCATAGCTCTGGCCGGGGGGGCGTCTGTGTTCGGCCTCTGTCTTCTGCAGGTCTGGGTCGATGACGGACGTTGCCATCGCTGGCCAGAGCGCATGCTTGGCTGCATCCGTGAACCTCAAACTGACGGAATATATTTGGCTCTCGCCGATACTCACCCCGTGCCACGCTGAGTTTCTCCCTGAGCTCGAGGTCTTCACGGCCCAGTGTTGGTGGAATATCCCACACATCTGCCAGTAGGAGCGAGTGTGGGACGTTCCTGCTGGCTTATGGGGTGTGCTTTGGACAACTAAGGACACGAGCTTTCCAGTTGCTGCGGTGGGTGGTAGGCTGAGAGCTTGCTTGTAAAACATTTACTGATGCTTCCACGGGCGTCGGCAGGGGGGTGCAAAAGGCGCCCTTGCACCCCCGAGCCAGCCCAGAACAACTGCTCCCGGCAACGCTCAATACAATGGGTTTGCCCCCTCCAAGACAAAATCCTGCCGATGCCCATGCATGCTTCTCCAATTAACTCTCGCCGTTTACAACTCTGGTGACGTCACAAAACGTAGCACCCAAAAGCATATGGGGCGTCAACAGCTGTTTTTACGTTTCTAGGATTTTCTGCCTTATTCAAAAACTGCTAGTAGCGAGAATGGTGCATTTACATTGTCAGCACCGCAATCTGTCGATACAGGACAACTTGTTTCCACCCTCTAGGGTCTCTTTTAATGGCAATGATGGCAACTTCCCCCACGTGTACGCACGTGCCTACATTACATCTTGAAGTCTACACAACTGGATCACCTCCACCCCCCCTTTTTCATTGTGAACAAGGCTTTCATTCAGGAGCTGAAGCATCTTTGTTTTTAGAAAATTCTGTGCTCGGAGTCAGTTTTCAATTGTTGTCCCATCCAACTCTTAATTTCAATAGCTGAGAATGCGTTCTGAAAAGCCCAACAGTACACACCCCATCTGCAATGTCAACTTTGTGCCCTTGAAGACACTTCTCAACTGTGCACCCGGGGCACTTTCAGGGCACATTCTGAGCACAAATACGCAATGGCTGTGTGGCCCAAGTCTGCACTGTTGTCCTGGTGCCCACTTTTCACAGTGTGCCCATTAAATACTGGAAGACCCGACGTCCGCCTGAGGGCCAGAAAGTGTGCACGTATATCACGGCAGTAACTTCAGCAGCGTGCTACTGAAAGTGCCGTGCCCACATCAACCCGCTGGCAAAAAGGTTTCCGTGGCCCTTTTGAGTGCAGCAACCACTACGCAGCAGGTGGCAACAGTCTGGGCCCCAGAGCAGCACTCACCGACGACGACGACGGCCCATCCGAGTCAGCAGGGCTCAGCTTGAAGATCTGCGCCACCACCTGCACAAGCCAGAGGCCCCAAGTGTGGGTGGGAAGGAGCTGGGCACCATAACAGCAGTGGACGTGCTGCTGCTGCTGCTGCTGCTTACTACCTCTGCAATGCTTTCCTCGCAGGTACTTTTCTCGCCCCACATCGGCTGCTCATGTCGTTCAGATACAGACGCAAAAATAACTATCAGGATCGGTGCCGAAATAAGAAAGTTGTTCACTTTTTACACCTACAAATACAAGCAAATGCGGCACTGCCTACGTCACAACCGAAGCCGCCATATATGACAGCGCAATGCGCACACCCTACGATTGGCTGAACTTGCAATATTTTGTACAGGTCACTTTATCGACCTAACGAGCCTAAATGATGCTGTAGGGCACATTTTAAAGGAAGCATAAAACTTGACCGCAGATAGTGGCAAGGGCAGACACTTCCAGCGCTTGCGTGCCCTTCCAAGCCGTGTTACGATGAGCCGCTCTCTATGCTCTCAGCACCGGCAAGCGTACAGCAGACTCGGTGCTCTCAGTCCGGCCCAAGCGTCTCGACGTTCGGGGACGTGCTCTTCACTGGGAAGCACCGTTCCATGCACCTAAAAGCAACCACACCTTCTTCTTTCTCCTCTCTCTAGCAGCAATCGGCTGCCATGAGGCAAATTCAACCAAGCTATTTTTGATGGAAAGGCCTCCTGCGTCGAGAGTATCGCAACTGTGTGATAGCTCTCCACGAGTCAAACGAGCGAGCTCTCGCAGTGCCAGCCCGACGGGGCCCATTTGCAGGACCCGCTCGTGATGAACAGATGTCATCCCTGCCAGATTACAGTTAAACCTCGATATAACGAAGTCGTACCTGCGGGCGAAAATTTCGTTAAATCGAGAATTTCGTAAAATTGAGGTTTCGATTTTACAGTTAATTTAACCAGTTATTAAGGTCTCAAAACCTTGCCCATTGCTCAGAAACAACTGCTATGTAGTTACCTCTCCACTTAAACCGAAATTTGTACTAAAACTGGCTGCGAAAATTGTGTGAATTAAGAGTTTCAAAACACTTTGGCAATGGAATTCGGATAGCCGACAGTAGTTTGTGTCGTCGTAAAACCCGTGCTTTTTCCGCAACGCCACATTAAATATGATAGCAGACTAGGTTTCCACTTTGTCTTTTTTTCATTTCGGTCACTACTAATTGCCGCTGTTAGTCAATTGAACCCGCGTCCATGCCCCATGAACTTCAACCCGGCGAGGCGCTGGTTCGAAGTTACGCCTCTTTTCGTCCGTTTAGTGGTAGGCCTAGGCGTGGCGTTGAGGGGTGCGGCGGGCCAACAGCGGAAGGGTGCTATAAAGCTTTTGAAAGACTTTTCTCATGGACAAAGGCTCTGCAGTATGGGCGCGTGATGCAACCACGACACTCGAGATAAAGCCATGATTGAGAGTTGAGCGGAGTACACACGGACCGCTTCACTTTTGTGGAGCAGCGCTTACGCGCTCCCGCTAAAATGGAAAGCTTACCTACATTAAATATCTTCTGGCCAAATTTGATTAAGCAATTACTTTTATGCCCGCTGAGCCCTAAAGAAACCGATTTCTCCGCATCGCAGCTGTCTAATGAACACGTTTTGACCACGTTCGGAGAGCAATTTATTGCCACCAGCACTCGATGTTCAAGCCGTAGTGAAGAAGTCCGTAAGCAGTGCTTGGCCTTTCTTGACCAGGGTAGGCTTCACGTGACGCTCGTATGCTGACAGCGCTAACAAGGCTTGCTCTTCAACATTCGCATGCGCCTGCGTGCCTCCGCAGAATGTCGATGGCATCCATCACTTCACCGACACTTCCTCAGGCTCTTGTTCGGAACACTTTTCTTTCCCTTGGAGTGCTCATGCTGCTTAAGACTCATCTAATGATGGACGAACAAAATATTAATGTGGTTATCAGCGAGCACAATCTAGAGCAGCAGCACCGTGAGCAAGGATGCGTAGAAAGAGACACTTGAACTTCGGCCTTCGGCAGCCTAAGCATTGAGGGCGCTGGCGTAGGCAACGATGGAGACGTCAAAATGGTGGCCGCACTATTAAACCGTCCATGACTGCTAGCGGTTTTTGAGCAGCTTCTTTCATCGCTTTTAATTGTTGTCAACCGCATAATTCACCGCTTTTCTTTCATTTTAGCCTTTTAAGAGTTAATGTGAGTACTGCATGTTTTCAATGTAGGCTCTGAGAGGCAAAATAAAACGTGCCTCGACCGGAATTTCGTTCTTCCTTTCTCGCTATGACTTCGTTAATTCGAAAGCGCCGCACGAAATTACTTCGTAAAATCGAGATAAAAATACATGGATTTCGTAAAATTTTGATAGAAAACTTGAAAAAATTCGTTATATCGCAAAAAGTGCCATCAGCAGGATCATGAAGCGGAGCGTAGAGCAGCAGCTGCCTGTACTGACAGAACCCGGAACTCTGTGTTCACGGCAGCCACCTGGGACCCCATCACGCGCAGAGCCAGGCTAGCTGCGATCTCCCCAATCGGCACATGCAGACAAATCCACGTGCATGAGCACCGACCCAGCCCAGACCAGATTTCACTGTCCGCCATCCTGTGTGCAGTGGACGGGGTTTGTGGGGAGGCCCGTCGAGGACTGAGGCAGACAGGGGAGATTGTGGTGATCTACACAGACAGTAGAGAGGCCATAAAAATCCTTGGCCGCACCTCCAGGACTGGCACGCTTGCTCACAGGATCAAAATGGCAAGCACAGTGCTGTACCAGCAATATGGAGTGGAGGTGAGGGTGGACTGGGTACCAGGTCACGCCGGTGGCATTGGCGATGGAGCCGCACAGGCGTTGGCGAGCGAGCTAATGGACGACCGCTCCGCCCTGGCGACCCAGACTATGCCTGCACCAGGCGACCCCGACCCAAGAGCCAAAATTCTGGCAGCCAAGAGGGAGCGAAGGCGCACCCTTTGGCAGCACATCCCCACCAACCACCACCCACTGCCCCGAGGACTGCCACGGGGGGCTCAGGTCCTCATCCACAAGACACGTGCGGGGGCCGCACTAACAGCAGACGTGCTCGCCAAATGGCGGGCCCACCACCGATGCAGGCCCGGGGCTACCGACGACGACAGCGACGACAGCGACCACGAACAGGGCCCCATAGTGAGCTGCTCCACATGCACCATGGAAGTGTGCCCAACAGTGACCCACATGCTGTGGGAGTGCCCTGGCTACCGGGACCTCCGTGCCCAGTACCTGCCACCGCACATCAGCACTCTGCATCAATGGACCACCCCCAGCAACAACAGCCGCCGCTGCTCTCCCTCTGGGCGTTCGCTCACGAGGCAGGCATCGATCGCCGCATGTGATTGCAAATGTATACCATGTACACGCATGTGTGTACGCACTTCTTTCTCTTCTTTCTTTGTTTCTGTCTTTTCTCCGACACCCTTCTTCCCCTCCTATTAGGCCAAAGAGCCATTCCACAATAAAGACTTTTCATTCATCGCGAATTTCATTGAATCGAGGTTCGTTATATCGAGGTTCAACTGTATCTGAAAAATGACAAAAACTGCACATAGGTTGATGCTCAGGCATTGTGCACCAAGTTCTTGCACCTTGCCCGTCGCCCGAATGGAGGGTCGGCAGTTCAACCCCGCCCGAGCCAAGGCTTCTTTTTTCTTTTCCCGTTTCTCCCAGAAACAGGAAAAGTTTGACATTCACATTCGAAATCGGAGACACCCCCAACTACAGCCCGCTACGGTGACTCCATGTAAAGTTCTTTCGGCGCGCAGCGAAAGCTACAGAGCCGAAACATGCTGTCTTTCTACACAGCGGAATATGGTGCCGGCTTGCAGTTAAAAGACACTCTTAAAACGGGGTACAATGTCTATACTCGATACTTAAGACTTAATGTGAACACAGACGCGAACTTTTACAGTTGAAAATTGAGAGAAATGTGCTTTTATTATTACGCCAGATTCACAACTCAAACATTCACGACGTGCGTCAACTAATTCCAGCAGAGGTGTTCCAGCAGAGGATTGAAAGCTACTACTGCCCCTGCCACTGTAGACTCCCTTGCCACAACAAGCTATCGTGGCACGCAACATTTTCTTACACCTTTCAGGAGTCTGGGAAACAAGCCAGAACATGAAGGGAGTGTACAGGGGGTTGGCAGGGGGCGGGGAGGTGACTTGCAAGCTGTATGAAGCTAGTTCTCACTGGAGCCAGGCGGCGCCATCAGCGACAGCTCCGGAGGGCTGTCCACCTTTGATTTGCTGTTACTTGAGCCAGCATTACCGTGAATTTCGCTTCCTTTATAAAGTACAGCTAATTTTCCCTGATAGAAGCCCAAATTCCACGAGTTTTCCCCGAGTTTTTCCAGACTATTCAAAATCCCTTATAATTCCAGGTTTTCCCTGTTTTCCCGGTTGGTTGACGCCCTGATAAGCCTATCTCGGGGCGTCCGTTAGCAAATCTATTCAATTAATTTTGTGTGAATCAATGTGCAGGCTCAAAATTTTGCCAAAACGATTTGCATGTCGCAGAAGATCGCTCCTGTTCAAAGGGGCCCTAAATAAGCTTCTGAAGGTCACCATTTCAAACGTGCAATCGCTAGAGTACCCCATCACAACAACGTATACAAAATATTACACCTCTGCGTAAAGCAGGGGCTGCTGCGTGCACCTCGAACTGGCCCTGTTTCTCTAGGTGGTCGGTGACGTCACAGCTTCCACAGCGCTTCGGAGGCGACCGTGAGGGGGTACCTTATTGCGGGCCCTTTTTAACGAACAATAACTCGGCTAATACTCAATGCTTTCAAACTATTTTTGCGGCAGGACATTCCTCGGATAGTACTCCGGCAATTGCGCACGTAAAATCGCAACCTTTGGAACCCTGTTTAGCGCCCGCTTAGCTTCCATATTTTCTAGTAACTAAAGCTTGATTTTGGGCTGGTTGGGTACACATGACACCTTAGGAAACAGCGCGACAAACTCGGACAGAGAGAGGGCGAACAGACGCGAGCGCTGACGAGCAACTGGCGAAATTTGATTAGAGTTGGCAATAAATAGAAAAAGGAAACAACGTAATCATACGCCAGTGCGAGAAAGAAAATCTAAATAACCAAAGAAACGCCGTGAACGTAGGGGATGATGTTGAGGCGGCCCCTGGCATTCTCTTGAGACCAAGGGCCGCCTCAAGGTCATCCCCTATGTTCACGACGTTTGGCACCCCCTGAAGAGGATAGGCGACAAGGCAGGAGTGCGGACAGTTTTTTCAGCGCCCAACAAACTAGCCACCTTGTGCGCCATGGTCAATGATGGAAAGTATTCCAGGGCTAAGTACGCGACGAAGCATGAAAAACAGTACGTTAAATGCGTGGACTGCATAGTATACGAGATCCCACTTTCGTGCGGGCGGTTCTACGTGGGCCAGAGTGGCAGGTGCGTTAATGACCGCCTTTGTGAGCACGCATATGACATGCCACAGGAACAGCCTTACACTGCAAGAATTGCAAAGACTGCTACCCCAAGCTCAACGAAACCCACTTCTTAAAACGGTACCGGCATGCCCGATCCCGCGAAACCTTTGAAGCTTCAGTTATAAGCATTAAGGGGGAGGGGATGGGTGAATTCGGCTTCGGTGGCGCTCGTTAAGCGTGAGATTTGCGTAGCTGGCCGGATGAAAATAATGTTTGTGTGTTTTATCACATTTTATAGCCGACGCCGCTTTTCAAGCTTTGTTCATCTCGATTTTCTTTCTCGCACTGGCATATTATTACGTTGTTTCCTACTTCTATTTATTGCCAACTCTAATGAAGTTTCACCAGTTGCTGGTCAGCGCTCGCCTCTGTTTGCCCTCTCTCTGTCCAAGTTTGTTGCGCTGTTTCCTAAGGTGCCAAATTTTCTAATACCACAGATGAAAGCGAAGTCACTGCCACAAATCTGTATTTAGGCAATGCCAACGGCTGCAATGCAGAAAACATGGAAATTGGACCTCTGATAGAACTGCGGTTACTCTTATATGTGACCTAATTCTGGCAAAATTGCTGAAGTAGCGCTGGTATTTAAAGGCGGTGACAGCAATGTCTCAAAAGATTATCGGCCGATTTCAATATTACCCTTTTTTTTCGAAGGCGACTGGAAAGATTACATATTGTAGGTTCTCTAAATATCTCTTTAAAAATAGTTTGCTTCCCTGTTTTCAACATGGCTTTCGCACGCATTGTTCTACCGCAAATGCGTTACTTAAACGAAAAGAAACAATAGTACTAAAAAATTTTCCCGAAAATTTATTAACACTGGATATTTATAGTGATTTATCCAAAGCTTCTGATTCGTTGAGTCATAAGGTTCTGCTTAATAAATTGCACGCCTATGGAATTCGCGGTACTGCTCTTACTTACATCTTACTCAAATAACCAACAACAGTACACATCCTACAGTAAATTTTCATCCTAACTTAGATGCGTAAAAACAGGAGTACCGCAGGTCCCCTGTTATTTTTTCCTGCATATTAGCGATCGGCACTGTATTATTACACGCCCTGAAGTTAACCATATGCTGTGCTGAGGACACCACTCTTCTAATTGCAAGAAAAAGTACAATGGATATTGACAACATTTGTCAAGAAATGTTACCCATTTTTCTAAAGTGGACAGATAGTTGCCTTTGTGTTAATGCAGACAAAACGATAGGCATACTATTTAGGCCAAAAAATAAAGTACCTCTCCCTAAACCAATACGTGGTACAAAAAAGGTGCGTATACTTGAGACTATATCAGTGCTAGGAGTGCGCTTTTTTAGTACCTTGGGACATTATTGTTAGCGAATTTAAAAAATAAAAATGTGTAGAATAATTGGGATGCTAAATAGAACCCCTCATATACCGTATTTACTCGCGTAATGAACCCACTTTTTTCCCAGAAAATTCGGCATGCATTTGGGGGGAGGGTTCATTATGCGGGAAAAAATTGCGACAGATTTTTTAAAAGCTGAAATTCCACACAATGAAGTTGCTAGAAGAAGCGCGTCAGAGCCTTACCAGTTTCGTAAAAACGCCTCAGTGATTATGTAATGGAATTTCTTTCTTATTCTGAACATGCCAGTGGCCCCCCCATACTCGCCATAGAGCTGTCCTCCTCACTGAACTCGATTCTGGCTTAACATTCGTAGTCTGCCCACAGCGCACCATCTTCCGGGCCGCCCAGGCACCCCAGAAGTTATTTTCTCACACCCGGAAACTTCCCTTCTTTGGGCCCATGAAACACATGACAATCCTGTTCACCGACCAAAAACCTTGTTTGCACCCATCGCTTACACGCAGTGGGTCACATGAAGTGCTGCCCAGTCGCGCGGTTTCCATGTGCCCCACCACCGTCAGTTTAAAACCGTCTGCGCAACTTATGTACTGGCCCATCGCAAGGCACGCACCAGGAGCACAAAAAAAGGTCGGAACACAGCTGAACACCACCACCACGGGGCGTCATGGCGAAGTCGTGGAACAGCAAGGGGAGGGGAGTGCAGAGTACGTTTAGTGCTTCGTTCGCACGCTGCCAAAAACCAGCCGGAACGGCAAAGAGCAGGAAAGGAGTGCGGAGTACGTTTTGCGCTTTGTTCGCACGCTGCAACGTTTGTGTGGTGCAAGGTTTGTTTTGTGTGCAGCAGGCGGCGCACCGAAAGTGCGCAATTTTTAAATTGTGAGCCACGGCATTCCCGCTCACGTCTCGGGCTACTGTTGAGATATCTTTTTGTTGGAAGGCCTTTTTAGCATTTCTGCGTGTTCTGTGGCGCGATACCAAGTTACTGCGATCGCCTACAGCAGCAGCAACCATGCTGAGATGAAAACAAATCCCCCCTGCATTTTTTATTCCAAGGGACAAAAAAGTAAATTCTCAAGAAGAAAAGTAGGGGGAGGGTTCATTACCCGAATGGGTTCATATGCGAGAAAAAACGGTATTACCTGAAAAAATAAGGATTTTATTTTACAATTCCCTATTCCCCCCCCCCCCCCCCTTCCCTAACATATGGCCAGTTGGTCTGGGGCACAACAACTAAAACGAATTTAAACAAGTTGCTCCTCTTGCAAGAGAGAGCTATAAGAGTTGTAGCCGATGTTTCATTTGGCACTCACAAAAAAGAGCTGTTCGATCAAGATAAAATGTTTTGCCTAGACGGCGACCATCATCCTCCTCATCAGTGTACACACTAGCTGCGCCAACAGAGCATCAGTGCCCTGGCTGGAAGAACGTCTCTGCTGGGGCGGTCCCTTGGCATACCCGCTCGGCAACCCTTTAAATGATGCTTGCTTTGCTTTCTCATCATGTAATGTTTACAAGCAAGTGAAGTATCGTGTTAACACGTTTATGGCAATTCAAGATTCAGACTTCACGACTGTAATAGTAGCCTGACTTTGCTTGTTCCGTTTTATTTTTGCCTTCCTTCCTCTTTTCTACAGGGCCAATTCCGACCTGTTCCTTTTTTGGTAGGACAAACTTGCGTCGCCAGTTGCTGGCGAATTTAGGGACAGCTGCCTCGTCGAGCTGCCACGCAGTGCAGCTTTTTGTGGCTGCTGCATGCTCGGGGAAAATAAATTTGACTCGATACGTCCCCTGAACGGTGCCAGCAAACTCCCCCTGACATAATGCTCGAGTGCAAGCGGTCCGCTTCATACGACGAACCCTCGGTGTTTTTCCCTCGCTTTTACACCGCTCCACCGCCTCGTCTCGACCCGTCTTTATTCTTGGCCCCCGTTCGACGCTGCTTGACGTGCAAAGCTCCACAGGCAGCCGGGTACTCGTGAAGTAACACAGAAAGCTGGGAGAGTCGCTAAGAGCTCATAATGAAACGGAAGCGAGCGACAACCAGAAGGAACAATTACAACGGGATGGAGCGCTACTGTAATCAACTAAACTTTTATTGAAAAAGAGAAAACACGAAGAAAAGACACAAAATAAGATGCTGCATCACTTGGGCCAGACACAAGCGAACCTTTTGTTAGGTAACATCCAGGTAGCCTACTTCAAGATTAGACAGAGATACACTTATCACCCATTTTTGCGATGTGAGCTGCCTCCACGATTTCTTTCGGTCACGGTGTCGATACAAGACAGTAGTTTCATTGAACAAGGGACGGCATCCACATGACAAGAAGAGAGGGTCAGAGAACGGGCCTTGTGGGAGGAATGAACCTCCAAGGCCTCTGTTGTAAATAGTTCTGAAGGGCTTCACCTCCAAATCTTCTTTTCCGCAAAAACGCACAAGCCTGACATCCCTTTTCGTGCTACTGTGTCTGAAAGGGGCCCCTGGCAACACGTGGTGTCTGGGTTTCTACAGCGCCATCGTTCCTCGTTGAACATTCGGGACCCGTTTCGCGTACGCAATTCTGAGACTGTGGTTGAATTCCTATAAAACGAGAATCCCGGTTCTTGTTATGGTTTCAGTATTGGTATTGAAGGCGCGTTTTACTCCCTTCCGCATGATAAACTTATGGAGAGTGTGAAACTGTGCATCACTGAATAAAATGACGAAACGGCCTTCAGGACTAAGTGTGGCGTGTCTGTGGAAAGTTCTCTGGAACTGTTGTCCTTCTGCCTTTGTAGGATGGCAGAATGAAGTTATTTTTTTGGAAAAGTCGGGTGTTTGCACAGGCTTGAGGGTTGCCCTTATTCTCTGTGAAATCTTCCTTAGCAGGGTGGATCGCCTATTGGAGAGGTATCTCCATGGGTGCATAAACGTGTATTTCATTCCGTTGACGACTTTTTAGTTCTGTCAGATAGGCACGATTACCACAGAGTTTGCGTTGGCATCTTAAAAAGTTTTTCCAGAGTGCGGCTGTGGATTGAATTTCACCTTTGAGTTGCCTAAGGACAATGTTCTCCTGTTTCTTGATTTACGCTGCGTTTTTCCGATCGCCATGCTTGTTGGTGGTTCTGGCTTAGGTCCTCCAGACCGCTCCTAAAGTACGGATCGGCCCACTCAAAAGTTGTTAGGAATGGCATCGCGCTCTCGTGCATCAAGTCTGCCCTCTCAAAATCCTGTCCTCATTCTGTGAGGTTGAAGGCTGCTGGGTTTCCCGATAACCTGTTGTCGAGTGTACGAGAGAAGCGTGTGAAGTGGGTAAATTCTGGGTGTTGTTCCGAGCCCAACCGAGACAGGGATGAAATTAGAAAAAGAAAGATCCGGCAGTGCCCTACATGCATAGGATCGAAAAAAGTGGCAAAACGTTTTGATGTTGATGTTTTGTTTAGTGCCCCGGGCGGGTAAGATTTCTCGTGTTTGCGCGGCTGCTGAAAGAAAGGCCATGTCTGTCAAACACACTCATTTGTATGTGGGCTGCCGTGTGGCGGTGATCTATAAGATACCGCTGAAGTTCAAACGTGCCCATACAGTTGAACCTCGATATAACGAACCTCGATTTAACGAAATTCGCGATATAACGAATTTTTTCAAGTTTTCTAACAAAATTTTGCTAAACGCATGTATTTTTGTCTCGATTTTACGAAGTAATTTTGTGCGGCGCTTTCGATTTAACGAAGTCACGGCAAGAAAGGAAGAACGAAATTCCGGTCGAGGCACGTTTTATTTTGCCTCTCAGGCCCTACATTGAAAAAATTCAGTACTCAAACTGACTCTTGAAGGCTAAAATGAAAGAAAAGCGGTGAAATCTACGGTTAACAACAATTAAAAGCGAAGAACGAAGCTGCACAAACCGCTAGCGGTCATAGACGGTTTAATAGTGCACCCACTATTTTGACGTCTCCATCGTTGCCTGCGCCAGCGCCCTCTATGCTTAGGCTACTGATGCCTACTTCAAGCTTTTTTTTTTCTACGCGTCATTGCTCACGGTGCTGCTGCGCTAGGTTGTGCTCGCTGATAACCAAATTAATATTTTGTTTGTGCATCGTTAGGTGAGTCTTGTAAGCAGCATGAGCACTCCAAGAGAAAGAAAAGTGTTCCGAACAAGAGCCTGAGGAAGCTCGGTGAAACTGACAGCCACCGAAGTGTGATGGATGCCATCGATGTTCTGCGGAGGCACGCAGGTGCACACGAATGTTTAAGACCTTGTTAGCGCTGTCAGCATACGAGCGTCACGTAAAGCCCGCCCTGGTCAAGAAACGCCAAGCACTGCTTATGGACTTCTTCACTACGGCTTGAACATCGAGTGCTGGTGGCAATAAATTGCTCTCTTTGAACGTGGTCATCTTCGTTTCACCAGCGTTCATTAGACAGCTGCGGTGCGGAGAAATCAGTTTCGTAAGGGCTCAGTGGGCATAAAAGCAATTGCTTAATCGAATTCGGCCGGAAGATTTTTAATGTAAGCTTTCCGCTTTCCGGATCACGTAAGCGCTGCTCCACACAGTGAAGCGGTCCGCGTGTACTCCGCTCAACTCGCAATCATGGTTTTATCTCGAGTGTTGTGGTTGAATCACGCGCCCATACTGCGGAGCCCTTGTACATGAAAAAAGTCTTTCGAAAGTTTCATAGCAGCCTTCCGCTGTTGGCCCGCCGCGCCTAAGCCTACCACTGAATGGGCGAAAAGAGGCGTAACTTCGAACGAGCACCTCGGCGGGGTGAAGTTCACGGGACATGGACGTGGGTTCAATTGACTAACAGCGGCATTTAGTAGTGACCGAAATGAAAAAAGAAAAAGTGGAAACCTAGTCTGCTATCATATTTAATGAGGCGTTGCGGAAAAAGCACCGGTTTTACGATGACACATGAACTACCGTCGGCTATCCGAATTCCATTGCCCAAGTGTTGAAACTCTTAATTCACACAATTTTCGCGGCCAGTTTTAGTACAAATTTCGCTTTAATTGGAGAGGTAACTACATAGCAGTTGTTGCCTGGCGAGGGCCAAAGTGTTAAAACCCCAATAACTGGTTAAATGAACTGTAAAATCGAAACCTCGATTTTACGAAATTCTCGATTTAACGAAATTTGCGGCCCCAAGTACGACTTCGTTATATCGAGGTTTAACTGTATTGGGAAAACTGGACGCTGTTTGAATATCCGGCTGCACAAACATGAAAGGGCCCTAAAAACAGATAAGCTTTCAAAAATGTCCACGCATTGCTCGTCGTGTGGACACCGTCACCAAAAGACCGTGATTGTGTTAACTGTATGGTTCCCCCCCCCCCCCCCTTTTTTTGGTTCCTTTCCTTTCGTTTTTGTTGTTTTGCTGTTTTTTTTTCTTTTGCTGTCAATTACCCGACTGTTGACTGTTTTTTTCTTTTTTGGAGTTCTTGCTTTGAATCATTTTTTATCACTTTCACTATCACATTCACTGAACGTCTGTACCCTTGCAACGTTTTTTTTTTCATGTTATTGGCGTTTTCTTTATCAATTTTTAGTCATTTTTGTATAAATTACATTTAAAGAGTGTTTTATTTTTTGCATTCACCTCTGCTGCTACCCTGCATATTGACTGCATTCGTTGCATTTACTTATCGAGGGTCCCGTCGCAGTCCCTGGACTTTGGGACCCTTGTCTGCAAAACATAACCGCCTGTATTCTTTTGTTGACATAATAAGCTTCATTTGATTTGATTTGAAAAAAAAAGACGCGCGAAATCGTGGAGGCAGCTCACATTGCGAAAATGGGTGATAAGTGTATGTCTGTCTAATCTTGAAGTAGGCTACCTGGATGTTACCTAACAAAAGGTTCGCTTGTGTCTGGCCCAAGTGATGCAGCATGTTATTGTGTCTTTTCTTCATGTTTTTTTGAATAAAAGTTTAGCTGATAGTAGCGCTCCGTCCCATTGTAATCGTTCCTTCTGGTTGTCGTCGTTTCTTCACGCTTCCGTTTCATTACGGGTACTCGTGAGCAGGAGTTTACCTTGGACGGCCCCGCGTGGGAGCAGAACGCCAACGAGCCAACTGCGAGAAGTCAAAGTTGAGGTGGCTGGCGGACTGTGAATTTGAAGCTCCCAACAAGCCGCCAACGAACGCGAAAACATTCGACGCAACTCCACAGCCATGACTGAACCCCCGCTTTCCTCGCCCGTGCGATCTAAGTTTCTTCTTTTCTCGACGCTCTTTCGCTCTCTACCTCTGCTTTCTGCTGACCAGTGTCTTTGAAAGCGGTGTTGTTGCCCCCCTTCTTTCTTTGCCGCATTTTTTCCATCGCTGCCTGGTACCCCCTCGTTTCGCTTGGCCTTGGCAGATTCACACTCACTTGTTCCCCCGCTCAGTTCGCTCGACCACGAGGGCCTCGTCTTGCGCACACAAGGCTCTAGGCCGGCGGACTACAAATAGCGCCGGATGGCATGCGGGTCACGTGGTGCATGGTGCTCGGCTGGCGGGCTAGCTCGGACTCCGTGGGTGGGAGGCACAAAATAGGCATTTTGTCTTTTTTAAACTTGGGATTTTAGCTAAAGGTTCACAAATCATGCAAGAATGTGCTAAATATAAGAGTTTAAATAAGTTCTTAGTGTGTGACCGTCCACTAGGCCGGCATTTACCATTTACCCGCACCCCGGTCATATGCCGCTCTTGCACAGTCCCTTGAAAGCCGTATCATCGGGGTTACACTGTAACTTGCAAAAACAATGAAGGGAGCTCGCACTTAAAGCAACCAATGAAGGGAGCTCGCACTTATAGCAACAATGGTGGAGTAAAGGTCGTTGTGACAGTGAAGAAGAAGTAAATCGGCTGCAGTCGTGGACTGAAACTGTGTCATTGATGGCTGTGAAGCTTGTGTATAGCTTCGCTACTATCAAGCCTTGCGCGTTAGAGTGAGCTTCCTTCATTTTTTTCTTCTTTAGTTTCCCGCGCGCACCTCTTCACGAAACCCCAGAGAGAACCACAGGCCCCGTGCCTCACCTCGCGGTCGTGCGGGGGCGGGGGGGCAAAGTAGCCCTGGTGGTGGTGGCGGGTGGAGGCGAAGCCGACGACCAGGTAGCGGGCCAGGGGCGAGAGGCTGACGGAGATGGCGTTGGCCCCGAAGCTCCAGGTGTGCAGCAGCTGCGGGGGCCGCTGGTGCAGGCCGTAGACGCACAGCGAGGCGCCCAGCAGGCCGCAGGGCACCAGCGCAGCCAGCAGCTCCCCGCACAGGGCCACGCTCGAGTCGTTGTGGATCTTGCACCGGGGGGCCACCACGCACGCCTGGGCTGCGGGGTGCCACCGAACCGCATTGGCAAGGTCAGCCGCCGCACGCGCTCCGACATTAATCGGTGACCCAGATCCCAACTTCTCTCCTGCCCGCTCCTCCAAATGGAAGCGCACTTTGTCATTCACGACACATGACTGACGTTGTGAGCAGGCATACACCACAATGACGACGCATCAGCCCCTGCTTCCTCGCATGCAGCACCCCCTGTGCCCTAACAACAACTCTCCAACCCAAAAGCAAAGGCACCACCACCCGGCCACTTTCTCCGTGCCGAGCCACTCGACTCTTGGTGCTCCCACCTTTCCACTCCTTGCCACCTTACTGCCGTTCTGCCCCAAGAACCCCGTTGTGCGACTCAGGCAGATGGAATGCTTCTTTGACTGCATAATAGCGCAGCAGGACCGTTACTCACTGGTGTACAAGCTTAGCCTCCACTCTGCCACAGCCTGAAGCCCAGCCCTACGACGAGCTCAGGGCAGTCCTCCTTGAGCGCCACCGTCGGTTCCTAGAACCACACGTGCCAGCCGGCCAGCCTTGTACCACACCCGTCGAGTGCCTCTTGTCACACACCCTGCCCCGTGGATCGACAACAAACACCGACTGCACGCCAGCAGCCCCACACAATCAAACCCCGGGACTGTCTCTGAAGAAACCTTGTTTACCACCTGTCACGAAAGCGGCTCCTGAGGACCCAAGTGAGATTTCGGCAACCACCCCGCCCTGTCCGTCCACCTGAAGAATTCAGCTGAAGACACTGCTTCCCCACGCATTTCGACCATCTGCGATGTTGCTGGCGCGTCTACTAGCACTCAACAGTTCCTGCCACACAGCACTCACAAGACGCACACTGTGGTACACACTACCAAATACAACGAAAGCCCCACCTCCGGCAAGCTGCCACTGTCCCGACAGGAGGTATGTCACCGACAACCCTCTGGCCCATGCGACAAACTCCAGCCAGATGACTCTACAGTGCGGCGTTCACATGCATGACCAGCATGGCTTAGTGGATGCAGAGTTTGTGAGACACGGGTCTCGCATGTCCCAAGAATTGACCACAAGGTCACCGTGTCGAAAACAAACCTTCTCCGAACGTTTCCCTGCCAGGCCGGGACGCACCCCCAGTGCCGGCTCGGTTTCCGGAATATCAGGGAAGGAGTGGCTTAACGTAACACGTCCAAAGGAAACAGCAAGGGTGAGAAATCGCCTTTTCAGTTTGTTGTGCACGCTTCCGGGACGATGAGCCCACCGTTTCAACATCAGAATCTGACACTGCGGAACTAGCGCCCCTTCCTTGGATGAGAAACTCTCAGAATGCGCATCCGAGCTCAGCTCGTATTCAGATCGGAATCGAAAGAACCATCGCCCCCGTCCACATTCAAAGGCCCCGCGCTGTCAGCCAGACAAAAGTAACCGCGCGTATGGAGGGAGCACTTTCAGCAGCCCACACGACACACAGAAATGATGCGTTGCGAAATTATGATCACAGATAGAGATAAAAAGATGATTGAAACAACAACCTGGTTTGCTCCTGACAGCGGCAAGTGAGAGCGCAGCGGACGAGCGAAACCCGTGATTGAGTCACGTTTCAGTCTATTGGAGAGGCAACGGTGCGCTGGACTTACCTGGCGCGTTGTAGCAGATGCGGAAACAGAATGGGGGCAAAAAAAATAAAAAGAAAGCACACGTGCCGCATGGTCACTCATCTTAGCATGTGGAGCTGCCATGCCCCCCAGCAACAAAGGGTCGGCATGGTCGCTCCGTACTCTTCAATACTGTCAACACCTGTTACAACAGACCATTTTAATTCGGAAAAAAAAAAAAAAAAAAAAAAAGTCAGCTACAGCCGAAGCATGCAGTACCCAGGAAGGGGATGGGGAGGGGGGGGGGGGGGGGGGGTATATGAGCGCAAAAGTGGGTACTCTGACAGTATTGCATAAACATATTCTTTCTACACCACCTCTGCACAGTGTTCGCGTGAGGGAAAATAACCGCCTACAAACCGTTTCCACAAAGGCCTTGCGCATGCGGTCAATTGTGGAAAGACGCACGATCAGCTGAGCAAATACAGCAAGAATATAATTAGGAGCAATTATTAACTAGCTATAAAAAATCAAGGGTGACCATAAAGTGACAAAAAAATTGTGTGTTGTAACATACATGTGGTTTATTCACAAGTAACACAAGAAAAATTCTAAATAAAAACGGGAGAGTAACAAGCAGGTACCTTTTGAGTGAATCGAAATCAGATAGACATCAATTTCGCGGGCGCAAAAAGCGGGAAGCGCCCGGAGGACGATACCAAACCCAGCTGCCACGTCCGTGCGCGCGGCCGAATGTGCGAGTGATAGACGGCGCACCGCCCCTAAAAAATACCAAGAGGAGAAAAGAACCTCATCAGTTTCGCAGGCGCCCTTGGTCTGTGGCAGGCGCAAAGCTGGAGGCGCCCGGTGGGCGTAAGGGGGCTTAGGTGGGCGTAGAGTTCCTCTATATAGCTCCCGCAGGGAGCTAAGAGTTGCGCGACCCTTTTCCACGCGCCGCCATGATGACGTCACTCCGGTTATCCATGCCATGCAGAGAAGCCCCCACTACAGCTACGCCGCAGCCGCCGACGCGGGCGGCACTGCGCCCCGCACAGGAACAGCAGCAGCAGCAGCGTGAGCGACATCGCAGGAATCCAGCGTAACCGCCGTAAGGCGCCGCCGACCAAAGCGCCCCCACCGCGCGTCGGCTGCCGTCGGAAGCGGGGCGGCGAGGCTCCTACACTCGCGATGGGCGGCTTTCCCGCAGCAATCCGGATAACAAGATGGCGCGCGGTCGCGCAACTCTTAGCTCCCTTTGGGAGCTATATACAGGAACTCTAGGTGGGCGATACCCAGCGCGCCCCCTCGTTACCAGATGTGCAGCGATAGCCGGTGCGCCGCTGAAGTAAATCATTCAAAAATAGAAAGAAGAGCCATCGGCGCAAGAAAATAATTTGACGTACTGTATTTACACCATTGTAGGTCGACCCTTTTTTTCAAATTTGACTACCCAGTGTTGGGAGGTCGACTTAGAATCGAAATCAAATCGTGCACCGCTAGTAACGGCAAGGGAAACGAGAAATCGGGTGTGCTACAAGATGGGGAGAGCCTTGCACCCTCGTTTTCATGGTTACGGTCGAAGCGTAGCGTATTAAGGGGGGACACTGGTCTTGAGGACATTTTTGTTATTTTTTAACTTATGAGCTTCAGATTTACACATTGAGTGTATTTCAACGTCCTGAGCCCAAATAGTTTTCATCTATGGGGTGTAAGTTTAGAGTTGTGCAACATGTTATGCCACTCCATTTCGGGCAATATTTTCATTATCTACCTACGAAGTACTCAAATAGCTTTTATCCCTTTGTGCTCTAGAAGGACCAGGGAGTGCAACTATACCATAGCAGTAACTTTAGCCTTGTTTCTGAAAGCACTGTGTACTTCATAAATGTCATGTCATCAATTTCCAATGTTTTTGTGAAATTAACTGCATAAAATCTCGCACCAGCAAAAAGAAATTCTAAACTTCTGTGGTTTTATTGCATTGTTCAGTTCATACGCTTTCAAATGCAGTGAAAATGATACAAATCGAACCAGTACATCCCAAGATATTGTACCCGACAGCTGACCATGTGGGGAAAAAATTGGTTCTGAGAAAACAGGGCACAAAGTTTGGAAACATGGGTAAAAATGGTCATTTAGGTGACTTCAAAGGGCGACAGCTTTGTGAATACTTATGAAACAGCTATAATATTTTGCAGGTACATTCTTTGGGACCTGCAGACTGCAAATAAAATTAATACAGAAAATTGATTTTTTGGCAAATTTTCGGTCCTCAAGACCAGTGCCCCCCTTAATTTACTGTTGCATACATTCTAGCGTCAACAAAGGTCATACCGACATTGAAAGTTAGCGTTCGCGATCTGTGCCCTTTGTGCGACTAACCTCCCACCATTGCGTTTCGGAAGTGTACTGAACAACATGATATGATTGTGGCTCCGTTAGCGCCGCGCACTGAATCAAGGAATTCGCTAATACTTAATTTATTTATTAGGAACGAACAAAACGCTTCTTGAATGCGAATAATGCACTCACGAATAAAAGGAAATCGCGAGCGGCCGCTTCTTCAGCCGCCATATTTGTTTTGATAGCGCGCGGCAGTGGCCGCTGCCGGTAGTTTCTATTGTTGTGATCTCGCAGCGAATGTGTTCTCACGATTAGAAGTGAAGTTTCCCGCTAAACCCACAGCACATCGTTATTCCGCCTACTCACACAGAAGCTTCTCTTTTTTAACATCTACTGTACGCACCACAAGCGTACGGCTCTTGGGGGAGCATCGATCATTGATGGAAGAGCCGCCGTAGGGGCAGTTGACGGCAGTTGATGGGCAGTTGACGGAAGAGCTCCTCTTTCGGCATTCGTTTACAGCAGCGTTCAATGGGCTGCTTTCTGCGCTCACATTTCTTTCTTTCTTTTTTTTTTTTTTTTTTTTTTGAGAGACGCGATTTTGGGAAGGTCAACCTACATTCGAGTCGACTTACAATCACGTAAATACAGGTATTTCCGCGGTGTGGCAGCACATGCCAAGCAAGAGAAGTTGGCGAAAAAGGCGTGCTTTTTAAACATACAAGCGATGACGTACATGTACGTTATTGACCTTTCTGAAGATGTTTGCAGAGGACATACATGTACGTCCTCTGTACGTCCTTCATGTACGTCCTTCATGACAAGGCAGGTTAACCCGAAACCGTTCATGAAGCAAATCGGATCGCTGCCTGACGTTCCCCCAAGACAGCTCCCACATTTTTTATGATTTTAGTCTGGTCACTGAAACAGCTGATCCGATGGACAGCTGTAAAACCGGAAGTTAGACCTGTTGGATTGCGCACAGCCACTGGCAGATTGCACACAATGGATGGGAAGCAACCCCCTGCTTTTTACCTTTTTCACTGAAGAAACGCGAACGATGCACGCGTGGGAATAATAAAGACCGAACTTCATTGAACCCAAGTTCTTTATTACATAAAAAAAAAAAAAACTGTGACGAGGGCAGACTCAACCCCGGTGCACTACTTTACGTATCCGATAGTGCTGTAGTTCAATGTCACTGGAATCGCGTTTAACGGCACCGGCCTTCTTCTTGACAGTCGATCGTACCATCCGTATAGATAGGTCTCTACTTCTGGCGATGTCGGTCTGTTTTTCCCCCATGTTCGACAGCATTAATTATGGCCAATTTATCCGACAGTGAAATCAGTTACCCTGCCGCTCATGCCACTGGTCGCAAAAAAAAAAAAAAAAAAAAAAAAAAGGCCACTGGCTTGGCTTGGCTGCACCAACAAACCAGCTGCCAACAATGTTGCCAGACATAACAGTTTTCATACCAAACTAATCAAAGAAGAAGCATATTGGATGCTGGCCCCCGCAGAAGTCCACTATAAACATTCAGTCGAAACAATTTTCGCCTAAAATAGTCTGCTCTAGTCCGTTATGAGCGGAGTGGACCCTATTTAAAATGCATGGGGACCAAACAAACCAACAGAAATAGTCTCTTGTAACCGGAAGTCCATTGCTGCTGGATCCGCTGTAACAAGTGTAGACCATACACCGTGTATTGAGCTTGCGAGTGAAAATACGAGCTACTAGAAAGATTCGACAGATGGCGCAAACAGGCCAGGCAAGGCAGCTTTGCGCTATGGCACGAATTTCTGAACGCAAGATGGAAAATGTCCTGGTATGTCAGTGACACTGCAGAGGAGAAATGTGAAAACATACCGGTACGTCAGTGACAGCGAAAGGGTTAAGCGACCCCGGCTAGCATTTTGCCCCATCGAGCTTAAATGTCACCAGTGCTGCCCACGAAGGCAGTCTCCTGCGCTTGCACAACAAGTTGGCCGACTGTGCCAACGATGAGGGCACTGGACCCATCATCAGTGTCACCCTCGTCGTCGCCTCCTGCACACAGGGACTGCCCCACAACAGGCATGCGGTGGAAACCATTGTCCCGATTCCTTGTCAAGCCTGCCGCCGTACTCGCGACTTCCCTTGGACAGCCACGCCGGCAAACTCGCGGTGTGGAACGCCTGCCTCTTCACATCTGCATTGGCGCAGATACCCGAGGCCACCTGAGATGGGACCAGCCGATTTCTACCCAAACTCGTCCTCTACTCCACTCCCAACCCCGGCCACCAGAGGGCGTCATAATACGCCCTGGAAGCCCTCATGACCACGACTTGGACATCCAGCGGATGCTCTTGCAGGACTGAACCGGGCCACTTCAACATCTTAGATACCCCCTTTGACTTGGACTGTTTGAAGGGACACTAAAGGGTAGAAACAAGTTGGCCTCCATTGGTAGATTACGGCACCCAAAATCCAGATTCACCATTCCGACAACTAGCAGTTGTGTGGGACCTCTGGGTCCTCCCGCTGCGGCGCGATGCTCAGACAGCGGAGCGACACGTCTTGATAGGATGAGGCTCTAATGGAATCTGCTAGAAAGCGGGCGCTCGTGCCGATTAGCGTCGTCTGCTACGATGCTGATGAGGAAGTCGCAACAGTCTGCCCCGCAGGCAGATGACAGATGAAGCCATCGTGTCTGTCCGCCGATGAAATCTTTTCTTTCCGAAACTACACAGTTTTGCAGAGTAGCATACTGTCTTGCTTCAATGAGTAGGCGCTTTTCTTGTCTCCAGGTGAAATTTCCGAGCATCGATCCTCCAGCTTTCTCCGCCATCGGTGTTTACACCGTCTGACAAATTGCTGTTGCACCTTCGGGTCATGGCACAGTGTGTTTGCAAGCCAGGTTCCTGGTTAGAGCGCCAGAAGTGTTTGTGCTTGTCTGGACCACGTACATTTTCCCTAGAAGCCTCACTTTGGGCTTGGCATGACTTCTCCTGGCTCGCTCTTTCTTTTTGTGTTTGTGTCTCTCCGACTCGGTTCGTATTGCAGACGTTCACTCACGAAGATTTTCTGTTGCCTTTGTTTCCTTGATGGAGTGCAGGATGTTCTGGGGCTTGAACGAAAAGGTATCCAAGCGCTGGTTCTGAAGAAGGCCGAGCACTTTTAGGGCTCCAGGAGGGAAGTAGAGGGATTTTTCCGGCGGAGTCATTCCTTGTTCGAAGGTAGAAACTACAGCAGGGGTGTTGCTGGCCGGTTCGTGGAAGCTTCTTGTACCATCTCTGTTTCCTGGTTCGCCATCGTTTCTTCATTATGAGCGCCGGCTCTTATGAGCGAATCGTTCGTATATATGGAGTATTGTGCTGGTCGGTCTGCCAGTGGGTAGCGGTTTTCAGAGAGTCGAAAGTGGTGCTTCAAGGTAGCCTTCATGAGGACAGGACGCGAATTAGCTCCAAAAGGCTAGTCATTTTCCAGGCGTATAAGTCGGGTAGCGGATGCTCTGGTTGTGGGGATGTCTTTCTTTGTGGTGTTTTGCTCGCAATTCGGCAGCACCAACTCCGATGATGCTTCCAATGTCCCAGAAAGGAGGGAAAAGTTTAGTACGATCGCAGCACAACAGCACTGGCTACAGGAAATGGGCCTTGCACAGTCGATCCTAATTAGGTCTCTAGGCCTCACTGATAGTCTGATCGGACTGCAATCTGTTTATCCTCCAATCCTTGTATCGATGTGCATATTATTCATTTTCTTTAGAACTCTTTCTTCTGGTACAGGAACCTTTTTGCTGCAAATCGTGTGCATTTCCAGGGCTTCGATACTGATCGCCTCCAGCGAAAATGAAGACTCGCACCTTTGTCATTGTTTTCCGCGCGTGTTGACCTCCAAACACACCTACGGCCCTCGCCCAGCGGTTGGCAACTGAGTCTTTAAGAAGCACTGGCTATAATGAGGCTCCGCTGGCTCCCTCCATCGAAGAGAACTCGGTAGCGTCCGGACGTTTTCACGCCTCCCACTTTGGCTGTGAGAGTCTGCAGCGGCACGACTGAGCCCTCTCGTTTGGAGACCCAGTTGAGGGGGGTCGAGACAACCTTGCCCTCGTCGTTCTCAGTACTGTCTGAGGCGCACACGCCTGTTGCATGCCTCCTCGAGCCCTTGCCACACTTAGGCTGGCTTCTGCACTGTTTAGCCATGTGGCCCCTCTTCCTGAGGCAAGGGAAGCCTCGTCCCGTTTTGGCGAGTGTCTCCTTTTCACGTGAAAGGCCGAGTTCTGTCAAATCGCAGGCTTTCCCGAGTGGCAGAAAAAGCCCTGCCGCGGCCTGCTCACGTAGCTTTGCAGAGCAGCTGCCGTGGGTACGTCACACGGGCGGTTGGGTTTTCGTGTTTCTTTCTCTGGGGTGCGTTGAATTTTCTCTGCCGCGCGTTCAGCCACGACTTCTCGACACACAAGCTGGTGGTCGAAGAATTCCAAAAGCACTTCAAGATCCTTATCTGGAGGGGCCGTTCGACCACAGGAGTCGCGGTGTGGGCTTGATGAAGCCCCAGCTGAGGAAAACAGCGTCCTGTGCCCCTCATGGAACTGCGGGACCATGTCTGTCGGCAGGACCCTTAGCAGGATTTCCCGCAGCATAGTGCACTAGGTCGTGGAGCTCATGCCAAGCGCCTTGAGGCTCTGGATATGAACCTGGACCCGATCGTAAAGTTGCCTCAGTTGCCGGACGCCGGATGACGACGACACCGGCTTCAAGTCCAGGAGGCCCCACAGATGATATTGCACGATGGTGCGGTCATCTCCGAAGCGCTTCTTCAATATCTCGATGGTGTCCTTGTAGCAGTCTTGGGTAGCCTGCAGTTCGGCTGTGGCTGCTGCAGCTGCTCCAGTCACGAGGCTGCTCAAGTAGTTAAACTTGTCAGCCGTGCTGAGCTCGTCGACGGCCGCCGAAAACTGAGTCCAGAATCGCTGCCACGATCTGCGGTTCCCGTCAAATTTGAGGAGCTCTAGCTGGGGAAGCTTGCATTTGCCAGTTAGTAATGCGTGGACGGTCGTCGGACGTGGTATTGAGAGCCGGCATTCTTGCAGCTTGAGACGAAGATTCGCGGCAGTGCTGACCAGCGTCTGTCGTCCCGCTGTTCACTAGGTCTCGTCCAACTTCTCTACCTGGCCACAAAGTGCACCGATTGGCTCGAGCCGTACACTCACCGCTCCTGCCGTCGCCTCTGCATGTGGCCCTCCGCTTCCGCTAGAAGGCCATCCAGTTGCGCCCGTAGGCTGCCGTTCCATTAGGTCGCACGCAGCTGAGAATTCGCCAAGATCGCAGTCTTTTCCTCGGCTTTCGCGGCTCCGTGCGTCGATGGGCTTGGCGTCGTCCAGAAGTCCCGGCACCATGTGTTCGAAGTCTGGGTCCTCCAGCTGCAGCGCGATGCTCAGACACGTCTTGATAGGATGAGGCTCCAATGGAATCTGCTAGAAAGCGGCGCGCGTGAGCCGCTCGTGACGAGCGCAATGAAATAACGATGATTAGCGTCGTCTGCTACGATGCTGATGAAGAGGAAGTCAAACCAAGTGATTTAATAAGGCAGAAATGTGAGAACAGGGGACGGAGCCCAACAAACATTTGGGTACTACGGTTTGTGACGTCACAAAAGTGATGCACGGTGAGCACTCATTGGACAAGCACCTACAGATCTTTTCCTGGGAAAAAAAAAGTTCCCAAGTGGTTGAACACGTGAAATAAACATAAACCAAAGCTTTCCGTGAGCTCATCATATCTAAACACAAAGTACAGTTTTTATACACTGCGAGGCACGCTGCTTCCCTCAGTATTCAGTCAGCCATGCCGGTTTCAGTTTCGTTTTTGAAAAGCCTTGGCATGCAATTAGCGAAGTCAATAACCTACGACTAAGAGTGCCCAAGCTCCTGCAAGCGATATACCTGGCAGGAAGCAGCTAAAGTGGCTCCACAAGAATCGGCAGAAGGAACAAGATGCACAGCAGGTGGTTAGGGCTCTTGAAACGGCTTCAGAGAATGGGTCCCCGAGAAGGCACTCACCATCGCCAATGTCGGGCAGCTGGGAGCCCGTGATGTCCCAGCACTGGATGCGGTGGGTCAGGTTGGGTCCCGCCTCGTACACGCCTGGCAGGGAGAAAGGGGAATCACTCCAGTGGCCATCATCCCCAGCCCCAAGGGAAGGAGAGGCCCCACTCACTACTGAGCCGTGGCCGGAAGCTGCCCTCGTAGGGCGCGGACACGTAGGCGGGCGCACTCCACGGGTCTGGTGGCGGCGGCCGCGAGGAGGGCCCTGACAGGATCACCGGAGGAAGCGGGGGCGAGCGGGCCCGCGATGAGGGGGCCGGGGCCGGGGGCCGCCGCCGCCGTTGCCGCAGGGTGGCCGCCTGCACGGGGCAACAGTGGACAGTGCCAATTATTCCCCTGGAGGAGCCATTCATCCAGAAATGCCCAAAATCGCCTTTACTGCACTGAAGGCATGCCACAGTGGACCGATTACCCTTCATTCGGCCAGCTGTTGACCTCCGAGTGCAAAACAGGCCCGAGCAAGCGACCAAGAGTGGGGAACGCAGACAGGCAGGGCTACGCTTCACAGCCACATCCAGCAACGCACCATCCAAGCGGGCCTCAACATGCAGCAGCGCTGAGCAAGCACTGAGCAAGCTCACTCCCCTGCCAGCTGATGATTTCAAACTGGTGTTACACCCAATGCACTGGCCACTTCTGATCCCATCCGCACTAACGAAATTCGGTCAACATGACTTGGAGAAATGCGGATCTAAATATACACGTGGACCGTATTCAGAGTACAGCTTTTTGCGAAAAGACCAGAGTCCAGAACCCGTCGAACAGTCCCATCGAACATGAGGTGTTTATTGACACATACCCCAAAGAAAAGAAGAAGTTTGTGCGTGCGTTCCGACTAATTTGGTAGGGAACCTGCTGTCCAATCTCTGCGTAGGTATGTGCCTGATTTGAAGCTACGAACCAGAATACATTTTCTAACATCCTCCCGCCGGCGAAAAGAGGAGCATTAACTCGAAGCTTCCAGGCGATACAGATGTTGCACTGCACGTCGAATACGAGATCCGTCCGACTTCTTGAGAAGGCAAAGACGAACTTTGTTGTCAGAGCCCGGAAAAGTTTTTTCGATCACCGCCAGATCCCAAAGCGACCTAGGTGTTTTCTCGTTCACAATGAGGACGACATCGCCAACTTTAGCGTCGCTTGAAGATGCATTATGTACAGTGTGGGCGGATGGCAGCTGCAGTATGTATTCTCTACGCCACCTACTCCAAAAGGCATCTAGTAACTCTTTCCGTCGTCGCCAGCGTCCCCGAAATTCTTCTTCTGATGACTTCTTCTGGATGTCTAAGATTCCACCGTCCGGTACCGACAGCAGTCTTCTGCCGATCAAAAAATGTGCAGGAGTTAAGGGTTCCTCCTCTAGGGACGCTGAAAGGGTAGTCAGTGGCCGCGAGTTTACAATGGCTTCAACTTCTATAAGTAAAGTGTACAGCTCATCATAGTCAAAACAATTAGCTTTTAAAACTTTTCTCAGTGATTCCTTGATCGTTCTTATAAGTCTTTCCCAAAATCCGCCCCACCAGGCGGCTCGTTCGGCTATGAATTTCCAGTGGATTTGGTTTTCCCTAAAGTACTTCAATGTTCCCTTGTCTCGTATCGTCCTCCAAATAGTTTTCAAATCTTTCGAAGCTCTTTTGAAAGTGAGGCTGTTGTCTGAATACACTGTCTTGCATATTCCTCTCCTGGCTGTAAAACGACGGAATGCATCTAAAAAGTCTTGCATGCTGAGGCTTCGCACAAGCTCGAGGTGTACTGCTCGCACGACGGCACAAGTGAAGATGACAACGTAACATTTCTTGGCTCCGTCTCCTTCTCGATGGTACAATGGTCCAGTAAAGTCAACTCCAATGATACTGAACGGTTCGCATTTGGTGACTCTATCCCTTGGGAGAGGGGCGAATGGCTCGCTCATTGCCTTCGCTGAATGTCTCTTGCATGTACTGCACTGACTGATCACTTTTTTAACCATTTGACGACCTCTGATGATCCAATATTGCTCACGTAACTGCACCAACGTATCTCGAACGCCGGCATGAAAAAGCCGTCTGTGCTCGTTTTCAATTATTAATCTTGTAAATTCGTCGTCTGGAGGAAGTACGATTGGGTGTTGCTCGCTGGTCGTGAAGTCGGAATTCTGTAGCCGTCCTCCCACTCTAATCAAACGATCCTCATCACGGTAGGGCAAAAATTTGCTGATAACTGGATGGGTCAAATATTGAGGACAAAACGCCCGTTCTCGAGCTTTGTAAATCCAAAATTTCTTGGCGTTTTCAGTTTCGTAAGTGATTAGGGGTCCAGTTATTTTTCCGCGAGGGTTACGAGAATTGTGGACAAACCGCATTATCCAAGCCGTGATGTTCAAGACCTTTGTCAGGTTGTTGATCCTTGCGAGGTCAAAAAGCTCGGAAATATTCCTTTCAGTTACGGGTAAAACTTGTGTCCGTTCTTCTGTGGTTTCCGCATACGGTTCGCCGCGAAATGTTCTATTTGGCCATTTGTCACTTCCTTTGAGCAGCCAGTCAGGTCCTTCCCACCAAAGTTTGCTTTCTTGCAATTTCTTAGCCGATATTCCCCGCGTTAGTAAATCTGCAGGGTTCTGATCTGTCGGGCAGTAACGCCACTGTTCAATATCGGTTAGGGAATGGATCTCACTCACTCTGTTTGCCACGAACGTATTCCACTTTCCTGGGCTCGAGTTCAACCATCCTAGAACCGCAGATGAGTCTGTCCAGAACGAAACTTGGCCGCGGGTACCATACTCCTTCTGTACGGTTGACATCAGCCGAACTGCTGTTAGAGCCCCAAGAAGTTCCAACCTTGGTAGGGTCTGCGTTTTCACGGGGGCGACTCTTGTCTTGGCGATGAGCAGTCTAGTCATTATGCCACTGGTAGTTTTGACTCGCACGTAGACCGCAGATCCATAAGCTGAGGTGCTTGCATCAGAGAACACGTGGAAGGTTGTTTTGCTGGGTTCATTTGACAGCACAAAGCGTGGTACCTGTATCACGTTAAGAAGACGAAGGTCTTCGCACCACTTGTCCCATTCAGTTTTTAAGTCATCCGGCAAATTTCCGTCCCAGTTCACCTTCCTCTTCCAAGCCCTCTGAAAGAGTAACTTGGCCTTCACTGTGTACGGAGTAATAAAGCCGTATGGATCGTATATTTTGGCTGTGATTTTCAGAGCATATTCCTCTTCGTGCTTGGAATTGAGGCTACCAGTTGCATAATTTCAGACGTGTCGAACCCGTAGGTATCCTCGTCCGGGTGCCATAACACGCCTAGAACTTTCTTCTTTTGAGGGATCGTGAACTCAACATCAAAGTTAACGTTGTTGTCCCCTTCAGTAGCGGCCTTCAGTTGCGGTTCATTAGTCGTCCATTTTCTGAGGTGCATGCCTGCTTTGCTAATGACTTTGGCTGCATTGTCACATAACAACAAGGCATTCTCGGTAGAGTCGGCGCCTGTCACAAAATCGTCAACGTAAAATTGATTTTTCATGGCCTTTGTAAGTTCATCATGCGGACCTGTCGAAGTTTCAAAATGGTAGTGCAGCGTGGCGCTCAGTAGAAAGGGACTTGAGGTAGCACCAAAGGGAACACGGTTCATTCTCCAGACAAGTTGTTTCGGCAAGGTCTGTCCAGGAGTCGGCGGGTGTTCATACCAAAAGTACCGAAGTGCGTCACGGTCGTTCTCCGACAACAAAATTTGCGAGAATGCTTTCTCTATGTCGGCTGTTACGGCGACTCTGTACATCCTGAACTTCAGAAGCAGGGAAAGTACCGATGGATTCAGGTTCGGACCACAGTGTAACACGTCATTCAGTGACAGTTTTCCAGGTGAACTAGATGACGCGTCAAAGACAATTCGAGTCTTGGTTGTTTCCCTGTCGTTGCGGATGACTGCTCGGTGCAGCAGGTAGTAGACTGGACCGGCTGCTTCTTGTGTCGTTGCGGGTTCGGCGAAGTTGTTCTCAACATATTCGCGTATCGTCGCATCGTACCGAATGAGAAGCTCTTCGTTTTTCTGAAGACGTCGCGTGAGCTTGGCAAGCCGATCTTTCGCTTCCTTTACACTGCAATCAAGCTCCGGAGCGTTATCCTTCCAGGGAAGACAAACTTCGTACTTTTCATCCTTTCTCCTTATTTTTCTTCTGAATTCAGTGAGAACTGGATCCTCGACAGATTCTTCATCCTTGTGGTTAAGGATACCCATCTGCTCAACCTCCCAAAAGGCTTGCAGCTGTTGAGACAGTTTTTCGTTGTCGTCACTGAAATTCTGGGCCAATATCTTCATGACGCTAGTGGAAAACGTTCCTCGGATATTCTCCGTGCTTTTTACCGGGCCCTGTAGCGTCCACCCGAAAGACGTCTCAACGGCAGTTAAGCCGTTTGTAAGCCGCCGAATTTTTCCAGTTGTGACTTTCCAGTAATAGTCTGATCCTATAAGTACATGAATAGTGTCATCTGTTGGAGCATCAGCATCATCAGCGAGGCGAAGATCCCGAACGTCCTCTCCCATGCAAGAAGTAGGAACTGAGAACGGAGTTCCACCGCATATTGTTGGCACCTCGAGGGCTTCGATCAGAATGGCCTCGGTGTCGTGATGGCTTGTAATCGACAGTTCCACGCGTCGTAGAGTCTGCTTAGATGGGCCCATTGCTCCGAACGTTTGCACATTCAGAGTCTCCTTTCCGACTTCCTTGCAGCTAAGGTTCTTGGCTGTGTCTTCCGTGACGAACGTTCGTTGACTACCACCGTCCAGAAGGCAGCGGACAAGTCGTGGCTGAGTGGAGCCACGTGCCCAAACTTTAGCTGTTTGTAGAAGAATAGTATCTTGGGCCTGAGTCACAGCACTGGTCACTTGAATTCCTTTCGTGACGAACTGCCTCTGAGTGTCAATTGCCGAAGGAGCAGCGTATTTGGAGTCGCAGAGGAACGTGAAGTGTCGGCCTTGGCAGTTCTGACAACGCAGAAATCTCGAGTTTCGACAGTCCTTGGCTCGGTGGAATTTTTTGCAGCACTTAAAGCATCGGCCGCTTCGCTTGAGTATGTTCTTCTTTTCCTCAAGGGTTAACGTTTTATCACACGCAGTAAAGGAGTGTTCTTCAGAACTGCAGAAATAACACGGTTCTTTGTCCCATCCGGAAGTGGTGGTAAAGGTGGCTGCTGAAGGTACATAGTGGCGTCGCGCTTTGTCGTGGAGTTTCTTGTGGACTGTTGACCCGTCCGATGCGATTTCTATGGCCTCCTCCCTGCTGCGAACTTCCTTCTTCAGGAAGTCTAGAAGCGCTGAAAATGTGCTATGAGTGTCAGCTTCCTCAGGCTTCTGTTGACAGTACCGAAGTACAAGCTCGTGAGGTAGCCGCTTCTCGATAGCCACCCTGAGCAGAGCACTGTACTGCTCCTGCTTCACCCCTAGTGCTTCAAGACTCCTGACGTTCTTTCCAACTTCATCGTAAAGGCGTCGCAGTGCCCCAACGTCTTGCGCTGAATCAACAGCCTCCAGTTGTAGGAGACGAGTCATGTGGTCGTTGATCGCAAGGTCCTTCCGTCCAAAGCGCTCCTCCAGTAGATCTATCGCTATCTGGTAGTTACTTTCAGTCAGGGAAAGTCCACTGATCGTATCCTGCGCCGTACCAACAAGGCAGCCTTTGAGATATTTAAACTTGTCAATGGTCGACAGCTGCGAGTTCCGGTGTATGGTGGCCTCATACTGGTCCCAAAAGGAACGCCAGCCTTGAATGGTTCCATCAAATTTTCCTAGTGCCATTCGAGGGAACTTAATAGAGGCGCTTGAGTGCACACGAACTGCGCTCGATGGCTCTACGTTGTTTATTGGGCTGTTGGATGCTTGTGGGCGCTGAATTTCTTCGATTCTTCGGGAGAGCTTGGACTTTGCCACACATATCGAAACGTAATACCCTTCCGCAGCTTCCCACTCTTGTTCTAAATTCTGTTCATCAACGGTGTCTTCAATTTGTTTGTCTATGTCTCGGAGTGCTGATTCTTTCATCACAAGAACATTCAAAAAGTCCTGCAGCTCACCGATAGACGCACTCTGGGAGTCCAACAAAGCGTTGCTGTCACTAATGGTCTTCGTCACGCCAGCTCGAAGGGTGGCCCGCTTGCGCTTGTGTCGATCCATTCTGTGGAGGGCTTTGGCGTGGAATCGACTCCGCGTAATCAGGAACGGCGTAGCACACCACTGCGTTGAGGCGGAGGCGGCGTGAGGCTCGAGGGCAGCTAGAAACGTCGGGTCAGGACTAAACACATTGTAGAAGCGCCGTTTGTTGCTTCAGTCGTGCAGGCTGCTTCTTCAGTGGTCTTCAGGAGAGGTTTCGTCGAGTCTTCAGGGGGATTTCGGCACCAAACTTTTGCGAAAAGACCAGAGTCCAGAACCCGTCGAACAGTCCCATCGAACATGAGGTGTTTATTGACACATACCCCAAAGAAAAGAAGAAGTTTGTGCGTGCGTTCCGACTAATTAGGTAGGGAACCTGCTGTCCAATCTCTGCGTAGGTATGTGCCCGATTTGAAGCTACGAACCAGAATACATTTTCTAACACAGCTACTACAGCAGCCGAGCGTTTTTCCGGACTCCGACAATTCGGACTTGCTGGATATTCCAGACTTTCCCGAGGGACCGCCAGTTGTCCTACATGAGTAATGTATATGAACCGATATTTTGGACAAAATAAAGCCAAATGTTCGATTTTCCAGACAACAATTTCGGCGACAAAACCACGGTGCGACTTCCGGGACAAGGTGGCTAGAAGGGGAAGTGCGAAGACCGGCCCCTCCCGAAGCTGGCTCACTTGCGCGGGCCTGTTGGTATCGGCGCGGTAGGCCCATGGCAAAACGACGGATGGAGCGGTACAGGGGGATATGGGCTGGCCGTCCTTTGAGGCAAGGGAGGCGCAGAACAAGACAAAATTTGAGGAAAGGCTACGAGACATGTGGGAGGAAGAATGGGCCATGGGAGTGTTCAGGTGCCTGCGTATGAGGAGCATGGACACGCGGTGGAGACGGAGAACCAGACAGCCGACTAACCGGTACGGAAAGTCGGTAGGGGAATGTGGGGTATACACAACAGTTAGAAAGCAGGTAAAAGCAGCAGAGACTACGAATTGGGTACAGAGAAGGGAAGGGGTTGTCGCAAGGCAGTGCATTGCTCTTTGAAGCATGGGCGGGGGCGTCTCCGAACATGGACAAACACGGCCATCTACAGGGAGCAGGACAAAACTTGTGTATGCTGCGGCTGGGATCGGGAAACCGTAGAGCATATTGCCATAGACTGCACAACCAGTCTTGAGTGCTTCCACAAAACTATTTTTTTCTCTTTAGTTAATGGACACATTTAGCTTTGATATGCATGAAATTGTAGATTACAGATTGCTCTTCCAAACACATAAGAGCAGTATTGCGAAAGGTACAATTACTTACAGTTCATTGGTCAAATAATCAGAAAAAAGAAATGCACGAAAAAGTATACACACAATGTATATAGGCGGTTGTACTGAGCCTAAAAATTATTTTAGCAGTTCTAAGATATACAAGTTCTTCTTACGTTCCTAAGCTATGATTCATTATATGCATTAACTCTGTACATCAAGTTCTCGATTTTTGCGGGCTCGTCAACCTACCAGAACCGACGGCTGTGCCACTCCACGAAGCCACTCGAGGGTAAGTCAGTCTGCATCCAAGCACAGTTTTGCAAATATGCATCCAAGCATAGTTGTTTCTGTTCTTAAATAAAATCCTCATCTCTTTAGTGCTAAAAAAACAAGAACAAAAATCCATAGCTCTTGAGAAGCAGCACACATCGCTCTGCAGCACTAATCTGACACGAGCGCCAGGCTAGGTATCTTGATTGATTGATTATGGGGTTTAACGCGCCGACGCAACGCAGGCGATGAGGCGCGCCGTAGTGGAGGGCTCCGGATTAATTTTGACCACCTGGGGATTTTTATCATGCGCCGAAATCTCGTACACACGGGCGTTTTTGCTTTTCGCCTCCATCAGAAAAGCGGCCGCCGCGGCCGGGAATCGAACCCGCGACCTCGTGCTCAGCAGCGCAAGGGCTAGGTATCTTAAAGGAGCCATGAAGAGAAAATGCAAGTTGGTTTTATTCGAAAGATTTCGTGTTTTATAGTGCCCCCAGCGCTTGTCCGGATACAAACGGTGCTTTATTCACTGAGAAATTAAACAATTTAGGTTAAAATTTTGATTTTCCCGCTCAATCGTGCGTTTTCGTGGTCCCAAATGACATCACAGGAACCGACCGCTCTGCAGCCTAGAGTACCTTCATTCACGCATCCGCCGTACAGGGTAGAGACACGTATACGCTGGCGCCGCCATTTTCGGTTGCTGACTCGCCGCCGAAGCAAGTCATTGTGTCAAAACCGCGCTAAAATTATCGCCGCAACGCGGTTTACTGAAGAAGTTTGAATCATATTGTCTGTTTCGCGTTGCTAGGTCTCGTGGGAAACGAAAAGAATAACGCGTTGAGCCCGTTGGCCCAATTGCGGCAGCACGGGACCGTTTAAAGGTTGTCTCCACCCTGTACAGCGGTGTTGGTTTGTTCCCGCGTTTCTTTACGTTCCGTAACCTAGATGGCGCCGCCATACCGTGGCAAGCGTTTGGTTTGTTTTTGCCCGCATTTAAACCTGGCTTGTTTTTGTTCTGGGAGAAAATATTCGTTCCCTGAAACAGTGCTCGCTCGACAAATGGGGTCACGTAAGACACCGTTGCTTGCGTCAATCGGCCAGTGTCGTCTGAGACAACCCCAAGCCCCGTAGTGCTGTGCAGCTAAACCAAGCATGCTGTGCGCAGTACGAACAGCAGAACGCATCAGTACTTCTATGTTTACATGTGCTTTCGTAACTTCCACTGTTTGTCCCATCATTCTTATTGCTTTGTAAAGAATGTGCCCTAAATTTAAGCGCAAATCGCTCGTTCGTCTATTTTGTAAGCTCTACCTAATTTGCGTCTGCTTCTGCCAGCCTCCGCCAATCGCAGAGCTTAGCTCATGTGACATCATAGGTTCTGTTGCGGGAAATGAGCTGGTGGGTCGCATGACCATTCCCGTTTTTCCTAATTATGTAGCTTATTTGAGCGAAGTTTACGTTAAAAGTGGTGTCAGTATGATTCTAACGAGACAATCTTTTGAATGAACCAAACTTGTGTTTTCTCTTCATGGCTCCTTTAAAGGTGATAATGTGATACGGTGTGGTGAATTTGCCAAATATCTCCGCCGTACACTGTCCAGACCCTGCACATCAAAGTAAAACTGCAGTCGTCAGATAGGAAGCATGTTCTTGTTACAGTTGAACCCCTTTATAAGAGACACGTACCGGGGAGCAGTTTCTGTCTCTTATATGAGATGTCTCTTATAAGCAGGGAACCATGTTTTCACTTACTAATCAGACCCTAGTTCAATGTGGGTACCATATGACTAAAACAAGCTCAAAAGAACGCTACAGTATGTTTCAAAAAATGCATTCTAATTTATGTTTGGCCCCCAGAATTTATGAAACAGTTCTGAATCTTTGTTTGCTTCATGACTGTACTTACACTGTTTTTTACAACCGATTCTACAAGCTTTTTCTTCTTTCACTGTTTGTGGAAGATGAATCGTAGATGTTGAGTTCACAAGCCTGATGAATAGCCAGGGTGCACAGCTTCTTCCGCTGTGTGCTCAGGCTATTCATTATGCTTGCAGGACTCAACATTTGCGATGCTTCTTGATTGGGAGCTACGTGAGTGGGAGGGCCCACATGTGCAATCACGCTCCAATGGATGGCAGTAAGCTTCAACCACTTCTGTAAGATGCATTTCCATTGGCAGGGCTTCTCATTGTCATTTCATAGCTGACTGAACCACTTTGTGTTTGCTGAAATTATAATAAATAGTGACTGCAGGCGTTTCTCATCCACCTGTGTTTCCAGAATGGAAGCAACTGCAATTAGTGACCGGTGGCTCTGCATCTGAAGTTAAAATGTCTGTTACAAGGAAGATTATTGATTAAAGTTCCAGGATCACCTGTCCCTTATAACCAATCTTCTACATCCGATGTCTGTTATAAAAGAGGTCAATTTAATGGGAAAGACAGGGCAGCCAACCATGTGGGTGAATAGTGTCTCTTATACCCATTTGTTTCTTACATCCATGCCTCTTATAACGAGGTTCAACTGTACAAATACATAGCGAAGTGAAAAAATTGCGCCCACCTCCCCACGAGGGGAACCCTGTGTAGATGCGACGCATCGTGGGGTTCACTTGGTGCTTCCGTTGGATTGGTTCTGAAATCGCGTGAAACGTGTCGGGAACGTGTATGATTATTATGTTTTATTATTACAGTCGAACCCCGCTACAACGAACGCCGCTTCAACGAAATTTCCGCTTCAACGAAATATTTCCAATTCCCCGTCAGCTAGCCATAGAAGTCAATGCAACAAAGTCCTCGCCACAAAGAACCATTTGTGAGGCTTGCTTTTGTTTCAACGAAATTTTCGATGATTTGGGCTGGGTTTGAACAATTATTTTACAATAAAATAAGCATAGCGCCAGCTATCTGTAAATTTTTATACATTCAGAACGCTTAGTTTCACCGAAAATGCGCGTTGAGACCACACCGCCACCCAAAACAAAACAAAAAATAACTCATAGGCGCACGCCATTGCTTGATGGTGATAACGATGTGGCTGGCCGTCTTTACACGAGGCGCAGGCCCGCTTCGCCAAGCGGAGCCCTAGAGCTACAGCCAATCCGTATCCAGTTGAAATTGCATGAATGTGCTCCGCTGCTGGCGCGGTGCCGTCATGTATGCGTTGTGAGCAGCTGTCCTTGCCGTTTTCCTTCTACCATTCTTCATAGCCAAGAGCGAAAATCATGTTTGCGCGTTTGGTCTTGAAGCCTAGTCATCCTATCTTAGTCGCGAGCGCGCGGTCATGTTAAATGCAAGCGCGCGCGTCTTGCCTGCCAAGGTCAGTAGCTGCCGCGCCCTGTCAGAGGATAAGATAACGGCACTGCTCCTGCCACAAGCGAGAGGGGGGCTTCCCACGGCCTAGCAGCTATATGCAAGTAATCAGCTCGGTGGACACGCCTTGTTGTACAGCGATACGTTTTAGCGCCTGCATATCTTCACCCCCCTCCGTAACGGGTTCTTTGGGTGGTGAAAAAACAGATAACCATTGGTATGTTTGTTATCCGAATAAACATGATTTATTGCGCGTCACTCCTTTTTCTAAACCTTGTATTATGCTGCCAATGTTGCGGAAACGCACGGGGCTATTTTTCTGGCCTTTCCGTGGTGTGTTGGGGCAGATTTCGCCTGAACGAATTTTCGCTTCAACGAAATTTTTCGCAGGTCCCATCAATTTTGTTGTAGCGGGATTCGACTGTATTAGTATGTCTTATTGGCCAATCTTGGTCAATCTCTCTAAGTGGTATGCTTGGGGCTTCGCTGTCGCAACGACCTTTACTCCATCATTATTGCTGTAAGTGAGAGCTTCTTTTCTTTTATTGCAAGTGTTAATCATTGCCCCATCATGCGTTGTATCAGTAGCTTCTTGACGTAGTTTGAATGAGTCAAGGATATAAGGCGCGTTCGTAGCATTTGATTCTGTCTCGGTTTTGTGGCGCAGTGGGAACAGCACCATGTACCTCGCGTTCCGCCTGCAGGGTCGTGGGATCGAAACCGGGCGCCGCTAACTATTATTTTTTTTATAGTGTAGAGGGAGGGGTGTGGACGAGAGAGGGGCATCAGAGAGGAGAGGGGGTGAGCGGCGGAGAGCGCAGCTCCGCGGCGAGGAGATTGGGGGAGGGGCGGATGACAACAACGCCAACGCTGCATGGACAAGGCGAGTGAATGAGATGCAGTCGCATCTAAAAATGAACCCACCTGACAGCACCTGTTGAAGCCCGAGGCATTTGAATGGGAGCGCCTTCGTCAGAACTAAAATCTAACAAATCCACATCGTTGGCGGAGTCATCACTGCTGCTGGGGTAACAAAAATCATCAGCAGCAGCAGCTGTCGAAGTCCCTGCCACAGCTTTCCCCTTTTGTGGAGCGTGCCGTGAAGCGGACGCCATTTTTGCACAACTCGCCGTTATTGGGGGTTCAAATTTCACCCACGGCGCTGTCTCTGCACATAAAATGTCAACAAGACATTCTCTTGTTGCCAATAAATACGCCAGATGGTGTCAGTTGTCCACAAGGCGCAGTTTTTAGCTTTCGCGAGATGTTCCGAAGCATCGGAACTCTGTGTTCGATGGCTTATGACCCTGTAAGGAAGGAGTTAAAGGGACACTGAAGTGATATGTAAACATTGCGGGATTACTAGCGCAAATTGCAGTCCGGAGTCCCCAGGCCACGTTTCGACCACTCTGGGCGCGTTTACGCGATTTTATTTACTAGAAAAACTAATTCGAAAATGCTGTCCTCCTCTCTTTACGCTCGCCCATTTTCTGTGGCGTTTTCATGTGACGTCGGGAGGAGCAGAGCTCGCAATTGGCTGCGCTACTGCACGGCTCCCCGGCCGACAGAGTCAGTCGGCCCAGCGTTTCGTCCGCCGGCCGCCGACGGGTCGTCGCAATTCGTTCGCTCAGTTGAAACGAAGCCAGGACACGTTTGTGAATGGAAGAATGTGCCTTTCTTTACTTGGTTAGTTTGCACACTGTATCTAGCTCCAAGTCATGGTCGCTTCACACAAGCGCTGCACAAGCGCACATGCGACGCTTCGCTGACCGGTACGCCAGTAGGAAAATATAAGGCCTCTTGAAGGCGGGAGAAGAGTCAGCGAAGTCAATATAGGTACTAAGGAAATAAAATCAACTGATATTTTTACCGTACAGCGTAAAAATAGGGTGCGGGAAGCACTTTTTTGCGCTGGGCGAACAAGCAGAGCGGTCAGCGGCACGACTACGCATCTGCGAACGCTTTTCCGTCTACGAAATGCAATTGCTAGACTTGAGCTATTGTGGAAACTCGGGGGACGCTTACTGCACGAGCGCAATACAACAAATAGTCACCTAAGCTGCTTGAAATGCCAAAACTAAATAAAAGTGTAAACTTGTTGTACAATATATATCTTATATTACCAAGGTCGGCGGAGCCCGTCCCATAGCCGAGTGGTCTGGGGCCCTAGGTATGTCACCGCAAGTGTTTTGCAAGTCACGAGTTCGAGTCCCCGCAGGTACGTGCTTTTTTTTTTTTTTTTGTAAGTTAACTTTTTCATTTTCTGCCGATGTTTTCTACATTGAGTTCACCTTTTTTTGGGCCGCATTGTTCATGGCTCCACGAACTAGTTCATGGCTCCACGAACTAGTTCATGGCTCCACGAACGCGCGCAGGCTGGCACTGGCGCGCTAGCGAGTTCTCGTTGGCGTGCTGTTGCCATAAGCACCGACTGCTTGCAGGCAGTGGGCACAGGCCAGAATGAACAGACCCTTGGCCTGGTGCGAACACGCTTTTTACGGTACAGGCATGAGTGAGGCAAGCTCCAAATATGGGGGAAAAGCGCATGACATTTGGGCGTCTGCGGGTACGCGGAGGGCGTCCATGCACTGCGTAGGCCTCGGCTAGTGAATGCTACGATTCCAAGCCGTCCTGGGAGGCTTATCTTTATGCATTTTACAGCTGACAACATGGCAGAAGCGCGGTACGATGATTACTGAGTTATTGAGAATGCCCATCCACCATCCAACAACGCCACCGGTTGTGTTTTACAGAACCGAAACCAAAACCGAAACCAGGGTGTCTAGCAAATTGCCTAATTCAATTTCCCTGACTTTTCCATGTTTTCCATGACCATTTTAAACGAAATTCCCTGACTTATACAACAGGCGCCATTCTGTGGAAACGGTCTATGAAGCATATAAAAAGCATATACAAAACACATTAACTTCAGTTTGAGGTTTGCTTGCCTTCTGTTACGGCTTCAGAGAGTTTATTTCATCTTGCGGGATAGAAGCTTCAAGTTGCGCTTCAGCGAGCACCTTTTGCTTTTTTTTTTTTTTTTTTCTATTGTCCTGGCTCGACATGCAACGTGAACCGCATGGTGCGTTTTTGCATGCGACTCGGGCGCGTCGGCGTTGCGCGTGCGATTTTTTCACGACCGCGTCGACGATTCGCGCGCGCGGCAGCTTCTGCCTCGCTCAGAAAATGACGCGCGTCGCGCGAGGAAGTGGGAGGAGCCTGCCGACTTCCGCCAATGGAGAGCCGCACGCCTCATGGTGGCAGTTTTGAAGCTCTCAAGACAGCCGGATGGCCCCGCAAGAGATGTTTAGGCTTACGTAACCCCGGCAGGTATTGCATGGGCGCTAACACTAACGGCGCGGATGATGTTTCATAGTACCGTTTTCGCCCACATTATAAGCTCCTTTACTTCACAAGCAACTTCGTGCGTGCCTTGTGTGGCATTTTAGAGAGCGCTTAGAAGCGGTCGCTCGATCTCCCGTCACCAGTTCGCGGTCGAAGCCGCCGCCATGTTTCCGCTGCCGGCGGCACCGCGCGCAGCGTGCAGGCGGTTCCGCGGCAGCGTCAGAGCGTCTGTGACGTGCGCGGCGCATTTTCGCGAGCAGAAAACCACTTCATGTTTCTTTTTGATTAGGTAATTCTGGCTTCCGATGTCATAAGAATGAAGTTCTTTCAAGATTAGCTCTTCAAAAAAGCGCTGACTCTTGAAATTCGCTGGAAAAAAAAAAAAAAAAAAAGCGCGTTGTGCGTGCGATTTGGGCACCACCTACATCGCCCCTCTGCACAAGTGCAACCAGCAACCTAAGCCAGCTGTGAGCTGCGTGAACCGCACGGCGAGTTTCTGCGCGCGATTCGTGCGGGGTATTTTCACGGTCGCGTCGACGATTTCGTGCGTGGCTCCTTTCCTGCACAAGCAAGTGCGTTTGTGCCTTGAGTAGCATTTTAAAGAGCGGTTAGAAGCGGTCGTTGGAGCTACCGCACTACTCCGCGGCCGGTGCAGGGTGCAGCCGCCATGTTGCCGGCGCCTGCCGCTCGGCGCGCACCGCGCAGGTGGTTTTCGCGGCGGCGTCAGCGCGCCTCAGGCGTGCGCGGCGCGTTTTTGCTTGCAGAAAAACCAGAAAACGTTTCATGCGGTTTACGTTTTCGTCGCGCGCGAACGTGTTGCGTTCGGTAACTTCTTGGGGGCCCCCAACACTGGTTTCCCCTATTCTGAAACTGTGGGCAGGCCCCGACGTGGTTTTCCCTGACTGGTACTACTTGATTGAAAAATTCCCTGACAATTCCCTGACTTTTCCCGGTGGCGCAAAATTCCCTGACTTTTCCCGGTTTTCCCGGTTTTCCCGGTCGCTAGACACCCTGGAAACTTGTTTGGTTGCTCACCTTGGGCATCGTCCAATCACGGTGCCCGCTCCTCCCAACGTCACAGCTTTAGTTGGTGCGACCGCCGCAAACCGCGCATGGTAGTTTTTCTTCTTTCGCGCTTTGTAAAATAATTACCGATTTGTCAACCGGATAAACGATGAAAAGTGTGCTAATTTGAGCCAGTCTACGCAGTGCAAGCAAAAACGGGAGCTTGACAAATTCACTTCAGTGTCCCTTTAAGAGTGGCAAAACGTCAACACGCAAGTGTTTGTTTTTCCAAGATAGCCATGATGTCTGAAATAGGTGCTGGCTCCCCTATAGGCCAAAATTTTTTCACTTATTGCCTGTTGTTGTTTTCAGGAATGCTGCCATTCTTGAGTGTTAAGCCCAATGGACCACACAGGGTGACCTTGGAGTGAAGTTTGAGTGGGAAGGCAGCAGCTCGAAAAAAGTTCGCTCATTTATCGCTGTGCCACACTGTAGCTAAACGCTGTGAGTGACACCATGTACCACTTTCCGGGGGGAAGACAGCAGCCGCCTGACCTTCCCAATTTGCGAGGGCTGAGTGCCTAGAAGTAGCCTCGTCAAAGCGCTCACCTCGGGAGCGGGCTGGTGGTCGCCGGCCGGGGGTGGCGGGGAGGCCACCCAGAAGCGTCCCGCCGCCAGCCGCTGCACCCGGGACCTGGACAGGGACCGGCCAAAGCTGAGGCTCTCCTCGTCGGACGAGTCGAGCGAGTCGGAGGACGACTCCTCCCCCCCGGGCCGCCGGCCCAGCCACGGGGGCCCGGCAGAGGCCGAGGCCGAGGCCGGGGGGGACGACGAGGCGCTCAGGTGCAGCTGGGTCAGCCGGTAGTCGGCCGCCAGGATGCGCTGCATCTGCCGCGTCAGCTGCAGGCTCATCTCTGCACCGCCACAGTACGCTCGAGTGAAGCTTCGGTTCCCGGCACATTCCAAACATTTAATGGCCCTGGACTTTTGTTTTTTATTGTCACTTTCAACATTTGATACAAAAAAATTTTGAAAAAAGCATTTTTGGTCTCATAGCCTGGCTGCCTAGTGTCGGGACCAATGGTTAGACATACCGCATAACTCGGCAAACGGTAGCCAGTGGCAAACGGAACAGGTACAAACACATATACTGGATTACACAATGCATTTTTGGGGATAAAGGAAAGTGCAGATTATTACTCAAACTACAGTAACTATCCTGTAACATAAACCATTTCATGGCCGCAGAAAAGTTGTGTGCAGCTTTCACATCTGCCGGTACAGCATTCCAAATAGGAGCACCATGAAATTCTATTAGCCACCGACCGCACACATTTTTAGCAACCGGTGAATTAAAGCAATGGTTCATCGCAGCTCTTGTACTGAGCGGCGGTAACTTAATAAGGCTCAGTGGTAGAGGGTTGTCATGTTCTGTTCTATTCTGTTTAGTATATCCGCAACGCTTATTATGTGAACAGTTTTTTTTTTTTTGTCCGTGCAGTGCCCACAGCAACTGCGGTTCCTTCTGGCACTCGGTCCCCTGCACGTGTCCTCTCCTTTCTCGGCGCACAGTCGACCTGCACAAGGGGTGCCCCAACAGGGCAAGTCTCCCCGCGGGAGACGGGCCAAGTGAGCGGCTTGGCGAGCTCCTGGAGATCCACGCTCTCGGCCAAGCCCGGGACAGCCGCTCCCCTTGTATGCCTTTAAGTGGCACACAATGGCACACAATGGATGGGAACCAACCCCTACTTGAGGCATTTTCTTACCCTTTTCACTGAATGGAACGGGAAGGATGCATGCGCAAGAATGATAAATGCCGACTGAATTCGAGTTCTTGATTACATAAAAACCTGCGACAAGAACAGACCTGACCACCGGTAGCGCCACTCAGTGTATTCGAAAGAGTGTTCTTCAACCCCACTGGAGTCGCGTTTTTCGGCAGCATCCTTGTTCCTGATGGTCGAGTGGACCGTCTGCTTAGACAGGCCTGCACTTCTTGCGATGGCGGCCTATTTTTCTGTCATTATCGACAGCGTTAATTAATGCCTTTCTGGTCATGAAACTCCCACCCAAGTTTCGTTTGGGGATGAAGGCGCCACCACAGAACGGAGGGAATCAGGCAGCCACCACTGTTCCATGCGTGCACCCGCGCAGCAGAACCAGAGCCCGCCTTTGGCGGCACTTTCTCAACAGAAACACAGTGTTGGTAACTATACCCTGAAATGTTGCTTCAAAACGAAGCCGTAATAAAAGTCTTTTAATTGCAACCCTTACAAGAAATCCGTATGAGGCAGAACGCAAGCTCAAAACTGTTGACTGATGTCTGGGTGTGATTCTGAGAAACTTCTCTGAAGTCCCCATGCGTGGAAGACTTTAGGGGGAATTGGGTTTCGAGATGGTGTAAATTCTTTCCCGACTTCTTTCCCGAGTCACATGCGGAACTAATTTCCGATGCCTGCAAGGACTGAACCCCAACGACTGAAAGACATATCGACGTGGTGTGAAAGGAGGAGTTTGCACTGGTAGACCATTATTTCTTTTGAGCTCCTTTCGGACTCACCTTCTTCAATGCTTTCCTTTTATGCACCACTGAGGTGAAGTGGGGTGTCATAGTGCACTTTTTAAAGACTTAAAGCCTTGGCATTATTGGACTCTATGAAACAAATATTGCTCTCACGAGTGCTTCTGGTTTCTGTAGGAAACAATTGTTGGTTGTAGAATTCAAGTTTAGAATGGGAACGGCAGTTGGAGCATTTCTTAAAGGGGCCCTGAAAGGCATTTTGAGCACACTAAATGAACTAGCGCAATCGCTAGATTGGGTCGCCAACGTCACCTGTGCCAAGTATTACTCTTTTACGCGCAGCGGAAAGCTCACACTTTTGTTGCAAAGTTTGTCGCTTTTTAAGTGCAAATGCACTTTATAAGCGACCCCAAACCATCCACCGCCGGCGGCGGCGTCGGCGTCCGCAGTGCTCCTCTATATTTAAAAAAGAAACAGCATCCGGCGCCAGGTTTCGATCCGAGGACTTTGCGGCCGCAGCGCGACGCGCTACCGACTAAGCCACGGACGCCACGCTGATATCAGTGTGAGTAACGCGCCTTATATCTTTAACGCACTCAAACTACGTCGTCAGCGGCGTGCGTTGGCGACTCAGCGGCGTTATAGCGGCTTGATAACTGCGTGGTGTACACGTGATACTACAAACCCGATGGAAGAGATGGAAGAGAAGGCGGCGAGGCGGTGGGCTGCGGGGGCCGAGCGCAAGCGCCGCAAGCGGGCCGACAACCGTGCATTCGCACTTTCACATTCTCCCCCTCGGGGAAATGCGGGGGAATTTTTTTCTCACCCTTTCCTTCGTGTTTTTGGACGCCGCCATCTTCACATGTCCACATCATCGATTCCCAGATGTTCGTCATGAGCTAGACATCCTGCTATTGGGTGGCTTTTTCACGCACTTCCGGCAAAGAGATGAGTCGTCTGCTCAGCGTCGGCTCGCCGGCTGATCTGCCAGCGGAGTGCCGGAGTGCTTTGACATTTTACGACAAACGAAACAAGTGTAAACAAACGCTTAACCGTTTGTATTGAATGCAACACGGCCATAACACGACGTGGATTTTATCTTACGTGAGTACGTACCATAAAGAAAGTCCCGTGGCACTTCTTTGGTGCAATCGCAGAGAACGCCCTGAGCCGAATGCCCGGGTTTGACGCGTACATTTTATTCAACTTCAAAACAATCCAGAGATGCGTTTCGAACGAACGCAACGTCACAACATGCGTTGCAAGTCTGAACCGCGATTGACAGACGATGAGTTGCCTCCTCCTGCCCGTCGTAAATTCGGCACTCACCGCACACCCGGTTTGCGGGGACGTGCAGCAAGTCACAACTCTGGCGCGCAAGCGAGAAGGCTTTTAGCCAGGCACACTGCCCATACCCCATGCGAGGTTGAGTGATACGTCGTTCGAGAAAGATAATCCAGACCATGGGAAGCACTATCCACCCGCAGAAGTACAATGTCGCATTTCATCGCGAAACGAACGCGTCCACAACACACAGGAGGCGATGCACACACACACACACAGCTTCGGTCGCTGCATTGGCTTAGCTGCAAGCTTCGTTCGGACAATCAGCGATGCTACGACGATACAGAGCTGCGTGAGGACGACGTGCTAACCACTTCACGTATTTAAAAACACAGGGGCAAAGAACTAGGTTCATCGGAAGCAAAAAATCTTTCCTCCATTATAGTGCCTGAAATATACTGGCTAGTGTGCCGAGGGCGGGCTCCAGGCGGGCGCTGGGAGCGAAGTACGCGGCCGTCTGCCGCTTGGGGCGCTGCCGTGCGGGAGTGTGCGCGTTCATCCGGCCCGAGCAGATCGCGCGGTTACCTCCGAGCTGCGTAGCAGACGGCAGCGGCAGAACTTTCCATTCCCGCTTGCGACGAAAGCGAGCGAAAGCGACGGGAATTCTGTCGCGCAACCAAAATTTGTCCCGACCATTCAACAAAAACGATCGTCGCGCGACAAAGCGACGGAATTCCTGCCGCTCTCACTCGCTTTCGTCGCAAGTGCGAACGGGCCTTTATGCGCAATCTCCGCCCCACATAAAACAAGCTCTTGCTTGTCGCCTAAGCATACGGTTGATATCTGACTACGTTACACTGTGCTTGCCAGTGTATTTAAACGATGTCACTAGGTTTGAAACGTACGCGCTCGGCGTGCAGCTTTGTAAACGCAAGCGGTTTCACATACGCACGCTATTTTGCTGCTAATAGAGTTTTAGTACAGCGTTTGTGGCCTTTGCATACGCTAAACGCTAAATTTTTGCGTCCCGCTACGTGACACCGCGATGGGAGTTTTAGTAGAGCGTCTCATCAGTGCGTAGCGACACACTAATGCATACGGAGCCATCTGTCAAATGTTTTCCGAAATGTCTCGCCGGCTGATCTGCTAGCGGAGTGCCGGAGTGTTTGGACATTTTACGACTATCCAAACAAGTGCAAACAAACGCTTTCCCGTCAGTGTTGAATGCAACACATGGGTGCAGCTTGTCAGAACACGGGTTCTCGCTGATCGAGTGCAGCGTTGGTTTGCTCTTCGCCTTCACGTTCATCGCCGCTGATAAAGCGATCCGATCCGGCGCGTTTTGTGCACGGGTTCTGTGTCGGTTGAAAATGTCTTTTTTCACATGCCGCCGGTAGTAGGAATTCCAACCACCGCAAAATAACACCCGGCACCAGCGGGGCCACATCTGAGACCGCGCTTTTTGGATAAACAGTGCGCGGTGCACCAAAGGGAACGAGCGCACGATTCTCCCCACGCGGCTGCGAGTTCGCCGCCGATACCAACTGCAGCTACGTACACCGCGAAAGGGCAAGGCCAGGCCGCACACATGCGGCCAGGTCATTCGTTCGCTTTTCCAGCCTGTGTCCATGGTGTCTACAGAGATGAAAAAGCCGAAAGAGCTGGCCCGTAGCAGACGGCAGTCTGTGGGAGCGCAATAGCGGAAGTACGTCACCGCTGAGGAGTGGAGCATCATGGGAGGGGAGGCCAACAGCGAAGAAACAGTTGAAAGGAGGAGGAAATACGGCGCGACGATAATTCGCGGTTTTTGATTTACGATTTTTCAGCTAATACTCATCGCTTTAGCAAAATTCTTGCAGGAGGAGATTGCTAATACATTGCTTTATTTGGGTACATGTACATCCATGCATCGGCGGAAGGCATTTCAGGACCCCTTTAATAATTCTCGGCTTTATACATTGCTCCTCACGCAAGCACTCAGAAACTCATTCACAGCGAATATTTAATATTCACATTTTCACATATTTATTTTACATATGATATTAACATAGTTGACACAGCTACAGGCATATGGTGACGGGCCTGTTCTGGCTTAGAAACAAAGGTTCTCAGAGTGATAAGAAAGAAAGATGTCCGCAAGACAAAAAGGTGGCGGTTTTAAGTTACAGTCCAGAAATGTGCCTGATTACAAAGCAACCCTCCCCTAACCAAAAAAGAGAAAGCGAAGACAATGGCGAAAAAAAAAAAAATCTGCAGGAATGCAGAGAATTGTCCACTGATGTGTAGCATTCTTGTGCCGCTTGTCCAGAGCGCGAGTTCCTTATGCCGAGATGTGGTTATGAGTAGCGAAAGCCGTTGCATTACTTTATTCGTTTGAGGTTTCCTTTTGTGTCTTTTTGCCAAACATGTAAACTTATACCATTATAGCGATCAAGTGCCTTCACGTCACAAATTATGATTTTTTTACCGAAGATGCAAGGCGCACTGCAGATTTGGTCCATTTACGCTTTTTTTTTTTTTGTATTTTTAATGTTGTCTTGCAGAAAGTATTGTTTATTGTCTTGTTTTGGGGAAGATGTACAAGGTGCATAATTTTGATTTTGTCAGATTTTGATTTTGTCAGATCCCAATGAGACCAATGATCTCCATTTATGCCATTATAACGATTAAAGGTGGAACTTCCACCAAATCCGCATTTTGGTCACAACTTAAATTGAGGACGACTCAGTGGGCAATGGAGCGGAAGATGATAGGTGTAATATTAAGGGACAAGAAGAGAGCGGAGTGGGTCAGGGAACGAACGCGTGTTAAGGATATATTAGTAGAAATTAAGAAGAAGAAATCGGTGTGGGCAGGGCATGTAATCCGAAGGCAAGGTAACCGCTGGTCATTAAGGGTAACACAGTGGATGCCTAGAGAAGGCAAGCGTTGCAGGGGGCGGCAGAAAGTTAGATCCAGCGATAGTTTTCAAAAACTTAAAAAAAAAACAACGATCCAGCTTTGCTGCGTTTGCAAAATTGCCGTAGCAACACTTCAGCTACTGTATTTATTCGAATCTAAGCCGACAGTTTTTTTTGAAATACTGATATATCAAACTCCAGGGTCGGCTTGGATTCGAGGATTTTGAAACGCGCCAATTTCCAAGTGAAATTGAGGGAAGTGGCGCGTAGCTAGCGCCAACCAGAAAAGAAAGTATTGTAGTCATTACTAGACAAACCAGTAGCCACTTAAGGGGCCATAGCTGGGGGTGAGCCTCATTTCACACACGATCTCTATGACACCCCCTCGCGCTCCTGTCACGTGATCAAGAAGGTCGTGACGTCAAGACCAAAAGTCATGTGACAAAGATCGTTTCGTCACGTTCTTGCTTTGCCCAAAACCATGGCCCAAAACAAATCGTGCCGTGCGCGTTTTCTCTATGTTGGCGTCGGCGTTTGTTTGACGCCCCATTTTCTTCCTCTAAACGTCAGTGCTATCCGCGTGTTACGTTGTCAAGGCCGGTTATTTAAACCAAGTGCAGTGTCGATCTGCAAACGCTAGACTTCGCGTTGTGTGCTGTGCTGGGAGCTCACGGGTGTAGCCGGCGTGCTGAGCCCTCGTCGACGAAACGGTGACCATGACGACACCGATCCGTCGCATGAAAAATCGAGGACGAAGTTTGCCACCGCTAGTTCTGCAGTACCTATCCTACAAGTCACGTTGCCACCAGCAATGACATGCAACAACGTGCCAGAGATCACCACACGAACAAACGCCGTGCTGTGATGTGGCGAATACAGTGAGGTTCGATTGTGTGCATCGAAGCGTAGAACTCGACGTACTTACCACATTCGGCTTTTGCGGCAATGCCCAAATGAGATGTGGTCGAGTGGAGGGTGTGTTGTGTCATATGTACCGATTACTTTGTGCTGTCGCTCTTCATGTCGGCGCACTCGGCGGTGAAGTGCGATGCTTGCATGGGCAGCGATTGTTGCAGGCAGCCGCTGCAAGCATCGCGCGGTTGTGCTGGTCAGTTACGATCGCTTTGGCGTTCGGTAGCGCCCGAGGTTGTTTCGCCCAACGGAGCTGCTACCCGCGTAACATGCTGCGCGTTGCGGGGACGAAAGATGGCAGCGGCGGTGGTGAAAGAAAGGGTACAGAGACCATGGTGACAGCAGGACGCTTGTTTTCATTATCCCTCGTCCATGTACTTATTCTATTCAAGCATGAAGGCTAGACTTCTGCCAATTTACTAGGACGTCGTAACTTAGCTTTAGGAACGACAAAAAGTAGGTTCTGTATCTAATAACAGGTTCGAATTTCACATTTACAAAAAGCCAGCAATTATACTGGACTATAAAAGGCCACTTTACAAGTGCCCTTTTAGGGATGCTGTAAATCAGGCATGTTCTCTGAACAACCTCCGCTTAAACCCTTTCGCACTTACCCCCGCCTTTTAATATATATCCTCCTGTGGGCATTGAAGTGTCCACCAAATGTGCATTCTGCTCTTTGTTCTCTTGAATTTTATTTCAAGCTACATAAAAACCGCTTTTGGCCTCAATGTCCAACGAGACGAAGGGTCCAACAATACTAAGGCCCACTGTTTTATTCAAGACATGCATTTGTTGTGAAGATTAACTCTTTCGTTACCGCGGGAAATTGGCCAATTTTTAAGGGTCTAACAAAACATTTTTTTGCGTTGTACATATTGGTTAGACACACATTGCAGTGACATAAAATGCAGATTATTCCACGCGCTTTTCAATGACACCAGTTTTAATAATGTTTTCCTAAATAATGATTGCGAAAAAAATTATCGAATTCGAAATTTCTGTCCACGCGTCGAAGAAAATAAGAAAACATAAGTTGTGTACAATAAACCACCAGTAGTAGAAAAAATTGAGAATATACATTTTGTAGGTAGACATTTAAAAAACCCGTCCTAGAAAAAAAATTGAGTTGCGCAGTACAATTTGTGAGATAAAGAAGAAAATGTTAGCCCGCATGGTGCCCGTGCCATGTGGTGAAGCCCAACCACTATTTCAAATGTTGCTATTTTGGATGGTTCTCTAAAAGAAATCTGGTGGTTTGACATTATTAAAGGCCCAAATTAGCCTCCACGTGATGTAAAAACACCTTGTCAATGATTATGACCAGCACAATATTGAAGGCAAGCAAGCGATGCGAAAAAATCCGCTTGGAGTTGGGAACCAAACTCTTTGGTGGATGTTTGTTGACGTTCTGATGATCACTTATCAGTCAGAACTTTCATTTGCGGTTTATTATCATGTTCTGACTCCCTATGGTAGCCTTGCTTGCAGGAATAATGTACGATGCGCTAGAATCATGCCCAGCAAGTGTTCACCACCAAGCCGCCATCGGGCTGTGAAACGAGTTCAGCACTCCGAGCCTACTACATTGCAGCGCCACCTAACAATTTCGAAGAGAAACAAATACAAGGCTGTTGGAGACCCTGTCAGAATAGACAGTACTACTAAGAAGCGACACTAGACCTCCGGAAATACCCTCGTATGAAATCGAAACTGGCCGGTGAACAGCTGGCGGTGTTCAAGGCCGATTGGAAGCGTTCTCCTCGTCTGAACTGACACCCGATGACTTGGTGTTATCGTTTGACTTTCAGCGGAAGCTCTTATCGTAGAAGCAAGGCGTAGATAAAGTGGAAGCGCGAGCGGCATGCTTGTTTGAGGAGCAGTAGCGGGCAACGGAGGCGCCATGGCAAATGAGCTTGTAGTTGGGTAACTGCGTAGTAGCGCCAAATATGAATTTCGCAATGCAAAAACGAAACCGAAACTTCTGGAAACTGGTTGAAAATGGCAGGCACACTTGCTAGACATGCGGGGGACCATCATAAATAAGCTTTGGGAGAATAAAGCTGCCCTTTGTCCGAACCAAAGATCATTAGTGGATAGCTGGGGCCATTTTCAAGTAATTATCACCTCTCAACGCTGTGGACTACAAAGCTGACCGCATTATTTGGTATTTGACTTGCCGGAAGCCTTTTGACAAAAAAAATATTATGGTAATGCAGCCTAGCGACGATCTGCATGCTTTTTTCTCAAGGGCAGCAGCCACGCCCCCTTCCTCAAAAACACACGCACCTCAGCTCGCAAAAAACGCCGCCAAAAATCTCAATGTCGCCGGAGCGGGAAAATTTAAACTGATTCTAAAAGGGCAGTGCCTAGACTAACCACTGACCGCATTAGGTGCACAAGAAATGACTACAACATGTCAAAATAGGCAATACAAATCATCGATCACCGGTGATCGATTTGAATAGGCGTGGTAACGAAAGAGTTAAGCTGATAGCGGTAGGTTCAAGCGTGTTGTGCCAAATGTTACGCTACATTAATAAAATGAGCGTTGCGACTGTGCAGGTAGTCCTGCGCGGGCCTCACCTTTGCGTCAATATAAAGCGTTGCACATGAATGTGCCGCACCGGATGGCTTTCGTCAACCTCCTAAAAATAGTTCCACCACAAAACAAAGAAAGTGTGATTGTGATTATGGAAATCTATAAGACTAATCTGTTTGTTTGCAGCACAGGGTACCATCATATGATTAATGGCGTGTGAAGACTCGACCGGAAATCACAAAATTTCGCCAATTACTCTTAGGCCAGAAAAACGAACTTCTGCTCAATTGATTCTTTTAGCAACGTATGGGCTATCTTCTCGATTTAGCTGGAGCACTCCTTAATGATTCAAAAAATACAGCGCAACTTGGACAACCACGGTAAAGGACGACTGGTCAAGCGCTCATGGTTTACTAGAATTAAACGTGCACACAAAATCATCTGACCCACTATGAAAATAAATAATTGCATTCGAGCAGCATCTCTTGGCACTCTCTCTTGTTCATTCCTTTGTTTGAAGTATAGTTGTCCATCCCTGGGGAGTATGGCAACTGAACAACCCGGTGGCAGATTAACCGTTTGTCCGCTCACATTTAGCTCCTAAAGGGTGTAATGATTGGGGCAAAGTCAAGTAGTCCCCCAGAAGACCAACTTTTAGTCCTTTTTTGCCTATGCATGCATGCAGTCTTTTTAGGCCGACTATGCGGAAATAGCATTTTCAGGGGGTTGAAATCTTGAGTGCAATTGGCCATTGAGCCTACTCGTGCTCACCATCCCACAGGACGGATCAGGCTCGAACGGATCAGGCTCCAACGGATCAGGCTCCAACAATGACTCAGCTAACCAACTTCATCCACCGCACCAAGCACAAACGGGCAGGAGTTAAGGAACCAGATATCATCCGACTTAAGCTTTTCTCATAAGGCACATTATGTATGGCACACCTTACCTGTCTCTCAAGCCAGCCGAACGGCGAACATTCTGTACTTGTGACATGACGCCATAATATCGATCACTGCAGGTGAGCAGGATATGCCTTTTCGTATGCTGTGAATGATCTCGTGGCACCTTGTCACAAGCACAGACACTTACGCACAGAATAGTAATAGAAGTAAAACGAGAACAAAGCAACAAACGTGAACAAAGAATTGTAAGCCTTATTTCGGAAAGTAGGGTAACCTGGCACAGAAGACGACAGCGTATCTGAAACCAGTTAACCGGTATCGACAACAATGAACCGCAGGAGTACAGTATTATGATTTGTACTAGCTGCTATGTAATTATTTGTGGCCATCTTAAGCTATCGACAAAAGAGGTTTTTTGATCCTCTGTCCATAATGGCCGCCATTTTGCCATAGTCAAAGATCGATATTATGTATTTCCAGAATAAACAGGTATCTACTGTTGTTGTTCCCAGTACCAAACAAAATAGACCACAAAATGCGACCTCCATGTGAAGTTTGAGCGCGAACAGAGCAGCGATACGCTCAGGAAATTTTCATTTCCTGAGCGTATTTTCATTTTATACGCTCAGGAAGTGTTCCATTTATCGATGTAACACATGTCCTGGTGCTGAGTCTATGCTGCTGAGGGCATCGTCAAATTTCTACTGCTGCGGACAGATGAGGAAAGGGAATTGATGAAAAGAAGACAGTTTTTGAAAAGTGAATACTATGATAATTCCAAGGCTTGAAGTTAGTATTTGGGCTTGCTCTTGTGACAGCGTGAAGCACAATAACGTCGTTTTTATAAGTGGGCACGAAATTTAGACGAAATATCAGAAGGGAAGATATTGAAGTAGGATGTTTTATCTCAATAACTGGTTAATATGTGAAATCCTGGATGACAAATATGACACATCAAACCGACGCCTTGATGAGACCGAACTGAGAATATACAACCCTCATCCGCATCGACCGCTTCTTACGGGCTGCCAGCAGTTGACGGACACTCACGCGCGTACACGGTGAGTGTCAGGCGACTGTCGTAGCACCCTCCTTTTTTTGGATGGACGAACATGTGACTGTTTGCTTAGCGCTCGTGTGCCTGCCATGGCATGAAGGTCAGGAGGAGGAGGAGGAATAAACGTTTATTGTGCACACCACGATGTGCTCAGCCTCCCAAGTCCAGGAGGCCAGGAGAAGCAAGAACAGGTAAGGTAAGGTTAATAACTACTACATGTGGGCGTCAGCTTTCCGGCGCGCAAGGCCAGCCGCGCACTCGGAACGATCGACCGCCAGGCACGAACGCGACGCCCGAAACCACGAAACGACGGAAACAAGGGGAAAATAGCTCTCCCTCACTCTCGCTCGCTTATTTACCTGACAGAAACGTTTGCAGATCGACGCTGCACTTGTTTTAAATAACCGCCCTTGACACCAAACGCGGATAGCACCGAACCGACAAACGCCGACGCCAACGTAGAGAAAACGCGCACGGCACAAAGTGACGAAACGATCTTTGTCACGTGACGTTTGGTCTTGACGTCACGACCTTTATGATCACGTGACGGGAGCGCAAGGGGGTGTCATAGAAATCGTCTGTGAAATGAGGCTCACCCCATAGCTGGGGGCGATGCCGCCATTTTGAACTGTGCGGATAGTGGCCTGCGTGCGGTGTGGCGTTTGGTTTTGACAGCGCAATAGCACCAAACAAGCGGTGCCATTATAGTGCCGCTTTTAAAAGAAAGGTTGTTTTAGCCGCGGAGTTGTCGAACATTGAAGCCGGGCGGGACTTCGGCGTGGATGAAAAAAATGTCCGTCGTTGGAGGACGCAACGGGAGAGGATATTTGCGTGCGCCGCAACGAGGATGGCATTCAGAGGCTGGCAGCGATGACGACTCAGAATGAGCACCGCATCTTCATGTTCAATAAACGTGTTTTCTTTTTGTGAACGCTGACTTCGCCTTTTTGTTCGGCCTACATTCGAGGTAAGTTTTTTTTTTTTTTTTTTTCGTGGCTTCGGATTTTCGGGGGTCGGCTTAGAATCGGGGCCGGCCTGGGTTCGAATAAATACGGTATTTTGATTTGACTGTCGTTTGAAACTACTAAATGTGTTGTTTTTTTTTTAATTTCAGTGATAATTCAACTCGTCGAACCAGTCTGCAAAACCAGTTCAAGCTCCCGAACCGTTCGCAAACCGGTTCGGTACGTGATTTTGTCGAACCAGAACTGAACCGGAACAAAATGATTTCGCCTGAACCAGAACCGTAACCGAACCAATATTTTTTTCGGTTCGACACACTGATTAGTAGAGATTGCAATGGTTAAAGGGGTCCTGAAATACCTTCCGCGGATGCATGGATGTACATGTAACCAAATAAGACAATGTATTAGCAATCTCCTCCCGCAAGAATTTTGTTAAAGCGATGAGTATTAGCTGAGAAATCGTAAATCAAAAACCGCGCATTATCGCCGCGCCGCGTTTCCTCCTCTTTTCAACTGTTGACGGCGCGCGAGCACTCCCTCCCATGATGCTGCGCTAGTCATCGGTGACGTACTTCCGCATTACGCTCCTCCGACTGCCGTCTGCTACGGGCAAGTTTTGTTGACACCATGAATTCCGCACTCCGCTCAAGGATGGATAAGCGAACGAAAAATCGGGCCGCATGTGTGCGGTGGCCTGGCCTTGCCCTTTCGCGGTGTGCGTTGCTGCAGTGCAGCACGTGACTTTTAATCGGCGGCGAACTCGCAGCCGCTGGGGAGGATCTTGCGCTCGGTCCCTTTCATGCACCGCGCACTGTTTATCCAAAAAGCGCCGTATCAGATGTGGCCCAGCTGGTGCCGGGTCTTATTTTGCGGTGGTGGTAATTCCTGCCGGCGCCATGTGAAAAATACATTTTAAACCGATACAGAACCCGTGCACAAAACGCTTCAATGATGTGACCAGTTCAGCTTGGGGCGACGCGTGGTGGAGAGCGGCAACGTTGGCAAAACATGCTCCGGCGCGGCTCTGAGCTTTCTAGCGCTGGAGCGAGCGCCTTTCTTTGACGATCTCAAACATCGGTTGCCTTGGCAACAAGGCACAAACCGCCCCAGAGGTCAGTTACGGTTGCGTGATCCCGGTTCAGCTCGGGGCCCCACCTCGCGACATGTGGGCACTGCAGACGTACCACTCACTCTCATTAGGAAGTGTGAGATGCGTTTGGCATTACAGGAGGCGATGGTGTGTGTGTTGTGGACGCCTTTGTTTCGCGATGAAATGCGACGTTGTGCTTCTGCGGGTGGATAGTGCTTCCCATGGTCTGGATTATCTTTCTCGAGTGACGTACGACTCAACCTCGCATGGGGTATGTGCAGTGTGCCTGGCTAAAAGCCATCTCGGCTTGCGCGCCAGAGTTAAGTGACTTGCTGTTCGTCCCCGCAAACCGCGCGCGAGGTGAGTGCCGAATTTGCGACGGGCAGGAGGAGGCAACCCATCGTCTGTCAATCGCGGTTCAGACTTGCAACGCATGTTGTGACGTTGTGTTCGTTCGAAACGCATCTCTGGATTGTTTTGAAGTGGAAAAAAATGTATCCGTCAAACCCGGGCATTCAGCTCAGGGCGTTCTCTGCGATTGCACGAAAGAAGTGCCACGGGGCTTCAACGCTTTCTTTATGGAATCAACGCTTTCTTTATGGAACGTACTGCGGTAAGAGAATATCCATGTCGTGTTATGGCCGTGTTGCATTCAATACGAACGGTTAAGCGTTTGTTTACACTTGTTTTGTTTGTTGTAAAATGTCCAAGCACTCCGGCACTACGCTGGCAGATCAGCCGGCGAGTCGACGCTGAGCAGACGACTCATCTCTTTGCCGGAAGTGCGTGAAAAAGCCGCCCAATAGCAGGATGTCTAGCTCATGACGAAGATCTGGGAATCGATGATGTAGACATGTGAAGATGGCGGCGTCCAAAAACACGAAGGAAAGGGTGAGAAAAAAGCGACAAACTTTGCAACAAAAGTGTGAGCTTTCCGCTGCGCGTAAAAGAGTACCGTATTTACTCGCATAATCCTCGCACTTATTTTTCGGAAAAGTCAATGTGAAGTTAGGGGTGCGAGAATTATGCGGGGGAAAAAAAATTCGGTGCACAGTGTTGCCAATTTGCCTTCTGCCAATCCCGCTAAATGTAGCGGTCGTTTTTTGTATATGTAAGCTCAGTGTTGCCAACAGCAGCTATTTCTTTTTATCTTATCGTAAACAGTCTCCCTGGTCTCCCGTTGATCAGCGATCATGAAATTGCCGCCAGGCACGCCGAAGTACTTGCCGGCGACGCAGTTGCTGTGTTCGATCGCGTACTCTATCGCTTTCAATTTGAAAGCGGCAGTGTAGCTGGCGTTCTTCCCCATGGCGAAACGGCACCAAGCACAAAGCAAACAGATCGGCACCAAGCATAAAACAAAGCGATCAAAAAGTTCTCATAATGGCAGCGAGCTATCCACCACTGATGCGAGTGACTCACTGACTGCTGCTCCTCAACGACGGGACCACGACGGCGACACGACACGACAGCGGGCTGCGTGAACGCCGTCTAGTTGCGCGCATGCGAAACCGGCTCAAGGACAGTGTGAGTAGCGTGTTAGAGCGCCTGTTAGGGTGTAGCCGTGCAGGTTGTTAGGGCGCCTGGATGGCCTTAAATACACAGCGCTCTCCGCCGAACGGAGAGGCGGCGGGGGAGGGCGCGTGGTGGAGAGCGCATGCACCATGCGGGTTTTGCGAGCAGGCAACTTTCGCCGCTGCAAAGTTGGTGGTGCGAGGATTATGCGAGGAACCAAAAAATCCAAGTTTTGCTGGCTCACATTAGGGGTGCGAGGATTACGCGAGTGCGAGGATTACGCGAGTAAATACGGTAATACTTGGCCCAGATGACCTTGACGACCCAATCTAACGATTGCGCTACTTCATTTAGTGTGCTCAAAATGCCTTTCAGGGCCCCTTTAAGGCCCAAGCGAATTGGTTGTTCCCCAAGAGGGGAACAGCGCAACACCGATGAAACACAAGAAAGTGGCGCTGACTAACAACTGAATTTTTATTTTTCGTCATGCCACATATACACGCTGACAGTCAAAGAATACAAGAAAGCAGAAATGACATGAAGCTGGAGATAACCCAAGCACACTGCACCAACGCCATGTGCCACACACACGTGCTATCTGCGGGACAAGAAATCTCTGGCACTCCATTTCTGCAGCCTCAACTATTTCTCGGGTTATTTCATCTTTGTGTTTTGTGAAAGATCGGGGCGCAGCCTCGGCTACCCTGACAGTGGACAACTAAGTGGCCACCAATCACCTTATGTACACCATAGTCATGGTCTTTTAATCTTTCACTCAGGCATCGTCCCGTTTGGCATACATTCGTTTTTCCACAGGACAGTGGAATCGACACACTCTGCAAATTGGTTTTCGTGCTCAACAATCGTTTTTTGTGCATTCTATTCCTAGCTCAATAGAGTGCTTTTTCGAATTTGAACCGCCTTGAGCCCAGAAACTAAAATTGACCTGAAGATTGGGCAATAATAGAAAAATAGCACTAAAAATGTTGAGCCACTTAGCTTGTTTAGATGCAGAAGAAAAAGGCGCCGCCACATTTGGCCCATTCTTTAAAATTTTTCCAATTCAAACTTTTTATTAAGAAGAATTCACTTCGCAGGCAAATTATGAATGCGTTAAATCATTTGAGAGCACGTAAAATCCTCACATTAAAAAAACTAGGGCAGCTTCTGCAGTAGTTTTTCTTTTACAGTAGCAGAAGTTCCAAATTTTCCACAGGGCACTCAGTGACTTGAGCCGACTTTGGTAATCTTTTTGAGGAAGGGCAAATTTTTTTCCCCCAAATGACTTCAGGCATGTTTTCCCCTGCGCACAAGGAGCTATGTATGCGCGATCTCTCATGAAAAGCCCCAGCCGGCGTTCTCCTATGGCCAGGAGGATGGCATTGATGAGTTCCGGTACCATTACAGTGTACTAGAACAGAGAGGTGTGTCGTTCGGGGCCGATTAGGGGCGTCCTTTTTGTGATGAAAATTTCTACTGATGGACTCCCGTTGTAAGCGGCGCTCATGGCGGCCCACTGCTTACCAGTTGGTCTTAGAAGCTTTGTTTGTTAAATTCATCCTTATCCATGGCACTAAATAGTTCTTTATTTCATTATGTAAAGTTTTGTAAAACCTGTCAAATAATTGTTTAGTTTGATTTAAAAACTTATACGTGGCGCTGGATGCAACACGAGTTCTCTGCATACATTTTTTTTTTCACTGAAAAAAAAAAAAGACTCTCGCTCTCCACCGTTTTTTTTTTTTTCCTCCGCACGACGCAGCTTGCCTTCTGGTACCGCCGTTCTGCCCATAGTGCCCCCACTCACCGACGAGCCAGAGGCAGTAGGCCAGGTCCCAGTGCTGGACGACCACTCCCTGCTGGGGGGGCTCCTGCTGCCACGGGGGGCCTGGCCAGGGGGGGCCCGCTGCAGCCGCTGCGCACCAGAGAGCAGGGGTCCACTGGAGGCACTGGCAAGTGCCACGCAACAGCAGCCCACTCACACCTGCACTGCTGCCATGCCAGGAACGAGGCTGCCTACCAGGCTGCACAGGTAGGCGCAATTCTACGGGCCTGCACTTGCCTTCTCCTCCCAACTCGCGCCAATGTCCGTGCAAGCGCCACTAACGGGTGCACCTATTTGCCCCCTCTACAGCCAAACCTCGCCACACCAAAGCCAGCGGGGAAAGCCAAAAAAACTCCCTTCTGCGAGGATTTCGTTGCCACGCGAATGAAATATAAACGACGGGAAAGTCCCCCCAAAACCGGATATTTATTTCGAGGGGTCGGTCGTACTACTTTGCGAGCCTTTCCGTGCACCAACTTCACAGCTCAGCTCACAAACTACGAGAAGCGCCTACCGACGACCCCACCATGTCTGACACATCCCAGGCATCCCTCGGTGCCCAGCCCCGATCATGCCTGAGCGTGCAAGCAAAGTCCAGCAGCTTCTGCAGATGGCCTCTGCCAGACACTCGTCGTTCCAATGCTGTTCATGAAACAAACTGCGCACTTTATCAACAGCTGGAAAGGCTGCTGCCATCACTGCTTCGTTTTGCTGTGCACCCCCACAGAGTGGCAGCCTTGCTTTTCAAAATGGTAGTGAGCTGCACACAGTTCCGAACTCTTCCACTTGGGCCACTGGCTTGGGCAATGATGGCTGCCACACCTTGCAGCGATACAAACTCCTGCTCTGGGGCTTGCGAGAACACCATCTGCATACCCCAGGTGGCGCCGCTGTTCCAAGATCCGCTTGCACTGGCTCGCACATCAGAATTGGCTGCCATTTTCCCACAGGCGAAAATCGTTTTTGCTTATTTTCAGAACACAACAGGTGAATACCGTCGGTGTTAGATAGACCATAAAACACAAAACAAAATAGACCACAAAATGTGACCTTCGCTTGAAGTTTGAGTGCGAACCGAGCGACGGTTCGCTCATAAAAAAAAAATACAAAGCGTTCCATTGTCGTAACAACCATATTCCAATTACCGTCGTAACAACCATATATAAAATGTGAACTACATAGAAAATGAGAACTTCGGTGACCCCTTTTGACAAGATAACTGATTGTGGGCGACAGTTTTGTACACACAACATGGGGCCGAATTCTCTAAAAAACGGGCGTCGCTTTGAAACGACGGGGTAGCGCCATTGAAATGTATGTGTTCTGTGGTTGGGGCCGCCGCTTTGAGGTGGGCAGCAGGAAGTATGAGCTGCAAGAAAAGCACTGTGGCAAGGACGCGAAGCGACAAGTGAAATGACGGAGGGCAGTGGGTGTCGCTTCGCGTCCTTGCCACAGTGCTTTTCTTGCAGCTCATACTTCCTGCTGCCCACCTCAAAGCGGCGGCCCCAACCACAGAACACATACATTTCAATGGCGCTACCCCGTCGTTTCAAAGCGACGGCCCGCCGTTTTGGAGAATTGGCCCCCTGGCAAGCAAAATGGTGCCGAGAAGGACGGTCTTCCGATAGGTGCTCTGATATCGGGCAGAGATGGTGTTCCATAGCAAGTGCATCACCTGCAGGGAGCGCAGCAGACTTTTGGGCGGTGACTTCCGGGGGCTTCACGCAAGGCAACCAAGGTACATTTCCTGTCACATGGAGCTGTGCACAAGATTTTTGAAAGAACTGAGCCTTCATCAGTGCAAGCCCCGTGTACACGGAGTTCGAGTACAAGTGGGGAATGTTGATGAGCTGTTCATTGTGGGTTCTTTGTTACATTCCTATTTAATGCCTTAAAGGAGCCATGAAGAGAAAACACAAGTTTGGTTCATTCAAAAGATTGTCTCGTTAGAATCATACTGACACCACTTTTAACGTAAACTTCGCTCAAATAAGCTACATAATTAGGAAAAACGGGAATGGTCATGCGACCCACCAGCTCATTTCCCGCAACAAAACCTATGATGTCACATGAGCTAAGCTCTGCGATTGGCGGAGGCTGGCAGAAGCAGGCGCAAATTAGGTAGAGCTTACAAACTAGACGAACGAGCGATTTGCGCTTAAATTTAGGGCACATTCTTTACAAAGCAATAAGAATGATGGGACAAACAGTGGAAGTTACGAAAGCACATGTAAACATAGAAGTACTGATGCGTTCTGCTGTTCGTACTGCGCACAGCATGCTTGGTTTCGCTGCACAGCACTACGGGGCTTGGGGTTGTCTCAGACGACACTGGCCGATTGACGCAAGCAACGGTGTCTTACGTGACCCCATTTGTCGAGCGAGCACTGTTTCAGGGAACGAATATTTTCTCCCAGAACAAAAACAAGCCAGGTTTAAATGCGGGCAAAAACAAACCAAACGCCTGCCACGGTATGGTGGCGCCATCTAGGTTACGGAACGTAAAGAAACGCGGGAACAAACCAACACCGCTGTACAGGGTGGAGACAACCTTTGAACGGTCTCGTGCCGCCGCAATTGGGCCAACGGGCTCAACGCGTTATAATTTTCGTTTCCCATGAGACCTAGCAACGCGAAACAGACAATATGATTCAAACTTCTTCAGTAAACCGCGTTGCGGCGATAATTTTAGCGCGGTTTTGACACAATGACTTGCTTCGGCGGCGAGCGAGCAACTGAAAATGGCGGCGCCAGCGTATACGTGTCTCTACCCTGTACGGCGGATGCGTGAATGAAGGTACTCTAGGCTGCAGAGCGGTCGGTTTCAGTGATGTCTTTTGGGACCACGAAAACGCACGATTGAGCGGGAAAATCAAAATTTTAACCTAAATTGTTTAATTTCTCAGTGAATAAAGCACCGTTTGTATCCAGACAAGCGCTGGGGGCACTATAAAACACGAAATCTTTCAAATAAAACCAACTTGCATTTTCTCTTCATGGCTCCTTTAACGTAAAAAGTATTACCGGTGTTGCAGGTCTCGCACCTCTCGGCTCAAGGAATACGCCGGAAGCTCAATATTTTTGTTGTGTGCAGTGAAACCAATCAACCAGCATTTATGCCTTTGTGGTTTTTTATTGTCCACATGGTTAGGAATGTTGCTAGGCCTACTGCAGCCTAGCAGTAGGCCTACTGCCTGCATCCTAGAAATTACAAATCTACGTCTAGAAATCATGGTGATTCTAGCTGGAAATGGCAAGGCTCCAGCTAGAAAAATGATTTCTAGTTGGGAATGAAGCTTGAAACATTTCCAGCTGGTAAAACTGCTTAAACTAGTAAGAAAAAAAAACACTTCTAGCTAGAAAGAAGCTGGAAATTTCCACATTCCAGCATGAATTCGAAGTTTTCCAGCTGGAAAAGAAGCTGCTCCTTCAGCTAGAAAATTTCTAGAATGATTTCTAGATGGATGGAGTTTCTGGTGCAATACTCCAGCTAGAAAGAAAAAATATTTTCACCTAGGTTGTAGCAAATTTTGCTAACATGGGATCACTGTCCAACATCATTTAATTGCCAAGTGATATGAAATACCGTATTTACTCGCGTAATCCTTGCACTCGCGTAATCCTCGCACCCCTAATGTGAACTACCAAAACTTGGATTTTTTGGTTCCTCGCATAATCCTCGCACCCCCAACTTTGCAGAGGCGAAAGTTGCCTGCTCGCGAAACCCGCATGGTGCACGGGCTCTCCAACGCGCGCCCTCCCCCGCCGCCTCTCCTTTCGGCGGAGAGCGCTGTGTATCCAAGGCCATCCAGGCGCCCTAACAACCTGCATGGCTACTCCCTAACAGGCGCCCTAACACGCTACTCACACTGTCCTTGAGCCGGTTTCGCGTGCGCGCAACTGGACTACGTTCGCGCAGCCCGCTGTCGTGCCGCCGCGTCGTTGAGCAGCAGCAGTCAGTGAGTCACTCGCGTCAGTGGTGGATAGCTCGCTGCCATTCTCAGAACTTTTTGATGTCTGTTTTGTGCTTGGTGCCGCTTCGCCATGGGGAAGAACGCCAGCTACACTGCCGCTTTCAAATTGAAAGCGATAGAGTACGCGATCGATCACGGCAACCGCGCCGCAGGCAGGCACTTCGGCGTCAGCAACTTCAACGTGCGTTACTGTCGAGCTTCACAAGAAGGGCACGCACATGACGACGACGAGATAGGGCGCACGCCAGAAAGCAAAGGCGGCGATTTCATGATCGCTGATCGACGGGATACTGTTTACATTGTAAATTATAAAATAAAAAGAAATAGCTGCTGTTGGCAGCACTGCGCTTACATATACAAAAAACGACCGCTACATTTAGCGGGATTGGCAGAAGGCAAATTGGCAACACTGTGCACCGTATTTTTTTCCCCGCATAATTCTCGCACTTCTAACTTCGCATTGACTTTTCCGAAAAAGAAGTGCGAGGATTATGCGAGTAAATACGGGTACATGGGCTTCTATGGACATTTGGTGCGGATCCAAAAATGTTTCGTTGCTGCGAGAATTTTGTAGTCGTGGCATTTCGTTATTGCGGGGTTTTGAGTAGCCGACCGTTTTTTCGGACTCCGAAAATTCTGACTTGCTGGATATTCCGAACTTCATAGGAGTGACGTATATGAACAACGAATATTTCGGACAAAATCAAGCCAAAAGTTGGATTTCCTGGGCGAGATTTTCCACAACAGAGCCATGGCGCGACCCCAGGATGCCAGTAAGCCACCTGGCTAGCTGCAGATTGCATGGGGATTGGCTTAACTTGGGGTAACAAACTTTCATCTTGGAGGCCATTATTTTGCATGTATATTCTGCGGCGAAAGCAATCTCAAAAGCCGGAAATGGTCATACGTAGCCAGGGTCATACGTGGCGACATCATGTTTGTCCCGAACCATTCGCGACTAATTCAGTCCTATTTAAATGAAATAAAAGCTCGTTCTTGCAACTGGCGGATTTTTCTGACTGCTCTTTCATTCGGACTATTTTTCGTTCCCCTCCAGGTATGAAAATCGGTTGGCTACTGTATACAACTGCCATGATCATACCTTGTACAAATAGCATGCCCCCATTACACATTCTTTTTTTTTTCAGTACCCTAAAAGCCTGTCAGGGCAGTCAGGGGTTTGAGACTGAGGTCGCTGCATGGGGGAAAGCGGCCATGTGCAATGTCAGCCCCCTCTTCTCCCCTTGGAGGTCCTCCCCTCCTGGGGGTTTTTCTGTCCGCTGCTCGACCCCTTTTACCAGTGGTGGCTCCAGAGAGTGTTCCCCATTTTGACCAAGCAATGACGCACGCCAAGCATTTCTGTGGCCCCTCCCAGGGGACAGTGGCTTCGCTTCTCGCACTCTAGGGTGCTGGCCAGGTAACGCAGCAGCCTCTTCCTTGCTGCCCTCTGGTGGCACCCAACCAGGTTTGGCAATTAATCCCGCAGGCCGAGTTGACTGCGTTTCCCCCCACAAGGCAACCTCCGGGCCACGTCAACCCTCTCTCGATTCCCCCAGGATCCGTGCGGCGGCCTTTTGGCCCCGGCTCCTCCGACGCACAGCCCGCTGCCGCAGTTACACGTGCAGGGACCGCCCTCACGCCTCGCGGTGAAGCAGTTGTGGCTAAAGAAGGCCCCTGCTGGTGCAGAGCGGTTTGCCACAGACGCGCCTGGCCAGAGCCTGACTACTGCCGTGCCTGGCAGCAGCCGTGGTGCCTCTCGTCCCCTTGGGGGCCCAGCAGGGCTAGTGGAAGGAGCAGAAGGAGGCCAGAGAGGGAGGCACCACCAGTGGCACACAGGCAGGCGCACACCCGAGCCGCCACAGAGCTGCGCGCACGAGGGCCCACCTTCGTAGATCTGGTCGCGGATGCTGGTCAGGCGCGCCCGGTAGCCGCTCACGTTGGACAGCCGCTCCAGAATCTCCGTGATGCGCAGCCGCACCTGCACCACCCCCGCCGGGGCCCCACTCAGCACACCTGCGCTGCTGCATGCACCCCAGGCAAAGCACCCTTCCCACAACATCCCGACGCCCTCCCACTGATACACCTCCTTGTTTGCCAGAGCTCTTCCATACATGTAGGCTAGTCGCCAAACTCCGCTTCAAATGCCCCCTGCTCCACTGAGGGGCACCACCCAGGAGACACTGGGCCACACACTCAATGAATAACCAAACCTAATAAAGCTTGCTTGTAAAATTAGAGAGTATCAGCTTTATCCTTTCAAGACAGCAGCCTCGAGTACTACTCCCACTTCCTGCCTACGGACGGCAGGCTCGCCAGCTTGTCCTTGTTTGCCCCAGCACAGGGGGGCCCACTGCAGACCGGCTTTCGATACAGTGACTCTGCCTGTTTACTACAAAGGCCCCTTTGGAGCGTCGAAACCATTTTCAGCCATTTCTGCCTGCCCACACCACGTCGCCCCTCTCTTGTGCTCCACCCCACCAGGTGGCACATGTCGCGAGGCCATTGTGTCCTCTCTGGAACTGGCCCCTAGAAGCACACATCACCCGTGCCACAACTCAGTAAAACAGTGCACAATGCTTGCCGTGGTACCCACACTCATTGCCCCGTTCCTTGGTGAGCTTCCCACAAACTTCACACCAGCTTCACCAGCAACTTCACAAGGTGTCAGTTTTCAACGGAAAAAAAAAAAGCCCTTGTCCCCTCGACTTTGACTCCCTCCAGCAACGTGTACACGCATTACACGACTCGATACCTTTGCGGATATTGTCCACGTACAGACTTGAAGAGTGCATCTCTTGCATGGGACAACTTGAGGCCTGTCATTGCAGGCCCTGTCATTTTTTCTAAGGGCTTGCGCAAGCAGCTCTTAAATAAGCCCGATTGGCATATACAGTCGAGCCCCACAATAACTGGGTGTGTTGGTACATAATCTAAGCAAAACAGTGCAAGAAAAACACGAAGACAGAGACAGATATGCGACAAGGACTGCACTGAACTAACAAATGGTTTTATTTTGAAAGAGAGACAATACATAGAGCCATCCAACCTAAGGCTTATCTGTGCATGCGTAGAAAATTTCTTCCTCAGACAAGGTGACGCATGCCTCACCAAGCGTTAAAATCCATTCGGATTCTACAATTTCACGCGACCTGTGATTTGCACTTTATAATGACGGTGAGTGTGTTGTAATTCTGGCAAACAGTCCTTGCAATTCAAACAATGTCTTGCCAGGAAGCCTTCCGCATCTTTCCCCTCCCGCACATTTTTTACATGTTATCGTTGCTACATTGTTATCGTTGTTATAGTAGTCCAAAGTTCGACGAAAACTCGTCTGGCGAGGAAATAACATTTCCGCGAACAAACTGACACTCGCCAAAAAGCTAAAAACGATAGGTAAAAACAAATGACGTTTCGGGGCCCGTACGGGTTTATTGTTCACATATGAAACGAAAAGGGGCTCGGCCGTAATTATACATGCGTGGAACGTTGCAAAGCGCACGCGTATGTGGTAGGAATGGCCCACGCGTCCAATTAAGAGCGTGCGGGGTTGATTGGCTGTGGAATGATTCTCGGAGTAGGCGCGTTGATAATATTTTCTCGGTGGCAATGATTCTGGCTGAGTCCCAAGCGATGACATGACTGGTTACGTTTCGGTGTTCTGCCAAGGTGTTTAGCTGGGTGCGGCCGTTAGCAAAGTCGTTTTTGTGCTCCTTTAGGCACCTTTTGAAGTTTCCGGTTTCACCAATATAGGCTGCGTCGCAAGTCTGGCAAGGGTTTGCTGGCCGAACTTACTTGTAGCCGAGCTTACTTGTAGGCATACTTAAAACTGCGCATACGGACGGGACAAGGAAAAGAAGACACAGGACGGGCGCAGACTCACAACTAGTTTATTGAAAAATGGAGCATGCTAATATACCCACACCAGCACATGCGCACACATGTCACCACCTTTATCACATGATATAGCGGTTTAGAAATTCATATTCATTTTCATACAAAGATATGGATGGTTCACTTACACACTTGTCACCATGCTTTCGAATGAAAAAGGCCTCGATTAATTCCCTTGCCAGCTGTTCTCTGCTTCTGCTCAGCACCTTTGACTGAGTCAAAAATGGCTCGCATGGCTTGCACAAGCCATGCAATGGTGCGGAAGGTGGGATCCAGTTTTATTACGCATACTCTGCTGGTGTTCCCTTATACAGTCGTTAAGACAGCGGCCTGTTTGTCCAATGTATACCCGCCTGCATGTTAGCAGGATCATGTCCACCACGCGATTGCGCACTTCACGTATGGCGTCGCATGTAGTTTTAGGCAACCTGGTTTCTGTTCCATTCCTTTCAGGATCTTGGGGCACAGGGCAGCCAACTTGTTAGGCGCAGAAAAAACGATAGCCACATTTGTGAGGTTGTGTGCCACTCGATGGATGTATGGAACCACCACCGGTTTCTTGCGCCTAAGGCCGCCTGTCCTTTGGGGTGTGTTCCCTTTCAACTTGTGAAGCAAGGACTTGGCCACCGCTGTCACATCCATTAAGGGAAACCCAGCAGCAATCAATCCGGCAACCTGAGCATCGAAACTTTCCTGAATCTTGTGATGGCAAGATTTTGTTAGTGCTCCTGGAAAGCAAGAAGAAGCAACTGCCCTTTCTACTGTCTTCGAGTGCGCAGACAGGTAAGGCAACAACCGTAAAGGTAAGGAAGACAGTAGAAAGGGCAGTTGCTTCTTCTTGCTTTCCAGGAGCACTAGCAAAATCTTGCCATCACAAGATTCAGGAAAGTTTCGATGCTCAGGTTGCCGGATTGATTGCTGCTGGGTTTCCCTTAATGGATGTGACAGCGGTGGCCAAGTCCTTGCTTCACAAGTTGAAAGGGAACACACCCCAAAGGACAGGCGGCCTTAGGCGCAAGAAACCGGTGGTGGTTCCATACATCCATCGAGTGGCACACAACCTCACAAATGTGGCTATCGTTTTTTCTGCGCCTAACAAGTTGGCTGGCCTGGGCCCCAAGATCCTGAAAGGAATGGAACAGACACCAGGTTGCCTAAAACGACATGCGACGCCATACGTGAAGTGCGCAACCGGCGTGGTGTACATGATCCCGCTCACATGCGGACGAGTATACATTGGACATCCCTTCCAGCCGTCAGAAAACGAGTCGACTGCGCCTCTTACAAGGAGGCAAGAAGAGAAAGGGAGGAGCAGTGTTCCTTTCGAAGCCCCCCTTCCGCCGACCCTCGCGCTCTCATTCGTGTTGGGTCACTTTCGCTTGTTGGGTCACTTGCTGCACAGTGCTTTGAATTTGACGGGGTGCCTCTTCCACTGCATCCGTCTTTTTGTGGATGGCACATCAGGGACCATGTTTTGGAAACGTGCTGCACTGAAGAGGCGATCGTTGCACGGATATGTGCTGGGACATCGATGGCTGTGAAGGCGCAGTTGCACCGCTTACTCAGGTTGCACCTTTGCCGAAGAGCCCCTCAGGGACTTCATTTCCACACCAAGGACCCTTTGCTCAGCTAGGTGAAGCCCCTATAGATGCTGTGGAAAAAGATGTGCGCCCATGGCTTCTTTTCTGCAAATGAGGAGTACTAGTACCAGCTTGCTTGATTGTGAATAAAATGGGTTAAGCTCTGTTTAAGTCTTTTTTTTTTTTTTTTTGCAACCCACTTACGACAATTATCAGTTATAAGGATAGGATTTCCTTGGCACTTGGATATTGTTATATGTGAACTAGACTGTAATTGGTGCCTCTAATAATGCCAAACCACCAGATGTCTTCCAGAGAACCATCCACAATTGCACATACAGTCTAGTCCACTTATAACAATATCCAAGTGCCAAGGAAATCCCATCGTTATAGCCGATGATTGTGATATGCAGGTTGCTAAATAAAAAGAAGAAGCAGAGCTCAAAACATTTTATTTCCAGGCAAGTAAGGTTACACTGCTACCAATTTGTGTAAAAGAAGCCATACTGGGTCAGCCTTATTTGCTGCACATGAAGCTGGCACACATCTTTTTCAAGAGCATCTAGGGGCTTCACCCAGCTGAGCGAAGGGTCCTTGGTGGAAACAAAGTCCCCGAGGGACTGTGTCACGCATTGGGCCTCCTGCAAAGGTGCTACCCGAGTAGGCTGTGCAACCGCGTCGTCAGAGCTGTCACTGCCACCGCTGTCTGCAGCACGCATCCGCGCGACGGTCGCCTCTTCAGTGAGGCACTTGGACGTTTCCAAAACATCGGCCCTGACGTCTGATCTGCAGAAAAATGAACGTAGTTGAAGAGGCGCCCAGTCAAATTCAAAGCAGCAGTCATGAGGACGGGGCCAAAGCGGCGGCATCGGGAGGGGGGTTTGGAAGGATCCCCTCCCCCTCTCGCTTGCTCGTAAGCGCCACAGTTGACTAGTTTTCTGAGAGGTGGACGGGATGCGAGGCGCATCGCGGCGCATGGCGTCGGCGTGGTTGGCGTGGAGAGCCAGCAGCAGCTCGCATTTTCGGTGCTTGCTGTAACCCGATTCAATCGTTATATCCGATATTGCGGCCCTGGAGCATTGCAATAAGCGGTTTATTTTCCCATGAAAAGCGTACAAAAGCGGACGGTGCCATAGCTGTTCATCGTTACACCCGTACCCGATATATTGCTATAAACAGTATCATTATAAGTGGACTCGACTGTACTCAAATGGAGGGTGGGCTTCACCACGCATGATAACATTTCTTGATATATCAGACCAATCGCCTTTTATGCGCTTTCTCTTCTAGGATGGGTTTTTGAAATGCTCTAAATTTTTTTTACTACTGGTGATTTGTTATATACAATTTTTTTTTTCTCTCTCGGTAAAGCACGTTGTTGGCCTAGTCGGTTCTCAGACGTAGCCTGTTCCTCAAGATCCTGAAAGGAGTGGACAAAAACACCAGTTTGCCAGGAAAGGCATGCAACGCCATATGTGAGGTGCGCAACCGGGGTGGTGTACATGGTCCCGCTCACATGCGGGAGGGTTGGCATCGGTCGGGCCGCTGTCTAAAGAACCGCTTAAGGGAACCCCAGTTGTTCGTGCGGAACAAAACAGGCTCCCACGTTCCGCACCACTGAGTAGCATGTGAAAGCAAGCCATGCAAGCTGTTTCTTAATCAGACTAAAGCACTTAGCAAAAGCCAGAGAACAGGTGGCAAGGGACACAATTTAGGCCTTCTACATTCGAAAGCATGTCGAACAGTGTATCGGTGAACCATCTATATCTTTGTATGGAAACGTGTACAAATTTTTAAACCGCTCTTGTATGCGATTAAGACGGTGACATTTCTGCAAAAGTGCTGGTGTGGGTATGTAAGCACGTAAAATTTTTCAATGAACTAGTGGCGGTCATGCATTCGTCCTGTCTTTTTTTTTGCTGTCCTGCCCGTGTACACACTTCTATGTATAATTTTTTTTTAATTTTCTTGCAGATCTGGACATAGATTTTAAATTTAATCTTATTTTTGCAACCATTATTTATGAAAACATTAAAACTGCTGTTGCTGCCAAGGGCGTTAAATTGCTTGCATTTTTTGTCACTGCAGTATGTGACTAACCAATATTAGGAACGAAAAAGAGACGCCGACCAGTCCAAACAAAACGTACTGACGTTTTATGGACTGCCAAAAATCCATAAGCCGGACATCCCAATGCGCCCCATTGTTGATTACACTCGTTCTCCCCTGCACAGCCTGTCGAAGTTCCTGCACCAAGTTCTGGCTCCGCTCGTCGGTAGAGGGACCACTCACGTTCGTAATTCTTTCGATTTTGTCGAGAAGACTCGCAACACCGTGATCGAGAAAGACGACTTGATGGAGTCCCTCGACGTGAAGTCCCTTTTCACGAGCGTTCCGATTGACCTGGCTGTCAACGTATGCGCAGCTGCTCTCGAGGCTGATGAGACGTTGCCCGAGAGATCACCGATGGATGTGCCAGAACTACGCAGGCTTCTAGATTTTTGCCTGAACAATACGTACTTCGTCTTTATGGGCCATTTTTACAAGCAAAGGCAGGGGACTCCAATGGGTGCCGCTATTTCGGTCACGGCGGCGAACCTGACCATGGAAGCGCTGGAAGCACGCGCGCTAGCCTCCTTTGCCCCTCAACCAAAAGTGTTCTTGCGTTATGTCGACGATTGTTTCGGCGTCGTTCAGAAAGACGCGGCGAACAGCTTGCTGGCCCACCTCAACAGTATGGAACGTGCCATTCAGTTCACGTCAGAAGAGGGGGCCGATGGCAAACTTCCCTTCCTGGACGTCCTCGTGTCTTGGCAGGGCCAGAGGCCACGTTTCAGCGTGTACCGCAAGGAAACGCACACAGGCCGCTACCTGAACTTCAACTCCGTGCACCCCGCTTCCCACAAGAGGGCTGTTGTTAGCACGCTATTGCAGCGTGCGAAAAGATTGTGCTCGAAGCCCGAGGATGCGGCGATGGACACGGCAAAGGTATGGGACGACCTGGCTAGCTGCGGTTACCCGAGGCACTTTATAAACGCAACGGAAAGCCAACTGACCCGACGGGGACAACTGGACGTGCCTCCTGCCCCGATGAAGCGAGCTCCTGTGCCCTACCTTCCGGGAACAAGTGAATGTTTGGCACGTGTCCTACAGGAATATGACGTGCAGGTGGCCCACGTTCCAGCCAAAAAGATGCGCCATGAGCTCGTGAGAGTCAAGGACCGCTAGCCCAAGGAGCGCTTCCCCGGTGTGGTATACGAGATACCTTGTGCAGACTGCAGCGGCGTGTATATCGGGGAATCAGGAAATTATAAGAATTGTCTGCAGCAGCACGCACGTGACGCAAAGAATAAGAGTGTCCGCAACAATGCTTTAGCCGAACACGCCGTCGTGAATGACCACAAGATTGATTGGGACAATGCAAGAATCGTCGCAACAGAAAAAGTGACAGCATCACGGCTGCATCTGGAATCACTAATCATTCAGACCACATCTAACACAGTCAATCGTAACGACGGAAATCTAAACCTGATCTACGCACGCTCTTTGCAGCGATTATTCAAGCCCACTTAAACGACCCACTTCTGGTGATGCCTTTATTGTGAACAAGGCTTCCGTGCTAGAAGCCGAAACGTCAGTACGTTTTGTTTGGACTGGTCGGCATCTCTTTTTCGTTCCTAATGTACCCTCCCGGCCAGATGGGATTCCGTCATGCTCTCGATTTGACTAACCAATATGTTTACACAAAAAAAAAAATGTTTTCTTAGAACCAGGGGTTTCCCCAGGCATCGAATCAAGGGGGGGGGGGTGTCTCAATGGCTCTGGGGGGGGTTCATAAACTAGAAAAGCTGTTTTTTATCCCACTAGTTAAATAATAGACGTCTGTTAACCAAACGTTTATCCCCGTGACGTACGTTTTTCATTTTCTATATATATATATATATATATATATATACACCTGAGAGGCGGTGCTTTCTATTCAATCTAAGAAAAAAACAAATTTAGAGAAATTCATTTTTTACCATTCAGTTTTTTTTTTTTTTTTTAATTTCTCGCCATTTTTCAACGTATAAGGACATTTTCGAACTTGTTACCAGGGCCAGTGACGAAATTTGAGTTCTTGAAACAATGTTTAGGTAGTACACGAATTATGCAGCACTTATAAATCAGGCATCGATTGTACGCTCCTGATTTATTAAAACGCCAGGATTAGCTTCCGTAGTGCTTTTCGCTACTCCCTGGCTGGTAGCAATGTGCTCGCAGCGTGCTCAGCCTCAAACCACTTTGCCCCTTTCCTACGAAAGCCTTTTTTGTGTGCACATACGAACTTGCCACGAGCTGTCGAAAAAAAGGAAATAAAAACGTGCAACGCTAACAGCAAGCTCGGGGGGCGCACTTTTGTTTATTTTGCCCGAGGCTACGGCCAAGAATAGCAGACGGGCAGCCCACACATGCGCAGATCGATACTGAAAAAGGTCCATACAAGGACTGACAAGAGTGAAATTTGGGGATTCAAGGGGGGGTGTCCAGAAAAACTAGGGGGGTCTACACACCGCCTAGGGGGCGTGCAGGGAAATCACTGCTTAGAACCCTGAAAATCAATCAATTTTCCTTGGCAACGAAAGAGTTGTGGAATAACGAGGTCCCTGCAGAGTACTGGGACTCTGCCTTCTCTCACAATGTGTGCCGATTCTGATGCAGTATACACACGCTCGAAGCGTCAGCTACGTGCCAGGCATAGCAAAATGTGTGCCTAGCCTTGTCTTCGTCTCCTTTGTTTGCTTTCTCGATCGCCTATCTTTGGGAACCCGTATAATGGGAACCCTGCCTGATGCAAAGAAATGAGCAACCGTAAGCTCTTCAGCATTCATCTTTCTGGCTGCGTTCGCTTTGTCGCGACGCTGCTGTTGAGTACAGCCTCCTTGTCCAGTCGTCTGTGGTAGGTGGATTTTTCCCAGCACTCCTTTTTCTGTGTCTGCATTTATGCAGTGGAAATAAGGCCTCATTATTTATTACCCGACATAGCAGCCTCTGCTGGAGAGGCTGTGGCAATATTTTGCCCGTGCCTTGAAACGGAGCGACACTGGGCCTCTCGGAAGAAGGCCCCAGGGCCCACCTGGTGTATCTGGTCGCGGGCCACGGCTGTGGTGAGGGCGGCGCTGCTGAGGCTCTGCAGGGACGTCTGCAGCCGGGACAGCAGGGACACCAGGGACAGGGACTGCTGGCTGTCGCCCCCCCTCGAGGTCGAGGGCCTGTGCAACAACAACGGCTGCTCTGCTGCACCCCGAGCTTCCTCCCCACAGAACAGTCGCAAATGGCCAACAAATGTGTGCTGGTGCCAGCACAAGTGACACAACGTTTGGCATCCTTGAATCGTCGGCCGAGCCTTAACTTCCACTTTCTGGTCGCTTCTTTTATCACCGCTCGCTCACAAATGCACAGACGGCCGAAAAAGAAAGACAGTGCTACAAAGCAGCCGATGGATTCTAACACGCAATTTTCTAGCCCGCCGCGTTCACTGAAGCGTTTCTCTCAATTGGGCGTTGCCATGACAATAAAAACCTGGCCGCTGGTTGGCTGGGCTGATGCGCATTCAGGTGCCCCACAGTGCACTTTGCCGTTGCTTTCCTTGGGTAAGGTTCCCCTTTAACTGTTACAGTACCCGCCAGAGAGTGAGAGTCGGTTGTGCACTCTCAAAGGTTCACGTGCAAGAAAATGGCGTGCCGCAAGGTAATGTGTTGAGCTGCGCTCTCTTCATAGTAAAGATGAACGCCCTTGGAAAGGCATTGCCACCAACAATCTCTTATTCCATGTATGCCGACGACATCCAGATATCCTTTAAATCATGTAATATGTCCATCTGCGATCGTCAAGTCCAGCTTGGTGTCAACAAACTTTCCAGCTGGGCTGACAAGAATGGTTTCAAACTGAATCCCGGAAAAAGCTCTTGTGTTGTCCAGACCCAGACATCACTCTTAACAGCGTGTCGATTCCTGTGAACAAGGAGCACAAGTTTTTAGGTATTTTATTCGATGAAAAGCTTACATTCATACCGCATATCAAACAGCTTAAAAACGCAAATGCTTAAAAACAATGAACATTCTTAAGGTCCTCTCACAGCAATCTTATGGGGCCGACAAACAACTCCTGCTGCGCCTTTGCACCGCCTTGGTAGGGTCTCGGCGTGACTACGGCAGTGTCGTGTATGGGTCGGCAACAAAAACAGCATGGAAAATGCTCGACCCAGTGCTGCATCTTGGCCTTCGCCTCTCATGCGGCGCTTTCCGCAATAGCCCTGTCGAGAGTCTGTATGTCGAGTGCGACAAATGGTGCCGAGGGCATCAGCGGGAGTATGTTGACCTGCTGTATGCATCTAACATCGTGTCTCTCACCAACAATCCTTTTAATCGTACCATGAACAATACATAAAACTTGCAACTCTTTTTAAACAGGCCATCTATTTCCTTACCTCTCTCTCTGAGAGGGAGGGAGGAGGCTTCTGCACTCAATGTCCCCCTTTCAGACACGCACAAGACACCCATCCATAATTTCATTCCACCATGGCATCTTCGTCCTATATCATGCAACCTGTCATTCACACAACTAGAAAAAAATAGGGTACCCAGGAGTGCAATTCTGCATCACTTCCTGTTCCTGCAGGACAAATACAGATGCGCAGAAATCTTCAGCGCCGCGTCGAAAACTGCTTCTATTGTCTCTTGTGGAGCACATGGGCCAAATTTTAGTGTTACTAAAACAATGAATTTTCATAGCAGTATTTACACTGCAGAAGCGTCTGGCATCTTATTCATTTCAAATCACATCATCAAACATAAAATTCCCAAGTCCACCGTTTACACAGATTCTCTAAGCGTGCAGGCACTGACATCAGAAAGGCCATCTAAAAACTGTGAGCAATGTTCTTTTAAAGGTTATAATGACTGCATATGCCTCAAATCTTCAAATAACTATATGCTGGGTACCAGGTCACTGTGGGATCCCTGGCTATGAGGCCGCCGATGAAATGGCTGGTGCTGCTGCTCTCATGACCACAGTTGACATAAAAACAGTACCGCACACTGACCTAAAGACACACATCAGACGACAGCTTCGTAACACATGGCAACTACACTGGAGTCAGCAAACAGACAACAAACTACACGTAATAAAACCACAACTGGGATGCTACACAACTGACTCACACAACAGATACACTGAAGTCGCCCTGGCTAGGCTGCGGATAGGCCACACACGTGATGCACTCCCACCTGCTCACTGGACCTTCGCGACCCATGTGCAGCAGGTGTGGAAGGGACCTATCCGTAGTCCACATACTAGTCACATGCAAGGCACTTGACACAACACGACACACAAACATTTCCCTGAATTATACAGACAACACATTCCACTGCACCCATGATACTTTTTAGCCGACGAACCAATGTTTTCTAGTCAACGTGTTTTTAAGTTATTAGCTAAGGTAAAGTCTCTGCAGCTCTTGTCATATCACGTGTAATCATCCTGGCCCTATACACCAGCCATCTCCATTGCATTTTGTTTTGCGCAACTTTTACTTCTACAGTGGAATCTCGACGATACGATTCTAGATGATACAAATTTCGGGATGATACGAATTTCTGATAAGTCGCGGCGAAATTGCATTGTTTGCGATGGGAAAAATTTCGGCTCTTACGAACGGACCTGCGCGGCCCGGCGGATGATACGAACGAGTCAGCGAGGCGCCCGACTGCTGAGTGAGCAAGCGACGGCGACGTACGGGCTCTCTCTCCCCTTTTTGTCGCTCGTTCTACAGGAACATCCAGGGTTTTGTTTTCTGCTCGTGAAAACGCGCCGCGTGAAAATGCTCCATGCTTGGTCCTGCTCCGTGGCTGTGTACGCCAGACGCTTGCGTTGCTACGAGCTCAGCTTGTGGAATGCGGCGGCGGCATTCCACAAGGGTGAGCGGCATTGCACGTAGGCGGCGGACGGGTAAACACAGGAGCTTCCGCTGCTACACGCTGCCCTATCAAGCCGCCAACTATCGGCGCTCATTAGCATCCTGACGCACCACTTCGCTTCACCTCTCCTAGACAGCAGCACCATCTGAACGGACAAGTTACAGGGAAGGACATAAAGCTACCCGGGCATGACTTCATGGCTCAGTCGGTACAGCCTTTCTCCCCTCCCGTTGCAGCCAAAGTGATCGGCGGGCTCGAAACCTGGCGCCACTGCGCCAATGGAACTTTTTCTGGTGATGTCATTTCCGTGACGGATATGACGTCGGTGAGGTTTGTGTACTCCGGCAGAAAACACTTTCGTGTTAAAAGAAGAAATGAGAGAAGGAATTATAGCTTATTAGAGTTTGGGTTTGGGCTAGTTGGTAGCGGTAATCCATGACTTCATGTAGCGCCAACAAAACGACAAGGATGTGCCCGTCGCCCCCTTTGTCCTTGTTGTTTTGTTGGCGCTCCATGAAGTCATGGAGAGAAAGAAAACTGGCTGTAGGTAGAAAGACGTTCTTGTCATGGAGTAAGGACGTGTGAGAGCCTTAGTAACCAGCTCATGAAAGAGGCCACAAATTCCACCAGTGCACTGCTGCAAACTTCAATGATGGCCACCAGTTAGTCAGTTTCCTATGCGCATGCCTCAAGGGAACAATGAAATTCCCCCTTGAAAAGTGCTCCTGCTCACCCAGCGGTGGCGGCGGAGCTGAGCTGGTGGTGCTGCTGGATGCGGCGCTCCAGGCGGGAGCAGATGGAGCGCAGCCGGTAGAAGGTGGCCCAGAAGTGCCGGCCGCTGCCCACGCGCGGGGCGGGCCCCTCCTCGTCCTCGGCCGACGAGCCCTCCTCCGCCCAGCCGCCGCTGCCGCCGCCTCGCTGCTGCTGCTGCAAGGACAAATAACGCCCTCCGGAAATGCTCTTCCAATTGTTTGCTGTGATAGGTGAAACGTGGAAACGACATTGTTTAGGCGTTGGATGCGGGGCCACCCACGGACTGCCCCTTTCAAAATGGATTCCCCGCCTGCAGATCCCCGGAGGGTCCCAGCTTGCACTGTCCATGCCTTTGGCTCAGCCAAGTGGAACTCCACGCATACGCAAGGCCTTGGCCGTAGGCGGCAGGCCAGCCCCCCTTGCAGTTTAGTTTTGGAAAGCAGGCACTTATGTTTTGGCACTTGGGATCAATTCTGACCGCCTGCACGCATGGCCTGCCTGCACCCAGGGGAGACTGACCTGCTGCTGCAGGTTGTGCAGGCGCTGGGAGAAGCGGGTGACGTCGCGTGCATACTCCCGCGCCTGCTGCAGGGCCTCGTCCACACCAGGGCTGGCCATCGGCTGCGGCTGCTGCCGGCTTTCCACAGACACCTGCAGCCAGTAACCCCAGCTTTGCAATGACGACGACTCAGGGTTTTCAAATAGCGCCACGACAATGGTGGGATGCCATGGGGTGATATGAAAATGGGATCTGTAAACTACGCAAGTTGGTGTATAGGGCCATAATTAAAAAGTAAGAAATGTTGGCATGCAAGGTGTTAAAAACCCCACGATATCGCCACTGTTTTGTGACGGAACATGAGGCCAAGTGAGGTCATGGGGAGTATGATATGTACCTTAAGAAGTCAACATCGGCAAGGTAATTAAAGACACATCTGTAAGAAAACATGGGACTATCTGATAAAAATAATGAAGGGTGCAAGGGTATGCAATGAGTGTATATTTCATGAAAGTGACGTTTTCTCTCTATGTTGCACATCTCGCATTCAATAAGCATATGAAGAACTGAGAGCTGCCCCCTCCACCGATGACAGTGCGACTTGTTTGAGTCTGTTAAAAGGTACGAGTGTGTGATGTGTGTGTGGCCAATTCTTAATCTGCATAATGCTACCTCTACAAATCTGTCATGTCTTCCAGCAGGTGGCTTTTCTATTTTGGGGTTAACGATATGTAGCTTAGTCTCTACTTCTCTGTCCCATTGTTTCTGCCAGTGGTCCCGCAGCTTCCGTTTTACAAAAGGTTTCAGATCTTGATATGGGACCTCATTTATGTCTATGCTGCTTCGAAGGGCGGAAGCTGCGGCACTACGGTCAGCAGCTTCATTTCCAGCAATGCCGCAGCGGCCAGGAACCCAGCAGACTGTGACAACGAGTTTCAGGCCATAAGCCAAGTAGAGAGCTCTTAAAACACAATTAAAAGTACTAGGTTTTCTACTGACCTTCACAGATAAAAGCTTTCAGACGACACTCGGAGAGTCTGTGTACATAACCGAGTTCTTAATTTTGTTTTGAAGAATGTGGTTCAAAGCCAGTAGAATACCGTGCGCCTCTGCAGTGAATGTTACGGGAGGAGACAGGCAGCAGGGTTCGGGGTCATGGCTGACCGCTACGTGATGAATCACTTTAAAGGCAGGGATCATGTGCTAATGATGATGACAATGGTGGTGGCGGTGGCGCATACCCCAGCGGGGATTCAACATCCTCCCGCCGCCGCAATGTGCATATGCCACAAAGAAGCAGATTCATGAACCACGCGCCAGGGCCGAACTTGCTAGCAGTACGACACTTCTCCAGCTGGCTCCTAGTCTCTATCACGTTCCAGCGTGTCAGGTTCTGGCACAAGTCCTCCAGCACGCTCGTCTCGGTAAGATGCTCTCATAGCGAGCCCCGCAGTTCGCCCAAAACTTGAGCGGAAGTTCCGGCTTCTTGTTGCGGTACGTGCTGATGCGCCGCTGTTGAAGTGCTTCAGACAACTGTACGGTGCTGCGCAATTTCCCCTTGAATTTTCGCATCCTGTACATGTCGATGGCAATCACGCGGGTCCTTGTCCAGCTCCTCGATATGCTGCTGTCGGTGCTCAGGCACGCCTGGCTCCAGTGACGAATGGTCATCCAAAATGTCGTTGAATCTCGTCGGGTCGAGACCGCTCGCCACATCTTTACTCCCGCCCGCGAGACAATCGATGCTGGGGGAAAATCCGTAACGTCAGTCCTTGCAAGCTGCCTTCTGGTTCTGTCGCCTTTTCCGTTTCCAGCGGTGCTTCCACCGGCATGCCGACTTCCGGATAACCAAGCGTCGCCAGGTGGAAGCAGACGGCAGCCAAACTGTGTGCCGAGCCTCGGGAAATGTTTTCATTCCTTCGGTGGTCATGTGGCGATCATACCAAAGGCAATGCCGGGCAACTCTCCATGTCTTGTTATGGTAGGTCTTACGGGAGCTTCCGAGCGATGATTTAAACGGTGTTCCAAGGTCGCTTCTCTGCCTTCGAGTAGGGTGGGTCCGTTTCATAAGTAAGAACCGGCCATATCGGCGGTTTACGGGATTTCTGGTCCTTGTTGCGCTCTTCCAATTACTCTTCCATGCGGTGACCATGCACGAAACATTCAAATGACGTGGGGTTCCAGGCCGACGACATTTTGTCCTAGACGAACCCTTCGCGGAAGTAGCAATGACTCCGTCGGCAGGCTTTAAGCTCGCCGCATTGTCTGGGCCTGCGCTGTCAAGTAGGCCTTCCTGAAACTCACTAGATGCCGGGTAGTTATTTGCATGCGTCCGTGCGGTTTCGAGAAGTTCGGGCAAGGCTTCCTCCTTCATGAAGTCTGGAACGAATAGGAACTCGAACTCAGACGGTGGCGGCTCAACACGTGCTTCTTCAGGAGCTCGCGCCACTCCCACTCCGGCAATGCCCGCTTGCGCATGCTTCACTGTTGATGATGTCTCGTCGTTCCCTTTAGCAGGCTGCTGTTCTGTCGGCTCGTTCGGGAGGGCACTTCTCACATCGGTCTGATTCACGTCGGACACCCTTGTGCATGGATCAGCCGAACAATCTTTAAGCCTTGCTATCAATTCTTCTAGACGACGGTCTGGTCCTTTCAATTCTGGGGGCACTCTTTTCTTGCGGGAATCGATGTAGTGATTTAGTAGTACTCTTGCACGGATGAAACAATCGATGTATAATTCAGCAGTTTCCACTTCCTCCTCAAGTTCTTTGTCGACTAAATCAATTATTGCCGCATCCAGTTTTTTTAGGCATGCTTGCTTAAGTTTCAGATTTTCTAGGCAGGTGTTAATTTTACAGACTGCAGGCAACGGAGTGCAAATTCGCTGAACATGGGCAAGAATAGCTTTAACGTTTGAGCGGGCATGGTTCCGCAACAAGCGCAGAGAGTCCAGCTCATCACCTCGGTCTTCGGTAGCCGCAAGGTTGTAGCCAAGTGTGGTGGTCTGGACGGAACGTCGCGTCTCTGCGTAGGTGTGAGCGTTGCGGTCGGTAGTCGTGGTGGTCGCACCAGGGATGGCGACGCACCATGTCAGCTCAGTTTGGGCAGCTACTCGACCCTCGAGGCAGAAAGTACGTACGCCGCTGTTGGCGTCGGTGCCCTCGAGGGTAACGGTCATTGGAGTGCTGCGCTCAGGGTCAGCCATCGGACCAGTTGGCTCAGGGTGAGACGGCGGCAAACGGTTGTGGGTCCCACTTGCCTGCAGCCACTGGCATCATGCTGCTCTCGAGTTCGGTCCCTGGTCTTCTTCCCGGGTTTGTCGGCACCAAAATGTTACGGAAGGAGGAGACAGGCAGCAGGGTTCGGGGTCATGGCTGACCGCTACGTGATGAATCACTTTAAAGGCAGGGATCATGTGCTAATGATGATGACAATGGTGGTGGCGGTGGCGCATACCCCAGCGGGGATTCAACAGTGAATATACTTGTGTTTCTGTTCATTGTTTTGGATATATTAAGTAGGGGGCCATTTGCAGCATCTGCGTAAAATTCAGCTGCCTTGTATTTGTCGCGGAGGAACAGAAAATGCCGAGTGATGACGAAGCTTGGTACATTTTTCTTTTGTATTTCTCTAAAGGACATGTCACAATGAATTGGGAAAGTGTCCCACGGAGCAACCAAATCATAAATTGAGGTACAGTAGACATCAGTAAGAGGAACTTGGAACTCGCTGACGAGGTGTGATGCGGCCAGCGGAAAAGGTGGAGCTATGGATGGTCGGTTTTCAAAGAGATGATCAGTTGCGTTATTTTTCATTACGGTATTCAGAGGGTGTTCCTTCAGAGGAGTGATCTTTGCGGCATACATCAGAGCAGCGTAGGCGTGCTGGTACCCTAGAGACCACTGATTTGATTCGACATGAAGGGATGGAATAGGACTTGTTCGATATGCACCTGTTCGAACGAAGCCCCAAGTTGTAAACTGGGTCCAACATTTTGAGTGCTGTTTTGATTGCAGACTGGTATACAATGCAGGCGTAGTCTATTCTTGACCAAACAACACTATTAAGAAGTGCCAGCAGATATTTTGTATCCGTTCCCCAGGGCGGATGAGATAGTACCTTTAGAATGTTCATCATTTCCAGGCATTTTACTTTTAGTGTGGTTTCGTGCAGTAGGTATAGAACAATTTTCTGCAACGACCTGGGAATGGCTACGCGGTTGTTTTAGAGAAGACAGGTCATTTCCAATGAGAGCTCATACCTACTGATGACTGTAACATTACCATATTTACTCCCGTAATGAACCCACTTTTTTTTTAGAAAATTCGGCATGAATTCGGGGGGAGGGTTCAATATGCAGAAAAAATTGGAACATTTTTAAAAGTTGAAATTTCATACAATAAAGTTGCTAAGAGAAGCGCTGTCAGAGGCTTACCATTTTCGTAAAAACACGTAGGTACCGTATTTTCCGGTCTATAGGTCACACCTTTGTATAAGTCACAACCCCCTCAAAATGACAGTTCTTCCGAAAAAAAAAAAACGTATACAAGTCCCACCGGTGTATAAGACGCACCGGTGCACAAGACGCACTTGTTAATTAGGTAAACTCATAACGAAGCAGATCGTTAGAAAGTGCGGCGAAAGTACATGGTTGTGGCGGCCGCCGCCTATGAATGCATCCGCCGGTAAGGAGGGCTAGACACGTGCATATACCGTCCAAAGTCTAGACAGAGTTGTGAAAAGGACGCCTTAGCAGCGGTCTCCTTGAATGCCTCTGGCATGATGGTCATTTGCATGTTCAGTGCTGAGTTCTATGTCTTGCGCTTGCCAGACATGGCTTGGTGGGTTTGCCATAACTTGCGAGCGCTGTGTGCTTGCCAGAGGTTTCGCAGTATTTCAACCACCTCGAGCGGGTGAGCTGCTTGGCGAATTAGCAGGCCAGAGCGGTTTTGTTGCGCCCTCGGAGGAGATCCCTGTATTGCCGGCCATGGGCCAGGTAGGCCTTGTGAAGGCTCTCCCGTGTGGTCCACACGTTCGGCAAGTGCTTAACCGTGGTAGGAGCTGATTTGTCTACCATCAGATGTCGAGTAGCCTCCTGTGCTGATCTAAGGAGCTGTCGGGTTACCGGGACCCTCTTGTCGTTCTGCTTTCCGGAAGACATCCCAGTTTATCGCTTTGGACTGGCGAGGGTGTGATAATCAGCAGTTACGTAACCTAGATGGTGCCAGGCATGCGCCTTAAGCTGACACCAACATTTGCATATGCTCATCACAAAATAAAAAACTCCCACCTCCCCTCGCAGGAACCCCTGTGTAGATGCGACGCATAGGGGGTTCACGTTGCAGCGTTGGACAGCGGAGGAGGAACGGCGCTGGAACGATGGAGCGGAGCGGCGCAGGCACCGCGTATTACAGCGCGCATAACGGTGAGGGGACGCGCCGGCTCCAGTGCACCTGCCGCGGCTATGACGCAACACAATCCAACACAATCCACTTTAATCCAATCCAAATCCAATCCAAGCCAATCCAATGCCCCTCGCGAGAGAGTGTTTGCTATCGGAGAGGAGAGGGGGTGAGCGGTGGAGAGCGCAGCTCACGCGGCGAGGAGAATAGGGGAGGGGTGGACGCCGACAACGCCGGATGGATGCAGGGACGAGGCGAGTGAATGAGATGCGTTCGCATCTAATAAACGGGCTGCTGCGATCACTCCCCAGTTGTCCCGGCTTCTGAACCAATGAGCCTGGCCCGAGTTGCCGTCGACGCCAGGGAAGCCAGCCATACCTTGGGCCTCTTCAAGAATTATCTCCTGGCATCAGGGAACCACACCCACCCACCTGCAAGCCGTAAAGCTTTAATGCAGCGCTGTTTGGGCATGGAAGGCCTGTACTACTTATTGCCGGCGAAGAACCGTCGACGCCACCTTTTAGGTTTTCATCACCTCCACCCCTCAATGGAGGGCAGTCCCCCTTTTGCCACCGCCAATTTCTCCCCCCCCCCCCCCGCCACACTGTGGCGAGTCTTTGCTGCATTGAAGTTTTCCTATTTAGCTCCACAGGTGGAGAACGACCGAGCCGGCCAATTATGCTCCTCCTCTTGAGTGTCGGGGAGAATAATAAACAAGAAGACAGCGCGCTTCCTGTCACAGCTGAAGCCGTCCACATTTGCACATGAGCAAGTGCAGCAATCCCACTGGGGGGGGGGCCTCGCTGTGCCCACCCTTCCTTGCACTTCAGAACTCTCCCATCGTGGCTTCTTTGCACTAATCGGGACTTCCAAAGTTGTCACTGGCATGCAGAAGCAGTATCAAGTGGCTCTCTTCGTAAGCAGCTGCCCAGGAGCTCATTCTTCTAGATTGCGCCGAGGGTGCTCAGTCAAAGCCACAAGGACAAATACCAGTTGAGTCTAAAACTCTTCTCGCCTTGCGTTTACCTCCCGTAGGCCTTCCTGATCTTGAGAGGCTTTTGCGGGAAGCCGTGGACACCCCGAAATTTCGGCACAGGAGGACACGAGGCAAAGCCCACTGCAGGCAGCTGATGAAGCCCCCGTCCAAATGCTTAGCTTCCTGAACAGCAAATTTACTCGGAGTAGCACTGCACAAGGCCGATGTTAGCGGAACGCTGTCCTACGTCATGGAAGACATCTGTGGACAATGCAGCTGATCACGCAGACGACAAGGAGCCTCGAGGACAGAGATGCTGCTGCACCTGCTTCGCAACAAGGCAGGATGGAGCGGTGGTGATCAACAGTTGAGGCGATGCACTGATCAGCTTGAGAACGCTTTTCTGGGACCAGGTGCGTGAATATCACGCAGTTATTCCTTCCGCAATAATAAAAATTTGTTTTTCCTGCAAACTTTTTTGCCTTTATCACAAAAGTTCCCCTGTGCCATGGAGATTGTTGCCAGCACTAGCCCTAATTTCTGTGACCTGGCCACAAATTTTCAGCATTTCACTTTACTCGAAACTCGGCCTATCTCACAATTTTCACCGGATTGTACGACTCGAGTTGATTGAGTGATTGTAGGGTTTAACGCGCCGACGCAATGCAGGCGATGAGGCGCACCGTAGTGGAGAGCTCCGGATTAATTTTTACCACTTGGGGATCTTTAACGTGCGCCAAAATCTCGCACTTCAAGTTAACGAGGGATTACTGCATATTGCATTATCCTGTGTATTGAATTATTTCTGAACATGGAATGCACACAGTGACCCTATATAGCAAAAACTGTGCTTACATCAAACAGGAATGGCAGCGAATCATGATATACCTAAAGTCAGCTGCCGCAGGAGCTCCACTTCAAGCTGGTCTTTCCCCACTGTGGAAAAGGTAAAAGTGGTTTCGCCCAGCTTCTTCTCGTGGGCAGCGGAAGCCTTTTCCCCCTCTTCTCCATGCCACGAAAAAGAATGATTTTGGCCCACTCTGCGCTTTCTCAGACAGACAAGCTGTCCCCATGCTTTTGTCATTCACTGCCGTTTTGCGTCCTTTGCGCACTTCTGCAGTGTTGCTGCAATGGATGGCACAAAGCAGCAAGATTAGCCTTTCAGAGTGCAGTGGAAATGGAGTTGATCGCGGTGACAATTCAGGCGCCTGTAGTTGGGTCTGACTGTATGCCCATCCTACTGTCGGCCACACTACACGTCCTCATTTTGTGTTAATCCCATCTTACTAATTCGTGTTGCCAGTATTACGACTTATGCAGCCATACTTTCTGTCCCTCCTTACTAAGCACCAATCACCACCCAATGGGGTCGCTCAAGGTGCACTTGCCCGTCTGACTACAGGTGGCTCCATTCTGCACAGCCCCAGCCAGCACTCGCTCGGCGGGCCTTTCCACAATTGCAGCACCCACCTCCTCGAGCCCCTCGAGGTGCTGGTACATGGCCATGAGGCGGGTGAGGATGCTGCGCCGCTGGCTCGAGCCGCCCACGTCCGCTGCGGGCACCCGCAGGGCCCCCACCTGGGGCCCCAGCAGGGGGTCCAGCACCCGCGGGGAGGCCGAGGGGCCCCCCTCCACGTTGGTGATGCCCGTCACCAGCGAGTCCCCCCGCGGGCCGCTGCAGAACTGCACAAAGCGCACCTGCGCAGGGGGCGCCACACACACCATCAGACACCCCGCCGCCAATCCACACGAACCATCGGCCAACTGAGTTGGCCACACTGCGCTGACAATCCCTGCGCCAGCATCGTGGGACAAAGCAGCCTGGCAGGCTAGGCCCCACCACTGCACTTGGCACTCTCCGTTCAAAAACGTGCACCGAAGCCTGGCAGGATCCTGCGGTGTTGTGGGCTGGCACCAGGTGCCGCCGTTCAGGTATTCTAGGTAGACATCAAGAGGTGACACGTGTGTCCTTGAATGAATAGCACAGCCACACAGTCGTGACTATGCCATAGAGGACAGGCATCCTTGAACAAAGAGTTCCGTTTTTGTCTGGGCTACAATGAGTGGTGTGGCGCGTCCGTTTGGCCGCACCGTCCGGCCAACATAACGAATCCCACCGCCTGTAGTCTCTTCCCAGGATTGTGCTCTATTCATCTGACAAAGTTTCCTAATGAAAATACATAGTACAGCAAGCAGTTCCAGCCCGATATCTCCTTCCTCCTTTAAGGGATCCACGGTTGCCCTATCGTCAGCTGCAACTTTTCCTCTTTTCCTGCCTTTGCGAGTGCCTTTTCTACTTCCTCTCTAGCTGCTAGTGGGAACTCACAAGCTAGACTTGTAGGCCCTCCATTATGGTTGTGATGAATGGCCACGCGAACGGTTGACCACACAATCGAACCAGCAGGAACTGCAGCAATGACGACAAGGAAGAGGAGCCGCGTGGTGTCGTGATCGCGAGGGCTCAAACGACGACGGCTGTAAGGCAAGCGGCGGCGGACCAGGGCACGGTTGCATGGGGACGACCCCGGGGGACGCCTGGTCCACCAGTTGCTGACGCTCCGTTCCTGCTGTTGAGCCGCGAGAAACGCATCACGACGGAATGTGAGCGCAATCGCTCCCGGGCATTGCCCTCGGACCTTCCGAACTGCCAGAGTATATCGTGTAGAGTAGACTGTGTTGCGCTTGTCCCCATCGTGTCTTATGCTCCTGTCGTGTGCTTGTCCTGCATCTTCAACGTGTTAAACAGCGTTCGTCTCCGCCTGCGTGCTCCTCGGCCCATTGCTAACAAAAGTGGCGAGCCTGCCAGGAGCACACCCTTGACATCTGCAGGAAGAAGTTGAGTGCTGTGAAAACCCGTGATTGAAGATTCCATCATGGATGTGGAAAAGCTCGTGGTGATCGGGACGCAGCTGGGTCTCTCAGGACTGGAACTTCGCCAGTGGATCGACACCCAGCAGGCAGCTGAAAGAGAGGCACTCCGTGAAGCTGCAGAACAGGAAAAAGAGGGACGGCGAGAAGCTGCCGAGGTAGCCAAGGAAGTTGCCGAGAGGGAAATGCCAATCCTGGAGCTGAAGATTCGTCTTCAAGCACCACCGCCGTTACTGCCGGAAACGAAATCAACCCAAATGTGCCCGTCGTGAATCCGCAGAAGCTCCTACCCCTGTTTGATGAAAGACACGACGACCTACACGCGTACTTGCAGCGCTTCGAGCACGTGGCGACTGGACAGGGGTGGCCGCAGGAAAAATGGACCAAGGACCATGCAGGGGGAGACGAACACTGCTTAACACGTTGAAGATGCATTTAACAAGATGCAGGACAAGCACACGACGGGAGCATAAGATACGATGGGAAAAAGCACAACACAGTCTACTCTACACAATATACTCTGGCAGTTCGGAAGGTCCGAGGGCAATGCCCGGGAGCGATTGCGCTCACATTCCGTCGTGATGCGTTTCTCGCGGCTCAACAGCAGGAACGGCAGCGCCCAACAGCCGGAACGGAGCGTCAGCAACTGGTGGACCAGGCATCCCCCGGGGTCGTTCCCCACGTAACTTCCACCGCTTGCCTTACAGCCATCGTCGTTCAAGCCCTCGCGATCACAACACCGCGCGGCTCCTCTTGTCGTCGTTGCTGCAGTTCCTGCTGGTTCGATTGTGCGGTCAACCGCTCGCGTGCCCATTCATCACAAGTATGTTGCTAGCGCATAGCCTGGTATAAAATAACCCTGCTACTAGTATTACCTTACCCATGCTGTGAATAATGTTACCTTGTTCATTTATCAGTGAGTACATTACACCTCTGCTTCCTCTTCTCTTCCTCAATCCTTGCCAAGTTGTAGGCACAAATGCCTCTGTTACTCAGCAGCTCCACCAACTGAATTGTGCGCAGTGTCCTCGACAACTTCCCCCTCCTACGTTTTGCAGTGGCCCACCTTGTCAGTTACCTGCCCCTTGCCCAGTTCATCTCTCTCCTTCCTACGTTCAGCTTCTCCAACAACTGACAACCCCACACAGATTACCGCGTGGGGTTGTCATTTAGTGTGCACATGTCTCCAGTTAAAAGCCCAAGTTCGTTCTGCACTCGTGCACTCTGGCCGACTCAACGCCGGGCTACTCTCCCTCTGAACGTCCGGCCTTCTGTGATCCCCACTGCCCACTGTCCTGTACAGGACCCAGGTCGCCGTCGGTACACTGCCAGCACCCATGCCCCTTGTTTGCAGAAGCAGCACCTTTCACGGTATTCGCTGCTGATTCCAACACCTTGTGGGAATTCCGTGCAACCTCATCGCCCCACCTCTAACGTAACGCTGCAGAGTTCCTCCGTGCTCCCTCTTGAGTCCATTCCAGTGGCGGCCAGTTCAGACACAGCTGGGGACCGAGCTCTGCGTGGCCATGGAGGCTGGTCAATCAAAGACTGCAAAGGTGCCCCCAGCCTGATGCTCGTTCCCAACAGGGGAGATGTGGGAGAACTACAGACCCTCAGGGGTGAGCAAGCAAGGCCTTCATTTCCCCCAACTGATAGAAACGGCTGGGTTTAGAAAAAGATCATGGCATGTCCGCAATCGAGCAGTCTACAGGGTTTACACGGAAGTAAGAAAAGAAATAAACGAAAACTATTTTTTAATGCTCAATTTTTTGGTCTGTATTCGTTCATACGAATTTTGGGTGATACGAATATTCTTCGCAGTCCTGCAAGATTCGTATCATCGAGATTCTACTGTATCTGAACTTGGGAAACCAAACTGATGCAATATTCATAGACTTTTTGCAAGCTTTTCATACAGTGTCTCATGGAAAACTCATCTGCAAATTAAAAGCCATTTTCAATAACAGCAAATTGTCACTGGATTTCACATTTTTTAGCAACCGCTTGCAGTATGTAGACTTTAACGGGGCCAAATTATCAGTTTCAAGTGTGCCTTCCGGTGTTTTCTAGGGCCCTTTATTATTCATACTATACATAAATGATCTGCCTTGTAACATCAACTCAAAGACTCATCACCATAAAAACGCGCGATTGCATCTCGTACGAAACCATCACAACGAAGCAACGGTGTCTTAACACATCATTTTCTGCATTTTGCGCATGGTGCGAGTCATGGCAGATGACTACTGATTTTAGCAAAACTGTCGTTTACCCACACGCATCCGACTTGACAGGGCCAGTCATTTGTCATCTCCCCTGAGGCGCACAGAAAACGTGGCTGCCTGAAAGGCCCACCGAGCCCACCTTCTCACGCTGCGAGGCCGTCTTGCAGGTGGCCAGGGCGGCCCCCCGGCGCCAGTGCCAGAGCACCACCCGGTTGGCGGTGGCGATGGCCAGCAGGGGCTCGAGCGGGTGGAAGGCGAGCGAGGAGATGACGGTGCCCTCGCGCGAGCGCCACACCTCGCTGCCGCCGCGCAGGTCCCACACGCGCACCTGGCCCGCCAGGCAGCCCGAGGCCAGGATGTGGTTGCAGGTCGGGTGGAAGGCCAGGCACCACGGGGTGCGCGGGTGGCCCTCCAGGGTGTGCGCCAGCCGCCCCGAGGACACCTCGCACACGTGGATCCGGTGGTCCCCGTGCGTCGAGGCCACCCGGGTGCTGCACAAGTGCACGAATGACCCTGTCACCACACCTCACTGCCAGCGTCAGACTAACGGCCCCTTAGCCAACTCCAGAAAGCAATGCTATGTTCTAGTTGAACATCGGACTGTAACAGCCTGAATGCTGAACCCCCAAAAGGCGGGCCAAGAGCAGCGAGGACCACACCGAGAGAAAAAAACAGCACCGACGCCAGATTGGAGAAAGCACTTGTCACGCGAGACTCAACGTCCGACAGCTTTCGAAGAGGCCCCCTGAAGGCCAGCCAGTGTGCGGCCAAAGCACCACATGTGGAGTGAAAGCCTCTCGCTCAGCGAGCGCCAAGGCTCAAGGGAAGACAAGTTGCACGAGTGTAGTGCTCCTAAAACAAGAACGAAAACGTCACGGCAGGTGTTGCCGCCCCTGGCTATGTCCAACACTGGACGTGGTTAAAATTGCTTGGCAAACATCTTCACAATACGGTTTCACAAGTTCATAAAAACTTAACTTACAAGATTTTGTGGTGTGATGTTTGAAAATCAAGGAAAAAAAAACAAAGCACAGCCAATAGATCCCGCAATGAACCCAAACGCCAACAAGTTCATTCCGATTTCAGTGCAATATCCGGCCAGACAATTGTGCCACTCTTGTACAGTGCTGTGGGCATAGCCACATTTACCCGGCTGTTGCACATCACGTGGATTTCCGAACTTGTAGCTGGAAGTCTTCTATGACTGGCAGGCCTGGATCGTTTTTTCTGCAGGCGTTCGCATCGCTCCCAAAGTGTTAGCACGCGCTAGAACTTGCAGCAGCCGGCTTCGCGAACTCGGAGGGGGCGGGGGGGGCGTCTGTGCTCCCCACTTCAGGAGCGGATGCACGTGAAGTGGCGAGGAGAACAGCACACGCCACGAACGCCGAGAGTTCTCGAAGGTCGGAGGTCGCGCACTCCTCACGGGGCGCACGCTCGTGTGTGCTCAGTATTTTTTCTCTGTATTTTTTAGCTGGTAACGCTAGATGGTGCAAGCAAAAGCTTAAACAGCTCTGACGTTTCAAAACCCAGTCCTTTCAGGTGTACGCACACCCAACGTCTTCCCTAGCTGCTGCTCAAAGGCGCCACTTCCCCGTGCAAAGAGGCACGCCTGTGGGGGCAAGCTATGCATGGGTGCTTGGTTCACGATACCATTTTGCCGAGTGGTCCGTGGCACAAAGGAACAGCTAGCTGGGGATGTGTGGTATTCGGTTGCTTCTAAACCACTCCACAGTGCCTCGCTCGATAGCAGTTCATCACGACGCTGTTTGCGTCGCGCAATTGCTGCAAGGTAAACGAGCGAGAGTTGTTGGAGTGGCAGTTTCTCAGCAATCGAGGCATCTTTCCACCCCACACATGGCTGTGAGAAGGCCAGACTGGCTTGGAAGCAACTTGGTGGTTGCCTTTAGTGCCCCTTCAACCTATGGCCGGTATTCAATGGTGTGGAATGCATGCAGGCAACCATGCAAGGGCGCCGCCATATCTGTGGCCAAGCGTCTGTTGCTAGGCGACGTTGTGCACACAACCCCCCGATCAGGCACCCCTCTTCTCCTCCATGGAACCCTGTGAGTGCGCCGTCACTAGTTACGTCTGGCTCCGCGGGATGGCGGTACTTGTCCATGTCCGTGGCGCATCGGCCATGTCTGTGGCCGTTTCCAGTGTTGCCAAGAGAAGAAATTGACCGCTAAACTTTTCAACGAATACCATCTACAGGAGGGGAGATCAGGAAGAGAAAGACAAAAGACGAAAAATGTTGCTCGGCTGCCTCGCAAAACGCAGTCTAGAGTGTCAGTGGAGCTGTTGTAGCTGGCCGTAATGTCCGCTGCACAACGCGTTAAAAATACCAAGAAAATGCGGAGCGCATGCCTGGCCCGACTGCCAAGAGTCCCCAGCTTGCGCAGTGGCTTTAGCAAAAAACAAAACAAAAAAAAAACGGCGAAAACTTCGAAGAGCGAGAAAATGTCGAGCACTCATGGGCACGTGCCTCATGGCGACCGCCCAATGTACCCAGGCTTTGAGCAAGCAACGCCTTATCGAGACAACTTGCAAGTCCTCCAAAGAACTTGTTGCTGGACGAGTGGTGCATTTTGGGGAATGCCGAGTCCATCGTTTCTCTTTCTTTTTTGTGACCCCGGCTGCACCGGTCGATCAGCAGACCCGCCAAAAACAGCACTATAAATGGTATTATGCTTTGGGGAACCGCATTACAAGTGCTTCATTTATGCATTGAGATCTATGGGAGGCCTATTGGTGGCCAGTAGGACCCGCATTATATCCAGTCCCACACTATAAGGCTTACATTAAAAATGGTCTTCACTGTAGCTCGAACCCTCAAGTTGTTTGCTACAGGCGTACCGATTCACCTACTGCCCTTGGTTCGAAATTTTTGCATCTGCTCCAACACAGCTCATTGAACAAAAATTCGGCTAATTACTACGCGCAAGCGCCAAACATGAAACGAGCATTGTCCCACACTTGATAAAAATACTCTTTCAAGAACAATGTTTTTAGTGAGTTTTTTTCCACGAGTCATACGCGACTGGAATGCACTGCACCTTACCGTGTTGGCACGGCCGACAGTTATACCTTGAACGAGTGAGTCTGAGTTAACATTTGTGCAGCCATGATTTCTTCAAGTTGCACTGGGTATGGTGACAAGGACGGACACAGAAAAAACCCACACTTTCATGAGCACGAGTACGGATTTCTGGGCTAGTTGGTGATGCTTAGACGAAAAATTCATAGCGCATAAAAACAAGGACAGAGAAGAGGAGAGACACCACGGAGCGCTTCGTGGTGTCTCTCCTCTTCTCTGTCCTTGTTTTTATGCGCTATGAATTTTTCGTCTTTCATGAGCAGGCAGTGCACTGACAAGTGATTCATTCTAAACAAGTTGAAAACATGCATGAATCAGGAGAGAGGGGGAGGGTAAAGACAGCGGGCGTCAAAGTCAATCCCGGGTCACCGTAGTGGAAGGGGTGCTCACACACTCTCCCTCATGCCCTAATTTTGTGGCAAATGCTTCATATATCTCGCGGGACATTTTATCTTTCGCGGAGATCAAGATGGCGGTTTTATCGAATGCACCTGCAGCTTGCACAATTTGTGACAGCATGCGGAAGACACCAAATCACTTAGCTCGGAATGAGCAGAGTCGTAAGGGGTGCGACAGCCCCAGCAAGCTTTTCTTGAGGCTAAGACCTCGAAATTGCCAGCAATCACGCACAGACAGTTCAAATGCAAACTGAACACCCCAGTGGGCAGCTTTGAACATTTCCCCGATACCTCCACAATGTTACCACTGGACGATAGGTGCACTAAAACATCATCAACATACCGAAAGCATGAGGACATTTGGAATGCCTTCGGAGATTCCTGTTGCAAGGTAGAAATCACTGAGCAATTGGCACAGCACCTTTTTGCGAGAGAACAGGCCCTTGGTGGAAAACGTATGAGGAATCGAGATACAGCTTGAGGAGACGAGAACTTCGTGCAGAGAACTACTTCATTTCCCAATCGCACATTCCCACAAGCATCAATACTTTGCTCAACTGCTACTATGACACTGTCTTGGGGAACACCGCAAAACCGGTCTTGCGCATCAACTGAGAACCAGGGCTGTCTCTTGGCTAGTCCACAAATCCCCCAAAGCTTCTTATCAAGAAGGGGTCGTCTTTTCAACTGTCTCTGAAGAAGGTGGCAACCACCTTTTGTCTTCTACGATCGTCCTGAACAGTTTGCCCTTTTCGTGAGTCTTCAGCAGCGTGAAGAAGGCTGGACACTAACCTGCGGGCTGATCTTGATCGCTTCAGCCAGGTGATCTACGACGATGATTTAAATTTAATGACGCCCGGCGGACAAAGGCAAAGAGCACCATGACAATGGTGAATGAGCTGAGAAAGGGTTGTTAAAGAGGCGCTAGTTTGAAAGTTTCCCAACAGTCATGCACAAAACGACACAAACACAACCTGGAGGCTGGGTCAGTCTCCCAGTTGTCCCATGAGGAACATCTGTGAGCCTTGCCTGCAACGGCAGTGTAAACAGCTCAGCTACAGCACACAGGCGTGGGCTCGGCACCCATCAGGATGCTGCCCCTGCATTGAACCGAACCCCACGGAAGCACGGGGCTCTCAGCCAAAAGGGCAAGATTTATTGCCCTTCGGCTGTTGCCCACACAGTTCCATTCCCAATGATGCCCTCATGTTTCCACGCTGGTGAAGAAACAACAGATATCAGCCAGCAAAATCCTTCTCAACCTGCGCGGCTAAACTGATTTGCGTCGATGGGAACAGCAGTGAACCAAATCAGCAAAATTTAGTTTGTAGTGGTTCCGTCAGTGCTGCATGATGCGCGGATGCACTGCTTCTGCACCGGAAGAGCCAAAAAAATAATAATAAAGACAAGAATGAAAGGGACAAGCTAGTGCGTAAAAGATTGCGAGCTATTCGACTCTGTGAAGGTGGATGACCAGCGAAGCACCCGACACACATAACGGTCGCAAATTGTGTGTCGCAGAATAAACGTATGAGGCCTGAGCAACGACTCTAGCCTTAAAAATCTGACCCGGCTGGCACAGACGGGGTGGGAGCCGCCGGGGCTTCCTCCATGCCCTCCTTGGGCACGGGGAGGGGGAATGGAGGACGTAGTCGTCACCGCAACCGCTGGCGACTCAAACAGCGGCGTAGTGGCGGGTTAGGCTGTCGGAGACAACCCAGCAGAGGGTGGGACCAGGTCAGACTTGCTGAACTGGGTCCCCGGGGAAACCAGACCTGCACCCAGCTCTGGTGAGATGAGTTGGCGGCCTCCCCAGGGGAAAGAGCCGAACCCCTTTCGCTCCTCTGGAAAGGTGACCTTAACATCGATGATCTGCTTCTACTGTTTCAGCTTCTCACATGTCCGAGAGTAGGTCGCGTGGGGTGAGGGTTTGCAGGTGAGGGTTTTCAGATGGGTGGTCGTGCTGAGCCCACTTTGCACAGTTAGGTCAACCACGGCAGGAGCCAGTACCATGCTGAAACCTCTGGCATTTAAAACAGCACCCCGGGTTGGGGATGCATGACCGAACTGAACACTGAATGAATCCTGCGTTGATGAATTGGGGGAGTGTTGACCGGTCAAAGGCTAAGATCAGGTGTTTGGTAGGGATTTCTTTGTCTTCTCTACGTATGGTTATGCGCCTCACTGCTGTTACACCCCGACTTCGCAGGCCCTCGAGCAGATCGGTTTCGATCATGAGGTCAGGATCTGAGATCATGCCCTGTGAGCAGTTAAAGGGGTACTGACACAAAATTTTGAAGGCGAGATAACTTCAGAGATAGATTGTTGGAACACACATACATCATCTGCAAAATATCAGCGGCGAATACAGCCTAGAACGTATTTAAAATCAATTTTAAAGTGTGCGAAATGCAACCGAGCAGCCAGCAGAGGACCTCGCACAATCGACATCCCCTGGATATTTTGTAAATAAACAACAACCAAACACGTCACGAGTTTGTGTTTGCCGCTTCCGCACTGCCGGTGTTTTTCACCGACTTGCCGCTCCAATCAGAGGGCGGAGCTGCTCTCGAGAACGAACGACCCGATCGTTGGCGGTGGAGGCGCTATGATTTTGTCGGCTCATCGGGCGGCTGGCCGCTACCAAAGTTCTACAGCGATTCCAGGCACTCTATTTTTATTACTTTTTATTTACATTGGACGCGAAAACGTGCCGGAGACACAAAAAGCCCACTGAGCGGGCCGCACGGTTGCTGTGCAGGCGGCGGCCATAGCCGCGAAGTGGCGCAGGTAGCTCGAGTGATTGCTTGTTACCGCTGCACGAAATTGAACCCAAGTCCCAACAGTGCAGATTATATGAGAAAGGAGTTAATGATGCAATGGCGGGTTGCATTAGAAATTGTCATCTGCACTGCTTACGAGAGCGGCAATTGAATATCCGCCGCAGTGCTAAGCCGAACACATCTGTAGGTGGACCTGTGGGCAGACCGGCCGGCTGCTCCCAGCGCGCGTCTTGCCACCCACTGTCTGGCACGCGTCGTTCTCTAGCCGCGGCAGCATTTGCACTCGCAGCACCTGCGTCACGTCCACAGTCGGTTTTTAATTAAGCGGCTCACGAGAGCAGTACGTGGGGGCATTAGCAGAACCTGCCGGCGACGCGGATTCGACAGTGCTACGGCAGCTCTGCTCTGTGATATCCCTCGACGGTCACGTGGTCAGCTTTGATCACACAAAATCCATCGTTTCGCGGCACCCGCAGAAACTGAAATTGCGACTGGCCGCATTGAAAATGCCTCTAATTAAACAACCGTCGCACGCTGAAGTAAATGAGGTTTCTACAGGTGATAAGTAGGTCACTAGCTACTTATCGCAAAAATAAAAAAAAAACAAGATACAAAATTTTTGTGTCAGTGCCCCTTTAAGGCTTCGGTGGGGCGTGACCCTGACGTCAAGATCTAAGATGCGCGTCTGGCTCGGGAGGTTTGTTGCCTGCTGCTGGGCATTGACTTCTACCAGCAGTTCTCCAGTTCTCTGTTTCCTTGCTTTGTAGGACTCTCCGATTATTCCTTCTACCAACTTAGTGATCAACCACACGGACAGTGAGGCAACAAACTTTTCTTTTTCAGCAGGTTCAATGATCAGGAAGCTGGCTTTGGGAAAGGAACGGTTGATAGGGACGGAAAACAAACTTGGGTGCAGCCCCTTTTTGGGGGGGTGTAGAAAATACCATATGCTATGGTATAAAGCAGGGTTCGGGGATACTTTCTCAGCTCGGTTTAACCTGACGCTGAAAGAGGTCCCCGAGCTCCCCCCCTGAGCCCGAACGCCAGAGCTTGACCCCCACTCCCCCATGGTTGGCTCCAGCTCATGTTTGGGGTCTGTGGTGTCGCCGACACAGTCACCATGAATACTCAAGGTGTCCCACGCGGGGAAAGTGTTTGTACACTGCGGGGAACTGGACGCACGTTGAAAGCTAGTGCAAGTGTTGTGATAGTACCTGGTTTTCAAGTGTTGCGTTAACCAGGGACATGCTATGTGTCTGGCGTGAATGTGTCAGTTCTGAAGTTACTGACGTCAGAAGAGTACTCCAACTCGGCCATTTTGCTTCACGAGGTGCTCAGGAGCACCCCAGGCTTGGCCTGGCGCCTGCCTTAAGTCTCGTCCCATCACAGTGGGGCTGCGTAGAGCGCCAGAGGCCTGCGGAATGAGCGTTTGGGGGGCGCATAGGTGTGTTATGGATGTGTAGTGAAGTTTGGATGCTTCTGTGAATGTTCACACTAGCATCTTCGAATATCTTATGGGAAGGCAACTTTACCCTGTAATAAAGTCATTACCATAAGGGCTTGTGCCCACTCCACTGACGGAAAGAGTACTGCAGAGCTGTGTCAAAGTGCGAGTGAGTATTGTGTCCTATACTCTGGCATGTAGGCTGTTCCTTGCTAAAAAGGCATGCTTTTGATGGCATCAAAAACCTACAGAAAAGGCGATCTCTGGCACCTGTGCTGGAAGAGCTCCCTAGAGGATTATGTGCACTGATTTACGTGGAAAACTGGGTATGTCGGCACAAGGATCGGAGAAAGAAACAGTGCAAAAAAGAGAGAAAAGGTCTGCGCTGTGCTTCCAACTGGCTTCATATGGTTAACCGTCCTACCGGGGGCTCATCTCTGCGCATGCGTACAAGTTTTAGCTCTTTTTGAGAAAGCGTGATTGGCGGTGAGATGTTTCAGTGGCTCCCCCTGGCTCTCGACGTCGGCTTAGGGACTCGCGCCGCTGTCGTCTGCTACACTCCGCTTGTGAGGGGCAGCAGTGTCTGTGCTAGAAATCGCCCGCTTTGATGCTTTAGTGCATTAAAATCATAGTTCTAGTAACTCAGTTATTTTTGCCAGCTTCTGGCACATCTAAATAATTTCAAGCTGTGTCTCCCACAAGTTTGCAACACACGAGGAGATAGAGAACCGCTTTCTTCAGGGCATCGGCCAGAAGATCGTGTGTAGCTCGTCCTTTCTAGCTTATTCGCGACGATCAGCGCTCACAGCTCCCCCATATGTATTCAAAATGCGTAGGCTTCCCTGCAGTACTTTTGAGATGCTCTTATGAAGCACACACGCGCATCCACAGCACGAAATAAAACGGCTGTCTTCTATTTCTTTTGTTGTTGATGACTTATATCAGATGAATGTTTTTTTTTTTTTTTTTTTTTTTTTCCTGTGCACAACGCATTAATTTTTCTGCACCGCCACAAACGTTTTATTAGGAGGTTTGGGGATGTTTGGGGGGCTCACAAAGATCGTGTGGATATTTTCTTCAGGTTGTATGGCATACATTCCCTTCCTCACAAATTGGCTTTCGTTACGGCTGCGTGCAAGAAGGTGCATATCCGAAGCGTGCGTTGTTTATTCACATGCAAATACAATGAGAACGTTTGTGCTACAGCACCACAATCGCGCCCCAGACAACGTCGTCCAGAGTACTACTCGAGGGCGGCTTTTGTATCTGTGTCGTAACTATTGTTATCATAACGACCTGACTCTCAACATGATTAATGATAACATGATTACGGTGTTGAAGGCATGATATACTCGCTAACTAACGCAATAAATGGTATACATGCATATATTACACGAATCAAAACTGATGAATATTTCCAAGCAGCTCTTTATTGGTTTCCAACCCTTCGAGGCGCAAAGAACAAATACTATTATACTCAGGATGGCGTTCTATGAAGTGAACAAAATTACTCTTACTCTCTTGTCCTGGACTGAGGACCCGGCCCACTAACCAGCTCGATATCATTGTTAAATAAAGTTTTCTCCTCCTCCTACTCCTCCTCCTCTTGAGCGCAGTTTTCCTATAATGCATATCCGAATAGTATTGGGAAGATATAGTTGCGGAAAATGTACCGAAACATCCTTCCAGGTCTGAAAAAACATATTGTCTCTTTATCTTTACCTTAGACGTAGCTCGTTTTGCTCAATAAACCTCCATACGGGTTAGAAGCCTGGTGTAAAAAACACACAATGGGTTATTTGGAACTCAGCAGCGTTTGTGCAGCATGTAGTGCATGTCAGCACACAGTCATGCCATGAAAACGTGCGTTCGGCGAGGTTGCAAAAACCATTTTACCTTACTGGGAGTCGTAATGCCTTCTGCCAAAGTAGACAGTATTTTGTATTTTCGCTGTTGTCGCTTAAAGCAGCTGGCTATTCCCCTTGTTCGAAAGATTGCCTAATACAGAAGCTCCGAATCTTCGCGCTCCGCACAGGACCAGCTTCGCAAGGAATGGGGCGACACCGGCAATGTTTCTTCCGTAGCAGTATCGCTCACATCTTCAGCTAGTGTACGTGATTTTAAGCTTATTATTGTTTACGTGATTTTAAGCTTATTATTGTGATAACAAGTTACCCACATGAGGATTCTGGTGCAGACAAGCATCAGACATTGACTGAGCGCAAAGAAACCGCAGGGAGAGAGAGCCTGAGTGAAGCGGACGACAAATGCAAGAGTCTGTAAGCAGGCGTCACGGAGGCGCACTTCGCAGCGCCGCCTGTGTTTGCGCTCACCGCCAATAGAGGCCATGCTGACACGCCTCACCAAGTGTAAAAATTCACTCCGATTCAACAATTGCACGCAACAGCAGCCATGTCTTGCCCTTCTAATGACGCAAGTATTTTCCAAGTCTGAAGAACAGTCATTACAAGACAAGCGGTGGCCTGTCAAGAAGCCTTCTGCATCTTTCCCCTCTTGCACATTTTTTTTTACATGCTCCCTCAACCTGCCATTGGGCCCCAAATGCGGAAAAGTGTCTTATTCTTAGCGCTTTCTGCCTGTGCACAGGGCAGCATTCAAAGAGAAACCAGAATGCAACACAGGCTGACGTAACACGGCCTATGTCATCTTTTGGTAAGCTTAGAGCAAATATGCAACCAGTCTATGCTGCACAAGTTTTCGAGGTGTGCAATATGTTATGCCCCAGCATCACGCAAAAATTTCAGATTAGATTAAATACTGGCTTACTCTACACGTGATAGTGCTTGATAAGGACCGGGGAGAGTAATTATAACACTACTGCAGTTTGAGTTTGCTCTTTGCAAAAATCATGACAACATAAAATTTCCCGTTCGAAGCGCCAACATTTCCACAGAGAATATTTTGTACCTGTGCTGACAAAAAAGAGAGCTTTTTTTCTAGTTTTCTTACCCTGTCCAGTCAATGGGCAACTCCCAGGTGCAGCAGGAATTACGCACATTACACGAAAACAACATAAAAAGTCAGTCTTGGGAAAACGAGGCAAGAGGAGCTCAGGAATCGTGGTCTGGAACATCTTGCCAGTGCTTTCCTCAGATCTCGCAGGTTCTAAGTAAATGCCAAACATAAAATTAATTCTCTTCTGGTGACTTCTTTTGACCCCACAAGACGCGCTGCTCACAAAATGCTTCCTTCGAGAGGGCCATGTGGGGGTGCGTACACACTCGTAGCCCTCGGCAAAAATCTCGGCAGCAGCCGCACCAGACGGCCAAGTGTCCTGCCACCACCACAGCTCGCTGCATGGAGGGTTTTTGAACACCGTGAAGTGGTGCAGGCCGCTCCAGTGACCGCTTGCTAAAATGCCGCAGAAGGACCAAACCAAGCTGCTCATGCGGGGAAGGAGCTGGTACTGTCGGCGATAATGGCCCTGAAGACGTCCCCTGCTCCACTTGGCGAAGCACTTGACAAATATACGCCGCAGTGGCAAGCCTAAACTATTTTTCCATGGACCGGCCGGCTCCCTCGAGCACTCTCACCGAGTAGACGACTAGGGCAGGCGTGAAACGCATGCACAAATCACATGCAAAAACACAGGCGGTTCAGGCTGCTCCCTTCGATTAGCCAGCACAGCACTGACCTCACAGTGGTGTGGTCTTGGCCACTGTGAAACTTCCCTCTCGCCTTTCTGACAAGGCTGCCCATCCATGCCGACTTGTGTGGAGGCGACAAAACAATGCACATGCAGCTCCTACCTTCCACCTGTCAGCGCTGGCACCGTGTCCAAGTTAGGCAAACACCCCGACTGTCCCCCCTGAATGTACATCTCCATGTGGCATAGAGTCCAGCTGGATTCGTGGCGAGCGCAGGCGGGCTCATTTGAAGAGCTGCCATAGACCTCCTTTGCCTGCCACAGGGCCATCACCACTTTGACAGCTGCTGCACCCACCAACATGGCATGGGAAAGGGTGGCAATGAAGGAGGCCAACGAGGCTTGCCCAACTTGAAATCACACCATTCCAGTATTAACCAAGAAGCACCATATTGAGAAACTTCACACTCCACAAGCATGGGACAGGTGAATACTAAATGCAGAGCTCTCAAAATGTGTTAACGGCCCACGAGGAATCCAGACGGAACTAGATGCAGTCGCATTTCTTGGCGACGGCTGGGCTCAGTGGCCGCCAATCATTACGGGAAGCACAAGTGCACAGTTCCAGAAGACCCATGCCATGGCTGCTTCTAAATCGATTGCGCTGTGCCAACCTCATGTAAACGTGGCACTTGGGCACACGACAGGTGCCCCATGGCCCGGCCTCGAAGTCGACAAGGCCTGCGCGGTCAAGGCTGCTTGTAAATACTGCAGAGCAAAAGAGCAAAAGGGAACCCTGGCAATATACACCAGTTGTGAAACTCACCATGCAGGAAAAAGGGGCAAGCATGCAGCAACTCCATTAGCCTGTCAACAGAAATTACCCAAGCGGCTGCTGCCGTAAGTCCTAAGGTAACCACTGTGTGAATACAAGCCAACATCTCCCAGTAAATTTCCTATAATTTGAAATGCAAGCTTCATCTACAAAGTTGTGTTATTAAAGTCAATGTGTTGCAGCGTTCCATTTTTGTGCCTAGCTAGGTGCCCCTGTGCTACAACCGGGCAGATTCTGAAGCGCAGTTTTGCAAGTGGTGTACCCTGAGGAACTCTGCTTCCCGGTGGATGTGCCAAAACGCCACAGGGGGCTTGCAAAGCAGAGCAAGCACCATTTAGGATTGATTGTAGGGCAGCGCAGGCGATGAGGCACGCCGTAGTGGAGGGCTCCGGATTAATTTCGACCACCTGGGGATCTTTAACGTGCGCCGAAATCTTGTACACACGGGCATTTTTGCTCTTCGCCAACACTAGGAAAGCGGCCACCGCGGCCAGGAATCGAACCCGCAACCTCGTGCTCAGCAGCGCAACGCCATAGCCACTGAGCCAGCACGGCGGGTCGTTTAGACAACTGCTGGTGTCTCAACGAGTTTGTGATGCAATCTGAATTCCCGCACTTATGCGCCCGCTTTGGGCAGTGCCACGTCCAAGGCAGGTAATCTGTAGCACAGAATTCCATTCCAGCAGAGTGCCACTGAGGTACCCTGCTGCCACAGGGGCTGCCGTAACAGCTGACAGTGTTCCATTCTTACTTGGCCCAGCTTGCAAGGTGGCTTCTGGTCACCTTCGACAACAAAAAGACCGGGGGCCGTCTCGTTCGTCTAGCCTTTCAAAAAATCCCCGACGAATGCACGTTTCACGAGCTGCAGATTCTCACCAGTCGGGGCTGAACACCATGAGGAACGTGGAGCGGACGGACGGTGGCAGCTGGCATGCCTGCAAGGAGCAGGGAGGGAGGGACGTCGAGCAGGGCCCACACAAGGCCCCTCCCCCAGCACTACCCACCGTCTCCTCGAGCTCGTAGTGCGCCGCCCGGTCCTCGGCCATGCGCTCAAAGGCCAGCGCATGCGTCGGCTTCTGCGCGCTGCAGCCCAGCTCCCGCTGCTGCAGCAGGGACACCGTGCTGTGGCCGGCCACCGTGCGGGCCCGCATGGCCTCCTGCGCGGCCGCCAAAATGCTCAACACGCCCCACAAGAGACAACTCCAGGCTGCAAAGATTCTCAAAAGGCATTTGAATGTGGGGTGTGGTCACTAAGACTCAGCAAACCAATTTTGCAGTAGTAGCAAACCAATGGCACGCACTTCTGTTGCGCAGAACAGCGCTCCCACTAAAATTTCAACTCCGTGATCTCGCAAAAAAAGGCCACTGAAAAGCAGTGACAATGAAGAGGGCCTTATGGAAGTAACAGAAGCCTTTTCACCACTCAACATTTCACTCACCCGGGGCGACAGTTCGTAAAATGTTCCCCATACTCATTCGAAAAACAAAAGCCCTGTGGTGACTGACTGGTTGTGTACAGGCCCCACACTTGGCCACTATTCCAAAGACCCACTCCAAATTTGTTACACTTCTGTCCTGTACACGAACGTTCCCCTGAGGAACACAGATAGCTGCTGAGCCGTGTGAATGCGAGCGTCATAAAGGGCATCTCCGCACAGCTACAAAGCTCGGGCTTCGTCTATCACTCGGTGTATAACACAGTGCTGTACGACTAAATTGTTCCCGACATGGCTCACTGGTACGTGTTCTTCTTCAAAGGCCCACCGCTCACAAGCTCTCAGAATTTCGTTTGCTAGGGAGATCAGCACTCCCCAGCAGATGACAGAAAAGGTTTCAGGACCCTTTGCTCACACCACAAAGGCCACTGACACGTTCAACAGAAGCTTTTTCCCAGCGTCCCACGCCATCTTCCAGCCCGCAAATTAATGCCCTGACACACGAACAAAGACATTAGCAACGACTCGGGCGGCTGGTTGCCCCTGTCAAGAACGAGGCCGCATCTCGAGGGGCGCTAGCACAAGAAAGGAACAGCGATGCGGGACGGTCAACTGCGATCCGCACGTACGCAGATGTGCTTTTCATCCGCGGGCCGAAATGAGGAAAATATTTCTTAAGCAGTGTCGTAGCCCCTTGGCTTCTCTTGCCCGCGGCGGCCCGCACGAGTTATGTGAAGCTGGGCTTGTAGACGTAGCGCAAGAGAAGAGACGATCGTCTTCGTGCTACTTATTAGAGGAGCCACGTTCTGTAGGGCCGCGTTCACGCAATCTCTTCACCTCGGCTAGGTGAAATCTGAGAAGGCGGCACCTCGGGGTTTCACTAGTCCTGGACCAGGCGGTGTGAGCAACGAAACTACCCTTGGGTGACACCTGCATCTCGGCGAGCTGGTACACGTTAGAAAACAGCACTAAAGAAATGGAATGTGAACGACACAAATGAACGACCTTTTATTGCTACGTTACTCGTTCGAAGCATACGGCCTGACGACTATTTGTTTTCTCCTACGCTACAATGACTCCTGCGTGCAAACAGACAAGGCACATCCGTGGGTGCAGGCAGACGAGCAGGATGGCAGCCTTCGCTCTGAAGAGGGTAACGGGGCGCCCCTCAAGCATCGGAAACGCCTGCCGCCGAATACAGACCATATAACAATCATTTTTGTTGGCCGCAAGTCACGACTAGGACGTACAGCAGGCGGGAGTTGCCAAGGCACAGGGCCACTTACTCGCGACGACGGGAAGAACTGTGCTGCAACGCTGTCAAACCAAACTCCCGTTCTCCGGTCCACTACACCACAGCAGGCGACGCGTGCCACATACAGATAGTTTGATGGTTACACGCAAAAGACGTTTTCTAGCAGTGGGGAACTGCAATAAAGCCACTGTTGGCAGCAGTCAACTCAACTCGCATCACACAAAACATGGCTACAGTGAACTGGAACTGGAATAAGGCCAGTGAAACGAGCGGCGCGGGTTGTCACAGCCGGGGTGGCCGGGGGAGCCAGTAGCGGAGGCGCTGCTGTCGCCCACTCTTGTAGCCATGGAGGAAGAAAAATGTTCTTTCCTCCATGCTTGTAGTACAGTGCTCTAGAAGAAACTTCTAAAGCACTGTACTTGTAGCTCAGGGCTCAGGTCACAGAGTTAATACTACCATGGAGGAAAGAAAAGGTTTCCTCCATGAATACTACTAACACATGTGGCCCTGTGCCTTGGCAACTCCCGCCTGCTGTACGTCCTAGTCGTGACTTGCGGCCAACAAAAATGATTGTGATATGGTCTGTATTCGGCTCAGGTGTACCTATTCGCACGCCCCGTGGGAACAATTTTTATTTTTGGTTCGCACGCCACGTGCCAACAAAAAAATAAAAATTGTTCGCACGCCTTTGAGCCTTCGCCTGCTTTGCGACCAGCCCGGCTTGCGCTGTCCCTTTCGAATCACTCTGGTCTCTGTTGGCATACCTCAAGCTTAGCATTGTCAAGCTGCCCGCAAAGCTGTTGGCTAATCTTGTGTTATTACATGCGACGCATCTCTTGCTCTGAGGCATGTCCCTCCTGCGTCGGCGTTGTCCGGCGTCCGCACGCCAGCTGCGCATGCGCGACTCTGCTCCCGTATTCTCTCCGACAGCCACACTGTGCGCGCAACGCTCTCACTCCGCCTCATTATCATAAACAACAGCTGTGTGCGCGCGCTTCGCTCGTTTCGCTCCGCTCACCGTATTCCCAATATTACTTCAACGGACGCGGAGCTCATCGCTATCCACGATTCTCTCGACTACTTTATGTACGATTACCATCACCCCATTCCCCCCAACCTTCGCATCCTAACAGACTCATATGAAGCTCTCCAAGAACTTTGTCATCCCATGTCCACCCACCCTTCTGTCCACCACATTATTCATCAAATCACTGCGCTCCAAACATCAGGCTGCCAAGTCCGAATCGACTGGACCCCCGGTCATGAACCAGCCGCTCCTGGGAACCAAGCAGCTCACGTGGCTGCACAGGAGGCCCTTCTCACAATAGCCTCCGATGGACCCCCGGCGCCGCCCTTCTCGGACCACCCCTGGCCCAACTGCCCAGACGATGACCCCACTCTCGCTCCCGCAATCAGGCTCCGTAGATTCAAGCAGCTGAAACAACAACTCCTTCAGGCCACCTCACCTCCTTCCCCACCCTAACTCGAGCACAAGAGATCTTCTTGAACAAGTTCCTGACCAACACCTGTACGGCACCAGAGACCATTCGACAATGGTATTATCCCCAGCACGCCCCCCGATGTCCCTACTGCTACCACTCCATCGCAGCCGATCTCCACCACCTCATCTGGCACATGCCCCAAGTTTTCTCGATTTCGTACATTCACTCTCCCACACCACGACACCTCTACCTACATCGACCCAACATCCCTCTCACACGACACACTCTTCGAAATCGCCATTTATGCCACAAAGAGCGGCCTAGTACGGGCAATATAGCAGTGGTCTACACGACTCCTGAAGAGAACCCTTGAAGCCGGCATTATAAGAACAGTGCTCCGTCCTCCCTTCCCTTCCCCCCCCCCCCCCCCCCCCCCCACCCCCACCTGGCCTTTGGCCATCCTATCTAATAAAGTTTGCAACAACAACGCTCCCGTCGCGCAAGCGTGCGCATGCGCGACTCTCCTCCGTTGTCTCCTCTCCTTGAGGCGCTGTGAATATAAAGCGGGTATCGCGCTGCGGCGGTTCAGTCAGCGCTCGCTCTCGTTCGACTTCGCGTCACTTTGCTAGACGACTACGTGCTTGAATTGATTCTTCCGATGAAAACGTGATGGAAGCGACAGTCCCTTAATGAAAAGTAAAATTACTTCCATCTTCCCGCGTATGAGAACACCCGCATGTGATGGAATGCATCATACGCGTTCACAACACGTTTCACCCGATTTAGAGAATCAACCCAATGGAAACGCCAATTGAGCCCCCCGATGCGTCGCATCACTCCAGGGTTCCCTCGCGGGAAGATGGGCGTAATTTTAAGTAGCTCAATAGTTTGTTAGTTGCAGCAATAAATTTGATAAACACGTTGGTAAACATGTTGCATCCGCGGGCCACACGTCGAGTTGTTCTTGGTTGAATGCTGGAATTGTATTTCGGTGAGTTCAGTGTTGAAGCTGACAATTATCTCCGCCGTTTACTTTTTCTATTTTGTAATTCCGGTGGGCATTCTGATGTTGGTCCACCGGGAAAATCTCTACCCCTGTAGTTTTTGCGACCGATGAGCAGTTCTCGGAGAACCATCGTGTTCAGCGGTTAAGTAGTACTGCTCATTCAAGGTAGGTCGACACCTTCAAAAACGCATTTTTAAAAAAACATGACTTTTTTTAAATTTTGTAATTTCAACATCTTTGTCTATTGAAGAATATTTAGAAAAAAAATTGTGCTGTTATCTTAATCGGTTCAAAAGTTATGACCATTTTTCAACCCCTCCGAGACGCATCCGAAACCGAAACTGAAGGTTTCCGATTCCGCAGTATCTGCCATGTCGTCCTAAATGTTTCTTCGTATATATGTTACATAATGCCAATTTATTTAGCTACATTCTAAGCTTTTGGACACATTTCGGGATATTGTACATTTGATTTATTTCAAAATTTTCACTAAGGGGCAATGGGTGGCACACTCGTGTTCACGTTGCGCGCATTTGCATTGCCTTGCGTTCGTGTCTGGTTGTCCGTGCTTTTTCGTATGCCGTTTTAACCTCACGGATTTAGTTCTAGCCTCGCAAGGAGACCGTTATAGTATTTTATAGTCTGCAGTTACAGTTATAGTACGAGGACGGCGTGCCTGACCAGTGACTGTCACCCTAAGACGAAGGCTGCATGTGAGTCAACTGTAAAACACGAAACAGGCAAAAAAAATGTTTGCGCCTCAGCTCGGCCAAACGGAGATCGTGCCGGTTACAAGGAGGGTGCAAGCTATCAGCCTGGCGGATTTTAGGCGCATTGACTGTTTCCTATAATACGTAATAGGTCTGAACCTTCAAAGCCATTTTTCTCAAAACTTGATTTTTTGCAACCATTAGTTACGCGAACAGTGATAACTTTGCTTCTAGAAATTATTTTCTTACGAAACTTTGTGTGCTGTTTATTTATATATAGAGCTATGCAATCAAGCAGAATGACTGAAAACTATTGGTAACTTTTTATATTATGGCCAGTTGTGTGAAACCCAAACAAGCCGGATATCAAATTTTTGAGTCTTTTTATGATTACGCAACTTAGCTTAAAGATGTGATATTCGTGGAGGTTAGTTGCACAGGTTATTGTCTTCATTATGTTCCTGCCAAGTCGTGGTTGAATCGAACCAACCATTTTGTACTTATGACTGTTCGCGCAACATGCATATTTTGGCGCATTTTAATTTATATAAATTTTTTGTTTGACATTTTTAGCAATTTTATTTATTTAAAGTTTCTAACTGTATAAGCTTTACAAGCCAAAAATATAATTGTAACGTTTGGGCTACACCTGTCAATTTTTTTCTCGAAGGTGTCGACCTACCTCAAATATGCATATTTCTAGAAATAGAGCACTTAATGTGAGTACAGCAGGCACGTGCAAGATATATTGTAGTGAGGAAAAGCAGATATTGATTTCAAATTCTGCGAGTGTTTTGTTTACCATATGTCTTAAATTTTTTTGCAGAACATGAACTTCTCAACGTTTTAAAGCCAGTACGATTAAATAAAATAAACTTTGGAATGTGAAAGATGTATCAAAATTTGTGGTTTTGGTGTCAGTTTGCTGAATCCAAATATGTATTGTGTTGACAGGAAATATTTTTAGTAATAGAGGTTAGAATTTGGCAGGTTGATTTCGCCAAGGAAGCACTGCTGTCGTCTCATATTGCGTTCAATATGGTATACAACCAACTGGAGCTAATGTATTTATGCACAGGGCCGTTAAATTTGTGGATATCTACAGAGGCCTGTAAACCAGCAAGGGGGGGGCGGACCTGCACACATTTTAGTGTAACCTGTATTAACTACACGGACAAAAATCGGTATATTGTATATAGAAGCAGAGAGCAAACAGGTTCGCGACGTGCATTTTCTTTTTCCGTCTTTGTTGAAATCTTTGAAATTGAGAGGGGCAGGCGCACAGTTAAGTTTGGTTTCTCTAGTGTTCTTACCATTTGCAAGTATTGCAAGAGCCTGACGCAGAATTTTGCTGCACTACAGCGCTTTTTTTTTTTTTTGTGCTACATGCACATTTGTGATGAGATGGTGAGGCAGGAAGTGCTGCAACAAATCCAGTGTAGTTACGACGTTAGGCCCCAGTGTTGTACCTGATGCTGCCGGTCGCACAACCTTCCACGTGTCTTCTAGGCGACACGGCGACACCATGGAAGGGAATGCAGTGGCATAGGGTACCAGCAGCCATGGATCTCATTGCGGTGTCCTACCCAATGTCTACACCTATCATTAGCGGTTGACCCAGCTACCACGTGCCTATCAAACCAGTGAAGATTTGGCCCTTGCTCAAGCTTCATATTCATGATTCTTCCTTGACGACGTTGACCAGCTGTACTGCACTGTCACTACCTTGTCAACTATGGACAACTGCACCGCCCGAACTTTTCCAAGCCTTACCTTCTCCTTCACCACAATGGGTGCACCCAAATCTCAGAAGGCTTCATCTTTCTATCGTTACATGCTTTTAGGTATATATTCCCCATTGCCAAGTTTGCACCTTGCAAAGTTTCAGCATCTTTCAGTGACTGACTATGTCTGGTCCCTTGGTGGTTGTGGTGGTTTGTGGGTGAAAAAAATCCATTCTTCAAGCCGAGCCAAGCGCGCACGTAAGCAAAAGAAGCAAGGAGAGAAGAAGCAGAGCATCAAGGCGAGCACAACGGCGGCTCGGTTCAGTTGCGGGGGGCGCTCGCAGGTTCTGGCTGTCTGGCCGCGCGCTCGGCCCCGGCGTCAGCGCGCCAATCGGCCCGAGACCCGCGTCACATTACCTACGGGCAGCGCGGTGCTTGGGCTGCCGAGAGGCCGCTGTAATGTCGGACTTGCAGGTGAGGCGGTAGACGCAAATGTGGCTCTTCGCGCCATGACTAAAACTCCTTTTGTTCAACACCAGGACCCCAAATCCGAGGGTGCGGATAACGCGTGCGAATACATCAAGCTGAAAGTCGTCGGCCAGGTGAGTGCTGTCAGTGCTTTGCTGCTGCACCCTTTTCAGCGACTCTTGACATCAACACGGCAGTACCGGTAGGCTTAACGGTCCGTGTCGCAGTTCAATGGAAATGCGCCTCATCGGGCCGCTTCGAAGCACGCGTTTCGGGTGCGTGATCTATGTCTGTGGTGGAGGCCGCGCGAAGCGCGCCTCCGCGTGCTCGACCACTCGGGCCCCGAGGAATCGAAATTTGGCGCTCGTGACCCTTCCTCATTTGAGCCCACTCGTGGTCAGCGTGCACCGTTGCGCATGTTAACCGTTCAGTCGGCTAAACGGCGTGCTCCGGACTGCGCGGGAGACATCTAGTGATAGCGCCTGTTTGAGACCGGTAGATGCGAGCGTGCGCGACCCGTGTGAGTGCGGTGGCTCGGTCCCTTCTGGTTGTGCCCTTGGCTTCCGTACCGTTCGCCGGGAGAAGCGCTGTCTGCGGTGCCCGGAAAGCGGAGGCCTGGGCGTGCGCTGCGCGAGTTTCCCGTTTGCGTTTCCAGCTTTGGTTCATTGCATCGTCGTTCTGCCAATGCGCTGCTGCATGGGTATCGCGTGTACCATTCATTGGAGTTTTAGCAGTCCGTCCGTTCCGTCACGTACACCCGGCGTCAAAATAAGCCGGGGCACGCGAGCGCGTGGAAAAATGCATTGCCGCGACATCTGACGTTGCACTTCTGGTGTCGAGACATCAATGTGCGCGTGCGCGTCCAACCCCGCTCGCTAGCCTGTCTGTTACTTCGCTTCAAACGGTAGCGCTGATCACTTTCAGAGCTTGGCGCCAGGGGTCACTTTCTTTGCTCAACATGTATTGCTCGTACACGCTTCAGCGGCCGAGGGTGAGAGTGACTATGCGTTGCTCGCCCTGCCCTGCTATGACAGATAACTAATCTTGCCCGTCTAGCGTTGACAAAATTGTGCCCCAAATATGTGCTCCCACTTCGGTATTTCTAACAGCGACGCGGTTTTTGGGATGGGCTTGACTACAGCCTGTCCTTGTATCGTTTTACGCTCCCTACGTAGTTCCCAGCAAAGCGTTTGTGTTTACAGGTAAAGCCGACTTTATGAAGATTGGCGAAAGCTTTGTCTTTGTAAGCTGGCATAACGACACTGCCTGTAGCGCAGCGAAGCATGGAAATCTACAGAGGAGTATGAGTAAAGAAAACGGATTTAACTCCAAAACAAGTTCTATGAACTATGCTGATAAGATGATTATACCGCTATGGCGAGTGTTGTTTACTTGTCGTAATTAGGTAGTGAAGTTTCAAACGTTGGAGAATTAGTTTGTTGTCATTATAATGCAATCTACGGAGAGAGATTGCCATGTATTGGAGAAAACGGTCGTAACTGCGGCTCCGCGCTGTTTCAATAGATATCAATCGCAATTCGTGGAACGAGTTTTATTATTTTTTCCGTAAAACATGCAATTGGTTGTTAACTAAGAATGAGCACAAAAACAGAATACGTTGCGCTGCTGAGCACGAGGTCGCGGGTTCGATTCCCGGCCGCGGCGGCCGCTTTTCTGATGGAGGCGAAAAGCAAAAACGCCCGTGTGTACGAGATTTCGGCGCACGTAAAAGATCCCCAGGTGGTCAAAATTAATCCGGAGCCCTCCACTACGGCGCGCCTCATCGCCTGCGTTGCGTCGGCGCGTTAAACTCTACAATCAATCAATCAAAAACAGAATACGAACTGAAGCGAGAAATAATCTATTTTATGAAGGTGTGATGAGACTTCACCTTGCACACGTTCTGAAACAATTAAAGAAGGGGAAGCGGGAGAAGAGTTCTGCGTGGTCCTGGGTTTGACAAAAAATTGACAAAAAATTCAGTGCCCTTCCACTCTCTGAAGAAGGATGACCGTCAAAGCTGCGGTGCCGAGCCTCAACGTGAGCTTTGACTGGGTTCAAGGGGTGCACGAAGCAAAACACGTTTGTTTGTAATTTGCGATTCAACATAGTTCCTGGTTAATTGACTGAATGAACTTTTGATTAACTAGTTTTCTCCCGCTGGACAAACATGGGGCTGTCCGTTTTTATCCCGTAGAATCCCATATGTACTGACAGCGGACGGGAATTACGCAATATTTACAATTTCACTGTGAACCATGCAATTTGAAAAATATGAAACCCGACTTTGTGTTAGATTCGTCTTAGCGGCTAATTGTCATATAATTTGTTTTGGTATAGTTTCAATAAAACAAGCGTTAGAGCCACTTTCTGTGATGGTGTTCCCTCCGGAGATTGACTTGATTCACTGTTACACAGTCAATGTGGAAAAGCCATCTTACAAAGATCAAGCTTAAATTCCCTTAACTCTTTTGTTACGGTGGAAAAACGGCCGATTTTGAGTGCTTCCACAAAACGTATTTTTTTGTCTTGAGCTACTGGACACACTTAGCCTTGCTATGCATAAAATTGTAGCTTATAGATTGCTCTTCCAAACACAAAGCAGCAGTTTTATTAAAAGTTTAATTTTTTACAGTTTATTCGTCAAGTAATCAGAAAAAAGCCCCCAAGAAAAGTATACGAAAAATACAAATCGGCACTGTTACCGAGACAAAAATTATTTCAGGAATTTTAAGATATACAAATTGTTCCTACGTTCCTTGGCTATGATTCAATATATAAATCAACAGTGTACACCAAGTTTTGGATTTTTGAGGGCCCGTCAACCTAGCACAACTGACGGCTGTGCCACGCCGCGAAGGCACTCAAGGGTGAGTGAGTCTCTGTAAAATGTGCATCCAAGTACCGTATTTACCAGATTCTAATGCGTACTTTTTTTCCGGAAAAATAGGTCGAAAAATCGCATGCGCGTTAGAATCGGATACGAAACCGAAACAGCGGAAATTTCGTCCCACCATCATCATAGCCATCTCAAGATGGCGCTAAAGCTTTTAGCAACGATTTTTTCGGACGCAGGAAGCATAGGCGCCTAGGCTCTTCTATCGGCGTTCACACAAATTCATACCTGCCAGGTTTCCCGAATTTTCCGGGAGACTCCCGAATTTTCATGGTTTTGTACGATTGTACGACCGAAACAAAAATCTCCCGAAAATGCACCCGTCTTCGGCTTAATCCTTTTCCCAGTATGGCCACAATGCACCGGAGGTATACCTGACAATCCAACCCGACACCATTTGGCATCGTTATCAGTGAAGTGCATAAAAAGCGTAGTCGGCCATGCGCAGACGGTGAACCTGTCCGTCCCATTGTTAGTTTACTGTTTATAGAAACGCAGCGCCGGCGCAACTTTCATTTACTAAGTAACAAAAGCTTGATCAGGGCTAGTTGGTTGAACATACTGAATAAATTTGAGGCGCTAAACAACGGGGACCAGAAGAAACACGTAGACACAGAATTTGAGCACGAGCACGGCCATTCTGAAGGTTTAGCAAGTCTCCAATGGTGTAGCTTGTTGTTAGTTTAGACGAAACAAAACAGTTCAGTTCCTGCTGTTTTGTATTGCGCTTGCAGTATGTACTATTTCCAGGACTTTCTGAAAGGGCGGCGTTAGCAATGTCGAACATTTAAGTGGTGTACCTTGTTGGTAGTTTGGGCGAAGAAACAGTTCATTTCTTGCTATCTTGTAAGTAAATAAAAAAATGTGTGTAAAGTTACCCATTGTGTTGCATTCTGTTGTTGACCCCGCCCCG